>NC_059139.1:95811957-97011957 GCF_020740605.2 Lemur catta | reverse complement strand
GCTGATTCTAACCGTAACCCTAACACTATCCTAGGCCTGACGCTAACCCTATCCCTAACCCTAACACTATCCTAGGCCTGATGCTAACCCTATCCCTAACCCTAACACTCTCCTAGGGCTGAGGCTAACCCTAACCCTAACACTATCCTAGGGCTGATGCTAACCCTAACACTAACACTATCCTAGGGCTGATGCTAACCCAAACCCTAACCCTAACACTATCCTAGGGCTGATGCTAACAATAACCCTAACTCTAACACTATCCTAGGGCTGAGGATAACCCTAACCCTAACCCTATCCTACGGGTGATGCTAACCCTAACCCTTACCCTAACACTATCCTAAGGCTGATGCTAACCCTAACACTAACACTATCCTAGCCCTGGTGCTAACCCTAACCCTAACCCTAACACTATTCTAGGGCTGATGCTAACCCTAACCCTAATAATATCCTAGGGCTGATGCTAACCCTAACCTTAACCCTAACACTATCCTAGGGCTGATGCTAACCCTAACCCTAACACTAACACTATCCTAGGGCTGATGCTAACCCTAACCCTAACCCTAACACTAACAATATCCTAGGCCTGATGATATCCATAACCCTAAACATAACACTATCCTAGGGCTGATGCTAACCCTAACCTTAACCCTAACACTATCCTAGGGCTGATTCTAACCGTAACCCTAACACTATCCTAGGCCTGATGCTAACCCTAACCCTTACCCTAACACTATCCTAGGGCTGATGCTAAACCTAACCATAACCCTAACACTATCTTAGGGCTGATGCGAACCCTATCCCTAACCCTAACACTATCCTAGGGCGGATGCTAACCCTATCCCTAACCCTAACGCTATCCTAGGGCTGATGCTAACCCTAACACTAACAGTATCCTAGGGCTGATCCTAACCCTAACCCTAACCCTAACACTATCCTAGGGCTGATGCTAACCCTAACCCTAACTCTAACACTATCTTAGGGCTGAGGCTAACCCTAACCCAAACACTATCCTAGGGCTGATGCTAACCCTAACCATAACCCTAACACTATCCTAAGTCTGATGCTAACCCTAGCCCTCACACTATCCTAGGCCTGATGATAACCCTAACCCTAACCTTAACACTATCCTAGGGCTGATGCTAACCCTAACCCTAACCCTAACACTATCCTAGAGCTGATGTTAACCCTAACCCTAACAATATCCTAGGCCTGATGATAACCCTAACCCTAACCCAAACACTATCCTAGGGTTTATGTTAACCCTAACCCTAAAACTATCCTAGGGCTGATGCTAACCCTAACCCTAACCCTAACACTATCCTAGGGCTGATGCTAACCCTAACCCTATCCCTAACACTATCCTAGAGCTGATGCTAACGCTAACCCTAACCCTAACCCTAATCCTAATGCTATCATAGGGCTGATGCTAACCCTAACCCTAACCCTAACACTATCCTAGGGCTGATGCTAACCCTAACACTAACAGTATCCTAGGGCTGATCCTAACCCTAACCCTAACCCTAACACTATCCTAGGGCTGATGCTAACCCTAACCCTAACCCTAACACTATCCTAGGGCTGATGCTAACCCTAACCCTAACTCTAACACTATCCTAGGGCTGAGGCTAACCCTAACCCTAACACTATCCTACGGCTGATGTTAACCCTAACCCTAACGCTAACACTATCCTAAGGCTGATGCTAACCCTAACACTAACACTGTCCTAGGCCTGGTGCTAACCCTAACCCTAACCCTAACACTATCCTAGGGCTGATGCTAACCCTAACCCTAATAATATCCTAGGGCTGATGCTAACCCTAACCCTAACCCTAACGGTATCCTAGGGCTGATGCTAACCCTAAGACTAACAATATCCTAGGCCTGATGATATCCATAACCCTAAACCTAACACTATCCTAGGGCTGATGCTAACCCTAACCCTAACCCTAACACTATCCTAGGGCTGATTCTAACCGTAACCCTAACACTATCCTAGACCTGATGCTAACCCTAACCCTTACCCTAACACTATCCTAGGGCTGATGCTAAACCTAACCATAACCCTAACACTATGCTAGGGCTGATGCGAACCCTATCCCTAACAGTAACACTATCCTAGGGCGGATGCTAACCCTATCCCTAACCCTAATGCTATCCTAGGGTGATGCTAACCCTAACACTAACACTATCCTAGGGCTGATGCTAACCCTAACCCTAACCCTAACACTATCCTAGGGCTGATGCTAACCCTAACCCTAACTCTAACACTATCTTAGGGCTGAGGCTAACCCTAACCCAAACACTATCCTACGGCTGATGGTAACCCTAACCCTAACCCTAACACTATCCTAAGGCTGATGCTAACCCTAACACTAACACTATCCTAGGCCTGGTGCTAACCCTAACCCTAACACTAACACTATCCTAGGGCTGATGCTAACCCTAACCCTAACCCTAACACTATCCTAGGGTTGATGCTAACCCTAATCCTAACACTATCCTAGGGCTGATGCTAACCCTAACCCTAACCCTAACACTATCCTAGGGCTGATGCTAACCCTAACCCTAACACTATCCTAGGGCTGATGCTAACCCTAACCCTAACCCTAACAATATCCTAGGGCTGATGCTAACCCTAACCCTAACACTATCCTAGGGCTGATGCTAACCCTAACCCTAACCCTAACACTATCCTAAGTCTGATGCTAACCCTAGCCCTCACACTATCCTAGGCCTGATGATAACCCTAACCCTAACCTTAACACTATCCTAGGGCTGATGCTAATCCTAACCCTAACACTAACACTATCCTAGAGCTGATGCTAACCCTAACCCTAACAATATCCTAGGCCTGATGATAACCCTAACCCTAACCCTAACACTATCCTAGGGTTTATGTTAACCCTAACCCTAACACTATCCTAGGGTGATGCTAACCCTAACACTAACACTATCCTAGGGCTGATGCTAACCCTAACCCTAACCCTAACACTATCCTAGGGCTGATGCTAACCCTAACCCTAATAATATCCTAGGGCTGATGCTAACCCTAACCCTAACCCTAACAGTATCCTAGGGCTGATGCTAACCCTAACCCTAACCCTAACACTATCCTAGGGCTGATGCTAACCCTAACCCTAACTCTAACAGTATCTTAGGGCTGATGCTAACCCGAACCCTAACAATATCCTACGCCTGATGATATCCCTAACCCTAAACCTAACACTATCCTAGGGCTGATGCTAACCCTAACCCTAACCCTAACACTATCCTAGGGCTGATTCTAACCGTAACCCTAACACTATCCTAGGCCTGACGCTAACCCTAACCCTAACCCTAACACTATCCTAGGCGTCATGCTAACCCTATCCCTAACCCTAACACTCTCCTAGGGCTGAGGCTAACCCTAACCCTAACACTATCCTAGGGCTGATGCTAACCCTAACCCTAACGCTAACACTATCCTAGGGCTGATGCTAACCCTAACACTAACACTATCCTAGGGCTGATGCTAACCCAAACCCTAACCCTAACACTATCCTAGGGCTGATGCTAACAATAACCCTAACTCTAACACTATCCTAGGGCTGAGGCTAACCCTAACCCTAACCCTATCCTACGGCTGATGCTAACCCTAACCCTAACCCTAACACTATCCTAAGGCTGATGCTAACCCTAACACTAACACTATCCTAGGCATGGTGCTAACCCTAACCCTAACCCTAACACTATTCTAGGGCTGATGCTAACACTAACCCTTATAATATCCTAGGGCTGATGCTAACCCTAACCTTAACCCTAACACTATCCTAGGGCTGATGGTAACCCTAACCCTAACACTAACACTATCCTAGGGCTGATGCTAACCCTAACCCTAACCCTAACACTATCCTAGGGCTGATGCTAACCCTAAGACTAACAATATCCTAGGCCTGATGATATCCATAACCCTAAACCTAACACTATCCTAGGGCTGATGCTAACCCTAACCCTAACCCTAACACTATCCTAGGGCTGATTCTAACCGTAACCCTAACACTATCCTAGGCCTGATGCTAACCCTAACCCTTACCCTAACACTATCCTAGGGCTGATGCTAAACCTAACCATAACCCTAACACTATCCTAGGGCTGCTGCGAACCCTATCCCTAACCCTAACACTATCCTAGGGCGAATGCTAACCCTATCCCAAACCCTAACGCTATCCTAGGGCTGATGCTAACCCTAACACTAACACTATCCTAGGGCTGATGCTAACCCTAACCCTAACCCTAACACTATCCTAGGGCTCATGCTAACCCTAACCCTAACTCTAACACTATCTTAGGGCTGAGGCTAACCCTAACCCAAACACTATCCTACGGCTGATGCTAACCCTAACCCTAACCCTAACACTATCCTAGGGCTGATGCTAACCCTAACACTAACACTATCCTAGGCCTGGTGCTAACCCTAACCCTAACCCTAACACTATCCTAGGGCTGATGCTAACCCTAACCCTAACCCTAACACTATCCTAGGGTTGATGCTAACCCTAATCCTAACACTATCCTAGGGCTGATGATAACCCTAACCCTAACCCTAACACTATCCTAGGGCTGATGCTAACCCTAACCCTAACACTATCCTAGGGCTGATGCTAACCCTAACCCTAACCCTAACACTATCCTAAGTCTGATGCTAACCCTAGCCCTCACACTATCCTAGGCCTGATGATAACCCTAACCCTAACCTTAACACTATCCTAGGGCTGATGCTAACCCTAACACTAACCCTAACACTATCCTAGAGCTGATGCTAACCCTAACCCTAACAATATCCTAGGCCTGATGATAACCCTAACCCTAACCCTAACACTATCCTAGGGTTTATGTTAACCCTAACCCTAACACTATCCTAGGGCTGATGCTAACCCTAACACTAACACTATCCTAGGGCTGATGCTAACCCTAACCCTAACCATAACACTATCCTAGGGCTGATGCTAACCCTAACCCTAACTCTAACACTATCTTAGGGCTGAGGCTAACCCTAACCCTAACACTATCCTAGGGCTGATGCTAACCTTAAGCCTAACACTAACACTCTCCTAGGGCTGGTGCTAACCCTAACCCTAACACTATCCTAGGCCTGATGCTAACCCTAACCCTAACACCATCCTAGGTCTGATGCTAACACTAAACCTAACACTATCCTAGGGCTGATGCTAACCCTAACCCTAACCCTAACACTATCCTAGGGCTGATGTTAACCCTAACCCTAACACTATCCTAGGGCTGATGCTAACCCTAACCCTAACCCTAACACTCTCCTAGGGCTGATGCTAACCCTAACCCTAACACTATCCTAGGCCTGATGCTAACCCTAACCCTAACACTATCCTAGGGCTGACGCTAACCCTAACCCTAACCCTAACACTATCCTAGGCCTGATGCTAACCCTATCCCTAACCCTAACACTCTCCTAGGGCTGAGGCTAACCCTAACCCTAACACTATCCTAGGGCTGATGCTAACCCTAACCTTAACCCTAACACTATCCTAGGGTTGATGCTAACCCTAACCCTAACACTATCCTAGGGCTGATGCTAACCCTAACCCTAACCCTAACACTATCCTAGGGCTGATGCTAACCCTAACCCTAACCATAACACTATCCTAGGGCTGATGCTAACCCTAACCCTAACACTATCCTAGGGCTGATGCTAACCCTAACCCTAACCCTAACAATATCCTAGGGATGATGCTAACCCTAACCCTAACACTATCCTTTGGCTGATGCTAACCCTAACCCTAACCCTAACACTATCCTAAGTCTGATGCTAACCCTAGCCCTCACACTATCCTAGGCCTGATGATAACCCTAACCCTAACCTTAACACTATCCTAGGGCTGATGCTAACCCTAACCCTAACCCTAACACTATCCTAGAGCTGATGCTAACCCTAACCCTAACAATATCCTAGGCCTGATGATAACCCTAACCCTAACCCTAACACTATCCTAGGGTTTATGTTAACCCTAACCCTAACACTATCCTAGGGCTGATGCTAACCCTAACAGTAACACTATCCTAGGGCTGATGCTAACCTTAACTCTAACCCTAACACTATCCTAGGGCTGATGCTAACCCTAACCCTAACTCTAACACTATCTTAGGGCTGAGGCTAACCCTAAACCTAACACTATCCTAGGGCTGCTGCTAACCTTAACCCTAACACTAACACTCTCCTAGGGCTGATGCTAACCCTAACCCTAACACTATCCTAGGCCTGATGCTAACCCTAACCCTAACACCATCCTAGGTCTGATGCTAACCCTAAACCTAACACTATCCTAGGGCTGATGCTAAACCTAACCCTAACCCTAACACTATCCTAGGGCTGATGTTAACCCTAACCCTAACACGATCCTAGGGCTGATGCTAACCCTAACCCTAACCCTAACACTCTCCTAGGGCTGATGCTAACCCTAACCCTAACACTATCCTAGGCCTGATGCTAACCCTAACCCTAACACTATCCTCGGGCTGATGCTAACCCTAACCCTAACCCTAACACTATCCTAGGCCTGATGCTAACCCTATCCCTAACCCTAACACTCTCCTAGGGCTGAGGCTAACCCTAACCCTAACACTATCCTAGGACTGATGCTAACCGTAACCCTAACCCTAACACTATCCTAGGGTTGATGCTAACCCTAACCCTAACACTATCCTAGGGCTGATGCTAACCATAACCCTAACCCTAACACTATCCTAGGGCTGATGCTAACCCTAACCCTAACACTATCCTAGGGCTGATGCTAACCCTAACTCTAACCCTAACACTATCCTAGGGCTGATGCTAACCCTAACCCTAACACTATCCTAGGGCTGATGCTAACCCTAACCCTAACCCTAACACTATCCTAGGGCTGATGCTAACCCTAAAACTAACACTATCCTAGGGCTGATGCTAACCCTAACCCTAACCCTAACACTATCCTAGGGCTGATGCTAACCCTAACCCTAACCCTAACACTATCCTAGAGCTGATGCTAACGCTAACCCTAACCCTAACCCTAACCCTAATGCTATCCTAGGGCTGATGCTAACCCTAACCCTAACCCTAACACTATCCTAGGGCTGATGCTAACCCTAACCCTAACCCTAATAGTGTCCTAGGGCTGATGCTAACCCTAACCCTAACTCTAACACTATCCTAGGGCTGAGGCTAACCCTAACCCTAACACTATCCTACGGCTGATGCTAACCCTAACCCTAACCCTAACACTATCCTAAGGATGATGCTAACCCTAACACTCACACTATCCTAGGCCTGGTGCTAACCCTAATCCTAACCCTAACACTATCCTAGGGCTGATGCTAACCCTAACCCTAATAATATCCTAGGGTTGACGCTAACCCTAACCCTAACCCTAACACTATCCTAGGGCTGATGCTAACGCTAACCCTAACCCTAACACTATCCTAGGGCTGATGATAACCCTAACCCTAACTCTAACACTATCCTAGGGCTGATGCTAACCCTAACCCTAACAATATCCTAGGCCTGATGATATCCCTAACCCTAAACCTAACACTATCCTAGGGCTGATGCTAACCCTAACCCTAACGCTAACAGTATCCTAGGGCTGATGCTAACCCTAACTCTAACACTATCCTAGGGCTGAGGCTAACCCTAACCCTAACACTATCCTACGGCTGATGCTAACCCTAACCCTAACCCTAACACTATCCTAAGGCTGATGCTAACCCTAACACTAACCCTATCCCTAACACTATTCTAGGGCTGATACTAACCCTAACCCTAATAATATCCTAGGGCTGATGCTAACCCTAACCCTAAACCTAACACTATCCTAGGGCTGATGCTAACCCTAACCCTAACCCTAACACTATCCTAGGGCTGATGCAAACCCTAACCCTAACCCTAACACTATCCTAAGCCTGATGCTAACCCTAACACTAACAATATCCTAGGCCTGATGATATCCATAACCCTAAACCTAACACTATCCTAGGGCTGATGCTAACCCTAACCCTAACCCTAACACTATCCTAGGGCTGATTCTAACCGTAACCCTAACACAATCCTAGGCCTGATGCTAACCCTAACCCTTATCTAACACTATCCTAGGTCTGATGCTAAACCTAACCCTAACCCTAACACTATCCTAGGGCTGATGCTAACCCTAACCCTAACCCTAACACTATCCTAGGGTTGATGCTAACCCTAATCCTAACACTATCCTAGGGCTGATGATAACCCTAACCCTAACCCTAACACTATCCTAGGGCTGATGCTAACCCTAACCCTAACACTATCCAAGGGCTGATGCTAACCCTAACATTAACCCTAACACTATCCTAAGTCTGATGCTAACCCTAGCCCTCACACTATCCTAGGCCTGATGATAACCCTAACCCTAACCTTAACACTATCCTAGGGCTGATGCTAACCCTAACACTAACCCTAACACTATCCTAGAGCTGATGCTAACCCTAACCCTAACAATATCCTAGGCCTGATGATAACCCTAACCCTAACCCTAACACTATCCTAGGGTTTATGTTAACCCTAACCCTAACACTATCCTAGGGCTGATGCTAACCCTAACACTAACACTATCCTAGGGCTGATGCTAACCCTAACCCTAACCCTAACACTATCCTAGGGCTGATGCTAACCCTAACCCTAACTCTAACACTATCTTAGGGCTGAGGCTAACCCTAACCCTAACACTATCCTAGGGCTGATGCTAACCTTAACCCTAACACTAACACTCTCCTAGGGCTGGTCCTAACCCTAACCCTAACACTATCCTAGGCCTGATGCTAACCCTAACCCTAACACCATCCTAGGTCTGATGCTAACACTAAACCTAACACTATCCTAGGGCTGATGCTAACCCTAACCCTAACCCTAACACTATCCTAGGGCTGATGTTAACCCTAACCCTAACACTATCCTAGGGCTGATGCTAACCCTAACCCTAACCCTAACACTCTCCTAGGGCTGATGCTAACCCTAACCCTAACACTATCCTAGGCCTGATGCTAACCCTAACCCTAACACTATCCTAGGGCTGACGCTAACCCTAACCCTAACCCTAACACTATCCTAGGCCTGATGCTAACCCTATCCCTAACCCTAACACTCTAATAGGGCTGAGGCTAACCCTAACCCTAACACTATCCTAGGGCTGATGCTAACCCTAACCTTAACCCTAACACTATCCTAGGGTTGATGCTAACCCTAACCCTAACACTATCCTAGGGCTGATGCTAACCCTAACCCTAACCCTAACACTATCCTAGGGCTGATGCTCACCCTAACCCTAACCCTAACACTATCCTAGGGTTGATGCTAACCCTAATCCTAACACTATCCTAGGGCTGATGCTAACCCTAACCCTAACCATAACACTATCCTAGGGCTGATGCTAACCCTAACCCTAACACTATCCTAGGGCTGATGCTAACCCTATCCCTAACCCTAACAATATCCTAGGGCTGATGCTAACCCTAACCCTAACACTATCCTAGGGCTGATGCTAACCCTAACCCTAACCCTAACACTATCCTAAGTCTGATGCTAACCCTAGCCCTCACACTATCCTAGGCCTGATGATAACCCTAACCCTAACCTTAACACTATCCTAGGGCTGATGCTAACCCTAACCCTAACCCTAACACTATCCTAGAGCTGATGCTAACCCTAACCCTAACAGTATCCTAGGCCTGATGATAACCCTAACCCTAACCCTAACACTATCCTAGGGTTTATGTTAACCCTAACCCTAACACTATCCTAGGGCTGATGCTAACCCTAACAGTAACACTATCCTAGGGCTGATGCTAACCTTAACCCTAACCCTAACACTATCCTAGGGCTGATGCTAACCCTAACCCTAACTCTAACACTATCTTAGGGCTGAGGCTAACCCTAACCCAAACACTATCCTAGGGCTGATGCTAACCCTAACCCTAACCCTAACACTATCCTAAGTCTGATGCTAACCCTAGCCCTCACAATATCCTAGGCCTGATGATAACCCTAACCCTAACCTTAACACTATCCTAGGGCTGATGCTAACCCTAACCCTAACCCTAACACTATCCTAGAGCTGATGTTAACCCTAACCCTAACAATATCCTAGGCCTGATGATAACCCTAACCCTAACCCAAACACTATCCTAGGGTTTATGTTAACCCTAACCCTAACACTATCCTGGGGCTGATGCTAACCCTAACCCTAACCCTAACACTATCCTAGGGCTGATGCTAACCCTAACCCTATCCCTAACACTATCCTAGAGCTGATGCTAACGCTAACCCTAACCCTAACCCTAATCCTAATGCTATCCTAGGGCTGATGCTAACCCTAACCCTAACCCTAACACTATCCTAGGGCTGATGCTAACCCTAACACTAACAGTATCCTAGGGCTGATCCTAACCCTAACCCTAACCCTAACACTATCCTAGGGCTGATGCTAACCCTAACCCTAACCCTAACACTATCCTAGGGCTGATGCTAACCCTAACCCTAACTCTAACACTATCCTAGGGCTGAGGCTAACCCTAACCCTAACACTATCTTACGGCTGATGTTAACCCTAACCCTAACGCTAACACTATCCTAAGGCTGATGCTAACCCTAACACTAACACTGTCCTAGGCCTGGTGCTAACCCTAACCCTAACCCTAACACTATCCTAGGGCTGATGCTAACCCTAACCCTAATAATATCCTAGGGCTGATGCTAACCCTAACCCTAACCCTAACGGTATCCTAGGGCTGATGCTAACCCTAAGACTAACAATATCCTAGGCCTGATGATATCCATAACCCTAAACCTAACACTATCCTAGGGCTGATGCTAACCCTAACCCTAACCCTAACACTATCCTAGGGCTGATTCTAACCGTAACCCTAACACTATCCTAGACCTGATGCTAACCCTAACCCTTACCCTAACACTATCCTAGGGCTGATGCTAAACCTAACCATAACCCTAACACTATGCTAGGGGTGATGCGAACCCTATCCCTAACAGTAACACTATCCTAGGGCGGATGCTAACCCTATCCCTAACCCTAACGTTATCCTAGGGCTGATGCTAACCCTAACACTAACACTATCCTAGGGCTGATGCTAACCCTAACCCTAACCCTAACACTATCCTAGGGCTGATGCTAACCCTAACCCTAACTCTAACACTATCTTAGGGCTGAGGCTAACCCTAACCCAAACACTATCCTACGGCTGATGGTAACCCTAACCCTAACCCTAACACTATCCTAAGGCTGATGCTAACCCTAACACTAACACTATCCTAGGCCTGGTGCTAACCCTAACCCTAACACTAACACTATCCTAGGGCTGATGCTAACAATAACCCTAACTCTAACACTATCCTAGGGCTGAGGCTAACCCTAACCCTAACCCTATCCTACGGCTGATGCTAACCCTAACCCTAACCCTAACACTATCCTAAGGCTGATGCTAACCCTAACACTAACACTATCCTAGGCATGGTGCTAACCCTAACCCTAACCCTAACACTATTCTAGGGCTGATGCTAACACTAACCCTTATAATATCCTAGGGCTGATGCTAACCCTAACCTTAACCCTAACACTATCCTAGGGCTGATGGTAACCCTAACCCTAACACTAACACTATCCTAGGGCTGATGCTAACCCTAACCCTAACCCTAACACTATCCTAGGGCTGATGCTAACCCTAAGACTAACAATATCCTAGGCCTGATGATATCCATAACCCTAAACCTAACACTATCCTAGGGCTGATGCTAACCCTAACCCTAACCCTAACACTATCCTAGGGCTGATGCTAACCCTAAGACTAACAATGTCCTAGGCCTGATGATATCCATAACAATAAACCTAACAATATCCTAGGCCTGATGATAACCCTAACCCTAACCCTAACACTATCCTAGGGTTTATGTTAACCCTAACCCTAACATTATCCTAGGGCTGATGCTAACCCTAACAGTAACACTATCCTAGGGCTGATGCTAACCTTAACCCTAACCCTAACACTATCCTAGGGCTGATGCTAACCCTAACCCTAACTCTAACACTATCTTAGGGCTGAGGCTAACCCTAACCCAAACACTATCCTAGGGCTGATGCTAACCCTAACCCTAACCCTAACACTATCCTAAGTCTGATGCTAACCCTAGCCCTCACACTATCCTAGGCCTGATGATAACCCTAACCCTAACCTTAACACTATCCTAGGGCTGATGCTAACCCTAACCCTAACCCTAACACTATCCTAGAGCTGATGTTAACCCTAACCCTAACAATATCCTAGGCCTGATGATAACCCTAACCCTAACCCAAACACTATCCTAGGGTTTATGTTAACCCTAACCCTAACACTATCCTAGGGCTGATGCTAACCCTAACCCTAACCCTAACACTATCCTAGGGCTGATGCTAACCCTAACCCTATCCCTAACACTATCCTAGAGCTGATGCTAACGCTAACCCTAACCCTAACCCTAATCCTAATGCTATCCTAGGGCTGATGCTAACCCTAACCCTAACCCTAACACTATCCTAGGGCTGATGCTAACCCTAACACTAACAGTATCCTAGGGCTGATCCTAACCCTAACCCTAACCCTAACACTATCCTAGGGCTGATGCTAACCCTAACCCTAACCCTAACACTATCCTAGGGCTGATGCTAACCCTAACCCTAACTCTAACACTATCCTAGGGCTGAGGCTAACCCTAACCCTAACACTATCTTACGGCTGATGTTAACCCTAACCCTAACGCTAACACTATCCTAAGGCTGATGCTAACCCTAACACTAACACTGTCCTAGGCCTGGTGCTAACCCTAACCCTAACCCTAACACTATCCTAGGGCTGATGCTAACCCTAACCCTAATAATATCCTAGGGCTGATGCTAACCCTAACCCTAACCCTAACGGTATCCTAGGGCTGATGCTAACCCTAAGACTAACAATATCCTAGGCCTGATGATATCCATAACCCTAAACCTAACACTATCCTAGGGCTGATGCTAACCCTAACCCTAACCCTAACACTATCCTAGGGCTGATTCTAACCGTAACCCTAACACTATGCTAGACCTGATGCTAACCCTAACCCTTACCCTAACACTATCCTAGGGCTGATGCTAAACCTAACCATAACCCTAACACTATGCTAGGGGTGATGCGAACCCTATCCCTAACAGTAACACTATCCTAGGGCGGATGCTAACCCTATCCCTAACCCTAACGCTATCCTAGGGCTGATGCTAACCCTAACACTAACACTATCCTAGGGCTGATGTTAACCCTAACCCTAACCCTAACACTATCCTAGGGCTGATGCTAACCCTAACACTAACTCTAACACTATCTTAGGGCTGAGGCTAACCCTAACCCAAACACTATCCTACGGCTGATGGTAACCCTAACCCTAACCCTAACACTATCCTAAGGCTGATGCTAACCCTAACACTAACACTATCCTAGGCCTGGTGCTAACCCTAACCCTAACACTAACACTATCCTAGGGCTGATGCTAACAATAACCCTAACTCTAACACTATCCTAGGGCTGAGGCTAACCCTAACCCTAACCCTATCCTACGGCTGATGCTAACCCTAACCCTAACCCTAACACTATCCTAAGGCTGATGCTAACCCTAACACTAACACTATCCTAGGCATGGTGCTAACCCTAACCCTAACCCTAACACTATTCTAGGGCTGATGCTAACACTAACCCTTATAATATCCTAGGGCTGATGCTAACCCTAACCTTAACCCTAACACTATCCTAGGGCTGATGGTAACCCTAACCCTAACACTAACACTATCCTAGGGCTGATGCTAACCCTAACCCTAACCCTAACACTATCCTAGGGCTGATGCTAACCCTAAGACTAACAATATCCTAGGCCTGATGATATCCATAACCCTAAACCTAACACTATCCTAGGGCTGATGCTAACCCTAACCCTAACCCTAACACTATCCTAGGGCTGATTCTAACCGTAACCCTAACACTATCCTAGGCCTGATGCTAACCCTAACCCTTACCCTAAAACTATCCTAGGGCTGATGCTAAACCTAACCATAACCCTAACACTATCCTAGGGCTGCTGCGAACCCTATCCCTAACCCTAACACTATCCTAGGGCGAATGCTAACCCTATCCCAAACCCTAACGCTATCCTAGGGCTGATGCTAACCCTAACACTAACACTATCCTAGGGCTGATGCTAACCCTAACCCTAACCCTAACACTATCCTAGGGCTCATGCTAACCCTAACCCTAACTCTAACACTATCTTAGGGCTGAGGCTAACCCTAACCCAAACACTATCCTACGGCTGATGCTAACCCTAACCCTAACCCTAACACTATCCTAGGGCTGATGCTAACCCTAAGACTAACACTATCCTAGGCCTGGTGCTAACCCTAACCCTAACCCTAACACTATCCTAGGGCTGATGCTAACCCTAACCCTAACGCTAACACTATCCTAGGGTTGATGCTAACCCTAATCCTAACACTATCCTAGGGCTGATGATAACCCTAACCCTAACCCTAACACTATCCTAGGGCTGATGCTAACCCTAACCCTAACACTATCCTAGGGCTGATGCTAACCCTAACCCTAACCCTAACACTATCCTAAGTCTGATGCTAACCCTAGCCCTCACACTATCCTAGGCCTGATGATAACCCTAACCCTAACCTTAACACTATCCTAGGGCTGATGCTAACCCTAACACTAACCCTAACACTATCCTAGAGCTGATGCTAACCCTAACCCTAACAATATCCTAGGCCTGATGATAACCCTAACCGTAACCCTAACACTATCCTAGGATTTATGTTAACCCTAACCCTAACACTATCCTAGGGCTGATGCTAACCCTAACACTAACACTATCCTAGGGCTGATGCTAACCCTAACCCTAACCCTAACACTATCCTAGGGCTGATGCTAACCCTAACCCTAACTCTAACACTATCTTAGGGCTGAGGCTAACCCTAACCCTAACACTATCCTAGGGCTGATGCTAACCTTAACCCTAACACTAACACTCTCCTAGGGCTGGTGCTAACCCTAACCCTAACACTATCCTAGGCCTGATGCTAACCCTAACCCTAACACCATCCTAGGTCTGATGCTAACACTAAACCTAACACTATCCTAGGGCTGATGCTAACCCTAACCCTAACCCTAACACTATCCTAGGGCTGATGTTAACCCTAACCCTAACACTATCCTAGGGCTGATGCTAACCCTAACCCTAACCCTAACACTCTCCTAGGGCTGATGCTAACCCTAACCCTAACACTATCCTAGGCCTGATGCTAACCCTAACCCTAACACTATCCTAGGGCTGATGCTAACCCTAACCCTAACCCTAACACTCTCCTAGGCCTGATGCTAACCCTATCCCTAACCCTAACACTCTCCTAGGGCTGAGGCTAACCCTAACCCTAACACTATCCTAGGGCTGATGCTAACCCTAACCTTAACCCTAACACTATCCTAGGGTTGATGCTAACCCTAACCCTAACACTATCCTAGGGCTGATGCTAACCCTAACCCTAACCCTAACACTATCCTAGGGCTGATGCTAACCCTAACCCTAACCCTAACACTATCCTAGGGTTGATGCTAACCCTAATCCTAACACTATCCTAGGGCTGATGCTAACCCTAACCCTAACCATAACACTATCCTAGGGCTGATGCTAACCCTAACCCTAACACTATCCTAGGGCTGATGCTAACCCTAACCCTAACCCTAACAATATCCTAGGGCTGATGCTAACCCTAACCCTAACACTATCCTAGGGCTGATGCTAACCCTAACCCTAACCCTAACACTATCCTAAGTCTGATGCTAACCCTAGCCCTCACACTATCCTAGGCCTGATGATAACCCTAACCCTAACCTTAACACTATCCTAGGGCTGATGCTAATCCTAACCCTAACCCTAACACTATCCTAGAGCTGATGCTAACCCTAACCCTAACAATATCCTAGGCCTGATGATAACCCTAACCCTAACCCTAACACTATCCTAGGGTTTATGTTAACCCTAACCCTAACACTATCCTAGGGCTGATGCTAACCCTAACAGTAACACTATCCTAGGGCTGATGCTAACCCTAACCCTAACCCTAACACTCTCCTAGGGCTGATGCTAACCCTAACCCTAACACTATCCTAGGGCTGATGCTAACCCTAACCCTAACCCTAACACTATCCTAGGGCTGATGCTAACCCTAACCCTAACCCTAACACTATCCTAGGGTTGATGCTAACCCTAATCCTAACACTATCCTAGGGCTGATGCTAACCCTAACCCTAACCATAACACTATCCTAGGGCTGATGCTAACCCTAACCCTAACACTATCCTAGGGCTGATGCTAACCCTAACCCTAACCCTAACACTATCCTAGGGCTGATGCTAACCCTAACCCTAACACTATCCTAGGGCTGATGCTAACCCTAACCCTAACCCTAACACTATCCTAAGTCTGATGCTAACCCTAGCCCTCACACTATCCTAGGCCTGATGATAACCCTAACCCTAACCTTAACACTATCCTAGGGCTGATGCTAACCCTAACCCTAACCCTAACACTATCCTAGAGCTGATGCTAACCCTAACCCTAACAATATCCTAGGCCTGATGATAACCCTAACCCTAACCCTAACACTATCCTAGGGTTTATGTTAACCCTAACCCTAACACTATCCTAGGGCTGATGCTAACCCTAACAGTAACACTATCCTAGGGCTGATGCTAACCTTAACCCTAACCCTAACACTATCCTAGGGCTGATGCTAACCCTAACCCTAACTCTAACACTATCTTAGGGCTGAGGCTAACCCTAACCCAAACACTATCCTAGGGCTGATGCTAACCCTAACCCTAACCCTAACACTATCCTAAGTCTGATGCTAACCCTAGCCCTCACACTATCCTAGGCCTGATGATAACCCTAACCCTAACCTTAACACTATCCTAGGGCTGATGCTAACCCTAACCCTAACCCTAACACTATCCTAGAGCTGATGTTAACCCTAACCCTAACAATATCCTAGGCCTGATGATAACCCTAACCCTAACCCAAACACTATCCTAGGGTTTATGTTAACCCTAACCCTAACACTATCCTAGGGCTGATGCTAACCCTAACCCTAACCCTAACACTATCCTAGGGCTGATGCTAACCCTAACCCTATCCCTAACACTATCCTAGAGCTGATGCTGACGCTAAGCCTAACCCTAACCCTAATCCTAATGCTATCCTAGGGCTGATGCTAACCCTAACCCTAACCCTAACACTATCCTAGGGCTGATGCTAACCCTAACACTAACAGTATCCTAGGGCTGATCCTAACCCTAACCCTAACCCTAACACTATCCTAGGGCTGATGCTAACCCTAACCCTAACTCTAACACTATCCTAGGGCTGAGGCTAACCCTAACCCTAACACTATCTTACGGCTGATGTTAACCCTAACCCTAACGCTAACACTATCCTAAGGCTGATGCTAACCCTAACACTAACACTGTCCTAGGCCTGGTGCTAACCCTAACCCTAACCCTAACACTATCCTAGGGCTGATGCTAACCCTAACCCTAATAATATCCTAGGGCTGATGCTAACCCTAACCCTAACCCTAACGGTATCCTAGGGCTGATGCTAACCCTAAGACTAACAATATCCTAGGCCTGATGATATCCATAACCCTAAACCTAACACTATCCTAGGGCTGATGCTAACCCTAACCCTAACCCTAACACTATCCTAGGGCTGATTCTAACCGTAACCCTAACACTATCCTAGACCTGATGCTAACCCTAACCCTTACCCTAACACTATCCTAGGGCTGATGCTAAACCTAACCATAACCCTAACACTATGCTAGGGGTGATGCGAACCCTATCCCTAACAGTAACACTATCCTAGGGCGGATGCTAACCCTATCCCTAACCCTAACGCTATCCTAGGGCTGATGCTAACCCTAACACTAAAACTATCCTAGGGCTGATGCTAACCCTAACCCTAACCCTAACACTATCCTAGGGCTGATGCTAACCCTAACCCTAACTCTAACACTATCTTAGGGCTGAGGCTAACCCTAACCCAAACACTATCCTACGGCTGATGGTAACCCTAACCCTAACCCTAACACTATCCTAAGGCTGATGCTAACCCTAACACTAACACTATCCTAGGCCTGGTGCTAACCCTAACCCTAACACTAACACTATCCTAGGGCTGATGCTAACAATAACCCTAACTCTAACACTATCCTAGGGCTGAGGCTAACCCTAACCCTAACCCTATCCTACGGCTGATGCTAACCCTAACCCTAACCCTAACACTATCCTAAGGCTGATGCTAACCCTAACACTAACACTATCCTAGGCATGGTGCTAACCCTAACCCTAACCCTAACACTATTCTAGGGCTGATGCTAACACTAACCCTTATAATATCCTAGGGCTGATGCTAACCCTAACCTTAACCCTAACACTATCCTAGGGCTGATGGTAACCCTAACCCTAACACTAACACTATCCTAGGGCTGATGCTAACCCTAACCCTAACCCTAACACTATCCTAGGGCTGATGCTAACCCTAAGACTAACAATATCCTAGGCCTGATGATATCCATAACCCTAAACCTAACACTATCCTAGGGCTGATGCTAACCCTAACCCTAACCCTAACACTATCCTAGGGCTGATGCTAACCCTAAGACTAACAATATCCTAGGCCTGATGATATCCATAACCCTAAACCTAACAATATCCTAGGCCTGATGATAACCCTAACCCTAACCCTGACACTATCCTAGGGTTTATGTTAACCCTAACCCTAACACTATCCTAGGGCTGATGCTAACCCTAACAGTAACACTATCCTAGGGCTGATGCTAACCTTAACCCTAACCCTAACACTATCCTAGGGCTGATTCTAACCCTAACCCTAACTCTAACACTATCTTAGGGCTGAGGCTAACCCTAACCCAAACACTATCCTAGGGCTGATGCTAACCCTAACCCTAACCCTAACACTATCCTAAGTCTGATGCTAACCCTAGCCCTCACACTATCCTAGGCCTGATGATAACCCTAACCCTAACCTTAACACTATCCTAGGGCTGATGCTAACCCTAACCCTAACCCTAACACTATCCTAGAGCTGATGTTAACCCTAACCCTAACAATATCCTAGGCCTGATGATAACCCTAACCCTAACCCAAACACTATCCTAGGGTTTATGTTAACCCTAACCCTAACACTATCCTAGGGCTGATGCTAACCCTAACCCTAACCCTAACACTATCCTAGGGCTGATGCTAACCCTAACCCTATCCCTAACACTATCCTAGAGCTGATGCTAACGCTAACCCTAACCCTAACCCTAATCCTAATGCTATCCTAGGGCTGATGCTAACCCTAACCCTAACCCTAACACTATGCTAGGGCTGATGCTAACCCTAACACTAACAGTATCCTAGGGCTGATCCTAACCCTAACCCTAACCCTAACACTATCCTAGGGCTGATGCTAACCCTAACCCTAACCCTAACACTATCCTAGGGCTGATGCTAACCCTAACCCTAACTCTAACACTATCCTAGGGCTGAGGCTAACCCTAACCCTAACACTATCTTACGGCTGATGTTAACCCTAACCCTAACGCTAACACTATCCTAAGGCTGATGCTAACCCTAACACTAACACTGTCCTAGGCCTGGTGCTAACCCTAACCCTAACCCTAACACTATCCTAGGGCTGATGCTAACCCTAACCCTAATAATATCCTAGGGCTGATGCTAACCCTAACCCTAACCCTAACGGTATCCTAGGGCTGATGCTAACCCTAAGACTAACAATATCCTACGCCTGATGATATCCATAACCCTAAACCTAACACTATCCTAGGGCTGATGCTAACCCTAACCCTAACCCTAACACTATCCTAGGGCTGATTCTAACCGTAACCCTAACACTATCCTAGACCTGATGCTAACCCTAACCCTTACCCTAACACTATCCTAGGGCTGATGCTAAACCTAACCATAACCCTAACACTATGCTAGGGGTGATGCGAACCCTATCCCTAACAGTAACACTATCCTAGGGCGGATGCTAACCCTATCCCTAACCCTAACGCTATCCTAGGGCTGATGCTAACCCTAACACTAACACTATCCTAGGGCTGATGCTAACCCTAACCCTAACCCTAACACTATCCTAGGGCTGATGCTAACCCTAACCCTAACTCTAACACTATCTTAGGGCTGAGGCTAACCCTAACCCAAACACTATCCTACGGCTGATGGTAACCCTAACCCTAACCCTAACACTATCCTAAGGCTGATGCTAACCCTAACACTAACACTATCCTAGGCCTGGTGCTAACCCTAACCCTAACACTAACACTATCCTAGGGCTGATGCTAACAATAACCCTAACTCTAACACTATCCTAGGGCTGAGGCTAACCCTAACCCTAACCCTATCCTACGGCTGATGCTAACCCTAACCCTAACCCTAACACTATCCTAAGGCTGATGCTAACCCTAACACTAACACTATCCTAGGCATGGTGCTAACCCTAACCCTAACCCTAACACTATTCTAGGGCTGATGCTAACACTAACCCTTATAATATCCTAGGGCTGATGCTAACCCTAACCTTAACCCTAACACTATCCTAGGGCTGATGGTAACCCTAACCCTAACACTAACACTATCCTAGGGCTGATGCTAACCCTAACCCTAACCCTAACACTATCCTAGGGCTGATGCTAACCCTAAGACTAACAATATCCTAGGCCTGATGATATCCATAACCCTAAACCTAACACTATCCTAGGGCTGATGCTAACCCTAACACTAACCCTAACACTATCCTAGGGCTGATTCTAACCGTAACCCTAACACTATCCTAGGCCTGATTCTAACCCTAACCCTTACCCTAAAACTATCCTAGGGCTGATGCTAAACCTAACCATAACCCTAACACTATCCTAGGGCTGCTGCGAACCCTATCCCTAACCCTAACACTATCCTAGGGCGAATGCTAACCCTATCCCAAACCCTAACGCTATCCTAGGGCTGATGCTAACCCTAACACTAACACTATCCTAGGGCTGATGCTAACCCTAACCCTAACCCTAACACTATCCTAGGGCTCATGCTAACCCTAACCCTAACTCTAACACTATCTTAGGGCTGAGGCTAACCCTAACCCAAACACTATCCTACGGCTGATGCTAACCCTAACCCTAACCCTAACACTATCCTAGGGCTGATGCTAACCCTAACACTAACACTATCCTAGGCCTGGTGCTAACCCTAACCCTAACCCTAACACTATCCTAGGGCTGATGCTAACCCTAACCCTAACCCTAACACTATCCTAGGGTTGATGCTAACCCTAATCCTAACACTATCCTAGGGCTGATGATAACCCTAACCCTAACCCTAACACTATCCTAGGGCTGATGCTAACCCTAACCCTAACACTATCCTAGGGCTGATGCTAACCCTAACCCTAACCCTAACACTATCCTAAGTCTGATGCTAACCCTAGCCCTCACACTATCCTAGGCCTGATGATAACCCTAACCCTAACCTTAACACTATCCTAGGGCTGATGCTAACCCTAACACTAACCCTAACACTATCCTAGAGCTGATGCTAACCCTAACCCTAACAATATCCTAGGCCTGATGATAACCCTAACCCTAACCCTAACACTATCCTAGGATTTATGTTAACCCTAACCCTAACACTATCCTAGGGCTGATGCTAACCCTAACACTAACACTATCCTAGGGCTGATGCTAACCCTAACCCTAACCCTAACACTATCCTAGGGCTGATGCTAACCCTAACACTAACTCTAACACTATCTTAGGGCTGAGGCTAACCCTAACCCTAACACTATCCTAGGGCTGATGCTAACCTTAACCCTAACACTAACACTCTCCTAGGGCTGGTGCTAACCCTAACCCTAACACTATCCTAGGCCTGATGCTAACCCTAACCCTAACACCATCCTAGGTCTGATGCTAACACTAAACCTAACACTATCCTAGGGCTGATGCTAACCCTAACCCTAACCCTAACACTATCCTAGGGCTGATGTTAACCCTAAACCTAACACTATCCTAGGGCTGATGCTAACCCTAACCCTAACCCTAACACTCTCCTAGGGCTGATGCTAACCCTAACCCTAACACTATCCTAGGCCTGATGCTAACCCTAACCCTAACACTATCCTAGGGCTGACGCTAACCCTAACCCTAACCCTAACACTATCCTAGGCCTGATGCTAACCCTATCGCTAACCCTAACACTCTCCTAGGGCTGAGGCTAACCCTAACCCTAACACTATCCTAGGGCTGATGCTAACCCTAACCTTAACCCTAACACTATCCTAGGGTTGATGCTAACCCTAACCCTAACACTATCCTAGGGCTGATGCTAACCCTAACCCTAACCCTAACACTATCCTAGGGCTGATGCTAACCCTAACCCTAACCCTAACACTATCCTAGGGTTGATGCTAACCCTAATCCTAACACTATCCTAGGGCTGATGCTAACCCTAACCCTAACCATAACACTATCCTAGGGCTGATGCTAACCCTAACCCTAACACTATCCTAGGGCTGATGCTAACCCTAACCCTAACCCTAACAATATCCTAGGGCTGATGCTAACCCTAACCCTAACACTATCCTAGGGCTGATGCTAACCCTAACCCTAACCCTAACACTATCCTAAGTCTGATGCTAACCCTAGCCCTCACACTATCCTAGGCCTTATGATAACCCTAACCCTAACCTTAACACTATCCTAGGGCTGATGCTAACCCTAACCCTAACCCTAACACTATCCTAGAGCTGATGCTAACCCTAACCCTAACAATATCCTAGGCCTGATGATAACCCTAACCCTAACCCTAACACTATCCTAGGGTTGATGTTAACCCTAACCCTAACACTATCCTAGGGCTGATGCTAACCCTAACAGTAACACTATCCTAGGGCTGATGCTAACCTTAACCCTAACACTAACACTATCCTAGGGATGATGCTAACCCTAACCCTAACTCTAACACTATCTTAGGGCTGAGGCTAACCCTAACCCTAACACTATCCTAGGGCTGATGCTAACCTTAACCCTAACACTAACACTCTCCTAGGGCTGATGCTAACCCTAACCCTAACACTATCCTAGGCCTGATGCTAACCCTAACACCATCCTAGGTCTGATGCTAACCCTAAACCTAACACTATCCTAGGGCTGATGCTAAACCTAACCCTAACCCTAACACTATCCTAGGGCTGATGTTAACCCTAACCCTAACACTATCCTAGGGCTGATGCTAACCCTAACCCTAACCCTAACACTCTCCTAGGGCTGATGCTAACCCTAACCCTAACACTATCCTAGGCCTGATGCTAACCCTAACCCTAACACTATCCTAGGGCTGATGCTAACCCTAACCCTAACCCTAACACTATCCTAGGCCTGATGCTAACCCTATCCCTAACCCTAACACTCTCCTAGGGCTGAGGCTAACCCTAACCCTAACACTGTCCTAGGGCTGATGCTAACCGTAACCCTAACCCTAACACTATCCTAGGGTTGATGCTAACCCTAACCCTAACACTATCCTAGGGCTGATGCTAACCATAACCCTAACCCTAACACTATCCTAGGCCTGATGCTAACCCTAACCCTAACACTATCCTAGGGCTGATGCTAACCCTAACACTAACCCTAACACTATCCTAGGGCTGATGCTAACCCTAACCCTAACACTATCCTAGGGCTGATGCTAACCCTAACCCTAACCCTAACACTATCCTAGGGCTGATACTAACCCTAAAACTAACACTATCCTAGGGCTGATGCTAACCCTAACCCTAACCCTAACACTATCCTAGGGCTGATGCTAACCCTAACCCTAACCCTAACACTATCCTAAGTCTGATGCTAACCCTAGCCCTCACACTATCCTAGGCCTTATGATAACCCTAACCCTAACCTTAACACTATCCTAGGGCTGATGCTAACCCTAACCCTAACCCTAACACTATCCTAGAGCTGATGCTAACCCTAACCCTAACAATATCCTAGGCCTGATGATAACCCTAACCCTAACCCTAACACTATCCTAGGGTTGATGTTAACCCTAACCCTAACACTATCCTAGGGCTGATGCTAACCCTAACAGTAACACTATCCTAGGGCTGATGCTAACCTTAACCCTAACACTAACACTATCCTAGGGATGATGCTAACCCTAACCCTAACTCTAACACTATCTTAGGGCTGAGGCTAACCCTAACCCTAACACTATCCTAGGGCTGATGCTAACCTTAACCCTAACACTAACACTCTCCTAGGGCTGATGCTAACCCTAACCCTAACACTATCCTAGGCCTGATGCTAACCCTAACCCTAACACCATCCTAGGTCTGATGCTAACCCTAAACCTAACACTATCCTAGGGCTGATGCTAAACCTAACCCTAACCCTAACACTATCCTAGGGCTGATGTTAACCCTAACCCTAACACTATCCTAGGGCTGATGCTAACCCTAACCCTAACCCTAACACTCTCCTAGGGCTGATGCTAACCCTAACCCTAACACTATCCTAGGCCTGATGCTAACCCTAACCCTAACACTATCCTAGGGCTGATGCTAACCCTAACCCTAACCCTAACACTATCCTAGGCCTGATGCTAACCCTATCCCTAACCCTAACACTCTCCTAGGGCTGAGGCTAACCCTAACCCTAACACTGTCCTAGGGCTGATGCTAACCGTAACCCTAACCCTAACACTATCCTAGGGTTGATGCTAACCCTAACCCTAACACTATCCTAGGGCTGATGCTAACCATAACCCTAACCCTAACACTATCCTAGGCCTGATGCTAACCCTAACCCTAACACTATCCTAGGGCTGATGCTAACCCTAACCCTAACACTATCCTAGGGCTGATGCTAACCCTAACCCTAACCCTAACACTATCCTAGGGCTGATGCTAACCCTAAAACTAACACTATCCTAGGGCTGATGCTAACCCTAACCCTAACCCTAACACTATCCTAGGGCTGATGCTAACCCTAACCCTAACCCTAACACTATCCTAGAGCTGATGCTAACGCTAACCCTAACCCTAACCCTAACCCTAATGCTATCCTAGGGCTGATGCTAACCCTAACCCTAACCCTAACACTATCCTAGGGCTGATGCTAACCCTAACTCTAACCCTAACAGTGTCCTAGGGCTGATGCAAACCCTAACCCTAACTCTAACACTATCCTAGGGCTGAGGCTAACCCTAACCCTAACACTATCCTACGGCTGATGCTAACCCTAACCCTAACCCTAACACTATCCTAAGGATGATGCTAACCCTAACACTAACACTATCCTAGGCCTGGTGCTAACCCTAATCCTAACCCTAACACTATCCTAGGGCTGATGCTAACCCTAACCCTAATAATATCCTAGGGTTGACGCTAACCCTAACCCTAACCCTAACACTATCCTAGGGCTGATGCTAACGCTAACCCTAACCCTAACACTATCCTAGGGCTGATGATAACCCTAACCCTAACTCTAACACTATCCTAGGGCTGTTGCTAACCCTAACCCTAACAATATCCTAGGCCTGATGATATCCCTAACCCTAAACCTAACACTATCCTAGGGCTGATGCTAACCCTAACCCTAACGCTAACACTATCCTAGGGCTGATGCTAACCCTAACACTAACACTATCCTAGGGCTGATGCTAACCCAAACCCTAACCCTAACACTATCCTAGGGCTGATGCTAACACTAACCCTAACTCTAACACTATCCTAGGGCTGAGGCTAACCCTAACCCTAACACTATCCTACGGCTGATGCTAACCCTAACCCTAACCCTAACACTATCCTAAGGCTGATGCTAACCCTAACACTAACCCTATCCCTAACACTATTCTAGGGCTGATACTAACCCTAACCCTAATAATATCCTAGGGCTGATGCTAACCCTAACCCTAAACCTAACACTATCCTAGGGCTGATGCTAACCCTAACCCTAACCCTAACACTATCCTAGGGCTGATGCAAACCCTAACCCTAACCCTAACACTATCCTAAGCCTGATGCTAACCCTAACACTAACAATATCCTAGGCCTGATGATATCCATAACCCTAAACCTAACACTATCCTAGGGCTGATGCTAACCCTAACCCTAACCCTAACACTATCCTAGGGCTGATTCTAACCGTAACCCTAACACAATCCTAGGCCTGATGCTAACCCTAACCCTTACCCTAACACTATCCTAGGTCTGATGCTAAACCTAACCATAACCCTATCACTATCCTAGGGCTGATGCTAACCCTATCCCTAACCCTAACACTATCCTAGGGCGGATGCTAACCCTAACCCTAACCCTAACACTCTCCTAGGGCTGAGGCTAACCCTAACTCTAACACTATCCTAGGGCTGATGCTAACCCTAACCCTAACTCTAACACTATCTTAGGGCTGAGGCTAACCCTAACCCTAACACTATCCTACGGCTGATGCTAACCCTAACCCTAACCCTAACACTATCCTAGGGCTAATGCTAACCCTAACCCTAACACTATCCTAGGCCTGATGCTAACCCTAACCCTAACCCTAACACTATCCTAGGGCTGATGCTAACCCTAACCCTAACACTATCCTAGGGCTGATGCTAACCCTAACCCTAACCCAAACACTATCCTACGGCTGATGCTAACCCTAACCCTAACCCTAACACTATCCTAGGGCTGATGCTAACCCTAACACTAACACTATCCTAGGCCTGGTGCTAACCCTAACCCTAACCCTAACACTATCCTAGGGCTGATGCTAACCCTAACCCTAACCCTAACACTATCCTAGGGCTGATGCTAACCCTAACCCTAATCCTAACACTATCCTAGGGCTGATGATAACCCTAACCCTAACCCTAACACTATCCTAGGGCTGATGCTAACCCTAACCCTAACACTATCCAAGGGCTGATGCTAACCCTAACCCTAACCCTAACACTATCCTAAGTCTGATGCTAACCCTAGCCCTCACACTATCCTAGGCCTGATGATAACCCTAACCCTAACCTTAACACTATCCTAGGGCTGATGCTAACCCTAACACTAACCCTAACACTATCCTAGAGCTGATGCTAACCCTAACCCTAACAATATCCTAGGCCTGATGATAACCCTAACCCTAACCCTAACACTATCCTAGTGTTTATGTTAACCCTAACCCTAACACTATCCTAGGGCTGATGCTAACCCTAACACTAACACTATCCTAGGGCTGATGCTAACCCTAACCCTAACCCTAACACTATCCTAGGGCTGATGCTAACCCTAACCCTAACTCTAACACTATCTTAGGGCTGAGGCTAACCCTAACCCTAACACTATCCTAGGGCTGATGCTAACCTTAACCCTAACACTAACACTCTCCTAGGGCTGGTGCTAACCCTAACCCTAACACTATCCTAGGCCTGATGCTAACACTAACCCTAACACCATCCTAGGTCTGATGCTAACACTAAACCTAACACTATCCTAGGGCTGATGCTAACCCTAACCCTAACCCTAACACTATCCTAGGGCTGATGTTAACCCTAACCCTAACACTATCCTAGGGCTGATGCTAACCCTAACCCTAACCCTAACACTCTCCTAGGGCTGATGCTAACCCTAACCCTAACACTATCCTAGGCCTGATGCTAACCCTAACCCTAACACTATCCTAGGGCTGACGCTAACCCTAACCCTAACCCTAACACTATCCTAGGCCTGATGCTAACCCTATCCCTAACCCTAACACTCTCCTAGGGCTGAGGCTAACCCTAACCCTAACACTATCCTAGGGCTGATGCTAACCCTAACCTTAACCCTAACACTATCCTAGGGTTGATGCTAACCCTAACCCTGACACTATCCTAGGGCTGATGCTAACCCTAACCCTAACCCTAACACTATCCTAGGGCTGATGCTAACCCTAACCCTAACCCTAACACTATCCTAGGGTTGATGCTAACCCTAATCCTAACACTATCCTAGGGCTGATGCTAACCCTAACCCTAACCATAACACTATCCTAGGGCTGATGCTAACCCTAACCCTAACACTATCCTAGGGCTGATGCTAACCCTAACCCTAACCCTAACAATATCCTAGGGCTGTTGCTAACCCTAACCCTAACACTATCCTAGGGCTGATGCTAACCCTAACCCTAACCCTAACACTATCCTAAGTCTGATGCTAACCCTAGCCCTCACACTATCCTAGGCCTGATGATAACCCTAACCCTAACCTTAACACTATCCTAGGGCTGATGCTAACCCTAACCCTAACCCTAACACTATCCTAGAGCTGATGCTAACCCTAACCCTAACAATATCCTAGGCCTGATGATAACCCTAACCCTAACCCTAACACTATCCTAGGGTTTATGTTAACCCTAACCCTAACACTATCCTAGGGCTGATGCTAACCCTAACAGTAACACTATCCTAGGGCTGATGCTAACCTTAACCCTAACCCTAACACTATCCTAGGGCTGATGCTAACCCTAACCCTAACTCTAACACTATCTTAGGGCGGAGGCTAACCCTACCCTAACACTATCCTAGGGCTGATGCTAACCTTAACCCTAACACTAACACTCTCCTAGGGCTGATGCTAACCCTAACCCTAACACTATCCTAGGCCTGATGCTAACCCTAACCCTAACACCATCCTAGGTCTGATGCTAACCCTAAACCTAACACTATCCTAGGGCTGATGCTAAACCTAACCCTAACCCTAACACTATCCTAGGGCTGATGTTAACCCTAACCCTAACACTATCCTAGGGCTGATGCTAACACTAACCCTAACCCTAACACTCTCTTAGGGCTGATGCTAACCCTAACCCTAACACTATCCTAGGCCTTATGCTAACCCTAACCCTAACACTATCCTAGGGCTGATGCTAACCCTAACCCTAACCCTAACACTATCCTAGGCCTGATGCTAACCCTATCCCTAACCCTAACACTCTCCTAGGGCTGAGGCTAACCCTAACCCTAACACTATCCTAGGGCTGATGCTAACCGTAACCCTAACCCTAACACTATCCTAGGGTTGATGCTAACCCTAACCCTAACACTATCCTAGGGCTGATGCTAACCATAACCCTAACCCTAACACTATCCTAGGGCTGATGCTAACCCTAACCCTAACACTATCCTAGGGCTGATGCTAACCCTAACACTAACCCTAACACTATCCTAGGGCTGATGCTAACCCTAACCCTAACACTATCCTAGGGCTGATGCTAACCCTAACCCTACCCCTAACACTATCCTAGGGCTGATGCTAACCCTAAAACTAACACTATCCTAGGGCTGATGCTAACCCTAACCCTAACCCTAACACTATCCTAGGGCTGATGCTAACCCTAACCCTAACCCTAACACTATCCTAGAGCTGATGCTAACGCTAACCCTAACACTATCCTACGGCTGATGCTAACCCTAACCCTAACCCTAACACTATCCTAAGGATGATGCTAACCCTAACACTAACACTATCCTAGGCCTGGTGCTAACCCTAATCCTAACCCTAACACTATCCTAGGGCAGATGCTAACCCTAACCCTAATAATATCCTAGGGTTGACGCTAACCCTAACCCTAACCCTAACACTATCCTAGGGCTGATGCTAACGCTAACCCTAACCCTAACACTATCCTAGGGCTGATGATAACCCTAACCCTAACTCTAACACTATCCTAGGGCTGATGCTAACCCTAACCCTAACAATATCCTAGGCCTGATGATATCCCTAACCCTAAACCTAACACTATCCTAGGGCTGATGCTAACCCTAACCCTAACGCTAACACTATCCTAGGGCTGATGCTAACCCTAACACTAACACTATCCTAGGGCTGATGCTAACCCAAACCCTAACCCTAACACTATCCTAGGGCTGATGCTAACACTAACCCTAACTCTAACACTATCCTAGGGCTGAGGCTAACCCTAACCCTAACACTATCCTACGGCTGATGCTAACCCTAACCCTAACCCTAACACTATCCTAAGGCTGATGCTAACCCTAACACTAACCCTATCCCTAACACTATTCTAGGGCTGATACTAACCCTAACCCTAATAATATCCTAGGGCTGATGCTAACCCTAACCCTAAACCTAACACTATCCTAGGGCTGATGCTAACCCTAACCCTAACCCTAACACTATCCTAGGGCTGATGCAAACCCTAACCCTAACCCTAACACTATCCTAAGCCTGATGCTAACCCTAACACTAACAATATCCTAGGCCTGATGATATCCATAACCCTAAACCTAACACTATCCTAGGGCTGATGCTAACCCTAACCCTAACCCTAACACTATCCTAGGGCTGATTCTAACCGTAACCCTAACACAATCCTAGGCCTGATGCTAACCCTAACCCTTACCCTAACACTATCCTAGGTCTGATGCTAAACCTAACCATAACCCTATCACTATCCTAGGGCTGATGCTAACCCTATCCCTAACCCTAACACTATCCTAGGGCGGATGCTAACCCTAACCCTAACCCTAACACTCTCCTAGGGCTGAGGCTAACCCTAACTCTAACACTATCCTAGGGCTGATGCTAACCCTAACCCTAACTCTAACACTATCTTAGGGCTGAGGCTAACCCTAACCCTAACACTATCCTACGGCTGATGCTAACCCTAACCCTAACCCTAACACTATCCTAGGGCTAATGCTAACCCTAACCCTAACACTATCCTAGGCCTGATGCTAACCCTACCCTAACCCTAACACTATCCTAGGGCTGATGCTAACCCTAACCCTAACACTATCCTAGGGCTGATGCTAACCCTAACCCTAACCCTAACACTATCCTAGGGCTGATGCTAACCCTAACCCTAACACTATCCTAGGCCTGATGCTAACCCAAACCCTAACCCTAACTCTATCCTAGGGCTAATGCTAACCCTAACCCTAACACTATCCTAGGGCTGATGCTAACCCTAACCCTAACCCTAACACTATCCTAGGGCTGATGCTAACCCTAACCCTAACCCTAACACTATCCTAGGCCTGATGCTAAACCTATCCCTTACCCTAACACTCTCCTAGGGCTGATGCTAACCGTAACCCTAACACTATCCTCGGGCTGATGCTAACCCTAACCCTAACCCTAACACTATCCTAAGTCTGATGCTAACCCTAGCCCTCACACTATCCTAGGCCTGATGATAACCCGAACCCTAACCTTAACACTATCCTAGGGCTGATGCTAACCCTAACCCTATCCCTAACACTCTCCTAGGGCTGATGCTAACCCTAACCCTAACACTATCCTAGGCCTGATGATAATCCTAACCCTAACCCTAACACTATCCTAGGGTTTATGTTAACCCTAACCCTAACACTATCCTAGGGCTGATGCTAACCCTAACCCTAACCCTAACACTATCCTAGGGCTGATGCTAACCCTAACCCTAACTCTAACACTATCTTAGGGCTGAGGCTAACCCTAACCCAAACACTATCCTACGGCTGATGCTAACCCTAACCCTAACCCAAACACTATCCTACGGCTGATGCTAACCCTAACCCTAACCCTAAAACTATCCTAAGGCTGATGCTAACCCTAACACTAACACTATCCTAGGCCTTATGCTAACCCTAACCCTAACCCTGACACTATCCTAGGGCTGATGCTAACCCTAACCCTATTACTATCCTAGAGCTGATGCTAACCCTAACCCTAACCCTAACACTATCCTAGGGCTAATGCTAACCCTAACCCTAACACTATCCGAGGCCTGATGCTAATCCTAACCCTAACACTTACACTATCCTAGGGCTGATGCTAACCCTAACCCTAACCCTAACACTATCCTAGGTCTGATGCTAACCCTAAACCTAACACTATCCTAGGGCTGATGCTAACCCTAACCCTAACCCGACCACTATCCTAGGGCTGATGTTAACCCTAACCCTAACACTATCCTAGGGCTGATGCTAACCCTAACCCTAACCCTAACACTCTCCTAGGGCTGATGCTAACTGTAACCCTAACACTATCCTAGGCCTGATGCTAACCCTAACCCTAACACTATCCTAGGGTTTATGTTAACCCTAACCCTAACACTATCCTAGGGCTGATGCTAACCCTAACACTAACACTATCCTAGGGCTGATGCTAACCCTAACCCTAACACTAACACTATCCTAGGGCTGGTGCTAAGCCTAACCCTAACACTATCCTAGGCCTGATGCTAACCCTAACCCTAACACCATCCTAGGTCTGATGCTAACACTAAACCTAACACTATCCTAGGGCTGATGCTAACCCTAACCCTAACCCTAACACTATCCTAGGGCTGATGTTAACCCTAACCCTAACACTATCCTAGGGCTGATGCTAACCCTAACCCTAACCCTAACACTCTCCTAGGGCTGATGCTAACCCTAACCCTAACACTATCCTAGGCCTGATGCTAACCCTAACCCTAACACTATCCTAGGGCTGATGCTAACCCTAACCCTAACCCTAACACTATCCTAGGCCTGATGCTAACCCTATCCCTAACCCTAACACTCTCCTAGGGCTGAGGCTAACCCTAACCCTAACACTATCCTAGGGCTGATGCTAACCCTAACCCTAACCCTAACACTATCCTAAGTCTGATGCTAACCCTAGCCCTCACACTATCCTAGGCCTGATGATAACCCTAACCCTAACCTTAACACTATCCTAGGGCTGATGCTAACCCTAACCCTAACCCTAACACTATCCTAGAGCTGATGCTAACCCTAACCCTAACAATATCCTAGGCCTGATGATAACCCTAACCCTAACCCTAACACTATCCTAGGGTTTATGTTAACCCTAACCCTAACACTATCCTAGGGCTGATGCTAACCCTAACAGTAACACTATCCTAGGGCTGATGCTAACCTTAACCCTAACCCTAACACTATCGTAGGGCTGATGCTAACCCTAACCCTAACTCTAACAGTATCTTAGGGCTGAGGCTAACCCTACCCTAACACTATCCTAGGGCTGATGCTAACCTTAACCCTAACACTAACACTCTCCTAGGGCTGATGCTAACCCTAACCCTAACACTATCCTAGGCCTGATGCTAACCCTAACCCTAACACCATCCTAGGTCTGATGCTAACCCTAAACCTAACACTATCCTAGGGCTGATGCTAAACCTAACCCTAACCCTAACACTATCCTAGGGCTGATGTTAACCCTAACCCTAACACTATCCTAGGGCTGATGCTAACACTAACCCTAACCCTAACACTCTCCTAGGGCTGATGCTAACCCTAACCCTAACACTATCCTAGGCCTGATGCTAACCCTAACCCTAACACTATCCTAGGGCTGATGCTAACCCTAACCCTAACCCTAACACTATCCTAGGCCTGATGCTAACCCTATCCCTAACCCTAACACTCTCCTAGGGCTGAGGCTAACCCTAACCCTAACACTATCCTAGGGCTGATGCTAACCGTAACCCTAACCCTAACACTATCCTAGGGTTGATGCTAACCCTAACCCTAACACTATCCTAGGGCTGATGCTAACCATAACCCTAACCCTAACACTATCCTAGGGCTGATGCTAACCCTAACCCTAACACTATCCTAGGGCTGATGCTAACCCTAACACTAACCCTAACACTATCCTAGGGCTGATGCTAACCCTAACCCTAACACTATCCTAGGGCTGATGCTAACCCTAACCCTAACCCTAACACTATCCTAGGGCTGATGCTAACCCTAAAACTAACACTATCCTAGGGCTGATGCTAACCCTAACCCTAACCCTAACACTATCCTAGGGCTGATGCTAACCCTAACCCTAACCCTAACACTATCCTAGAGCTGATGCTAACGCTAACCCTAACCCTAACCCTAACACTAATGCTATCCTTGGGCTGATGCTAACCCTAACCCTAACCCTAACACTATCCTAGGGCTGATGCTAACCCTAACCCTAACCCTAACAGTGTCCTAGGGCTGATGCTAACCCTAACCCTAACTCTAACACTATCCTAGGGCTGAGGCTAACCCTAACCCTAACACTATCCTACGGCTGATGCTAACCCTAACCCTAACCCTAACACTATCCTAAGGATGATGCTAACCCTAACACTAACACTATCCTAGGCCTGGTGCTAACCCTAATCGTAACCCTAACACTATCCTAGGGCTGATGCTAACCCTAACCCTAATAATATCCTAGGGTTGTCGCTAACCCTAACCCTAACCCTAACACTATCCTAGGGCTGATGCTAACGCTAACCCTAACCCTAACACTATCCTAGGGCTGATGATAACCCTAACCCTAACTCTAACACTATCCTAGGGCTGATGCTAACCCTAACCCTAACAATATCCTAGGCCTGATGATATCCCTAACCCTAAACCTAACACTATCCTAGGGCTGATGCTAACCCTAACCCTAACGCTAACACTATCCTAGGGCTGATGCTAACCCTAACACTAACACTATCCTAGGGCTGATGCTAACCCAAACCCTAACCCTAACACTATCCTAGGGCTGATGCTAACACTAACCCTAACTCTAACACTATCCTAGGGCTGAGGCTAACCCTAACCCTAACACTATCCTACGGCTGATGCTAACCCTAACCCTAACCCTAACACTATCCTAAGGCTGATGCTAACCCTAACACTAACCCTATCCCTAACACTATTCTAGGGCTGATACTAACCCTAACCCTAATAATATCCTAGGGCTGATGCTAACCCTAACCCTAAACCTAACACTATCCTAGGGCTGATGCTAACCCTAACCCTAACCCTAACACTATCCTAGGGCTGATGCAAACCCTAACCCTAACCCTAACACTATCCTAAGCTTGATGCTAACCCTAACACTAACAATATCCTAGGCCTGATGATATCCATAACCCTAAACCTAACACTATCCTAGGGCTGATGCTAACCCTAACCCTAACCCTAACACTATCCTAGGGCTGATTCTAACCGTAACCCTAACACAATCCTAGGCCTGATGCTAACCCTAACCCTTACCCTAACACTATCCTAGGTCTGATGCTAAACCTAACCATAACCCTATCACTATCCTAGGGCTGATGCTAACCCTATCCCTAACCCTAACACTATCCTAGGGCGGATGCTAACCCTAACCCTAACCCTAACACTCTCCTAGGGCTGAGGCTAACCCTAACTCTAACACTATCCTAGGGCTGATGCTAACCCTAACCCTAACTTTAACACTATCTTAGGGCTGAGGCTAACCCTAACCCTAACACTATCCTACGGCTGATGCTAACCCTAACCCTAACCCTAACACTATCCTAGGGCTAATGCTAACCCTAACCCTAACACTATCCTAGGCCTGATGCTAACCCTAACCCGAACCCTAACACTATCCTAGGGCTGATGCTAACCCTAACCCTAACACTATCCTAGGGCTGATGCTAACCCTAACCCTAACCCTAACACTATCCTAGGGCTGATGCTAACCCTAACCCTAACACTATCCTAGGCCTGATGCTAACCCAAACCCTAACCCTAACTCTATCCTAGGGCTAATGCTAACCCTAACCCTAACACTATCCTAGGGCTGATGCTAACCCTAACCCTAACCCTAACACTATCCTAGGGCTGATGCTAACCCTAACCCTAACCCTAACACTATCCTAGGCCTGATGCTAAACCTATCCCTAACCCTAACACTCTCCTAGGGCTGATGCTAACCGTAACCCTAACACTATCCTCGGGCTGATGCTAACCCTAACCCTAACCCTAACACTATCCTAAGTCTGATGCTAACCCTAGCCCTCACACTATCCTAGGCCTGATGATAACCCGAACCCTAACCTTAACACTATCCTAGGGCTGATGCTAACCCTAACCCTATCCCTAACACTATCCTAGAGCTGATGCTAACCCTAACCCTAACACTATCCTAGGCCTGATGATAATCCTAACCCTAACCCTAACACTATCCTAGGGTTTATGTTAACCCTAACCCTAACACTATCCTAGGGCTGATGCTAACCCTAACCCTAACCCTAACACTATCCTAGGGCTGATGCTAACCCTAACCCTAACTCTAACACTATCTTAGGGCTGAGGCTAACCCTAACCCAAACACTATGCTACGGCTGATGCTAACCCTAACCCTAACCCAAACACTATCCTACGGCTGATGCTAACCCTAACCCTAACCCTAAAACTATCCTAATGCTGATGCTAACCCTAACACTAACACTATCCTAGGCCTTATGCTAACCCTAACCCGAACCCTGACACTATCCTAGGGCTGATGCTAACCCTAACCCTATTACTATCCTAGAGCTGATGCTAACCCTAACCCTAACCCTAACACTATCCTAGGGCTAATGCTAACCCTAACCCTAACACTATCCGAGGCCTGATGCTAATCCTAACCCTAACACTTACACTATCCTAGGGCTGATGCTAACCCTAAACCTAACCCTAACACTATCCTAGGTCTGATGCTAACCCTAAACCTAACACTATCCTAGGGCTGATGCTAACCCTAACCCTAACCCGACCACTATCCTAGGGCTGATGTTAACCCTCACCCTAACACTATCCTAGGGCTGATGCTAACCCTAACCCTAACCCTAACACTCTCCTAGGGCTGATGCTAACTGTAACCCTAACACTATCCTAGGCCTGATGCTAACCCTAACCCTAACACTATCCTAGGGCTGATGCTAACCCTAACCCTAACCCTAACACTATCCTAGGCCTGATGCTAACCCTATCCCTAACCCTAACACTCTCCTAGGGCTGAGGCTAACCCTAACCCTAACACTATCCCAGGGCTGATGCTAACCCTAACCCTAACCCTAACACTATCCTAGGGTTGATGCTAACCCTAACCCTAACAGTATCCTAGGGCTGATGCTAACCCTAACCCTAACCCTAACACTATCCTAGGGCTGATGCTAACCCTAACCCTAACACTATCCTAGGGCTGATGCTAACCCTAACCCTAACCCTAACACTATCCTAGGGCTGATGCTAACCCTAACCCTAACCCTAACACAATCCTAGGGCTCATGCTAACCCTAACCCTAACCCTAACACTATCCTAAGTCTGATGCTAACCCTAGCCCTCACACTATCCTAGGCCTGATGATAACCCTAACCCTAACCCTAACACTATCCTAGGGCTGATGCTAACACTAACCCTAACACTATCCTAGGGCTGATGCTAACCCTAACCCTAACTCTAACATTATCTTAGGGCTGAGGCTAACCCTAACCCAAACACTATCCTACGGCTGATGCTAACCCTAACCCTAACCCTAACACTATCCTAAGGCTGATGCTAACCCTAATACTAACACTATCCTAGGCCTGGTGCTAACCCTAACCCTAACCCTAACACTATCCTAGGGCTGATGCTAACCCTAACCCTAACCCTAACACTATCCTAGGGTTGATGCTAACCCTAATCCTAACACTATCCTAGGGCTGATGCTAACCCTAACCCTAACCCTAACACTATCCTAGGGCTGATGCTAACCCTAACCCTAACACTATCCTAGGGCTGATGCTAACCCTAACCCCAACCCTAACACTATCCTAAGTCTGATGCTAACCCTAGCCCTCACACTATCCTAGGCCTGATGATAACCCTAACCCTAACCTTAACACTATCCTAGGGCTGATGCTAACCCTAACACTAACCCTAACACTATCCTAGAGCTGATGCTAACCCTAACCCTAACAATATCCTAGGCCTGATGATAACCCTAACCCTAACCCTAACACTATCCTAGGGTTTATGTTAACCCTAACGCTAACACTATCCTAGGGCTGATGCTAACCCTAACACTAACACTATCCTAGGGCTGATGCTAACCCTAACCCTAACCCTAACACTATCCTAGGGCTGGTGCTAAGCCTAACCCTAACACTATCCTAGGCCTGATGCTAACCCTAACCCTAACACCATCCTAGGTCTGATGCTAACACTAAACCTAACACTATCCTAGGGCTGATGCTAACCCTAACCCTAACCCTAACACTATCCTAGGGCTGATGTTAACCCTAACCCTAACACTATCCTAGGGCTGATGCTAACCCTAACCCTAACCCTAACACTCTCCTAGGGCTGATGCTAACCCTAACCCTAACACTATCCTAGGCCTGATGCTAACCCTAACCCTAACACTATCCTAGGGCTGATGCTAACCCTAACCCTAACCCTAACACTATCCTAGGCCTGATGCTAACCCTATCCCTAACCCTAACACTCTCCTAGGGCTGAGGCTAACCCTAACCCTAACACTATCCTAGGGCTGATGCTAACCCTAACCCTAACCCTAACACTATCCTAGGGTTGATGCTAACCCTAACCCTAACACTATCCTAGGGCTGATGCTAACCCTAACCCTAACCCTAACACTATCCTAGGGCTGATGCTAACCCTAACCCTAACCCTAACACTATCCTAGGGTTGATGCTAACCCTAACCCTAACACTATCCTAGGGCTGATGCTAACCCTAACCCTAACCATAACACTATCCTAGGGCTGATGCTAACCCTAACCCTAACACTATCCTAGGGCTGATGCTAACCCTAACCCTAACCCTAACAATATCCTAGGGCTGATGCTAACCCTAACCCTAACACTATCCTAGGGCTGATGCTAACCCTAACCCTAACCCTAACACTATCCTAAGTCTGATGCTAACCCTAGCCCTCACACTATCCTAGGCCTGATGATAACCCTAACCCTAACCTTAACACTATCCTAGGGCTGATGCTAACCCTAACCCTAACCCTAACACTATCCTAGAGCTGATGCTAACCCTAACCCTAACAATATCCTAGGCCTGATGATAACACTAACCCTAACCCTAACACTATCCTACGGTTTATGTTAACCCTAACCCTAACACTATCCTAGGGCTGATGCTAACCCTAACAGTAACACTATCCTAGGGCTGATGCTAACCTTAACCCTAACCCTAACACTATCCTAGGGCTGATGCTAACCCTAACCCTAACTCTAACACTATCTTAGGGCTGAGGCTAACCCTAACCCTAACACTATCCTAGGGCTGATGCTAACCTTAACCCTAACACTAACACTCTCCTAGGGCTGAAGCCAACCCTAACCCTAACACTATCCTAGGCCTGATGCTAACCCTAACACTAACACCATCCTAGGTCTGATGCTAACCCTAAACCTAACACTATCCTAGGGCTGATGCTAAACCTAACCCTAAACCTAACACTATCCTAGGGCTGATGTTAACCCTAACCCTAACACTATCCTAGGGCTGATGCTAACCCTAACCCTAACCCTAACACTCTCCTAGGGCTGATGCTAACCCTAACCCTAACACTATCCTAGGGCTGATGCTAACCCTAACCCTAACACTATCCTAGGGCTGATGCTAACCCTAACCCTAACCCTAACACTATCCTAGGCCTGATGCTAACCCTATCCCTAACCCTAACACTCTCCTAGGGCTGAGGCTAACCCTAACCCTAACACTATCCTAGGGCTGATGCTAACCGTAACCCTAACCCTAACACTATCCTAGGGTTGATGCTAACCGTAACCCTAACACTATCCTAGGGCTGATGCTAACCATAACCCTAACCCTAACACTATCCTAGGGCTGATGCTAACCCTAACCCTAACACTATCCTAGGGCTGATGCTAACCCTAACACTAACCCTAACACTATCCTAGGGCTGATGCTAACCCTAACCCTAACACTATCCTAGGGCTGATGCTAACCCTAACCCTAACCCTAACACTATCCTAGGGCTGATGCTATCCCTAACCCTAACACTATCCTAGGGCTGATGCTAACCCTAACCCTAACCCTAACACTATCCCAGGGCTGATGCTAACCCTAACCCTAACCCTAACACTATCCTAGAGCTGATGCTAACGCTAACCCTAACCCTAACCCTAACCCTAATGCTATCCTAGGGCTGATGCTAACCCTAACCCTAACCCTAACACTATCCTAGGGCTGATTCTAACCCTAACCCTAACCCTAACAGTGTCCTAGGGCTGATGCTAACCCTAACCCTAACTCTAACACTATCCTAGGGCTGAGGCTAACCCTAACCCTAACACTATCCTACGGCTGATGCTAACCCTAACCCTAACCCTAACACTATCCTAAGGATGATGCTAACCCTAACACTAACACTATCCTAGGCCTGGTGCTAACCCTAATCCTAACCCTAACACTATCCTAGGGCTGATGCTAACCCTAACCCTAATAATAACCTAGGGTTGTCGCTAACCCTAACCCTAACCCTAACACTATCCTAGGGCTGATGCTAACGCTAACCCTAACCCTAACACTATCCTAGGGCTGATGATAACCCTAACCCTAACTCTAACACTATCCTAGGGCTGATGCTAACCCTAACCCTAACAATATCCTAGGCCTGATGATATCCCTAACCCTAAACCTAACACTATCCTAGGGCTGATGCTAACCCTAACCCTAACGCTAACACTATCCTAGGGCTGATGCTAATCCTAACACTAACACTATCCTGGGGCTGATGCTAACCCAAACCCTAACCCTAACACTATCCTAGGGCTGATGCTAACACTAACCCTAACTCTAACACTATCCTAGGGCTGAGGCTAACCCTAACCCTAACACTATCCTACGGCTGATGCTAACCCTAACCCTAACCCTAACCCTAACACTATCCTAGGGCTGATGCTAACCCTAACACTAACCCTATCCCTAACACTATTCTAGGGCTGATACTAACCCTAACCCTAATAATATCCTAGGGCTGATGCTAACCCTAACCCTAACCCTAACACTATCCTAGGGCTGATGCTAACCCTAACCCTAACCCTAACACTATCCTAGGGCTGATGCAAACCCTAACCCTAACCCTAACACTATCCTAAGCCTGATGCTAACCCTAACACTAACAATATCCTAGGCCTGATGATATCCATAACCCTAAACCTAACACTATCCTAGGGCTGATGCTAACCCTAACCCTAACCCTAACACTATCCTAGGGCTGATTCTAACCGTAACCCTAACACAATCCTAGGCCTGATGCTAACCCTAACCCTTACCCTAACACTATCCTAGGTCTGATGCTAAACCTAACCATAACCCTATCACTATCCTAGGGCTGATGCTAACCCTATCCCTAACCCTAACACTATCCTAGGGCGGATGCTAACCCTAACCCTAACCCTAACACTCTCCTAGGGCTGAGGCTAACCCTAACTCTAACACTATCCTAGGGCTGATGCTAACCCTAACCCTAACTCTAACACTATCTTAGGGCTGAGGCTAACCCTAACCCTAACACTATCCTATGGCTGATGCTAACCCTAACCCTAACCCTAACACTATCCTAGGGCTAATGCTAACCCTAACCCTAACACTATCCTAGGCCTGATGCTAACCCTAACCCTAACCCTAACACTATCCTAGGGCTGATGCTAACCCTAACCCTAACACTATCCTAGGGCTGATGCTAACCCTAACCCTAACCCTAACACTATCCTAGGGCTGATGCTAACCCTAACCCTAACACTATCCTAGGCCTGATGCTAACCCAAACCCTAACCCTAACACTATCCTAGGGCTAATGCTAACCCTAACCCTAACACTATCCTAGGGCTGATGCTAACCCTAACCCTAACCCTAACACTATCCTAGGGCTGATGCTAACCCTAACCCTAACCCTAACACTATCCTAGGCCTGATGCTAAACCTATCCCTAACCCTAACACTCTCCTAGGGCTGATGCTATCCGTAACCCTAACACTATCATCGGGCTGATGCTAACCCTAACCCTAACCCTAACACTATCCTAAGTCTGATGCTAACCCTAGCCCTCACACTATCCTAGGCCTGATGATAACCCGAACCCTAACCTTAACACTATCCTAGGGCTGATGCTAACCCTAACCCTATCCCTAACACTATCCTAGAGCTGATGCTAACCCTAACCCTAACACTATCCTAGGCCTGATGATAATCCTAACCCTAACCCTAACACTATCCTAGGGTTTATGTTAACCCTAACCCTAACACTATCCTAGGGCTGATGCTAACCCTAACCCTAACCCTAACACTATCCTAGGGCTGATGCTAACCCTAACCCTAACTCTAACACTATCTTAGGGCTGAGGCTAACCCTAACCCAAACACTATCCTACGGCTGATGCTAACCCTAACCCTAACCCAAACACTATCCTACGGCTGATGCTAACCCTAACCCTAACCCTAAAACTATCCTAAGGCTGATGCTAACCCTAACACTAACACTATCCTAGGCCTGGTGCTAACCCTAACCCTAACCCTAACACTATCCTAGGGCTGATGCTATCCCTAACCCTATTACTATCCTAGAGCTGATGCTAACCCTAACCCTAACCCTAACACTATCCTAGGGCTAATGCTAACCCTAACCCTAACACTATTCGAGGCCTGATTCTAATCCTAACCCTAACACTTACTCTATCCTAGGGCTGATGCTAACCCTAACCCTAACCCTAACACTATCCTAGGTCTGATGCTAACCCTAAACCTAACACTATCCTAGGGCTGATGCTAACCCTAACCCTAACCCGACCACTATCCTAGGGCTGATGTTAACCCTAACCCTAACACTATCCTAGGGCTGATGCTAACCCTAACCCTAACCCTAACATTCTCCTAGGGCTGATGCTAACTGTAACCCTAACACTATCCTAGGCCTGATGCTAACCCTAACCCTAACACTATCCTAGGGCTGATGTTAACCCTAACCCTAACCCTAACACTATCCTAGGCCTGATGCTAACCCTATCCCTAACCCTAACACTCTCCTAGGGCTGAGGCTAACCCTAACCCTAACACTATCCCAGGGCTGATGCTAACCCTAACCCTAACCCTAACACTATCCTAGGGTTGATGCTAACCCTAACCCTAACAGTATCCTAGGGCTGATGCTAACCCTAACCCTAACACTATCCTAGGGCTGACGCTAACCCTAACCCTAACCCTAACACTATCCTAGGGCTGATGCTAACTCTAACCCTAACACTATCCTAGGCCTGATGCTAACCCTAACCCTAACCCTAACACTATCCTAAGTCTGATGCTAACCCTAGCCCTCACACTATCCTAGGCCTGATGATAACCCTAACCCTAACCTTAACACTATCCTAGGGCTGATGCTAACCCTAACCCTAACACTATCCTAGGGCTTATGCTAACCCTAACCCTAACCCTAACACTATCCTAGGGCTGATGCTAACCCTAACGCTAAGCCTAACACTATCCTTGATCTGATGCTAACTCTAACCCTAACACTAACACTATCCTAGGCCTGATGATAACCCTAACCCTAAACCTAACACTATCCTAGGGTTTATGTTAACCCTAACCCTAACACTATCCTAGGGCTGATGCTAACCCTAACCCTAACCCTAACACTATCCTAGGGCGGATGCTAACGCGAACCCTAACCCTAACACTATCCTAGGGCTGATGCTAACCCTAACACTAACACTATCCTAGGGCTGATGCTAACCCTAACCCTAACCCTAACACTATCCTAGGGCTGATGCTAACCCTAACCCTAACTCTAACACTATCTTAGGGCTGAGGCTAACCCTAATCCAAACACTATCCTACGGCTGATGCTAACCCTAACCCTAACCCTAACACTATCCTAAGGCTGATGCTAACCCTAACACTAATACTATCCTAGGCCTGGTGCTAACCCTAACCCTAACCCTAACACAATCCTAGGGCTGATGCTAACCCTAACCCTAACCCTAACACTATCCTAGGGTTGATGCTAACCCTAATCCTAACACTATCCTAGGGCTGATGCTAACCCTAACCCTAACACTAACACTATCCTAGGGCTGATGCTAACCCTAACCCTAACACTATCCTAGGGCTGATGCTAACCCTAACCCTAACCCTAACACTATCCTAGGGCTGATGCTAACTCTAACCCTAACACTATCCTAGGGCTGATGCTAACCCTAACCCTAACCCTAACACTATCCTAAGTGTGATGCTAACCCTAGCCATCACACTATCCTAGGCCTGATGATAACCCTAACCCTAACCTTAACACTATCCTAGGGCTGATGCTAACCCTAACCCTAACCCTAACACTATCCTAGAGCTGATGCTAACCCTAACCCTAACAATATCCTAGGCCTGATGATAACCCTAACCCTAACCCTAACACTATCCTAGGGTTTATGTTAACCCTAACCCTAACACTATTCTAGGGCTGATGCCAACCCTAACACTAACACTATCCTAGGGCTGATGCTAACCCTAACCCTATCCCTAACACTATCCTAGGGCTGATGCTAACCCTAACCCTAACTCTAACACTATCTTAGGGCTGAGGCTAACCCTAACCCTAACACTATCCTAGGGCTGATGCTAACCTTAACCCTAACACTAACACTCTCCTAGGGTGATGCTAACCCTAACGCTAACACTATCCTAGGCCTGATGCTAACCCTAACCCTAACACCATCCTAGGTCTGATGCTAACCCTAACCCTATCCCTAACACTATCCTAGGGCTGATGCTAACCCTAACCCTAACTCTAACACTATCTTAGGGCTGAGGCTAACCCTAACCCTAACACTATCCTAGGGCTGATGCTAACCTTAACCCTAACACTAACACTCTCCTAGGGCTGATGCTAACCCTAACCCTAACACTATCCTAGGGCTGATGCTAACCCTAACCCTACTCCTAACACTATCCTAGGGCTGATGTTAACCCTAACCCTAACACTATCCTAGGGCTGATGCTAACCCTAACCCTAACCCTAACACTCTCCTAGGGCTGATGCTAACCCTAACCCTAACACTATCCTAGGCCTGATGCTAACCCTAACCCTAACACTATCCTAGGGCTGATTCTAACCCTAACCCTAACCCTAACACTATCCTAGGCCTGATGCTAACCCTATCCCTAACCCTAACACTCTCCTAGGGCTGAGGCTAACCCTAACCCTAACACTATCCTAGGGCTGATGCTAACCCTAACACTAACCCTAACACTATCCTAGGGTTGATGCTAACCCTAACCCTAACACTATCCTAGGGCTGATGCTAACCATAACCCTAACCCTAACACTATCCTAGGGATGATGCTAACCCTAACCCTAACACTATCCTAGGGCTGATGCTAACCCTAACACTAACCCTAACACTATCCTAGGGCTGATGCTAACCCTAACCCTAACACTATCCTAGGGCTGATGCTAACCCTAACCCTAACCCTAACACTATCCTAGGGCTGATGCTAACCCTAACCCTAACACTATCCTAGGGCTGATGCTAACCCTAACCCTAACCCTAACACTATCCTAGGGCTGATGCTAACCCTAACCCTAACCCTAACACTATCCTAGAGCTGATGCTAACGCTAACCCTAACCCTAACCCTAACCCTAATGCTATCCTAGGGCTGATGCTAACCCTAACCCTAACCCTAACACTATCCTAGGGCTGATGCTAACCCTAACCCTAACACTATCCTAGGGCTGATGCTAACCCTAACACTAACTCTAACAATATCCTAGGGCTGACGCTAACCCTAACCCTAACCCTAACACTATCCTAAGGCTGATGCTAACCCTAACATTAACACTATCCTAGGCCTGGTGCTAACCCTAACCCTAACCCTAACACTATCGTAGGGCTTATGCTAACCCTAACCCTAATAATATCCTAGGGCTGATGCTAACCCTAACCTTAACCCTAACACTATCCTAGGGCTGATGCTAACCCTAACCCTAACCCTAACACTATCCTAGGGCTGATGCTAACCCTAACCATAACTCTAACACTATCCTAGGGCTGATGCTAACCCTAACCCTAACAATATCCTAGGCCTAATGATATCCCTAACCCTAAACCTAACACTATCCTAGGGCTGATGCTAACCCTAACCCTAACCCTAACACTATCCTAGGGCTGATTCTAACCGTAACCCTAACACTATCCTAGGCCTTCTGGTAACCCTAACCCTAATCCTAACACTATCCTAGGCCTGATGCTAACCCTATCCCTAACCCTAACACTCTCCTAGGGCTGAGGCTAACCATAACCCTAACACTATCCTAGGGCTGATGCTAACCCTAACCCTAACGCTAACACTATCCTAGGGCTGATGCTAACCCTAACCCTAACACTATCCTAGGGCTGATGCTAACCCTAACCCTAACCCTAACACTATCCTAGGGCGGATGCTAACGCGAACCCTAACCCTAACACTATCCTAGGGCTGATGCTAACCCTAACACTAACACTATCCTAGGCCTGATGCTAACCCTAACCCTAACCCTAACACTATCCTAGGGCTGATGCTAACCCTAACCCTAACTCTAACACTATCTTAGGGCTGAGGCTAACCCTAATCCAAACACTATCCTACGGCTGATGCTAACCCTAACCCTAACCCTAACACTATCCTAAGGCTGATGCTAACCCTAACACTAATACTATCCTAGGCCTGGTGCTAACCCTAACCCTAACCCTAACACAATCCTAGGGCTGATGCTAACCCTAACCCGAACCCTAACACTATCCTAGGGTTGATGCTAACCCTAATCCTAACACTATCCTAGGGCTGATGCTAACCCTAACCCTAACACTAACACTATCCTAGGGCTGATGCTAACCCTAACCATAACACTATCCTAGGGCTGATGCTAACCCTAACCCTAACCCTAACACTATCCTAGGGCTGATGCTAACTCTAACCCTAACACTATCCTAGGGCTGATGCTAACCCTAACCCTAACCCTAACACTATCCTAAGTGTGATGCTAACCCTAGCCATCACACTATCCTAGGCCTGATGATAACCCTAACCCTAACCTTAACACTATCCTAGGGCTGATGCTAACCCTAACCCTAACCCTAACACTATCCTAGAGCTGATGCTAACCCTAACCCTAACAATATCCTAGGCCTGATGATAACCCTAACCCTAACCCTAACACTATCCTAGGGTTTATGTTAACCCTAACCCTAACACTATTCTAGGGCTGATGCCAACCCTAACACTAACACTATCCTAGGGCTGATGCTAACCCTAACCCTATCCCTAACACTATCCTAGGGCTGATGCTAACCCTAACCCTAACTCTAACACTATCTTAGGGCTGAGGCTAACCCTAACCCTAACACTATCCTAGGGCTGATGCTAACCTTAACCCTAACACTAACACTCTCCTAGGGTGATGCTAACCCTAACCCTAACACTATCCTAGGCCTGATGCTAACCCTAACCCTAACACCATCCTAGGTCTGATGCTAACCCTAACCCTATCCCTAACACTATCCTAGGGCTGATGCTAACCCTAACCCTAACTCTAACACTATCTTAGGGCTGAGGCTAACCCTAACCCTAACACTATCCTAGGGCTGATGCTAACCTTAACCCTAACACTAACACTCTCCTAGGGCTGATGCTAACCCTAACCCTAACACTATCCTAGGGCTGATGCTAACCCTAACCCTACTCCTAACACTATCCTAGGGCTGATGTTAACCCTAACCCTAACACTATCCTAGGGCTGATGCTAACCCTAACCCTAACCCTAACACTCTCCTAGGGCTGATGCTAACCCTAACCCTAACACTATCCTAGGCCTGATGCTAACCCTAACCCTAACACTATCCTAGGGCTGATTCTAACCCTAACCCTAACCCTAACACTATCCTAGGCCTGATGCTAACCCTATCCCTAACCCTAACACTCTCCTAGGGCTGAGGCTAACCCTAACCCTAACACTATCCTAGGGCTGATGCTAACCCTAACACTAACTCTAACAATATCCTAGGGCTGACGCTAACCCTAACCCTAACCCTAACACTATCCTAAGGCTGATGCTAACCCTAACATTAACACTATCCTAGGCCTGGTGCTAACCCTAACCCTAACCCTAACACTATCGTAGGGCTTATGCTAACCCTAACCCTAATAATATCCTAGGGCTGATGCTAACCCTAACCTTAACCCTAACACTATCCTAGGGCTGATGCTAACCCTAACCCTAACCCTAACACTATCCTAGGGCTGATGCTAACCCTAACCATAACTCTAACACTATCCTAGGGCTGATGCTAACCCTAACCCTAACAATATCCTAGGCCTAATGATATCCCTAACCCTAAACCTAACACTATCCTAGGGCTGATGCTAACCCTAACCCTAACCCTAACACTATCCTAGGGCTGATTCTAACCGTAACCCTAACACTATCCTAGGCCTTCTGGTAACCCTAACCCTAATCCTAACACTATCCTAGGCCTGATGCTAACCCTATCCCTAACCCTAACACTCTCCTAGGGCTGAGGCTAACCATAACCCTAACACTATCCTAGGGCTGATGCTAACCCTAACCCTAACGCTAACACTATCCTAGGGCTGATGCTAACCCTAACCCTAACACTATCCTAGGCCTGATGCTAACCCTAACCCTAACACTATCCTAGGGCTGATGCTAACCCTAACCCTAACCCTAACACTATCCTAGGCCTGATGCTAACCCTATCCCTAACCCTAACACTCTCCTAGGGCTGAGGCTAACCCTAACACTAACACTATCCTAGGGCTGATGCTAATCTTAACCCTAACCCTAACACTATCCTAGGGTTGATGCTAACCCTAACCCTAACACTATCCTAGGGCTGATGCTAACCCTAACCCTAACCCTAACACTATCCTAGGGCTGATGCTAACCCTAACCCTAACACTATCCTAGGGCTGATGCTAACCCTAACCCTAACCCTAACACTATCCTAGGGCTGATGCTAACTCTAACCCTAACACTATCCTAGGGCTGATGCTAACCCTAACCCTAACCCTAACACTATCCTAAGTCTGATGCTAACCCTAGCCCTCACACTATCCTAGGCCTGATGATAACCCTAACCCTAACCTTAACACTATCCTAGGGCTGATGCTAACCCTAACCCTAACCCTAACACTATCCTAGAGCTGATGCTAACCCTAACCCTAACACTATCCTAGGCCTGATGATAACCCTAACCCTAACCCTAACACTATCCTAGGGCTGATGCTAACCCTAACCCTAACACTATCCTAGGGCTGATGCTAACCCTAACCCTAACCCGAACACTATCCTAGGGCTGATGCTAACCCTAACGCTAAGCCTAACACTCTCCTTGATCTGATGCTAACCCTTACCCTAACCCTAACACTATCCTAGGGCTGATGCTAACCCTAACCCTAACCCTAACACTATCCTAGGGCGGATGCTAACGCTAACCCTAACCCTAACACTATCCTAGGGCTGATGCTAACCCTAACACTAACACTATTCTAGGGCTGATGCTAACCCTAACCCTAACCCTAACACTAACCGAGGGCTGATGCTAACCCTAACCCTAACTCTAACACTATCTTAGGGCTGATGCTAACCCTAACCCTAATACTATCCTAAGGCTGATGCTAACCCTAACCCTAACCCTAAGACTATCCTAGGGTTGATGCTGACCCTAACCCTAACCCTTACACTATCCTAGGGCTGATGCTAACCCTAACCCTAACACTATCCTAGGCCTGATGCTAACCCTAACCCTAACACTTACACTATCCTAGGGCTGATGCTAACCCTAACCCTAACCCTGACACTATCCTAGGTCTGATGCTAACCCTAAACCTAACACTATCCTAGGGCTGATGCTAACCCTAACCCTAACCCTAACACTATCCTAGGGATGATGTTAACCCTAACCCTAACACTATCCTAGGGCTGATGCTAACCCTAACCCTAACCCTAACACTCTCCTAGGGCTGATGCTAACCCTAACCCTAACACTATCCTAGGCCTGATGCTAACACAAACCCTAACACTATCCTAGGGCTGATGCTAACCCTAACCCTAACCCTAACACTATCCTAGGGATGATGTTAACCCTAACCCTAACACTATCCTAGGGCTGATGCTAACCCTAACCCTAACACTAACACTATCCTAGGGCTGATGCTAACCCTAACCCTAACCCTAACACTATCCTAGGGCTGATGGTAACCTTAACCCTAACACTGTCCTAGGGCTGATTCTAACCCTAACCCTAACCCTAACACTATCCTAGGGCTCATGCTAACCCTAACCCTAACCCTAACACTATCCTAGGGCTGATGCTAACCCTAACCCTAACCCTAACACTATCCTAGGTCTGATGCTAACCCTAACACTAACACTATCCTAGGGCTGATGCTAACCCTAACCCTAACCCTAACACTATCCTAGGGGTGATGCTAACCCTAACCCTAACTCTAACACTATCCTAGGGCTGAGGCTAACCCTAACCCTAACACTATCCTACGGCTGATTCTAACCCTAACCCTAACCCTAACACTATCCTAAGGATGATGCTAACCTTAACACTAACACTGTCCTAGGCCTGGTGCTAACCCTAACCCTAACCCTAACACTATCCTAGGGCTCATGCTAACCCTAACCCTAATAATATCCTAGGGCTGATTCTAACCCTAACCCTAACCCTAACACTATCCTAGGGCTGATGCTAACCCTAACCCTAACCCTAACACTATCCTAGGGCTGATGCTAACCCTAACCCTAACTCTAACACTATCCTAGGGCTGATGCTAACCCGAACCCTAACCCTAACACTATCCTAGGGCTGATTCTAACCGTAACCCTAACACTATCCTAGGCCTGACGCTAACCCTAACACTAACCCTAACACTATCCTAGGCCTGATGCTAACCCTATCCCTAACCCTAACACTCTCCTAGGGCTGAGGCTAACCCTAACCCTAACACTATCCTGGGGCTGATGCTAACCCTAACCCTAACGCTAACAATATCCTAGGGCTGATGCTAACCCTAACACTAACACTATCCTAGGGCTGATGCTAACCCAAACCCTAACCCTAACACTATCCTAGGGTTGATGCTAACAATAGCCCTAACTCTAACACTATCCTAGGGCTGAGGCTAACCCTAACCCTAACCCTATCCTATGGCTGATGCTAACCCTAACCCTAACCCTAACACTATCCTAAGGCTTATGCTAACCCTAACACTAATACTATCCTAGGCCTGGTGCTAACCCTAACCCTAACCCTAACACTATCCTAGGGCTGATGCTAACCCTAACCCTAACACTATAATAGGGCTGATGCTAACCCTAACCCTAACCCTAACACTATCCTAGGGCTGATGCTAACCCTAACCCTAACCCTAACACTATCCTAGAGCTGATGCTAACGCTAACCCTAACCCTAACCCTAACCCTAATGCTATCCTAGGGCTGATGCTAACCCTAACCCTAACCCTAACACTATCCTAGGGCTGATGCTAACCCTAACCCTAACACTATCCTAGGGCTGATGCTAACCCTAACACTAACTCTAACAATATCCTAGGGCTGACGCTAACCCTAACCCTAACCCTAACACTATCCTAAGGCTGATGCTAACCCTAACATTAACACTATCCTAGGCCTGGTGCTAACCCTAACCCTAACCCTAACACTATCGTAGGGCTTATGCTAACCCTAACCCTAATAATATCCTAGGGCTGATGCTAACCCTAACCTTAACCCTAACACTATCCTAGGGCTGATGCTAACCCTAACCCTAACCCTAACACTATCCTAGGGCTGATGCTAACCCTAACCATAACTCTAACACTATCCTAGGGCTGATGCTAACCCTAACCCTAACAATATCCTAGGCCTAATGATATCCCTAACCCTAAACCTAACACTATCCTAGGGCTGATGCTAACCCTAACCCTAACCCTAACACTATCCTAGGGCTGATTCTAACCGTAACCCTAACACTATCCTAGGCCTTCTGGTAACCCTAACCCTAACCCTAACACTATCCTAGGGCTGATGCTAACCCTAACCCTAACCCTAACACTATCCTAGGGCTGATGCTAACCCTAACCCTAACACTATAATAGGGCTGATGCTAACCCTAACCCTAACCCTAACACTATCCTAGGGCTGATGCTAACCCTAACCCTAACCCTAACACTATCCTAGAGCTGATGCTAACGCTAACGCTAACCCTAACCCTAACCCTAATGCTATCCTAGGGCTGATGCTAACCCTAACCCTAACCCTAACACTATCCTAGGGCTGATGCTAACCCTAACCCTAACACTATCCTAGGGCTGATGCTAACCCTAACACTAACTCTAACAATATCCTAGGGCTGACGCTAACCCTAACCCTAACCCTAACACTATCCTAAGGCTGATGCTAACCCTAACATTAACACTATCCTAGGCCTGGTGCTAACCCTAACCCTAACCCTAACACTATCGTAGGGCTTATGCTAACCCTAACCCTAATAATATCCTAGGGCTGATGCTAACCCTAACCTTAACCCTAACACTATCCTAGGGCTGATGCTAACCCTAACCCTAACCCTAACACTATCCTAGGGCTGATGCTAACCCTAACCATAACTCTAACACTATCCTAGGGCTGATGCTAACCCTAACCCTAACAATATCCTAGGCCTAATGATATCCCTAACCCTAAACCTAACACTATCCTAGGGCTGATGCTAACCCTAACCCTAACCCTAACACTATCCTAGGGCTGATTCTAACCGTAACCCTAACACTATCCTAGGCCTTCTGGTAACCCTAACCCTAATCCTAACACTATCCTAGGCCTGATGCTAACCCTATCCCTAACCCTAACACTCTCCTAGGGCTGAGGCTAACCATAACCCTAACACTATCCTAGGGCTGATGCTAACCCTAACCCTAACGCTAACACTATCCTAGGGCTGATGCTAACCCTAACCCTAACACTATCCTAGGCCTGATGCTAACCCTAACCCTAACACTATCCTAGGGCTGATGCTAACCCTAACCCTAACCCTAACACTATCCTAGGCCTGATGCTAACCCTATCCCTAACCCTAACACTCTCCTAGGGCTGAGGCTAACCCTAACACTAACACTATCCTAGGGCTGATGCTAATCTTAACCCTAACCCTAACACTATCCTAGGGTTGATGCTAACCCTAACCCTAACACTATCCTAGGGCTGATGCTAACCCTAACCCTAACCCTAACACTATCCTAGGGCTGATGCTAACCCTAACCCTAACACTATCCTAGGGCTGATGCTAACCCTAACCCTAACCCTAACACTATCCTAGGGCTGATGCTAACTCTAACCCTAACACTATCCTAGGGCTGATGCTAACCCTAACCCTAACCCTAACACTATCCTAAGTCTGATGCTAACCCTAGCCCTCACACTATCCTAGGCCTGATGATAACCCTAACCCTAACCTTAACACTATCCTAGGGCTGATGCTAACCCTAACCCTAACCCTAACACTATCCTAGAGCTGATGCTAACCCTAACCCTAACACTATCCTAGGCCTGATGATAACCCTAACCCTAACCCTAACACTATCCTAGGGCTGATGCTAACCCTAACCCTAACACTATCCTAGGGCTGATGCTAACCCTAACCCTAACCCGAACACTATCCTAGGGCTGATGCTAACCCTAACGCTAAGCCTAACACTCTCCTTGATCTGATGCTAACCCTTACCCTAACCCTAACACTATCCTAGGGCTGATGCTAACCCTAACCCTAACCCTAACACTATCCTAGGGCGGATGCTAACGCTAACCCTAACCCTAACACTATCCTAGGGCTGATGCTAACCCTAACACTAACACTATTCTAGGGCTGATGCTAACCCTAACCCTAACCCTAACACTAACCGAGGGCTGATGCTAACCCTAACCCTAACTCTAACACTATCTTAGGGCTGATGCTAACCCTAACCCTAATACTATCCTAAGGCTGATGCTAACCCTAACCCTAACCCTAAGACTATCCTAGGGTTGATGCTGACCCTAACCCTAACCCTTACACTATCCTAGGGCTGATGCTAACCCTAACCCTAACACTATCCTAGGCCTGATGCTAACCCTAACCCTAACACTTACACTATCCTAGGGCTGATGCTAACCCTAACCCTAACCCTGACACTATCCTAGGTCTGATGCTAACCCTAAACCTAACACTATCCTAGGGCTGATGCTAACCCTAACCCTAACCCTAACACTATCCTAGGGATGATGTTAACCCTAACCCTAACACTATCCTAGGGCTGATGCTAACCCTAACCCTAACCCTAACACTCTCCTAGGGCTGATGCTAACCCTAACCCTAACACTATCCTAGGCCTGATGCTAACACAAACCCTAACACTATCCTAGGGCTGATGCTAACCCTAACCCTAACCCTAACACTATCCTAGGGATGATGTTAACCCTAACCCTAACACTATCCTAGGGCTGATGCTAACCCTAACCCTAACACTAACACTATCCTAGGGCTGATGCTAACCCTAACCCTAACCCTAACACTATCCTAGGGCTGATGGTAACCTTAACCCTAACACTGTCCTAGGGCTGATTCTAACCCTAACCCTAACCCTAACACTATCCTAGGGCTCATGCTAACCCTAACCCTAACCCTAACACTATCCTAGGGCTGATGCTAACCCTAACCCTAACCCTAACACTATCCTAGGGCTGATGCTAACCCTAACACTAACACTATCCTAGGGCTGATGCTAACCCTAACCCTAACCCTAACACTATCCTAGGGGTGATGCTAACCCTAACCCTAACTCTAACACTATCCTAGGGCTGAGGCTAACCCTAACCCTAACACTATCCTACGGCTGATTCTAACCCTAACCCTAACCCTAACACTATCCTAAGGATGATGCTAACCTTAACACTAACACTGTCCTAGGCCTGGTGCTAACCCTAACCCTAACCCTAACACTATCCTAGGGCTCATGCTAACCCTAACCCTAATAATATCCTAGGGCTGATTCTAACCCTAACCCTAACCCTAACACTATCCTAGGGCTGATGCTAACCCTAACCCTAACCCTAACACTATCCTAGGGCTGATGCTAACCCTAACCCTAACTCTAACACTATCCTAGGGCTGATGCTAACCCGAACCCTAACCCTAACACTATCCTAGGGCTGATTCTAACCGTAACCCTAACACTATCCTAGGCCTGACGCTAACCCTAACACTAACCCTAACACTATCCTAGGCCTGATGCTAACCCTATCCCTAACCCTAACACTCTCCTAGGGCTGAGGCTAACCCTAACCCTAACACTATCCTGGGGCTGATGCTAACCCTAACCCTAACGCTAACAATATCCTAGGGCTGATGCTAACCCTAACACTAACACTATCCTAGGGCTGATGCTAACCCAAACCCTAACCCTAACACTATCCTAGGGTTGATGCTAACAATAGCCCTAACTCTAACACTATCCTAGGGCTGAGGCTAACCCTAACCCTAACCCTATCCTATGGCTGATGCTAACCCTAACCCTAACCCTAACACTATCCTAAGGCTTATGCTAACCCTAACACTAATACTATCCTAGGCCTGGTGCTAACCCTAACCCTAACCCTAACACTATCCTAGGGCTGATGCTAACCCTAACCCTAACACTATAATAGGGCTGATGCTAACCCTAACCCTAACCCTAACACTATCCTAGGGCTGATGCTAACCCTAACCCTAACCCTAACACTATCCTAGAGCTGATGCTAACGCTAACCCTAACCCTAACCCTAACCCTAATGCTATCCTAGGGCTGATGCTAACCCTAACCCTAACCCTAACACTATCCTAGGGCTGATGCTAACCCTAACCCTAACACTATCCTAGGGCTGATGCTAACCCTAACACTAACTCTAACAATATCCTAGGGCTGACGCTAACCCTAACCCTAACCCTAACACTATCCTAAGGCTGATGCTAACCCTAACATTAACACTATCCTAGGCCTGGTGCTAACCCTAACCCTAACCCTAACACTATCGTAGGGCTTATGCTAACCCTAACCCTAATAATATCCTAGGGCTGATGCTAACCCTAACCTTAACCCTAACACTATCCTAGGGCTGATGCTAACCCTAACCCTAACCCTAACACTATCCTAGGGCTGATGCTAACCCTAACCATAACTCTAACACTATCCTAGGGCTGATGCTAACCCTAACCCTAACAATATCCTAGGCCTAATGATATCCCTAACCATAAACCTAACACTATCCTAGGGCTGATGCTAACCCTAACCCTAACCCTAACACTATCCTAGGGCTGATTCTAACCGTAACCCTAACACTATCCTAGGCCTTCTGGTAACCCTAACCCTAACCCTAACACTATCCTAGGGCTGATGCTAACCCTAACCCTAACCCTAACACTATCCTAGGGCTGATGCTAACCCTAACCCTAACACTATAATAGGGCTGATGCTAACCCTAACCCTAACCCTAACACTATCCTAGGGCTGATGCTAACCCTAACCCTAACCCTAACACTATCCTAGAGCTGATGCTAACGCTAACGCTAACCCTAACCCTAACCCTAATGCTATCCTAGGGCTGATGCTAACCCTAACCCTAACCCTAACACTATCCTAGGGCTGATGCTAACCCTAACCCTAACACTATCCTAGGGCTGATGCTAACCCTAACACTAACTCTAACAATATCCTAGGGCTGACGCTAACCCTAACCCTAACCCTAACACTATCCTAAGGCTGATGCTAACCCTAACATTAACACTATCCTAGGCCTGGTGCTAACCCTAACCCTAACCCTAACACTATCGTAGGGCTTATGCTAACCCTAACCCTAATAATATCCTAGGGCTGATGCTAACCCTAACCTTAACCCTAACACTATCCTAGGGCTGATGCTAACCCTAACCCTAACCCTAACACTATCCTAGGGCTGATGCTAACCCTAACCATAACTCTAACACTATCCTAGGGCTGATGCTAACCCTAACCCTAACAATATCCTAGGCCTAATGATATCCCTAACCCTAAACCTAACACTATCCTAGGGCTGATGCTAACCCTAACCCTAACCCTAACACTATCCTAGGGCTGATTCTAACCGTAACCCTAACACTATCCTAGGCCTTCTGGTAACCCTAACCCTAATCCTAACACTATCCTAGGCCTGATGCTAACCCTATCCCTAACCCTAACACTCTCCTAGGGCTGAGGCTAACCATAACCCTAACACTATCCTAGGGCTGATGCTAACCCTAACCCTAACGCTAACACTATCCTAGGGCTGATGCTAACCCTAACCCTAACACTATCCTAGGCCTGATGCTAACCCTAACCCTAACACTATCCTAGGGCTGATGCTAACCCTAACCCTAACCCTAACACTATCCTAGGCCTGATGCTAACCCTATCCCTAACCCTAACACTCTCCTAGGGCTGAGGCTAACCCTAACACTAACACTATCCTAGGGCTGATGCTAATCTTAACCCTAACCCTAACACTATCCTAGGGTTGATGCTAACCCTAACCCTAACACTATCCTAGGGCTGATGCTAACCCTAACCCTAACCCTAACACTATCCTAGGGCTGATGCTAACCCTAACCCTAACACTATCCTAGGGCTGATGCTAACCCTAACCCTAACCCTAACACTATCCTAGGGCTGATGCTAACTCTAACCCTAACACTATCCTAGGGCTGATGCTAACCCTAACCCTAACCCTAACACTATCCTAAGTCTGATGCTAACCCTAGCCCTCACACTATCCTAGGCCTGATGATAACCCTAACCCTAACCTTAACACTATCCTAGGGCTGATGCTAACCCTAACCCTAACCCTAACACTATCCTAGAGCTGATGCTAACCCTAACCCTAACACTATCCTAGGCCTGATGATAACCCTAACCCTAACCCTAACACTATCCTAGGGCTGATGCTAACCCTAACCCTAACACTATCCTAGGGCTGATGCTAACCCTAACCCTAACCCGAACACTATCCTAGGGCTGATGCTAACCCTAACGCTAAGCCTAACACTCTCCTTGATCTGATGCTAACCCTTACCCTAACCCTAACACTATCCTAGGGCTGATGCTAACCCTAACCCTAACCCTAACACTATCCTAGGGCGGATGCTAATGCTAACCCTAACCCTAACACTATCCTAGGGCTGATGCTAACCCTAACACTAACACTATTCTAGGGCTGATGCTAACCCTAACCCTAACCCTAACACTAACCGAGGGCTGATGCTAACCCTAACCCTAACTCTAACACTATCTTAGGGCTGATGCTAACCCTAACCCTAATACTATCCTAAGGCTGATGCTAGCCCTAACCCTAACCCTAAGACTATCCTAGGGTTGATGCTAACCCTAACCCTAACCCTTACACTATCCTAGGGCTGATGCTAACCCTAACCCTAACACTATCCTAGGCCTGATGCTAACCCTAACCCTAACACTTACACTATCCTAGGGCTGATGCTAACCCTAACCCTAACCCTGACACTATCCTAGGTCTGATGCTAACCCTAAACCTAACACTATCCTAGGGCTGATGCTAACCCTAACCCTAACCCTAACACTATCCTAGGGATGATGTTAACCCTAACCCTAACACTATCCTAGGGCTGATGCTAACCCTAACCCTAACCCTAACACTCTCCTAGGGCTGATGCTAACCCTAACCCTAACACTATCCTAGGCCTGATGCTAACACAAACCCTAACACTATCCTAGGGCTGATGCTAACCCTAACCCTAACCCTAACACTATCCTAGGGATGATGTTAACCCTAACCCTAACACTATCCTAGGGCTGATGCTAACCCTAACCCTAACACTAACACTATCCTAGGGCTGATGCTAACCCTAACCCTAACCCTAACACTATCCTAGGGCTGATGGTAACCTTAACCCTAACACTGTCCTAGGGCTGATTCTAACCCTAACCCTAACCCTAACACTATCCTAGGGCTCATGCTAACCCTAACCCTAACCCTAACACTATCCTAGGGCTGATGCTAACCCTAACCCTAACCCTAACACTATCCTAGGGCTGATGCTAACCCTAACACTAACACTATCCTAGGGCTGATGCTAACCCTAACCCTAACCCTAACACTATCCTAGGGGTGATGCTAACCCTAACCCTAACTCTAACACTATCCTAGGGCTGAGGCTAACCCTAACCCTAACACTATCCTACGGCTGATTCTAACCCTAACCCTAACCCTAACACTATCCTAAGGATGATGCTAACCTTAACACTAACACTGTCCTAGGCCTGGTGCTAACCCTAACCCTAACCCTAACACTATCCTAGGGCTGATGCTAACCCTAACCCTAATAATATCCTAGGGCTGATTCTAACCCTAACCCTAACCCTAACACTATCCTAGGGCTGATGCTAACCCTAACCCTAACCCTAACACTATCCTAGGGCTGATGCTAACCCTAACCCTAACTCTAACACTATCCTAGGGCTGATGCTAACCCGAACCCTAACCCTAACACTATCCTAGGGCTGATTCTAACCGTAACCCTAACACTATCCTAGGCCTGACGCTAACCCTAACACTAACCCTAACACTATCCTAGGCCTGATGCTAACCCTATCCCTAACCCTAACACTCTCCTAGGGCTGAGGCTAACCCTAACCCTAACACTATCCTGGGGCTGATGCTAACCCTAACCCTAACGCTAACAATATCCTAGGGCTGATGCTAACCCTAACACTAACACTATCCTAGGGCTGATGCTAACCCAAACCCTAACCCTAACACTATCCTAGGGTTGATGCTAACAATAGCCCTAACTCTAACACTATCCTAGGGCTGAGGCTAACCCTAACCCTAACCCTATCCTATGGCTGATGCTAACCCTAACCCTAACCCTAACACTATCCTAAGGCTTATGCTAACCCTAACACTAATACTATCCTAGGCCTGGTGCTAACCCTAACCCTAACCCTAACACTATTCTAGGGCTGATGCTAACCCTAACCCTAATAATATCCTAGGGCTGATGCTAACCCTAACCTTAACCCTAACACTATCCTAGGGCTGATGCTAACCCTAACCCTAACACTAACACTATCCTAGGGCTGATGCTAACCCTAACCCTAACCCTAACACTATCCTAGGGCTGATGCTAACCCTAACACTAACAATATCCTAGGCCTGATGATATCCATAACCCTAAACCTAACACTATCCTAGGGCTGATGCTAACCCTAACCCTAACACTATCCTAGGGCTGATGCTAACCCTAACCCTAACCCGAACACTATCCTAGGGCTGATGCTAACCCTAACGCTAAGCCTAACACTATCCTTGATCTGATGCTAACCCTAACCCTAACCCTAACACTATCCTAGTCCTGATGATAACCCTAACCCTAAACCTAACACTATCCTAGGGTTTATATTAACCCTAACCCTAACACTATCCTAGGGCTGATGCTAACCCTAACCCTAACCCTAACACTATCCTAGGGCGGATGCTAACGCTAACCCTAACCCTAACACTATCCTAGGGCTGATGCTAACCCGAACACTAACACTATTCTAGGGCTGATGCTAACCCTAACCCTAACCCTAACACTAACCTAGGGCTGATGCTAACCCTAACCCTAACTCTAACACTATCTTAGGGCTGAGGCTAACCCTAACCCAAACACTATCCTACGGCTGATGCTAACCTAACCCTAACACTATCCTGGGCCTGGTGCTAACCCTAACCCTAACCCTAACACTATCCTAGGGCTGATGCTAACCCTAACCCTAATACTATCCTACGGCTGATGCTAACCCTAACCCTAACCCTAAGACTATCCTAGGGTTGATGCTAACCCTAACCCTAACCCTTACACTATCCTAGGGCTGATGCTAACCCTAACCCTAACACTATCCTAGGCCTGATGCTAACCCTAACCCTAACACTTACACTATCCTAGGGCTGATGCTAACCTTAACCCTAACCCTAACACTATCCTAGGTCTGATGCTAACCCTAAACCTAACACTATCCTAGGGCTGATGCTAACCCTAACCCTAACCCTAACACTATCCTAGGGCTGATGTTAACCCTAATCCTAACACTATCCTAGGGCTGATGCTAACCCTAACCCTAACCCTAACACTCTCCTAGGGCTGATGCTAACCCTAACCCTAACACTATCCTAGGCCTGATGCTAACCCTAACCCTAACACTATCCTAGGGCTGATGCTAACCCTAACCCTAACCCTAACACTATCCTAGGCCTGATGCTAACCCTATCCCTCACCCTAAAACTCTCCTAGGGCTGAGGCTAACCCTAAACCTAACACTATCCTAGGGCTGATGCTAACCCTAACCCTAACCCTAAAACTATCCTAGGGTTGATGCTAACCCTAACCCTAACACTATCCTAGGGCTGATGCTAACCATAACCCTAACCCTAACACTATCCTAGGGCTGATGCTAACCCTAACACTAACACTATCCTAGGGCTGATGCTAACCCTAACCCTAACCCTAACACTATCCTAGGGCTGATGCTAACCCTAACCCTAACACTATCCTAGGGCTGATGCTAACCCTAACCCTAACCCTAACACTATCCTAGGGCTGATGCTAACCCTAACCCTAACACTATCCTAGGGCTGATGCTAACCCTAACCCTAACCCTAACACTATCCTAGGGCTGATGCTAACCCTAACCCTATCCCTAACACTATCCTAGAGCTGATGCTAACGCTAACCCTAACCCTAACCCTTATCCTAATGCTATCCTAGGACTGATGCTAACCCTAACCCTAACCCTAACACTATCCTAGGGCTGATGCTAACCCTAACACTAACACTATCCTAGGGCTGATGCTAACCCTAACCCTAACCCTAACACTATCCTATGGCTGATGCTAACCCTAACCCTAACTCTAACACTATCCTAGGGCTGAGGCTAACCCTAACCCTAACACTATCCTACGGCTGATGCTAACCCTAACCCTAACCCTAACACTATCCTAGAGCTGATGCTAACGCTAACCCTAACCCTAACCCTAACCCTAATGCTATCCTAGGGCTGATGCTAACCCTAACCCTAACCCTAACACTATCCTAGGGCTGATGCTAACCCTAACCCTAACACTATCCAAGGGCTGATGCTAACCCTAACACTAACTCTAACAATATCCTAGGGCTGACGCTAACCCTAACCCTAACCCTAACACTATCCTAAGGCTGATGCTAACCCTAACACTAACACTATCCTAGGCCTGGTGCTAACCCTAACCCTAACCATAACACTATCGTAGGGCTGATGCTAACCCTAACCCTAATAATATCCTAGGGCTGATGCTAACCCTAACCCTAACCCTAACACTATCCTAGGGCTGATGCTAACCCTAACCCTAACCCTAACACTATCCTAGGGCTGATGCTAACCCTAACCCTAACTCTAACACTATCCTAGGGCTGATGCTAACCCTAACCCTAACAATATCCCAGGCCTAATGATATCCCTAACCCTAAACCTAACACTATCCTAGGGCTGATGTTAACCCTAACCCTAACCCTAACACTATCCTAGGGCTGATTCTAACCGTAACCCTAACACTATCCTAGGCCTGATGGTAACCCTAACCCTAATCCTAACACTATCCTAGGCCTGATGCTAACCCTATCCCTAACCCTAACACTCTCCTAGGGCTGAGGCTAACCATAACCCTAACACTATCCTAGGGCTGATGCTAACCCTAACCCTAACGCTAACACTATCCTAGGGCTGATGCTAACCCTAACACTAACACTATCTTAGGGCTGATGCTAACCCAAACCCTAACCCTAACACTATCCTAGGGCTGATGCTAACACTAACACTAACTCTAACACTATCCTAGCGCTGAGGCTAACCCTAACCCTAACACTATTATACGGCTGATGCTAACCCTAACTCTAACCCTAACACTATCCTAAGGCTGATGCTAACCCTAACCCTAACCCTAACACTATCCTAGAGCTGATGCTAACGCTAACCCTAACCCTAACCCTAACCCTAATGCTATCCTAGGGCTGATGCTAACCCTAACCCTAACCCTAACACTATCCTAGGGCTGATGCTAACCCTAACCCTAACACTATCCAAGGGCTGATGCTAACCCTAACACTAACTCTAACAATATCCTAGGGCTGACGCTAACCCTAACCCTAACCCTAACACTATCCTAAGGCTGATGCTAACCCTAACACTAACACTATCCTAGGCCTGGTGCTAACCCTAACCCTAACCATAACACTATCGTAGGGCTGATGCTAACCCTAACCCTAATAATATCCTAGGGCTGATGCTAACCCTAACCCTAACCCTAACACTATCCTAGGGCTGATGCTAACCCTAACCCTAACCCTAACACTATCCTAGGGCTGATGCTAACCCTAACCCTAACTCTAACACTATCCTAGGGCTGATGCTAACCCTAACCCTAACAATATCCTAGGCCTAATGATATCCCTAACCCTAAACCTAACACTATCCTAGGGCTGATGTTAACCCTAACCCTAACCCTAACACTATCCTAGGGCTGATTCTAACCGTAACCCTAACACTATCCTAGGCCTGATGGTAACCCTAACCCTAATCCTAACACTATCCTAGGCCTGATGCTAACCCTATCCCTAACCCTAACACTCTCCTAGGGCTGAGGCTAACCATAACCCTAACACTATCCTAGGGCTGATGCTAACCCTAACCCTAACGCTAACACTATCCTAGGGCTGATGCTAACCCTAACACTAAAACTATCTTAGGGCTGATGCTAACCCAAACCCTAACCCTAACACTATCCTAGGGCTGATGCTAACACTAACACTAACTCTAACACTATCCTAGCGCTGAGGCTAACCCTAACCCTAACACTATTATACGGCTGATGCTAACCCTAACTCTAACCCTAACACTATCCTAAGGCTGATGCTAACCCTAACCCTAACACTATCCTAGGCCTGATGCTAACCCTAACCCTAACACTATCCTAGGGCTGATGCTAACCCTAACCCTAACCCTAACACTATCCTAGGCCTGATGCTAACCCTATCCCTAACCCTAACACTCTGCTAGGGCTGAGGCTAACCCTAACACTAACACTATCCTAGGGCTGATGCTAATCCTAACCCTAACCCTAACACTATCCTAGGGTTGATGCTAACCCTAACCCTAACACTATCCTAGGGCTGATGCTAACCCTAACCCTAACCCTAACACTATCCTAGGGCTGATGCTAACCCTAACCCTAACACTATCCTAGGGCTGATGCTAACCCTAACACTAACCCTAACACTATCCTAGGGCTGATGCTAACTCTAACTCTAACACTATCCTAGGGCTGATGCTAACCCTAACCCTAACCCTAACACTATCCTAAGTCTGATGCTAACCCTAGCCCTCACACTATCCTAGGCCTGATGATAACCCTAACCCTAACCTTAACACTATCCTAGGGCTGATGCTAACCCTAACCCTAACCCTAACAGTATCCTAGAGCTGATGCTAACCCTAACCCTAACTCTATCCTAGGGCTGATGCTAACCCTAACCCTAACCCGAACACTATCCTAGGGCTGATGCTAACCCTAACGCTAAGCCTAACACTATCCTTGATCTGATGCTAACCCTAACCCTAACCCTAACACTATCCTAGGCCTGATGATAACCCTAACCGTAAACCTAACACTATCCTAGGGTTTATGTTAACCCTAACCCTAACACTATCCTAGGGCTGATGCTAACCCTAACCCTAACCCTAACACTATCCTAGGGCGGATGCTAACGCTAACCCTAACACTAACACTATCCTAGGGCTGATGCTAACCCTAACACTAACACTATTCTAGGGCTGATGCTAACCCTAACCCTAACCCTAACACTAACCTAGGGCTGATGGTAACCCTAACCCTAACTGTAACACTATCTTAGGGCTGATGCTAACCCTAACCCTAATACTATCCTAAGGCTGATGCTAACCCTAACCCTAACCCTAAGACTATCCTAGGGTTGATGCTAACCCTAACCCTAACCCTTACACTATCCTAGGGCTGATGCTAACCCTAACCCTAACACTATCCTAGGCCTGATGCTAACCCTAACCCTAACACTTACACTATCCTAGAGCTGATGCTAACCCTAACCCTAACCCTAACACTATCCTAGGTCTGATGCTAACCCTAAACCTAACACTATCCTAGGGCTGATGCTAACCGTAACCCTAACCCTAACACTATCCTAGGGATGATGTTAACCCTAACCCTAACACTATCCTAGGGCTGATGCTAACCCTAACCCTAACCCTAACACTCTCCTAGGGCTGATGCTAACCCTAACCCTAACACTATCCTAGGCCTGATGCTAACCCAAACCCTAACACTATCCTAGGGCTGATGCTAACCCTAACCCTAACCCTAACACTATCCTAGGGATGATGTTAACCCTAACCCTAACACTATCCTAGGGCTGATGCTAACCCTAACCCTAACCCTAACACTATCCTAGGGCTGATGCTAAACCTAACCCTAACCCTAACACTATCCTAGGGCTGATGGTAACCTTAACCCTAACACTGTCCTAGGGCTGATGCTAACCCTAACCCTAACCCTAACACTATCCTAGGGCTGATGCTAACCCTAACACTAACACTATCCTAGGGCTGATGCTAACCCTAACCCTAACCCTAACACTATACTAGGGCTGATGCTAACCCTAACCCTAACTCTAACACTATCCTAGGGCTGAGGCTAACCCTAACCCTAACACTATCCTACGGCTGATTCTAACCCTAACCCTAACCCTAACACTATCCTAAGGCTGATGCTAACCTTAACACTAACACTGTCCTAGGCCTGGTGCTAACCCTAACCCTAACCCTAACACTATCCTAGGGCTGATGCTAACCCTAACCCTAATAATATCCTAGGGCTGATGCTAACCCTAACCCTAACCCTAACACTATCCTAGGGCTGATGCTAACCCTAACCCTAACCCTAACACTATCCTAGGGCTGATGCTAACCCTAACCCTAACACTATCCTAGGCCTGATGATAACCCTAACCCTAACCCTAACACTATCCTAGGGCTGATGCTAACCCTAACCCTAACTCTATCCTAGGGCTGATGCTAACCCTAACCCTAACCCGAACACTATCCTAGGGCTGATGCTAACCCTAACGCTAAGCCTAACACTATCCTTGATCTGATGCTAACCCTAACCCTAACCCTAACACTATCCTAGGCCTGATGATAACCCTAACCCTAAACCTAACACTATCCTAGGGTTTATCTTAACCCTAACCCTAACACTATCCTAGGGCTGATGCTAACCCTAACCCTAACCCTAACACTGTCCTAGGGCGGATGCTAACGCTAACCCTAACCCTAACACTATCCTAGGGCTGATGCTAACCCTAACACTACCACTATTCTAGGGCTGATGCTAACCCTAACCCTAACCCTAACACTAACCTAGGGCTGATGCTAACCCTAACCCTAACTGTAACACTATCTTAGGGCTGATGCTAACCCTAACCCTAATACTATCCTAAGGCTGATGCTAACCCTAACCCTAACCCTAAGACTATCCTAGGGTTGATGCTAACCCTAACCCTAACCCTTACACTATCCTAGGGCTGATGCTAACCCTAACCCTAACACTATCCTAGGCCTGATGCTAACCCTAACCCTAACACATACACTATCCTAGAGCTGATGCTAACCCTAACCCTAACCCTAACACTATCCTAGGTCTGATGCTAACCCTAAACCTAACACTATCCTAGGGCTGATGCTAACCCTAACCCTAACCCTAACACTATCCTAGGGATGATGTTAACCCTAACCCTAACACTATCCTAGGGCTGATGCTAACCGTAACCCTAACCCTAACACTCTCCTAGGGCTGATGCTAACCCTAACCCTAACCCTAACACTATCCTAGGGCTGATGGTAACCTTAACCCTAACACTATCCTAGGGCTGATGCTAACCCTAACCCTATCCCTAACACTATGCTAGAGCTGATGCTAACGCTAACCCTAACCCTAACCCTAATCCTAATGCTATCCTAGGGCTGATGCTAACCCTAACCCTAACCCTAACACTATCCTAGGGCTGATGCTAACCCTAACACTAACACTATCCTTGGGCTGATGCTAACCCTAACCCTAACCCTAACACTATACTAGGGCTGATGCTAACCCTAACCCTAACTCTAACACTATCCTAGGGCTGAGGCTAACCCTAACCCTAACACTATCCTACGGCTGATTCTAACCCTAACCCTAACCCTAACACTATCCTAAGGCTGATGCTAACCTTAACACTAACACTGTCCTAGGCCTGGTGCTAACCCTAACCCTAACCCTAACACTATCCTAGGGCTGATGCTAACCCTAACCCTAATAATATCCTAGGGCTGATGCTAACCCTAACCCTAACCCTAACACTATCCTAGGGCTGATGCTAACCCTAACCCTAACCCTAACACTATCCTAGGGCTGATGCTAACCCTAACCCTAACACTATCCTAGGCCTGATGATAACCCTAACCCTAACCCTAACACTATCCTAGGGCTGATGCTAACCCTAACCCTAACTCTATCCTAGGGCTGATGCTAACCCTAACCCTAACCCTAACACTATCCTAAGTGTGATGCTAACCCTAGCCATCACACTATCCTAGGCCTGATGATAACCCTAACCCTAACCTTAACACTATCCTAGGGCTGATGCTAACCCTAACCCTAACCCTAACACTATCCTAGAGCTGATGCTAACCCTAACCCTAACAATATCCTAGGCCTGATGATAACCCTAACCCTAACCCTAACACTATCCTAGGGTTTATGTTAACCCTAACCCTAACACTATTCTAGGGCTGATGCCAACCCTAACACTAACACTATCCTAGGGCTGATGCTAACCCTAACCCTATCCCTAACACTATCCTAGGGCTGATGCTAACCCTAACCCTAACTCTAACACTATCTTAGGGCTGAGGCTAACCCTAACCCTAACACTATCCTAGGGCTGATGCTAACCTTAACCCTAACACTAACACTCTCCTAGGGTGATGCTAACCCTAACCCTAACACTATCCTAGGCCTGATGCTAACCCTAACCCTAACACCATCCTAGGTCTGATGCTAACCCTAACCCTATCCCTAACACTATCCTAGGGATGATGCTAACCCTAACCCTAACTCTAACACTATCTTAGGGCTGAGGCTAACCCTAACCCTAACACTATCCTAGGGCTGATGCTAACCTTAACCCTAACACTAACACTCTCCTAGGGCTGATGCTAACCCTAACCCTAACACTATCTAGGGCTGATGCTAACCCTAACCCTAACCCTAACACTATCCTAGGGCTGATGTTAACCCTAACCCTAACACTATCCTAGGGCTGATGCTAACCCTAACCCTAACCCTAACACTCTCCTAGGGCTGATGCTAACCCTAACCCTAACACTATCCTAGGCCTGATGCTAACCCTAACCCTAACACTATCCTAGGGCTGATTCTAACCCTAACCCTAACCCTAACACTATCCTAGGCCTGATGCTAACCCTATCCCTAACCCTAACACTCTCCTAGGGCTGAGGCTAACCCTAACCCTAACACTATCCTAGGGCTGATGCTAACCCTAACACTAACCCTAACACTATCCTAGGGTTGATGCTAACCCTAACACTATCCTAGGGCTGATGCTAAACATAACCCTAACCCTAACACTATCCTAGGGATGATGCTAACCCTAACCCTAACACTATCCTAGGGCTGATGCTAACCCTAACACTAACCCTAACACTATCCTAGGGCTGATGCTAACCCTAACCCTAACACTATCCTAGGGCTGATGCTAACCCTAACCCTAACCCTAACACTATCCTAGGGCTGATGCTAACCCTAACCCTAACACTATCCTAGGGCTGATGCTAACCCTAACCCTAACCCTAACACTATCCTAGGGCTGATGCTAACCCTAACCCTAACCCTAACACTATCCTAGAGCTGATGCTAACGCTAACCCTAACCCTAACCCTAACCCTAATGCTATCCTAGGGCTGATGCTAACCCTAACCCTAACCCTAACACTATCCTAGGGCTGATGCTAACCCTAACCCTAACACTATCCTAGGGCTGATGCTAACCCTAACACTAACTCTAACAATATCCTAGGGCTGACGCTAACCCTAACCCTAACCCTAACACTATCCTAAGGCTGATGCTAACCCTAACATTAACACTATCCTAGGCCTGGTGCTAACCCTAACCCTAACCCTAACACTATCGTAGGGCTTATGCTAACCCTAACCCTAATAATATCCTAGGGCTGATGCTAACCCTAACCTTAACCCTAACACTATCCTAGGGCTGATGCTAACCCTAACCCTAACCCTAACACTATCCTAGGGCTGATGCTAACCCTAACCCTAACTCTAACACTATCCTAGGGCTGATGCTAACCCTAACCCTAACAATATCCTAGGCCTAATGATATCCCTAACCCTAAACCTAACACTATCCTAGGGCTGATGCTAACCCTAACCCTAACCCTAACACTATCCTAGGGCTGATTCTAACCGTAACCCTAACACTATCCTAGGCCTTCTGGTAACCCTAACCCTAATCCTAACACTATCCTAGGCCTGATGCTAACCCTATCCCTAACCCTAACACTCTCCTAGGGCTGAGGCTAACCATAACCCTAACACTGTCCTAGGGCTGATGCTAACCCTAACCCTAACGCTAACACTATCCTAGGGCTGATGCTAACCCTAACACTAACACTATCCTAGGGCTGATGCTAACCCAAACCCTAACCCTAACACTATCCTAGGGCTGATGCTAACACTAACCCTAACTCTAACACTATCCTAGCGCTGAGGCTAACCCTAACCCTAACACTATTATACGGCTGATGCTAACCATAACCCTAACCCTAACACTATCCTAAGGCTGATGCTAACCCTAACCCTAACACTATCCTAGGCCTGATGCTAACCCTAACCCTAACACTATCCTAGGGCTGATGCTAACCCTAACCCTAACCCTAACACTATCCTAGGCCTGATGCTAACCCTATCCCTAACCCTAACACTCTCCTAGGGCTGAGGCTAACCCTAACACTAACACTATCCTAGGGCTGATGCTAATCTTAACCCTAACCCTAACACTATCCTAGGGTTGATGCTAACCCTAACCCTAACACTATCCTAGGGCTGATGCTAACCCTAACCCTAACCCTAACACTATCCTAGGGCTGATGCTAACCCTAACCCTAACACTATCCTAGGGCTGATGCTAACCCTAACCCTAACCCTAACACTATCCTAGGGCTGATGCTAACTCTAACCCTAACACTATCCTAGGGCTGATGCTAACCCTAACCCTAACCCTAACACTATCCTAAGTCTGATGCTAACCCTAGCCCTCACACTATCCTAGGCCTGATGATAACCCTAACCCTAACCTTAACACTATCCTAGGGCTGATGCTAACCCTAACCCTAACCCTAACACTATCCTAGAGCTGATGCTAACCCTAACCCTAACACTATCCTAGGCCTGATGATAACCCTAACCCTAACCCTAACACTATCCTAGGGCTGATGCTAACCCTAACCCTAACACTATCCTAGGGCTGATGCTAACCCTAACCCTAACCCGAACACTATCCTAGGGCTGATGCTAACCCTAACGCTAAGCCTAACACTCTCCTTGATCTGATGCTAACCCTTACCCTAACCCTAACACTATCCTAGGCCTGATGATAACCCTAACCCTAAACCTAACACTATCCTAGGGTTTATGTTAACCCTAACCCTAACACTATCCTAGGGCTGATGCTAACCCTAACCCTAACCCTAACACTATCCTAGGGCGGATGCTAACGCTAACCCTAACCCTAACACTATCCTAGGGCTGATGCTAACCCTAACACTAACACTATTCTAGGGCTGATGCTAACCCTAACCCTAACCCTAACACTAACCGAGGGCTGATGCTAACATTAACCCTAACTCTAACACTATCTTAGGGCTGATGCTAACCCTAACCCTAATACTATCCTAAGGCTGATGCTAACCCTAACCCTAACCCTAAGACTATCCTAGGGTTGATGCTAACCCTAACCCTAACCCTTACACTATCCTAGGGCTGATGCTAACCCTAACCCTAACACTATCCTAGGCCTGATGCTAACCCTAACCCTAACACTTACACTATCCTAGGGCTGATGCTAACCCTAACCCTAACCCTGACACTATCCTAGGTCTGATGCTAACCCTAAACCTAACACTATCCTAGGGCTGATGCTAACCCTAACCCTAACCCTAACACTATCCTAGGGATGATGTTAACCCTAACCCTAACACTATCCTAGGGCTGATGCTAACCCTAACCCTAACCCGAACACTCTCCTAGGGCTGATGCTAACCCTAACCCTAACACTATCCTAGGCCTGATGCTAACACAAACCCTAACACTATCCTAGGGCTGATGCTAACCCTAACCCTAACCCTAACACTATCCTAGGGATGATGTTAACCCTAACCCTAACACTATCCTAGGGCTGATGCTAACCCTAACCCTAACACTAACACTATCCTAGGGCTGATGCTAACCCTAACCCTAACCCTAACACTATCCTAGGGCTGATGGTAACCTTAACCCTAACACTGTCCTAGGGCTGATTCTAACCCTAACCCTAACCCTAACACTATCCTAGGGCTCATGCTAACCCTAACCCTATCCCTAACACTATCCTAGAGCTGATGCTAACGCTAACCCTAACCCTAACCCTAATCCTAATGCTATCCTAGGGCTGATGCTAACCCTAACCCTAACCCTAACACTATCCTAGGGCTGATGCTAACCCTAACACTAACACTATCCTAGGGCTGATGCTAACCCTAACCCTAACCCTAACACTATCCTAGGGCTGATGCTAACCCTAACCCTAACTCTAACACTATCCTAGGGCTGAGGCTAACCCTAACCCTAACACTATCCTACGGCTGATTCTAACCCTAACCCTAACCCTAACACTATCCTAAGGATGATGCTAACCTTAACACTAACACTGTCCTAGGCCTGGTGCTAACCCTAACCCTAACCCTAACACTATCCTAGGGCTGATGCTAACCCTAACCCTAATAATATCCTAGGGCTGATTCTAACCCTAACCCTAACCCTAACACTATCCTAGGGCTGATGCTAACCCTAACCCTAACCCTAACACTATCCTAGGGCTGATGCTAACCCTAACCCTAACTCTAACACTATCCTAGGGCTGATGCTAACCCGAACCCTAACAATATCCTAGGCCTGATGATATCCCTAACACTAAACCTAACACTATCCTAGGGCTGATGCTAACCCTAACCCTAACCCTAACACTATCCTAGGGCTGATTCTAACCGTAACCCTAACACTATCCTAGGCCTGACGCTAACCCTAACACTAACCCTAACACTATCCTAGGCCTGATGCTAACCCTATCCCTAACCCTAACACTCTCCTAGGGCTGAGGCTAACCCTAACCCTAACACTATCCTGGGGCTGATGCTAACCCTAACCCTAACGCTAACAATATCCTAGGGCTGATGCTAACCCTAACACTAACACTATCCTAGGGCTGATGCTAACCCAAACCCTAACCCTAACACTATCCTAGGGTTGATGCTAACAATAGCCCTAACTCTAACACTATCCTAGGGCTGAGGCTAACCCTAACCCTAACCCTATCCTATGGCTGATGCTAACCCTAACCCTAACCCTAACACTATCCTAAGGCTTATGCTAACCCTAACACTAACACTATCCTAGGCCTGGTGCTAACCCTAACCCTAACCCTAACACTATTCTAGGGCTGATGCTAACCCTAACCCTAATAATATCCTAGGGCTGATGCTAACCCTAACCTTAACCCTAACACTATCCTAGGGCTGATGCTAACCCTAACCCTAACACTAACACTATCCTAGGGCTGATGCTAACCCTAACACTATCCCTAACACTATCCTAGGGCTGATGCTAACCCTAACACTAACAATATCCTAGGCCTGATGATATCCATAACCCTAAACCTAACACTATCCTAGGGCTGATGCTAACCCTAACCCTAACACTATCCTAGGGCTGATGCTAACCCTAACCCTAACCCGAACACTATCCTAGGGCTGATGCTAACCCTAACGCTAAGCCTAACACTATCCTTGATCTGATGCTAACCCTAACCCTAACCCTAACACTATCCTAGTCCTGATGATAACCCTAACCCTAAACCTAACACTATCCTAGGGTTTATATTAACCCTAACCCTAACACTATCCTAGGGCTGATGCTAACACTAACCCTAACCCTAACACTATCCTAGGGCGGATGCTAACGCTAACCCTAACCCTAACACTATCCTAGGGCTGATGCTAACCCGAACACTAACACTATTCTAGGGCTGATGCTAACCCTAACCCTAACCCTAACACTAACCTAGGGCTGATGCTAACCCTAACCCTAACTCTAACACTATCTTAGGGCTGAGGCTAACCCTAACCCAAACACTATCCTACGGCTGATGCTAACCTAACCCTAACACTATCCTGGGCCTGGTGCTAACCCTAACCCTAACCCTAACACTATCCTAGGGCTGATGCTAACCCTAACCCTAATACTATCCTAGGGCTGATGCTAACCCTAACCCTAACCCTAAGACTATCCTCGGGTTGATGCTAACCCTAACCCTAACCCTTACACTATCCTAGGGCTGATGCTAACCCTAACCCTAACACTATCCTAGGCCTGATGCTAACCCTAACCCTAACACTTACACTATCCTAGGGCTGATGCTAACCTTAACCCTAACCCTAACACTATCCTAGGTCTGATGCTAACCCTAAACCTAACACTATCCTAGGGCTGATGCTAACCCTAACCCTAACCCTAACACTATCCTAGGGCTGATGTTAACCCTAATCCTAACACTATCCTAGGGCTGATGCTAACCCCAACCCTAACCCTAACACTCTCCTAGGGCTGATGCTAACCCTAACCCTAACACTATCCTAGGCCTGATGCTAACCCTAACCCTAACACTATCCTAGGGCTGATGCTAACCCTAACCCTAACCCTAACACTATCCTAGGCCTGATGCTAACCCTATCCCTCACCCTAACACTCTCCTAGGGCTGAGGCTAACCCTAAACCTAACACTATCCTAGGGCTGATGCTAACCCTAACCCTAACCCTAACACTATCCTAGGGTTGATGCTAACCCTAACCCTAACACTATCCTAGGGCTGATGCTAACCATAACCCTAACCCTAACACTATCCTAGGGCTGATGCTAACCCTAACACTAACACTATCCTAGGGCTGATGCTAACCCTAACCCTAACCCTAACACTATCCTAGGGCTGATGCTAACCCTAACCCTAACACTATCCTAGGGCTGATGCTAACCCTAACCCTAACCCTAACACTATCCTAGGGCTGATGCTAACCCTAACCCTAACACTATCCTAGGGCTGATGCTAACCCTAACCCTAACCCTAACACTATCCTAGGGCTGATGCTAACCCTAACCCTATCCCTAACACTATCCTAGAGCTGATGCTAACGCTAACCCTAACCCTAACCCTTATCCTAATGCTATCCTAGGACTGATGCTAACCCTAACCCTAACCCTAACACTATCCTAGGGCTGATGCTAACCCTAACACTAACACTATCCTAGGGCTGATGCTAACCCTAACCCTAACCCTAACACTATCCTATGGCTGATGCTAACCCTAACCCTAACTCTAACACTATCCTAGGGCTGAGGCTAACCCTAACCCTAACACTATCCTACGGCTGATGCTAACCCTAACCCTAACCCTAACACTATCCTAGAGCTGGTGCTAACGCTAACCCTAACCCTAACCCTAACCCTAATGCTATCCTAGGGCTGATGCTAACCCTAACCCTAACCCTAACACTATCCTAGGGCTGATGCTAACCCTAACCCTAACACTATCCAAGGGCTGATGCTAACCCTAACACTAACTCTAACAATATCCTAGGGCTGACGCTAACCCTAACCCTAACCCTAACACTATCCTAAGGCTGATGCTAACCCTAACACTAACACTATCCTAGGCCTGGTGCTAACCCTAACCCTAACCCTAACACTATCGTAGGGCTGATGCTAACCCTAACCCTAATAATATCCTAGGGCTGATGCTAACCCTAACCCTAACCCTAACACTATCCTAGGGCTGATGCTAACCCTAACCCTAACCCTAACACTATCCTAGGGCTGATGCTAACCCTAACCCTAACTCTAACACTATCCTAGGGCTGATGCTAACCCTAACCCTAACAATATCCTAGGCCTAATGATATCCCTAACCCTAAACCTAACACTATCCTAGGGCTGATGCTAACCCTAACCCTAACCCTAACACTATCCTAGGGCTGATTCTAACCGTAACCCTAACACTATCCTAGGCCTGATGGTAACCCTAACCCTAATCCTAACACTATCCTAGGCCTGATGCTAACCCTATCCCTAACCCTAACACTCTCCTAGGGCTGAGGCTAACCATAACCCTAACACTATCCTAGGGCTGATGCTAACCCTAACCCTAACGCTAACACTATCCTAGGGCTGATGCTAACCCTAACACTAACACTATCTTAGGGCTGATGCTAACCCAAACCCTAACCCTAACACTATCCTAGGGCTGATGCTAACACTAACACTAACTCTAACACTATCCTAGCGCTGAGGCTAACCCTAACCCTAACACTATTATACGGCTGATGCTAACCCTAACTCTAACCCTAACACTATCCTAAGGCTGATGCTAACCCTAACCCTAACAATATCCTAGGCCTGATGCTAACCCTAACCCTAACACTATCCTAGGGCTGATGCTAACCCTAACCCTAACCCTAACACTATCCTAGGCCTGATGCTAACCCTATCCCTAACCCTAACACTCTGCTAGGGCTGAGGCTAACCCTAACACTAACACTATCCTAGGGCTGATGCTAATCCTAACCCTAACCCTAACACTATCCTAGGGTTGATGCTAACCCTAACCCTAACACTATCCTAGGGCTGATGCTAACCCTAACCCTAACCCTAACACTATCCTAGGGCTGATGCTAACCCTAACCCTAACACTATCCTAGGGCTGATGCTAACCCTAACCCTAACCCTAACACTATCCTAGGGCTGATGCTAACTCTAACCCTAACACTATCCTAGGGCTGATGCTAACCCTAACCCTAACCCTAACACTATCCTAAGTCTGATGCTAACCCTAGCCCTCACACTATCCTAGGCCTGATGATAACCCTAACCCTAACCTTAACACTATCCTAGGGCTGATGCTAACCCTAACCCTAACCCTAACAGTATCCTAGAGCTGATGCTAACCCTAACCCTAACACTATCCTAGGCCTGATGATAACCCTAACCCTAACCCTAACACTATCCTAGGGCTGATGCTAACCCTAACCCTAACTCTATCCTAGGGCTGATGCTAACCCTAACCCTAACCCGAACACTATCCTAGGGCTGATGCTAACCCTAACGCTAAGCCTAACACTATCCTTGATCTGATGCTAACCCTAACCCTAACCCTAACACTATCCTAGGCCTGATGATAACCCTAACCCTAAACCTAACACTATCCTAGGGTTTATGTTAACCCTAACCCTAACACTATCCTAGGGCTGATGCTAACCCTAACCCTAACCCTAACACTATCCTAGGGCGGATGCTAACGCTAACCCTAACACTAACACTATCCTAGGGCTGATGCTCACCCTAACACTAACACTATTCTAGGGCTGATGCTAACCCTAACCCTAACCCTAACACTAACCTAGGGCTGATGCTAACCCTAACCCTAACTGTAACACTATCTTAGGGCTGATGCTAACCCTAACCCTAATACTATCCTAAGGCTGATGCTAACCCTAACCCTAACCCTAAGACTATCCTAGGGTTGATGCTAACCCTAACCCTAACCCTTACACTATCCTAGGGCTGATGCTAACCCTAACCCTAACACTATCCTAGGCCTGATGCTAACCCTAACCCTAACACTTACACTATCCTAGAGCTGATGCTAACCCTAACCCTAACCCTAACACTATCCTAGGTCTGATGCTAACCCTAAACCTAACACTATCCTAGGGCTGATGCTAACCCTAACCCTAACCCTAACACTATCCTAGGGATGATGTTAACCCTAACCCTAACACTATCCTAGGGCTGATGCTAACCCTAACCCTAACCCTAACACTCTCCTAGGGCTGATGCTAACCCTAACCCTAACACTATCCTAGGCCTGATGCTAACCCAAACCCTAACACTATCCTAGGGCTGATGCTAACCCTAACCCTAACCCTAACACTATCCTAGGGACGATGTTAACCCTAACCCTAACACTATCCTAGGGCTGATGCTAACCCTAACCCTAACCCTAACACTATCCTAGGGCTGATGCTAACCCTAACCCTAACCCTAACACTATCCTAGGGCTGATGGTAACCTTAACCCTAACACTGTCCTAGGGCTGATGCTAACCCTAACCCTAACCCTAACACTATCCTAGGGCTGATGCTAACCCTAACCCTATCCCTAACACTATGCTAGAGCTGATGCTAACGCTAACCCTAACCCTAACCCTAATCCTAATGCTATCCTAGGGCTGATGCTAACCCTAACCCTAACCCTAACACTATCCTAGGGCTGATGCTAACCCTAACACTAACACTATCCTAGGGCTGATGCTAACCCTAACCCTAACCCTAACACTATACTAGGGCTGATGCTAACCCTAACCCTAACTCTAACACTATCCTAGGGCTGAGGCTAACCCTAACCCTAACACTATCCTACGGCTGATTCTAACCCTAACCCTAACCCTAACACTATCCTAAGGCTGATGCTAACCTTAACACTAACACTGTCCTAGGCCTGGTGCTAACCCTAACCCTAACCCTAACACTATCCTAGGGCTGATGCTAACCCTAACCCTAATAATATCCTAGGGCTGATGCTAACCCTAACCCTAACCCTAACACTATCCTAGGGCTGATGCTAACCCTAACCCTAACCCTAACACTATCCTAGGGCTGATGCTAACCCTAACCCTAACACTATCCTAGGCCTGATGATAACCCTAACCCTAACCCTAACACTATCCTAGGGCTGATGCTAACCCTAACCCTAACTCTATCCTAGGGCTGATGCTAACCCTAACCCTAACCCGAACACTATCCTAGGGCTGATGCTAACCCTAACGCTAAGCCTAACACTATCCTTGATCTGATGCTAACCCTAACCCTAACCCTAACACTATCCTAGGCCTGATGATAACCCTAACCCTAAACCTAACACTATCCTAGGGTTTATGTTAACCCTAACCCTAACACTATCCTAGGGCTGATGCTAACCCTAACCCTAACCCTAACACTGTCCTAGGGCGGATGCTAACGCTAACCCTAACCCTAACACTATCCTAGGGCTGATGCTAACCCTAACACTAACACTATTCTAGGGCTGATGCTAACCCTAACCCTAACCCTAACACTAACCTAGGGCTGATGCTAACCCTAACCCTAACTGTAACACTATCTTAGGGCTGATGCTAACCCTAACCCTAATACTATCCTAAGGCTGATGCTAACCCTAACCCTAACCCTAAGACTATCCTAGGGTTGATGCTAACCCTAACCCTAACCCTTACACTATCCTAGGGCTGATGCTAACCCTAACCCTAACACTATCCTAGGCCTGATGCTAACCCTAACCCTAACACTTACACTATCCTAGAGCTGATGCTAACCCTAACCCTAACCCTAACACTATCCTAGGTCTGATGCTAACCCTAAACCTAACACTATCCTAGGGCTGATGCTAACCCTAACCCTAACCCTAACACTATCCTAGGGATGATGTTAACCCTAACCCTAACACTATCCTAGGGCTGATGCTAACCCTAACCCTAACCCTAACACTCTCCTAGGGCTGATGCTAACCCTAACCCTAACCCTAACACTATCCTAGGGCTGATGGTAACCTTAACCCTAACACTATCCTAGGGCTGATGCTAACCCTAACCCTATCCCTAACACTATGCTAGAGCTGATGCTAACGCTAACCCTAACCCTAACCCTAATCCTAATGCTATCCTAGGGCTGATGCTAACCCTAACCCTAACCCTAACACTATCCTAGGGCTGATGCTAACCCTAACACTAACACTATCCTAGGGCTGATGCTAACCCTAACCCTAACCCTAACACTATACTAGGGCTGATGCTAACCCTAACCCTAACTCTAACACTATCCTAGGGCTGATGCTAACCCTAACCCTAACTCTAACACTATCTTAGGGCTGAGGCTAACCCTAACCCAAACACTATCCTACGGCTGATGCTAACCCTAACCCTAACCCTAAAACTATCCTAAGGCTGATGCTAACCCTAACACTAACACTATCCTAGGCCTGGTGCTAACCCTAACCCTAACCCTAACACTATCCTAGGGCTGATGCTAACCCTAACCCTATTACTATCCTAGAGCTGATGCTAACCCTAACCCTAACCCTAACACTATCCTAGGGCTAATGCTAACCCTAACCCTAACACTATCCGAGGCCTGATGCTAATCCTAACCCTAACACTTACACTATCCTAGGGCTGATGCTAACCCTAACCCTAACCCTAACACTATCCTAGGTCTGATGCTAACCCTAAACCTAACACTATCCTAGGGCTGATGCTAACCCTAACCCTAACCCGACCACTATCCTAGGGCTGATGTTAACCCTAACCCTAACACTATCCTAGGGCTGATGCTAACCCTAACACTAACCCTAACACTCTCCTAGGGCTGATGCTAACTGTAACCCTAACACTATCCTAGGCCTGATGCTAACCCTAACCCTAACACTATCCTAGGGCTGATGCTAACGCTAACCCTAACCCTAACCCTAACAATAATGCTATCCTAGGGCTGATGCTAACCCTAACCCTAACCCTAACAGTGTCCTAGGGCTGATGCTAACCCTAACCCTAACTCTAACACTATCCTAGGGCTGAGGCTAACCCTAACCCTAACACTATCCTACGGCTGATGCTAGCCCTAACCCTAACCCTAACACTATCCTAAGGATGATGCTAACCCTAACACTAACACTATCCTAGGCCTGGTGCTAACCCTAATCCTAACCCTAAAACTATCCTAGGGCTGATGCTAACCCTAACCCTAATAATATCCTAGGGTTGACGCTAACCCTAACCCTAACCCTAACACTATCCTAGGGCTGATGCTAACGCTAACCCTAACCCTAACACTATCCTAGGGCTGATGATAACCCTAACCCTAACTCTAACACTATCCTAGGGCTGATGCTAACCCTAACCCTAACAATATCCTAGGCCTGATGATATCCCTAACCCTAAACCTAACACTATCCTAGGGCTGATGCTAACCCTAACCCTAACGCTAACACTATCCTAGGGCTGATGCTAACCCTAACACTAACACTATCCTAGGGCTGATGCTAACCCAAACCCTAACCCTAACACTATCCTAGGGCTGATGCTAACACTAACCCTAACTCTAACACTATCCTAGGGCTGAGGCTAACCCTAACCCTAACACTATCCTACGGCTGATGCTAACCCTAACCCTAACCCTAACACTATCCTAAGGCTGATGCTAACCCTAACACTAACCCTATCCCTAACACTATTCTAGGGCTGATACTAACCCTAACCCTAATAATATCCTAGGGCTGATGCTAACCCTAACCCTAACTCTAACACTATCCTAGGGCTGAGGCTAACCCTAACCCTAACACTATCCTACGGCTGATGCTAACCCTAACCCTAACCCTAACACTATCCTAAGGATGATGCTAACCCTAACACTAACACTATCCTAGGCCTGGTGCTAACCCTAATCCTAACCCTAAAACTATCCTAGGGCTGATGCTAACCCTAACCCTAATAATATCCTAGGGTTGACGCTAACCCTAACCCTAACCCTAACACTATCCTAGGGCTGATGCTAACGCTAACCCTAACCCTAACACTATCCTAGGGCTGATGATAACCCTAACCCTAACTCTAACACTATCCTAGGGCTGATGCTAACCCTAACCCTAACAATATCCTAGGCCTGATGATATCCCTAACCCTAAACCTAACACTATCCTAGGGCTGATGCTAACCCTAACCCTAACCCTAACACTATCCTAGGGCTGATGCTAACCCTAACCCTAACACTATCCTAGGCCTGATGCTAACCCAAACCCTAACCCTAACACTATCCTAGGGCTAATGCTAACCCTAACCCTAACACTATCCTAGGGCTGATGCTAACCCTAACCCTAACCCTAACACTATCCTAGGGCTGATGCTAACCCTAACCCTAACCCTAACACTATCCTAGGCCTGATGCTAAACCTATCCCTAACCCTAACACTCTCCTAGAGCTGATGCTAACCGTAACCCTAACACTATCCTCGGGCTCATGCTAACCCTAACCCTAACCCTAATACTATCCTAAGTCTGATGCTAACCCTAGCCCTCACACTATCCTAGGCCTGATGATAACCCGAACCCTAACTTTAACACTATCCTAGGGCTGATGCTAACCCTAACCCTATCCCTAACACTATCCTAGAGCTGATGCTAACCCTAACCCTAACACTATCCTAGGCCTGATGATAATCCTAACCCTAACCCTAACACTATCCTAGGGTTTATGTTAACCCTAACCCTAACACTATCCTAGGGCTGATGCTAACCCTAACCCTAACCCTAACACTATCCTAGGGCTGATGCTAACCCTAACCCTAACTCTAACACTATCTTAGGGCTGAGGCTAACCCGAACCCAAACACTATCCTACGGCTGATGCTAACCCTAACCCTAACCCAAACACTATCCTACGGCTGATGCTAACCCTAACCCTAACCCTAAAACTATCCTAAGGCTGATGCTAACCCTAACACTAACACTATCCTAGGCCTGGTGCTAACCCTAACCCTAACCCTAACACTATCCTAGGGCTGATGCTAACCCTAACCCTATTAATATTCTAGAGCTGATGCTAACCCTAACCCTAACCCTAACACTATCCTAGGGCTAATGCTAACCCTAACCCTAACACTATCCGAGGCCTGATGCTAATCCTAACCCTAACACTTACACTATCCTAGGGCTGATGCTAACCCTAACCCTTACCCTAACACTATCCTAGGTCTGATGCTAAACCGAACCATAACCCTATCACTATCCTAGGGCTGATGCTAACCCTATCCCTAACCCTAACACTATCCTAGGGCGGATGCTAACCCTAACCCTAACCCTAACACTCTCCTAGGGCTGAGGCTAACCCTAACTCTAACACTATCCTAGGGCTGATGCTAACCCTAACCCTAACTCTAACACTATCTTAGGGCTGAGGCTAACCTTAACCCTAACACTATCCTACGGCTGATGCTAACCCTAACCCTAACCCTAACACTATCCTAGGGCTAATGCTAACCCTAACCCTAACACTATCCTAGGCCTGATGCTAACCCTAACCCTAACCCTAACACTATCCTAGGGCTGATGATAACCCTAACCCTAACACTATCCTAGGGCTGATGCTAACCCTAACCCTAACCCTAACACTATCCTAGGGCTGATGCTAACCCTAACCCTAACCCTAATACTATCCTAGGGCTGATGCTAACCATAACCCTAACCCTAACACTATCCTAGGCCTGATGCTAAACCTATCCCTAACCCTAACACTCTCCTAGGGCTGATGCTAACCGTAACCCTAACACTATCCTCGGGCTCATGCTAACCCTAACCCTAACCCTAATACTATCCTAAGTCTGATGCTAACCCTAGCCCTCACACTATCCTAGGCCTGATGATAACCCGAACCCTAACCTTAACACTATCCTAGGGCTGATGCTAACCCTAACCCTATCCCTAACACTATCCTAGAGCTGATGCTAACCCTAACCCTAACACTATCCTAGGCCTGATGATAATCCTAACCCTAACCCTAACACTATCCTAGGGTTTATGTTAACCCTAACCCTAACACTATCCTAGGGCTGATGCTAACCCTAACCCAAGCCCTAACACTATCCTAGGGCTGATGCTAACCCTAACCCTAACTCTAACACTATCTTAGGGCTGAGGCTAACCCTAACCCAAACACTATTCTACGGCTGATGCTAACCCTAACCCTAACCCAAACACTATACTACGGCTGATGCTAACCCTAACCCTAACCCTAAAACTATCCTAAGCCTGATGCTAACCCTAACACTAACACTATCCTAGGCCTGGTGCTAACCCTAACCCTAACCCTAACACTATCCTAGGGCTGATGCTAACCCTAACCCTATTACTATCCTAGAGCTGATGCTAACCCTAACCCTAACCCTAACACTATCCTAGGGCTAATGCTAACCCTAACCCTAACACTATCCGAGGCCTGATGCTAATCCTAACCCTAACACTTACACTATCCTAACCCTAACCCTAACCCTAACACTATCCTAGGTCTGATGCTAACCCTAAACCTAACACTATCCTAGGGCTGATGCTAACCCTAACCCTAACCCGACCACTATCCTAGGGCTGATGTTAACCCTAACCCTAACACTATCCTAGGGCTGATGCTAACCCTAACCCTAACCCTAACACTCTCCTAGGGCTGATGCTAACTGTAACCCTAACACTATCCTAGGCCTGATGCTAACCCTAACCCTAACACTATCCTAGGGCTGATGCTAACCCTAACCCTAACCCTAACACTATCCTAGGCCTGATGCTAACCCTATCCCTAACCCTAACACTCTCCTAGGGCTGAGGCTAACCCTAACCCTAACACTATCCCAGGGCTGATGCTAACCCTAACCCTAACCCTAACACTATCCTAGGGTTGATGCTAACCCTAACCCTAACAGTATCCTAGGGCTGATGCTAACCCTAACCCTAACCCTAACACTATCCTAGGGCTGATGCTAACCCTAACCCTAACACTATCCTAGGGCTGATGCTAACCCTAACCCTAACCCTAACACTATCCTAGGGCTGATGCTAACCCTAACCCTAACCCTAACACAATCCTAGGGCTGATGCTAACCCTAACCCTAACCCTAACACTATCCTAAGTCTGATGCTAACCCTAGCCCTCACACTATCCTAGGCCTGATGATAACCCTAACCCTAACCCTAACACTATCCTAGGGCTGATGCTAACACTAACCCTAACACTATCCTAGGGCTGATGCTAACCCTAACCCTAACCCTAACACTATCCTAGGGCTGATGCTAACCCTAACGCTAAGCCTAACACTATCCTTGAACTGATGCTAACCCTAACCCTAACCCTAACACTATCCTAGGCCTGATGGTAACAGTAACAAAACCCTAACACTATCCTAGGGTTTATGTTAACCCTAAACTTAACACTATCCTAGGGCTGATGCTAACCCTAACCCTAACCCTAACACTATCCTAGGGCGGATGCTAACCCTAACCCTAACCCTAACACTATCCTAGGGCTGATGCTAACCCTAACACTAACACTATCCTAGGGCTGATGCTAACCCTAACCCTAACTCTAACACTATCTTAGGGCTGAGGCTAACCCTAACCCAAACACTATCCTATGGGTGATGCTAACCCTAACCCTAACCCTAACACTATCCTAAGGCTGATGCTAACCCTAACACTAACACTATCCTGGGCCTAGTGCTAACCCTAACCCTAACCCTAACACTATCCTAGGGCTGATGCTAACCCTAACCCTAACACTATCCTCGGCCTGATGCTAACCCTAACCCTAACACTTACACTATCCTAGGGCTGATGCTAACCCTAACCCTAACCCTAACACTATCCTAGGTCTGATGCTAACCCTAAACCTAACACTATCCTGGGGCTGATGATAACCCTAACCCTAACCCTAACAGTATCCTAGGGCTGATGTTAACCCTAACTCTAACTCTATCCTAGGGCTGATGCTAACACTAACACTAACCCCAACACTCTCCTAGGGCTGATGCTAACCCTAACCCTAACACTCTCCTAGGGCTGATGCTATCCCTAACCCTAACACTATCCTAGGGCTGATGCTAACCCTAACCCTAACCCTAACACTATCCTAAGTCTGATGCTAACCCTAGCCCTCGCACTATCCTAGGCCTGATGATAACCCTAACCCTAACCTTAACACTATCCTAGGGCTGATGCTAACCCTAACCCTATCCCTAACACTATCCTAGAGCTGATGCTAACCCTAACCCTAACACTATCCTAGGCCTGATGATAACCCTAACCCTAACCCTAACACTATCCTAGGGCTGATGCTAACCCTAACCCTAACACTATCCTAGGGCTGATGCTAACCCTAACCCTAACCCTAACACTATCCTAGGGCTGATGCTAACCCTAACGCTAACCCTAACACTATTCTTGAACTGATGCTAACCCTAACCCTAACCCTAACACTATCCTAGGGCTGATGCTAACCCTAACCCTAACCCTAACACTATCCTAGGGTTTATGTTAACCCTAACCCTAACACTATCCTAGGGCTGATGCTAACCCTAACCCTAACGCTAACACTATCCTAGGGTGGATGCTAACCCTAACCCTAACCCTAACACTATCCTAGGGCTGATGCTAACCCTAACACTAACACTATCCTAGGGCTGATGCTAACCCTAACCCTAACCCTAACACTATCCTAGGGCTGATGCTAACCCTAACCCTAACTCTAACACTATCTTAGGGATGAGGCTAACCCTAACCCAAACACTATCCTACGGCTGATGCTAACCCTAACCCTAACCCTAACACTATCCTAAGGCTGATGCTAACCCTAACACTAACACTATCCTAGGCCTCGTGCTAACCCTAACCCTAACCCTAACACTATCCTAGGCCTGATGCTAACCCTAACCCTAACACTTACACTATCCTAGGGCTGATGCTAACTCTAACCCTAACCCTAACACTATCCTAGGTCTGATGCTAACCCTAAAACTAACACTATCCTAGGGCTGATGCTAACCCTAACCCTAACCCGAACACTATCCTAGGGCTGATGTTAACCCTAACCCTAACACTATCCTAGGGCTGATGCTAACCCTAACCCTAACCCTAACACTCTCCTAGGGCTGATGATAACCTTAACCCTAACAATATCCTAGGCCTGATGCTAACCCTTACCCTAACACTATCCTAGGGCTGATGCTAACCCTAACCCTAACCCTAACACTATCCTAGGCCTGATGCTAACCCTATCCCTAACCCTAACACTCTCCTAGGGCTGAGGCTAACCCTAACCCTAACACTATCCTAGGGCTGATGCTAACCCTAACCCTAACCCTAACACTATCCTAGGGTTGATGCTAACCCTAACCCTAACATTATCCTAGGGCTGATGCTAACCATAACCCTAACCCTAACACTATCCTAGGGCTGATGCTAACCCTAACCCTAACACTATCCTAGGGCTGACGCTAACCCTAACCCTAACCCTAACAGTATCCTAGGGCTGATGCTAACTCTAACCCTAACACTATCCTGGGCCTGATGCTAACCCTAACCCTAACCCTAACACTATCCTAAGTCTGATGCTAACCCTAGCCCTCACACTATCCTAGGCCTGATGATAACCCTAACCCTAACCTTAACACTATCCTTAGGCTGATGCTCACCCTAACCCTAACCCTAACACTATCCTAGAGCTGATGCTAACCCTAACCCTAACACTATCCTAGGCCTGATGATAACCCTAACCCTAACCCTAACACTATCCTAGGGCTGATGCTAACGCTAACGCTAAGCCTAACACTATCCTTGATCTGATGCTAACTCTAACCCTAACACTAACACTATCCTAGGCCTGATGATAACCCTAACCCTAAACCTAACACTATCCTAGGGTTTATGTTAACCCTAACCCTAACACTATCCTAGGGCTGATGCTAACCCTAACCCTAACCCTAACACTATCCTAGGGCGGATGCTAACGCGAACCCTAACCCTAACACTATCCTAGGGCTGATGCTAACCCTAACACTAACCCTAACACTATCCTAGAGCTGATGCTAACCCTAACCCTAACAATATCCTAGGCCTGATGATAACCCTAACCCTAACCCTAACACTATCCTAGGGTTTATGTTAACCCTAACCCTAACACTATTCTAGGGCTGATGCCAACCCTAACACTAACACTATCCTAGGGCTGATGCTAACCCTAACCCTATCCCTAACACTATCGTAGGGCTGATGCTAACCCTAACCCTAACTCTAACACTATCTTAGGGCTGAGGCTAACCCTAACCCTAACACTATCCTAGGGCTGATGCTAACCTTAACCCTAACACTAACACTCTCCTAGGGCTGATGCTAACCCTAACCCTAACACTATCCTAGGCCTGATGCTAACCCTAACCCTAACACCATCCTAGGTCTGATGCTAACCCTAAACCTAACACTATCCTAGGGCTGATGCTAACCCTAACCCTAACCCTAACACTATCCTAGGGCTGATGTTAACCCTAACCCTAACACTATCCTAGGGCTGATGCTAACCCTAACCCTAACCCTAACACTCTCCTAGGGCTGATGCTAACCCTAACCCTAACACTATCCTAGGCCTGATGCTAACCCTAACCCTAACACTATCCTAGGGCTGATTCTAACCCTAACCCTAACCCTAACACTATCCTAGGCCTGATGCTAACCCTATCCCTAACCCTAACACTCTCCTAGGGCTGAGGCTAACCCTAACCCTAACACTATCCTAGGGCTGATGCTAACCCTAACCCTAACACTATCCTAGGGCTTATGCTAACCCTAACCCTAACCCTAACACTATCCTAGGGCTGATGCTAACCCTAACGCTAAGCCTAACACTATCCTTGATCTGATGCTAACTCTAACCCTAACACTAACACTATCCTAGGCCTGATGATAACCCTAACCCTAAACCTAACACTATCCTAGGGTTTATGTTAACCCTAACCCTAACACTATCCTAGGGCTGATACTAACCCTAACCCTAACCCTAACACTATCCTAGGGCGGATGCTAACGCGAACCCTAACCCTAACACTATCCTAGGGCTGATGCTAACCCTAACACTAACACTATCCTAGGGCTGATGCTAACCCTAACCCTAACCCTAACACTATCCTAGGGCTGATGCTAACCCTAACCCTAACTCTAACACTATCTTAGGGCTGAGGCTAACCCTAACCCTATTACTATCCTAGAGCTGATGCTAAGCCTAACCCTAACCCTAACACTATCCTAGGGCTAATGCTAACCCTAACCCTAACACTATCCGAGGCCTGATGCTAATCCTAACCCTAACACTTACACTATCCTAGGGCTGATGCTAACCCTAACCCCAACCCTAACACTATCCTAGGTCTGATGCTAACCCTAAACCTATCACTATCCTAGGGCTGATGCTAACCCTAACCCTAACCCGACCACTATCCTAGGGCTGATGTTAACCCTAACCCTAACACTATCCTAGGGCTGATGCTAACCCTAACCCTAACCCTAACACTCTCCTAGGGCTGATGCTAACTGTAACCCTAACACTATCCTAGGCCTGATGCTAACCCTAACCCTAACACTATCCTAGGGCTGATGCTAACCCTAACCCTAACCCTAACACTATCCTAGGCCTGATGCTAACCCTATCCCTAACCCTAACACTATCCTAGGGCTGAGGCTAACCCTAACCCTAACACTATCCCAGGGCTGATGCTAACCCTAACCCTAACCCTAACACTATCCTAGGGTTGATGCTAACCCTAACCCTAACAGTATCCTAGGGCTGATGCTAACCCTAACCCTAACCCTAACACTATCCTAGGGCTGATGCTTACCCTAACCCTAACACTATCCTAGGGCTGATGCTAACCCTAACCCTAACCCTAACACTATCCTAGGGCTGATGCTAACCCTAACCCTAACCCTAATACAATCCTAGGGCTGATGCTAACCCTAACCCTAACCCTAACACTATCCTAAGTCTGATGCTATCCCTAGCCCTCACACTATCCTAGGCCTGATGATAACCCTAACCGTAACCCTAACACTATCCTAGGGCTGATGCTAACCCTAACGCTAAGCCTAACACTATCCTTGAACTGATGCTAACCCTAACCCTAACCCTAACACTATCCTAGGCCTGATGGTAACAATAACCCTAACCCTAAAACTATCCTAGGGTTTATGTTAACCCTAAACTTAACACTATCCTAGGGCTGATGCTAACCCTAACCCTAACCCTAACACTATCCTAGGGCGGATGCTAACCCTAACCCTAACCCTAACACTATCCTAGGGCTGATGCTAACCCTAACACTAACACTATCCTAGGGCTGATGCTAACCCTAACCCTAACTCTAACACTATCTTAGGGCTGAGGCTAACCCTAACCCAAACACTATCCTAAGGGTGATGCTAACCCTAACCCTAACCCTAACACTATCCTAAGGCTGATGCTAACCCTAACACTAACACTATCCTGGGCCTAGTGCTAACCCTAACCCTAACCCTAACACTATCCTAGGGCTGATTCTAACCGTAACCCTAACACTATCCTAGGCCTGATGCTAACCCTAACCCTTACCCTAACACTATCCTAGGGCTGATGCTAAACCTAACCATAACCCTAACACTATCCTAGGGCTGCTGCGAACCCTATCCCTAACCCTAACACTATCCTAGGGCGAATGCTAACCCTATCCCAAACCCTAACGCTATCCTAGGGCTGATGCTAACCCTAACACTAACACTATCCTAGGGCTGATGCTAACCCTAACGCTAACCCTAACACTATCCTAGGGCTCATGCTAACCCTAACCCTAACTCTAACACTATCTTAGGGCTGAGGCTAACCCTAACCCAAACACTATCCTACGGCTGATGCTAACCCTAACCCTAACCCTAACACTATCCTAAGGCTGATGCTAACCCTAACACTAACACTATCCTAGGCCTGGTGCTAACCCTAACCCTAACCCTAACACTATCCTAGGGCTGATGCTAACCCTAACCCTAACCCTAACACTATCCTAGGGTTGATGCTAACCCTAATCCTAACACTATCCTAGGGCTGATGCTAACCCTAACCCTAACCCTAACACTATCCTAGGGCTGATGCTAACCCTAACCCTAACACTATCCTAGGGCTGATGCTAACCCTAACCCTAACCCTAACACTATCCTAAGTCTGATGCTAACCCTAGCCCTCACACTATCCTAGGCCTGATGATAACCCTAACCCTAACCTTAACACTATCCTAGGGCTGATGCTAACCCTAACACTAACCCTAACACTTTCCTAGAGCTGATGCTAACCCTAACCCTAACAATATCCTAGGCCTGATGATAACCCTAACCCTAACCCTAACACTATCCTAGGGTTTATGTTAACCCTAACCCTAACACTATCCTAGGGCTGATGCTAACCCTAACACTAACACTATCCTAGGGCTGATGCTAACCCTAACCCTAACCCTAACACTATCCTAGGGCTCATGCTAACCCTAACCCTAACTCTAACACTATCTTAGGGCTGAGGCTAACCCTAACCCAAACACTATCCTACGGCTGATGCTAACCCTAACCCTAACCCTAACACTATCCTAAGGCTGATGCTAACCCTAACACTAACACTATCCTAGGCCTGGTGCTAACCCTAACCCTAACCCTAACACTATCCTAGGGCTGATGCTAACCCTAACCCTAACCCTAACACTATCCTAGGGTTGATGCTAACCCTAATCCTAACACTATCCTAGGGCTGATGCTAACCCTAACCCTAACCCTAACACTATCCTAGGGCTGATGCTAACCCTAACCCTAACACTATCCTAGGGCTGATGCTAACCCTAACCCTAACCCTAACACTATCCTAAGTCTGATGCTAACCCTAGCCCTCACACTATCCTAGGCCTGATGATAACCCTAACCCTAACCTTAACACTATCCTAGGGCTGATGCTAACCCTAACACTAACCCTAACACTTTCCTAGAGCTGATGCTAACCCTAACCCTAACAATATCCTAGGCCTGATGATAACCCTAACCCTAACCCTAACACTATCCTAGGGTTTATGTTAACCCTAACCCTAACACTATCCTAGGGCTGATGCTAACCCTAACACTAACAATATCCTAGGGCTGATGCTAACCCTAACCCTAACCCTAACACTATCCTAGGGCTGATGCTAACCCTAACCCTAACTCTAACACTATCTTAGGGCTGAGGCTAACCCTAACCCTAACACTATCCAAGGGCTGATGCTAACCTTAACCCTAACACTAACACTCTCCTAGGGCTGGTGCTAACCCTAACCCTAACACTATCCTAGGCCTGATGCTAACCCTAACCCTAACACCATCCTAGGTCTGATGCTAACACTAAACATAACACTATCCTAGGGCTGATGCTAACCCTAACCCTAACCCTAACACTATCCTAGGGCTGATGTTAACCCTAACCCTAACACTATCCTAGGGCTGAAGCTAACCCTAACCCTAACCCTAACACTCTCCTAGGGCTGATGCTAACCCTAACCCTAACACTATCCTAGGCCTGATGCTAACCCTAACCCTAACACTATCCTAGGGCTGATGCTAACCCTAACCCTAACCCTAACACTATCCTAGGCCTGATGCTAACCCTATCCCTAACCCTAACACTCTCCTAGGGCTGAGGCTAACCCTAACCCTAACACTATCCTAGGGCTGATGCTAACCCTAACCCTAACCCTAACACTATCCTAGGGTTGATGCTAACCCTAACCCTAACACTATCCTAGGGCTGATGCTAACCGTAACCCTAACCCTAACACTATCCTAGGGCTGATGCTAACCCTAACCCTAACCCTAACACTATCCTAGGGTTGATGCTAACCCTAATCCTAACACTATCCTAGGGCTGATGCTAACCCTAACCCTAACCATAACTCTATCCTAGGGCTGATGCTAACCCTAACCCTAACACTATCCTAGGGCTGATGCTAACCCTAACCCTAACCCTAACCATATCCTATGGCTGATGCTAACCCTAACCCTAACACTATCCTAGGGCTGATGCTAACCCTAACCCTAACCCTAACACTATCCTAAGTCTGATGCTAACCCTAGCCCTCACACTATCCTAGGCCTGATGATAACCCTAACCCTAACCTTAACACTATCCTAGGGCTGATGCTAACCCTAACCCTAACCCTAACACTATCCTAGAGCTGATGCTAACCCTAACCCTAACAATATCCTAGGCCTGATGATAACCCTAACAATAACCCTAACACTATCCTAGGGTTTATGTTAACCCTAACCCTAACACTATCCTAGGGCTGATGCTAACCCTAACAGTAACACTATCCTAGGGCTGATGCTAACCTTAACCCTAACCCTAACACTATCCTAGGGCTGATGCTAACCCTAACCCTAACACCATCCTAGGTCTGATGCTAACCCTAAACCTAACACTATCCTAGGGCTGATGCTAAACCTAACCCTAACCCTAACACTATCCTAGGGCTGATGTTAACCCTAACCCTAACACTATCCTAGGCCTGATGCTAACCCTAACCCTAACACCATCCTAGGTCTGATGCTAACCCTAAACCTAACACTATCCTAGGGCTGATGCTAAACCTAACCCTAACCCTAACACTATCCTAGGGCTGATGTTAACCCTAACCCTAACACTATCCTAGGGCTGATGCTAACCCTAACCCTAACCCTAACACTCTCCTAGGGCTGATGCTAACCCTAACCCTAACACTATCCTAGGCCTGATGCTAACCCTAACCCCAACACTATCCTAGGGCTGATGCTAACCCTAACCCTAACCCTAACACTATCCTAGGCCTGATGCTAACCCTATCCCTAACCCTAACACTCTCCTAGGGCTGAGGCTAACCCTAACCCTAACACTATCCTTGGGCTGATGCTAACCGTAACCCTAACCCTAACAGTATCCTAGGGTTGATGCTAACCCTAACCCTAACACTATCCTAGGGCTGATGCTAACCATAACCCTAACCCTAACACTATCCTAGGGCTGATGCTAACCCTAACCCTAACACTATCCTAGGGCTGATGCTAACCCTAACACTAACCCTAACACTATCCTAGGGCTGATGCTAACCCTAACCCTAACACTATCCTAGGGCTGATGCTAACCCTAACCCTAACCCTAACACTATCCTAGGGCTGATGCTAACCCTAACCCTAACACTATCCTAGGGCTGATGCTAACCCTAACCCTAACCCTAACACTATCCTAGGGCTGATGCTAACCCTAACCCTAACCCTAACACTATCCTAGAGCTGATGCTAACGCTAACCCTAACCTTAACCCTAACCCTAATGCTATCCTAGGGCTGATGCTAACCCTAACCCTAACCCTAACACTATCCTAGGGCTAATGCTAACCCTAACCCTAACCCTAACAGTGTCCTAGGGCTGATGCTAACCCTAACCCTAACTCTAACACTATCCTAGGGCTGAGGCTAACCCTAACCCTAACACTATCCTACGGCTGATGCTAACCCTAACCCTAACCCTAACACTATCCTAAGGATGATGCTAACCCTAACACTAACACTATCCTAGGCCTGGTGCTAACCCTAATCCTAACCCTAACACTATCCTAGTTCTGATGCTAACCCTAACCCTAATAATATCCTAGGGTTGACGCTAACCCTAACCCTAACCCTAACACTATCCTAGGGCTGATGCTAACGCTAACCCTAACCCTAACACTATCCTAGGGCTGATGATAACCCTAACCCTAACTCTAACACTATCCTAGGGCTGATGCTAACCCTAACCCTAACAATATCCTAGGCCTGATGATATCCCTAACCCTAAACCTAACACTATCCTAGGGCTGATGCTAACCCTAACCCTAACGCTAACACTATCCTAGGGCTGATGCTAACCCTAACACTAACACTATCCTAGGGCTGATGCTAACCCAAACCCTAACCCTAACACTATCCTAGGGCTGATGCTAACACTAACCCTAACTCTAACACTATCCTAGGGCTGAGGCTAACCCTAACCCTAACACTATCCTACGACTGATGCTAACCCTAACCCTAACCCTAACACTATCCTAAGGCTGATGCTAACCCTAACACTAACCCTATCCCTAACACTATTCTAGGGCTGATACTAACCCTAACCCTAATAATATCCTAGGGCTGATGCTAACCCTAACCCTAACCCTAACACTATCCTAGGGCTGATGCTAACCCTAACCCTAACCCTAACACTATCCTAGGGCTGATGCAAACCCTAACCCTAACCCTAACACTATCCTAAGCCTGATGCTAACCCTAACACTAACAATATCCTAGGCCTGATGATATCCATAACCCTAAACCTAACACTATCCTAGGGCTGATGCTAACCCTAACCCTAACCCTAACACTATCCTAGGGCTGATTCTAACCGTAACCCTAACACAATCCTAGGCCTGATGCTAACCCTAACCCTTACCCTAACACTATCCTAGGTCTGATGCTAAACCTAACCATAACCCTATCAGTATCCTAGGGCTGATGCTAACCCTATCCCTAACCCTAACACTATCCTAGGGCGGATGCTAACCCTAACCCTAACCCTAACACTCTCCTAGGGCTGAGGCTAACCCTAACTCTAACACTATCCTAGGGCTGATGCTAACCCTAACCCTAACTCTAACACTATCTTAGGGCTGAGGCTAACCTTAACCCTAACACTATCCTACGGCTGATGCTAACCCTAACCCTAACCCTAACACTATCCTAGGGCTGATGCTAACCCTAACCCTAACACTATCCTAGGGCTGATGCTAACCCTAACCCTAACACTATCCTAGGCCTGATGCTAACCCAAACCCTAACCCTAACACTATCCTAGGGCTAATGTTAACCCTAACCCTAACACTATCCTAGGGCTGATGCTAACCCTAACCCTAACCCTAACACTATCCTAGGGCTGATGCTAACCCTAACCCTAACCCTAACACTATCCTAGGCCTGATGCTAAACCTATCCCTAACCCTAACACTCTCCAAGGGCTGATGCTAACCGTAACCCTAACACTATCCTCGGGCTCATGCTAACCCTAACCCTAACCCTAACACTATCCTAAGTCTGATGCTAACCCTAGCCCTCACACTATCCTAGGCCTGATGATAACCCGAACCCTAACCTTAACACTATCCTAGGGCTGATGCTAACCCTAACCCTATCCCTAACACTATCCTAGAGCTGATGCTAACCCTAACCCTAACACTATCCTAGGCCTGATGATAATCCTAACCCTAACCCTAACACTATCCTAGGGTTTATGTTAACCCTAACCCTAACACTATCCTAGGGCTGATGCTAACCCTAACCCTAACCCTAACACTATCCTAGGGCTGATGCTAACCCTAACCCTAACTCTAACACTATCTTAGGGCTGAGGCTAACCCTAACCCAAACACTATCCTACGGCTGATGCTAACCCTAACCCTAACCCTAAAACTATCCTAAGGCTGACGCTAACCCTAACACTAACACTATCCTAGGCCTGGTGCTAACCCTAACCCTAACCCTAACACTATCCTAGGGCTGATGCTAACCCTAACCCTATTACTATCCTAGAGCTGATGCTAACCCTAACCCTAACCCTAACACTATCCTAGGGCTAATGCTAACCCTAACCCTAACACTATCTGAGGCCTGATGCTAATCCTAACCCTAACACTTACACTATCCTAGGGCTGATGCTAACCCTAACCCTAACCCTAACACTATCCTAGGTCTGATGCTAACCCTAAACCTACCACTATCCTAGGGCTGATGCTAACCCTAACCCTAACCCGACCACTATCCTAGGGCTGATGTTAACCCTAACCCTAACACTATCCTAGGGCTGATGCTAACCCTAACCCTAACCCTAACACTCTCCTAGGGCTGATGCTAACTGTAACCCTAACACTATCCTAGGCCTGATGCTAACCCTAACCCTAACACTATCCTAGGGCTGATGCTAACGCTAACCCTAACCCTAACCCTAACAATAATGCTATCCTAGGGCTGATGCTAACCCTAACCCTAACCCTAACACTATCCTAGGGCTGATGCTAACCCTAACCCTAACCCTAACAGTGTCCTAGGGCTGATGCTAACCCTAACCCTAACTCTAACACTATCCTAGGGCTGAGGCTAACCCTAACCCTAACACTATCCTAGGGCTGATGCTAACCCTAACCCTAACCCTAACACTATCCTAAGGATGATGCTAACCCTAACACTAACACTATCCTAGGCCTGGTGCTAACCCTAATCCTAACCCTAACACTATCCTAGGGCTGATGCTAACCCTAACCCTAATAATATCCTAGGGTTGACGCTAACCCTAACCCTAACCCTAACACTATCCTAGGGCTGATGCTAACGCTAACCCTAACCCTAACACTATCCTAGGGCTGATGATAACCCTAACCCTAACTCTAACACTATCCTAGGGCTGATGCTAACCCTAACCCTAACAATATCCTAGGCCTGATGATATCCCTAACCCTAAACCTAACACTATCCTAGGGCTGATGCTAACCCTAACCCTAACGCTAACACTATCCTAGGGCTGATGCTAACCCTAACACTAACACTATCCTAGGGCTGATGCTAACCCAAACCCTAACCCTAACACGATCCTAGTGCTGATGCTAACACTAACCCTAACTCTAACACTATCCTAGGGCTAAGGCTAACCCTAACCCTAACACTATCCTACGGCTGATGCTAACCCTAACCCTAACCCTAACACTATCCTAAGGCTGATGCTAACCCTAACACTAACCCTATCCCTAACACTATTCTAGGGCTGATACTAACCCTAAACCTAATAATATCCTAGGGCTGATGCTAACCCTAACCCTAACCCTAACACTATCCTAGGGCTGATGCTAACCCTAACCCTAACCCTAACACTATCCTAGGGCTGATGCAAACCCTAACCCTAACCCTAACACTATCCTAAGCCTGATGCTAACACTAACACTAACAATATCCTAGGCCTGATGATATCCATAACCCTAAACCTAACACTATCCTAGGGCTGATGCTAACCCTAACCCTAACCCTAACACTATCGTAGGGCTGATTCTAACCGTAACCCTAACACAATCCTAGGCCTGATGCTAACCCTAACCCTTACCCTAACACTATCCTAGGTCTGATGCTAAACCTAACCATAACCCTATCATTATCCTAGGGCTGATGCTAACCCTATCCCTAACCCTAACACTATCCTAGGGCGGATGCTAACCCTAACCCTAACCCTAACACTCTCCTAGGGCTGAGGCTAACCCTAACTCTAACACTATCCTAGGGCTGATGCTAACCCTAACCCTAACTCTAACACTATCTTAGGGCTGAGGCTAACCTTAACCCTAACACTATCCTACGGCTGATGCTAACCCTAACACTAACCCTAACACTATCCTAGGGCTGATGCTAACCCTAACCCTAACACTATCCTAGGGCTGATGCTAACCCTAACCCTAACACTATCCTAGGCCTGATGCTAACCCAAACCCTAACCCTAACACTATCCTAGGGCTAATGTTAACCCTAACCCTAACACTATCCTAGGGCTGATGCTAACCCTAACCCTAACCCTAACACTATCCTAGGGCTGATGCTAACCCTAACCCTAACCCTAACACTATCCTAGGCCTGATGCTAAACCTATCCCTAACCCTAACACTCTCCAAGGGCTGATGCTAACCGTAACCCTAACACTATCCTCGGGCTCATGCTAACCCTAACCCTAACCCTAACACTATCCTAAGTCTGATGCTAACCCTAGCCCTCACACTATCCTAGGCCTGATGATAACCCGAACCCTAACCTTAACACTATCCTAGGGCTGATGCTAACCCTAACCCTATCCCTAACACTATCCTAGAGCTGATGCTAACCCTAACCCTAACACTATCCTAGGCCTGATGATAATCCTAACCCTAACCCTAACACTATCCTAGGGTTTATGTTAACCCTAACCCTAACACTATCCTAGGGCTGATGCTAACCCTAACCCTAACCCTAACACTATCCTAGGGCTGATGCTAACCCTAACCCTAACTCTAACACTATCTTAGGGCTGAGGCTAACCCTAACCCAAACACTATCCTACGGCTGATGCTAACCCTAACCCTAACCCTAAAACTATCCTAAGGCTGACGCTAACCCTAACACTAACACTATCCTAGGCCTGGTGCTAACCCTAACCCTAACCCTAACACTATCCTAGGGCTGATGCTAACCCTAACCCTATTACTATCCTAGAGCTGATGCTAACCCTAACCCTAACCCTAACACTATCCTAGGGCTAATGCTAACCCTAACCCTAACACTATCCGAGGCCTGATGCTAATCCTAACCCTAACACTTACACTATCCTAGGGCTGATGCTAACCCTAACCCTAACCCTAACACTATCCTAGGTCTGATGCTAACCCTAAACCTACCACTATCCTAGGGCTGATGCTAACCCTAACCCTAACCCGACCACTATCCTAGGGCTGATGTTAACCCTAACCCTAACACTATCCTAGGGCTGATGCTAACCCTAACCCTAACCCTAACACTCTCCTAGGGCTGATGCTAACTGTAACCCTAACACTATCCTAGGCCTGATGCTAACCCTAACCCTAACACTATCTTAGGGCTGATGCTAACGCTAACCCTAACCCTAACCCTAACAATAATGCTATCCTAGGGCTGATGCTAACCCTAACCCTAACCCTAACACTATCCTAGGGCTGATGCTAACCCTAACCCTAACCCTAACAGTGTCCTAGGGCTGATGCTAACCCTAACCCTAACTCTAACACTATCCTAGGGCTGAGGCTAACCCTAACCCTAACACTATCCTACGGCTGATGCTAACCCTAACCCTAACCCTAACACTATCCTAAGGATGATGCTAACCCTAACACTAACACTATCCTAGGCCTGGTGCTAACCCTAATCCTAACCCTAACACTATCCTAGGGCTGATGCTAACCCTAACCCTAATAATATCCTAGGGTTGACGCTAACCCTAACCCTAACCCTAACACTATCCTAGGGCTGATGCTAACGCTAACCCTAACCCTAACACTATCCTAGGGCTGATGATAACCCTAACCCTAACTCTAACACTATCCTAGGGCTGATGCTAACCCTAACCCTAACAATATCCTAGGCCTGATGATATCCCTAACCCTAAACCTAACACTATCCTAGGGCTGATGCTAACCCTAACCCTAACGCTAACACTATCCTAGGGCTGATGCTAACCCTAACACTAACACTATCCTAGGGCTGATGCTAACCCAAACCCTAACCCTAACACGATCCTAGGGCTGATGCTAACACTAACCCTAACTCTAACACTATCCTAGGGCTGAGGCTAACCCTAACCCTAACACTATCCTACGGCTGATGCTAACCCTAACCCTAACCCTAACACTATCCTAAGGCTGATGCTAACCCTAACACTAACCCTATCCCTAACACTATTCTAGGGCTGATACTAACCCTAACCCTAATAATATCCTAGGGCTGATGCTAACCCTAACCCTAACCCTAACACTATCCTAGGGCTGATGCTAACCCTAACCCTAACCCTAACACTATCCTAGGGCTGATGCAAACCCTAACCCTAACCCTAACACTATCCTAAGCCTGATGCTAACACTAACACTAACAATATCCTAGGCCTGATGATATCCATAACCCTAAACCTAACACTATCCTAGGGCTGATGCTAACCCTAACCCTAACCCTAACACTATCGTAGGGCTGATTCTAACCGTAACCCTAACACAATCCTAGGCCTGATGCTAACCCTAACCCTTACCCTAACACTATCCTAGGTCTGATGCTAAACCTAACCATAACCCTATCAGTATCCTAGGGCTGATGCTAACCCTATCCCTAACCCTAACACTATCCTAGGGCGGATGCTAACCCTAACCCTAACCCTAACACTCTCCTAGGGCTGAGGCTAACCCTAACTCTAACACTATCCTAGGGCTGATGCTAACCCTAAGCCTAACTCTAACACTATCTTAGGGCTGAGGCTAACCTTAACCCTAACACTATCCTACGGCTGATGCTAACCCTAACCCTAACCCTAACACTATCCTAGGGCTAATGCTAACCCTAACCCTAACACTATCCTAGGCCTGATGCTAACCCTAACCCTAACCCTAACACTATCCTAGGGCTGATGATAACCCTAACCCTAACACTATCCTAGGGCTGATGCTAACCCTAACCCTAACCCTAACACTATCCTAGGGCTGATGCTAACCCTAACCCTAACACTATCCTAGGCATGATGCTAACCCAAACCCTAACCCTAACACTATCCTAGGGCTAATGCTAACCCTAACCCTAACACTATCCTAGGGCTGATGCTAACCCTAACCCTAACCCTAACACTATCCTAGGGCTGATGCTAACCCTAACCCTAACCCTAACACTATCCTAGGCCTGATGCTAAACCTATCCCTAACCCTAACACTCTCCTAGAGCTGATGCTAACCGTAACCCTAACACTATCCTCGGGCTCATGCTAACCCTAACCCTAACCCTAATACTATCCTAAGTCTGATGCTAACCCTAGCCCTCACACTATCCTAGGCCTGATGATAACCCGAACCCTAACTTTAACACTATCCTAGGGCTGATGCTAACCCTAACCCTATCCCTAACACTATCCTAGAGCTGATGCTAACCCTAACCCTAACACTATCCTAGGCCTGATGATAATCCTAACCCTAACCCTAACACTATCCTAGGGTTTATGTTAACCCTAACCCTAACACTATCCTAGGGCTGATGCTAACCCTAACCCTAACCCTAACACTATCCTAGGGCTGATGCTAACCCTAACCCTAACTCTAACACTATCTTAGGGCTGAGGCTAACCCGAACCCAAACACTATCCTACGGCTGATGCTAACCCTAACCCTAACCCAAACACTATCCTACGGCTGATGCTAACCCTAACCCTAACCCTAAAACTATCCTAAGGCTGATGCTAACCCTAACACTAACACTATCCTAGGCCTGGTGCTAACCCTAACCCTAACCCTAACACTATCCTAGGGCTGATGCTAACCCTAACCCTATTAATATCCTAGAGCTGATGCTAACCCTAACCCTAACCCTAACACTATCCTAGGGCTAATGCTAACCCTAACCCTAACACTATCCGAGGCCTGATGCTAATCCTAACCCTAACACTTACACTATCCTAGGGCTGATGCTAACCCTAACCCTTACCCTAACACTATCCTAGGTCTGATGCTAAACCTAACCATAACCCTATCACTATCCTAGGGCTGATGCTAACCCTATCCCTAACCCTAACACTATCCTAGGGCGGATGCTAACCCTAACCCTAACCCTAACACTCTCCTAGGGCTGAGGCTAACCCTAACTCTAACACTATCCTAGGGCTGATGCTAACCCTAACCCTAACTCTAACACTATCTTAGGGCTGAGGCTAACCTTAACCCTAACACTATCCTACGGCTGATGCTAACCCTAACGCTAACCCTAACACTATCCTAGGGCTAATGCTAACCCTAACCCTAACACTATCCTAGGCCTGATGCTAACCCTAACCCTAACCCTAACACTATCCTAGGGCTGATGATAACCCTAACCCTAACACTATCCTAGGGCTGATGCTAACCCTAACCCTAACCCTAACACTATCCTAGGGCTGATGCTAACCCTAACCCTAACCCTAACACTATCCTAGGGCTGATGCTAACCCTAACCCTAACCCTAACACTATCCTAGGCCTGATGCTAAACCTATCCCTAACCCTAACACTCTCCTAGGGCTGATGCTAACCGTAACCCTAACACTATCCTCGGGCTCATGCTAACCCTAACCCTAACCCTAATACTATCCTAAGTCTGATGCTAACCCTAGCCCTCACACTATCCTAGGCCTGATGATAACCCGAACCCTAACCTTAACACTATCCTAGGGCTGATGCTAACCCTAACCCTATCCCTAACACTATCCTAGAGCTGATGCTAACCCTAACCCTAACACTATCCTAGGCCTGATGATAATCCTAACCCTAACCCTAACACTATCCTAGGGTTTATGTTAACCCTAACCCTAACACTATCCTAGGGCTGATGCTAACCCTAACCCTAGCCCTAACACTATCCTAGGTCTGATGCTAACCCTAAACCTAACACTATCCTAGGGCTGATGCTAACCCTAACCCTAACCCGACCACTATCCTAGGGCTGATGTTAACCCTAACCCTAACACTATCCTAGGCCTGGTGCTAACCCTAACCCTAACCCTAACACTCTCCTAGGGCTGATGCTAACCCTAACCCTATTACTATCCTAGAGCTGATGCTAACCCTAACCGTAACCCTAACACTATCCTAGGTCTGATGCTAACCCTAAACCTAACACTATCCTAGGGCTGATGCTAACCCTAACCCTAACCCGACCACTATCCTAGGGCTGATGTTAACCCTAACCCTAACACTATCCTAGGGCTGATGCTAACCCTAACCCTAACCCTAACACTCTCCTAGGGCTGATGCTAACTGTAACCCTAACACTATCCTAGGCCTGATGCTAACCCTAACCCTAACACTATCCTAGGGCTGATGCTAACCCTAACCCTAACCCTAACACTATCCTAGGCCTGATGCTAACCCTATCCCTAACCCTAACACTCTCCTAGGGCTGAGGCTAACCCTAACCCTAACACTATCCCAGGGCTGATGCTAACCCTAACCCTAACCCTAACACTATCCTAGGGTTGATGCTAACCCTAACCCTAACAGTATCCTAGGGCTGATGCTAACCCTAACCCTAACCCTAACACTATCCTAGGGCTGATGCTAACCCTAACCCTAACACTATCCTAGGGCTGATGCTAACCCTAACCCTAACCCTAACACTATCCTAGGGCTGATGCTAACCCTAACCCTAACCCTAACACAATCCTAGGGCTGATGCTAACCCTAACCCTAACCCTAACACTATCCTAAGTCTGATGCTAACCCTAGCCCTCACACTATCCTAGGCCTGATGATAACCCTAACCCTAACCCTAACACTATCCTAGGGCTGATGCTAACACTAACCCTAACACTATCCTAGGGCTGATGCTAACCCTAACCCTAACCCTAACACTATCCTAGGGCTGATGCTAACCCTAACGCTGAGCCTAACACTATCCTTGAACTGATGCTAACCCTAACCCTAACCCTAACACTATCCTAGGCCTGATGGTAACAGTAACAAAACCCTAACACTATCCTAGGGTTTATGTTAACCCTAAACTTAACACTATCCTAGGGCTGATGCTAACCCTAACCCTAACCCTAACACTATCCTAGGGCGGATGCTAACCCTAACCCTAACCCTAACACTATCCTAGGGCTGATGCTAACCCTAACACTAACACTATCCTAGGGCTGATGCTAACCCTAACCCTAACTCTAACACTATCTTAGGGCTGAGGCTAACCCTAACCCAAACACTATCCTATGGGTGATGCTAACACTAACCCTAACCCTAACACTATCCAAAGGCTGATGCTAACCCTAACACTAACACTATCCTGGGCCTAGTGCTAACCCTAACCCTAACCCTAACACTATCCTAGGGCTGATGCTAACCCTAACCCTAACACTATCCTCGGCCTGATGCTAACCCTAACCCTAACACTTACACTATCCTAGGGCTGATGCTAACCCTAACCCTAACCCTAACACTATCCTAGGTCTGATGCTAACCCTAAACCTAACACTATCCTGGGGCTGATGATAACCCTAACCCTAACCCTAACAGTATCCTAGGGCTGATGTTAACCCTAACTCTAACTCTATCCTAGGGCTGATGCTAACACTAACCCTAACCCCAACACTCTCCTAGGGCTGATGCTAACCCTAACCCTAACACTCTCCTAGGGCTGATGCTATCCCTAACCCTAACACTATCCTAGGGCTGATGCTAACCCTAACCCTAACCCTAACACTATCCTAAGTCTGATGCTAACCCTAGCCCTCGCACTATCCTAGGCCTGATGATAACCCTAACCCTAACCTTAACACTATCATAGGGCTGATGCTAACCCTAACCCTATCCCTAACACTATCCTAGAGCTGATGCTAACCCTAACCCTAACACTATCCTAGGCCTGATGATAACCCTAACCCTAACCCTAACACTATCCTAGGGCTGATGCTAACCCTAACCCTAACACTATCCTAGGGCTGATGCTAACCCTAACCCTAACCCTAACACTATCCTAGGGCTGATGCTAACCCTAACGCTAACCCTAACACTATCCTTGAACTGATGCTAACCCTAACCCTAACCCTAACACTATCCTAGGCCTGATGATAACCCTAACCCTAACCCTAACACTATCCTAGGGTTTATGTTAACCCTAACCCTAACACTATCCTAGGGCTGATGCTAACCCTAACCCTAACGCTAACACTATCCTAGGGTGGATGCTAACCCTAACCCTAACCCTAACACTATCCTAGGGCTGATGCTAACCCTAACACTAACACTATCCTAGGGCTGATGCTAACCCTAACCCTAACCCTAACACTATCCTAGGGCTGATGCTAACCCTAACCCTAACTCTAACACTATCTTAGGGCTGAGGCTAACCCTAACCCAAACACTATCCTACGGCTGATGCTAACCCTAACCCTAACCCTAACACTATCCTAAGGCTGATGCTAACCCTAACACTAACACTATCCTAGGCCTCGTGCTAACCCTAACCCTAACCCTAATACTATCCTAGGCCTGATGCTAACCCTAACCCTAACACTTACACTATCCTAGGGCTGATGCTAACTCTAACCCTAACCCTAACACTATCCTAGGTCTGATGCTAACCCTAAAACTAACACTATCCTAGGGCTGATGCTAACCCTAACCCTAACCCGAACACTATCCTAGGGCTGATGTTAACCCTAACCCTAACACTATCCTAGGGCTGATGCTAACCCTAACCCTAACCCTAACACTCTCCTAGGGCTGATGATAACCTCAACCCTAACAATATCCTAGGCCTGATGCTAACCCTTACCCTAACACTATCCTAGGGCTGATGCTAACCCTAACCCTAACCCTAACACTATCCTAGGCCTGATGCTAACCCTATCCCTAACCCTAACACTCTCCTAGGGCTGAGGCTAACCCTAACCCTAACACTATCCTAGGGCTGATGCTAACCCTAACCCTAACCCTAACACTATCCTAGGGTTGATGCTAACCCTAACCCTAACATTATCCTAGGGCTGATGCTAACCATAACCCTAACCCTAACACTATCCTAGGGCTGATGCTAACTCTAACCCTAACACTATCCTGGGCCTGATGCTAACCCTAACCCTAACCCTAACACTATCCTAAATCTGATGCTAACCCTAGCCCTCACACTATCCTAGGCCTGATGATAACCCTAACCCTAACCTTAACACTATCCTAGGGCTGCTGCTAACCCTAACCCTAACCCTAACACTATCCTAGAGCTGATGCTAACCCTAACCCTAACACTATCCTAGGCCTGATGATAACCCTAACCCTAACCCTAACACTATTCTAGGGCTGATGCTAACGCTAACGCTAAGCCTAACACTATCCTTGATCTGATGCTAACTCTAACCCTAAAACTAACACTATCCTAGGCCTGATGATAACCCTAACCCTAAACCTAACACTATCCTAGGGTTTATGTTAACCCTAACCCTAACACTATCCTAGGGCTGATGCTAACCCTAACCCTAACCCTAACACTATCCTAGGGCGGATGCTAACGCGAACCCTAACCCTAACACTATCCTAGGGCTGATGCTAACCCTAACACTAACACTATCCTAGGGCTGATGCTAACCCTAACCCTAACCCTAACACTATCCTAGGGCTGATGCTAACCCTAACCCTAACTCTAACACTATCTTAGGGCTGAGGCTAACCCGAACCCAAACACTATCCTACGGCTGATGCTAACCCTAACCCTAACCCTAACACTATCCTAAGGCTGATGCTAACCCTAACACTAATACTATCCTAGGCCTGGTGCTAACCCTAACCCTAACCCTAACACAATCCTAGGGCTGATGCTAATCCTAACCCTAACACTAACATTATCCTAGGGCTGATGCTAACCCTAACCCTAACACTATCCTAGGGCTGATGCTAACCCTAACCCTAACCCTAACACTATCCTAGGGCTGATGCTAACCCTAACCCTAACACTATCCTAGGGCTGATGCTAACCCTAACCCTAACCCTAACACTATCCTAAGTCTGATGCTAACCCTAGCCATCACACTATCCTAGGCCTGATGATAACCCTAACCCTAACCTTAACACTATCCTAGGGCTGATGCTAACCCTAACCCTAACCCTAACACTATCCTAGAGCTGATGCTAACCCTAACCCTAACAATATCCTAGGCCTGATGATAACCCTAACCCTAACCCTAACACTATCCTAGGGTTTATGTTAACCCTAACCCTAACACTATTCTAGGGCTGATGCCAACCCTAACACTAACACTATCCTAGGGCTGATGCTATCCCTAACCCTATCCCTAACACTATCGTAGGGCTGATGCTAACCCTAACCCTAACTCTAACACTATCTTAGGGCTGAGGCTAACCCTAACCCTAACACTATCCTAGTGCTGATGCTAACCTTAACCCTAACACTAACACTCTCCTAGGGCTGATGCTAACCCTAACCCTAACACTATCCTAGGCCTGATGCTAACCCTAACCCTAACACCATCCTAGGTCTGATGCTAACCCTAAACCTAACACTATCCTAGGGCTGATGCTAACCCTAACCCTAACCCTAACACTATCCTAGGGCTGATGTTAACTTTAACCCTAACACTATCCTAGGGCTGATGCTAACCCTAACCCTAACCCTAACACTCTCCTAGGGCTGATGCTAACCCTAACCCTAACACTATCCTAGGCCTGATGCTAACCCTAACCCTAACACTATCCTAGGGCTGATTCTAACCCTAACCCTAACCCTAACACTATCCTAGGCCTGATGCTAACCCTATCCCTAACCCTAACACTCTCCTAGGGCTGAGGCTAACCCTAACCCTGACACTATCCTAGGGCTGATGCTAACCCTAACCCTAACCCTAACACTATCCTAGGGCGGATGCTAACCCTAATCCTAACACTATCCTAGGGCTGATGCTAACCCTAACCCTAACCCTAACACTATCCTAGGGCTGATGCTAACCCTAATCCTAACACTATCCTAGGGCTGATGCTAACCCTAACCCTAACCCTAACACTATCCTAGGGCTGATGCTAACCCTAACGCTAACCCTAACACTATCCTTGAACTGATGCTAACCCTAACCCTAACCCTAACACTATCCTAGGCCTGATGATAACCCTAACCCTAACCCTAACACTATCCTAGGGTTTATGTTAACCCTAACCCTAACACTATCCTAGGTCTGATGCTAACCCTAAAACTAACACTATCCTAGGGCTGATGCTAACCCTAACCCTAACCCGAACACTATCCTAGGGCTGATGTTAACCCTAACCCTAACACTATCCTAGGGCTGATGCTAACCCTAACCCTAACCCTAACACTCTCCTAGGGCTGATGATAACCTTAACCCTAACACTATCCTAGGCCTGATGCTAACCCTTACCCTAACACTATCCTAGGGCTGATGCTAACCCTAACCCTAACCCTAACACTATCCTAGGCCTGATGCTAACCCTATCCCTAACCCTAACACTCTCCTAGGGCTGAGGCTAACCCTAACCCTAACACTATCCTAGGGCTGATGCTAACCCTAACCCTAACCCTAACACTATCCTAGGGTTGATGCTAACCCTAACCCTAACATTATCCTAGGGCTGATGCTAACCATAACCCTAACCCTAACACTATCCTAGGGCTGATGCTAACCCTAACCCTAACACTATCCTAGGGCTGACGCTAACCCTCACCCTAACCCTAACACTATCCTAGGGCTGATGCTAACTCTAACCCTAACACTATCCTGGGCCTGATGCTAACCCTAACCCTAACCCTAACACTAACCTAAGTCTGATGCTAACCCTAGCCCTCACACTATCCTAGGCCTGATGATAACCCTAACCCTAACCTTAACACTATCCTAGGGCTGATGCTAACCCTAACCCTAACCCTAACACTATCCTAGAGCTGATGCTAACCCTAACCCTAACACTATCCTAGGCCTGATGATAACCCTAACCCTAACCCTAACACTATCCTAGGGCTGATGCTAACCCTAACGCTAAGCCTAACACTATCCTTGATCTGATGCTAACTCTAACCCTAACACTAACACTATCCTAGGCCTGATGATAACCCTAACCCTAAACCTAACACTATCCTAGGGTTTATGTTAACCCTAACCCTAACACTATCCTAGGGCTGATGCTAACCCTAACCCTAACCCTAACACTATCCTAGGGCGGATGCTAACGCGAACCCTAACCCTAACACTATCCTAGGGCTGATGCTAACCCTAACACTAACACTATCCTAGGGCTGATGCTAACCCTAACCCTAACCCTAACACTATCCTAGGGCTGATGCTAACCCTAACCCTAACTCTAACACTATCTTAGGGCTGAGGCTAACCCTAACCCAAACACTATCCTACGGCTGATGCTAACCCTAACCCTAACCCTAACACTATCCTAAGGCTGATGCTAACCCTAACACTAATACTATCCTAGGCCTGGTGCTAACCCTAACCCTAACCCTAACACAATCCTAGGGCTGATTCTAACCCTAACCCTAACCCTAACACTATCCTAGGGTTGATGCTAACCCTAATCCTAACACTATCCTAGGGCTGATGCTAATCCTAACCCTAACACTAACACTATCCTAGGGCTGATGCTAACCCTAACCCTAACACTATCCTAGGGCTGATGCTAACCCTAACCCTAACCCTAACACTATCCTAGGGCTGATGCTAACCCTAACCCTAACACTATCCTAGGGCTGATGCTAACCCTAACCCTAACCCTAACACTATCCTAAGTCTGATGCTAACCCTAGCCATCACACTATCCTAGGCCTGATGATAACCCTAACCCTAACCTTAACACTATCCTAGGGCTGATGCTAACCCTAACCCTAACCCTAACACTATCCTAGAGCTGATGCTAACCCTAACCCTAACAATATCCTAGGCCTGATGATAACCCTAACCCTAACCCTAACACTATCCTAGGGTTTATGTTAACCCTAACCCTAACACTATTCTAGGGCTGATGCCAACCCTAACACTAACACTATCCTAGGGCTGATGCTAACCCTAACCCTATCCCTAACACTATCCTAGGGCTGATGCTAACCCTAACCCTAACTCTAACACTATCTTAGGGCTGAGGCTAACCCTAACCCTAACACTATCCTAGGGCTGATGCTAACCTTAACCCTAACACTAACACTCTCCTAGGGCTGATGCTAACCCTAACCCTAACACTATCCTAGGCCTGATGCTAACCCTAAACCTAACACCATCCTAGGTCTGATGCTAACCCTAAACCTAACACTATCCTAGGGCTGATGCTAACCCTAACCCTAACCCTAACACTATCCTAGGGCTGATGTTAACCCTAACCCTAACACTATCCTAGGGCTGATGCTAACCCTAACCCTAACCCTAACACTCTCCTAGGGCTGATGCTAACCCTAACCCTAACACTATCCTAGGCCTGATGCTAACCCTAACCCTAACACTATCCTAGGGCTGATTCTAACCCTAACCCTAACCCTAACACTATCCTAGGCCTGATGCTAACCCTATCCCTAACCCTAACACTCTCCTAGGGCTGAGGCTAACCCTAACCCTGACACTATCCTAGGGCTGATGTTAACCCTAACCCTAACACTATCCTAGGGCTGATGCTAACCCTAACCCTAACCCTAACACTCTCCTAGGGCTGATGATAACCTTAACCCTAACACTATCCTAGGCCTGATGCTAACCCTTACCCTAACACTATCCTAGGGCTGATGCTAACCCTAACCCTAACCCTAACACTATCCTAGGGCTGATGCTAACCCTAACCCTAACTCTAACACTATCTTAGGGCTGAGGCTAACCCTAACCCAAACACTATCCTACGGCTGATGCTAACCCTAACCCTAACCCTAACACTATCCTAAGGCTGATGCTAACCCTAACACTAATACTATCCTAGGCCTGGTGCTAACCCTAACCCTAACCCTAACACAATCCTAGGGCTGATGCTAACCCTAACCCTAACCCTAACACTATCCTAGGGTTGATGCTAACCCTAATCCTAACACTATCCTAGGGCTGATGCTAATCCTAACCCTAACACTAACACTATCCTAGGGCTGATGCTAACCCTAACCCTAACACTATCCTAGGGCTGATGCTAACCCTAACCCTAACCCTAACACTATCCTAGGGCTGATGCTAACCCTAACCCTAACACTATCCTAGGGCTGATGCTAACCCTAACCCTAACCCTAACACTATCCTAAGTCTGATGCTAACCCTAGCCATCACACTATCCTAGGCCTGATGATAACCCTAACCCTAACCTTAACACTATCCTAGGGCTGATGCTAACCCTAACCCTAACCCTAACACTATCCTAGAGCTGATGCTAACCCTAACCCTAACAATATCCTAGGCCTGATGATAACCCTAACCCTAACCCTAACACTATCCTAGGGTTTATGTTAACCCTAACCCTAACACTATTCTAGGGCTGATGCCAACCCTAACACTAACACTATCCTAGGGCTGATGCTAACCCTAACCCTATCCCTAACACTATCCTAGGGCTGATGCTAACCCTAACCCTAACTCTAACACTATCTTAGGGCTGAGGCTAACCCTAACCCTAACACTATCCTAGGGCTGATGCTAACCTTAACCCTAACACTAACACTCTCCTAGGGCTGATGCTAACCCTAACCCTAACACTATCCTAGGCCTGATGCTAACCCTAAACCTAACACCATCCTAGGTCTGATGCTAACCCTAAACCTAACACTATCCTAGGGCTGATGCTAACCCTAACCCTAACCCTAACACTATCCTAGGGCTGATGTTAACCCTAACCCTAACACTATCCTAGGGCTGATGCTAACCCTAACCCTAACCCTAACACTCTCCTAGGGCTGATGCTAACCCTTACCCTAACACTATCCTAGGCCTGATGCTAACCCTAACCCTAACACTATCCTAGGGCTGATTCTAACCCTAACCCTAACCCTAACACTATCCTAGGCCTGATGCTAACCCTATCCCTAACCCTAACACTCTCCTAGGGCTGAGGCTAACCCTAACCCTGACACTATCCTAGGGCTGATGTTAACCCTAACCCTAACACTATCCTAGGGCTGATGCTAACCCTAACCCTAACCCTAACACTCTCCTAGGGCTGATGATAACCTTAACCCTAACACTATCCTAGGCCTGATGCTAACCCTTACCCTAACACTATCCTAGGGCTGATGCTAACCCTAACCCTAACCCTAACACTATCCTAGGCCTGATGCTAACCCTATCCCTAACCCTAACACTCTCCTAGGGCTGAGGCTAACCCTAACCCTAACACTATCCTAGGGCTGATGCTAACCCTAACCCTAACCCTAACACTATCCTAGGGTTGATGCTAACCATAACCCTAACATTATCCTAGGGCTGATGCTAACCATAACCCTAACCCTAACACTATCCTAGGGCTGATGCTAACCCGAACCCTAACACTATCCTAGGGCTGACGCTAACCCTAACCCTAACCCTAACACTATCCTAGGGCTGATGCTAACTCTAACCCTAACACTATCCTGGGCCTGATGCTAACCCTAACCCTAACCCTAACACTAACCTAAGTCTGATGCTAACCCTAGCCCTCACACTATCCTAGGCCTGATGATAACCCTAACCCTAAACTTAACACTATCCTAGGGCTGATGCTAACCCTAACCCTAACCCTAACACTATCCTAGAGCTGATGCTAACCCTAACCCTAACACTATCCTAGGCCTGATGATAACCCTAACCCTAACCCTAACACTATCCTAGGGCTGATGCTAACCCTAACGCTAAGCCTAAAACTATCCTTGATCTGATGCTAACTCTAACCCTAACACTAACACTATCCTAGGCCTGATGATAACCCTAACCCTAAACCTAACACTATACTAGGGTTTATGTTAACCCTAACCCTAACACTATCCTAGGGCTGATGCTAACCCTAACCCTAACCCTAACACTATCCTAGGGCGGATGCTAACGCGAACCCTAACCCTAACACTATCCTAGGGCTGATGCTAACCCTAGCACTAACACTATCCTAGGGCTGATGCTAACCCTAACCCTAACCCTAACACTATCCTAGGGCTGATGCTAACCCTAACCCTAACTCTAACACTATCTTAGGGCTGAGGCTAACACTAACCCAAACACTATCCTACGGCTGATGCTAACCCTAACCCTAACCCTAACACTATCCTAAGGCTGATGCTAACCCTAACACTAATACTATCCTAGGCCTGGTGCTAACCCTAACCCTAACCCTAACACAATCCTAGGGCTGATGCTAACCCTAACCCTAACCCTAACACTATCCTAGGGTTGATGCTAACCCTAACCCTAACACTATCCTAGGGCTGATGCTAACCCTAACCCTAACCCTAACACTATCCTAGGGCTGATGCTAACCCTAACCCTAACACTATCCTAGGGCTGATGCTAACCCTAACCCTAACCCTAACACTATCCTAAGTCTGATGCTAACCCTAGCCATCACACTATCCTAGGCCTGATGATAACCCTAACCCTAACCTTAACACTATCCTAGGGCTGATGCTAACCCTAACCCTAACCCTAACACTATCCTAGAGCTGATGCTAACCCTAACCCTAACAATATCCTAGGCCTGATGATAACCCTAACCCTAACCCTAACACTATCCTAGGGTTTATGTTAACCCTAACCCTAACACTATTCTAGGGCTGATGCCAACCCTAACACTAACACTATCCTAGGGCTGATGCTAACCCTAACACTATCCCTAACACTATCCTAGGGCTGATGCTAACCCTAACCCTAACTCTAACACTATCTTAGGGCTGAGGCTAACCCTAACCCTAACACTATCCTAGGGCTGATGCTAACCTTAACCCTAACACTAACACTCTCCTAGGGCTGATGCTAACCCTAACCCTAACACTATCCTAGGCCTGATGCTAACCCTAACCCTAACACCATCCTAGGTCTGATGCTAACACTAAACCTAACACTATCCTAGGGCTGATGCTAACCCTAACCCTAACCCTAACACTATCCTAGGGCTGATGTTAACCCTAACCCTAACACTATCCTAGGGCTGATGCTAACCCTAACCCTAACCCTAACACTCTCCTAGGGCTGATGCTAACCCTAACCCTAACACTATCCTAGGCCTGATGCTAACCCTAACCCTAACACTATCCTAGGGCTGATTCTAACCCTAACCCTAACCCTAACACTATCCTAGGCCTGATGCTAACCCTATCCCTAACCCTAACACTCTCCTAGGGCTGAGGCTAACCCTAACCCTGACACTATCCTAGGGCTGATGCTAACCCTAACCCTAACACTATCCTAGGGCTTATGCTAACCCTAACCCTAACCCTAACACTATCCTAGGGCTGATGCTAACCCTAACGCTAAGCCTAACACTATCCTTGATCTGATGCTAACTCTAACCCTAACACTAACACTATCCTAGGAATGATGATAACCCTAACCCTAAACCTAACACTATCCTAGGGTTTATGTTAACCCTAACCCTAACACTATCCTAGGGCTGATGCTAACCCTAACCCTAACCCTAACACTATCCTAGGGCGGATGCTAACCCTAATCCTAACACTATCCTAGGGCTGATGCTAACCCTAAACCTAACCCTAACACTATCCTAGGGCTGATGCTAACCCTAATCCTAACACTATCCTAGGGCTGATGCTAACCCTAACCCTAACCCTAACACTATCCTAGGGCTGATGCTAAACCTAACGCTAACCCTAACACTATCCTTGAACTGATGCTAACCCTAACCCTAACCCTAACACTATCCTAGGCCTGATGATAACCCTAACCCTAACCCTAACACTATCCTAGGGTTTATGTTAACCCTAACCCTAACACTATCCTAGGGCTGATGCTAACCCTAACCCTAACGCTAACACTATCCTAGGGTGGATGCTAACCCTAACCCTTACCCTAACACTATCCTAGGGCTGATGCTAACCCTAACACTAACACTATCCTAGGGCTGATGCTAACCCTAACCCTAACCCTAACACTATCCTAGGGCTGATGCTAACCCTAACCCTAACTCTAACACTATCTTAGGGCTGAGGCTAACCCTAACCCAAACACTATTCTACGGCTGATGCTAACCCTAACCCTAACCCTAACACTATCCTAAGGCTGATGCTAACCCTAACACTAACACTATCCTAGGCCTGGTGCTAACCCTAACCCTAACCCTAACACTATCTTAGGCCTGATGCTAACCCTAACCCTAACACTTACACTATCCTAGGGCTGATGCTAACTCTAACCCTAACCCTAACACTATCCTAGGTCTGATGCTAACCCTAAAACTAACACTATCCTAGGGCTGATGCTAACCCTAACCCTAACCCGAACACTATCCTAGGGCTGATGTTAACCCTAACCCTAACACTATCCTAGGGCTGATGCTAACCCTAACCCTAACCCTAACACTCTCCTAGGGCTGATGATAACCTTAACCCTAACACTATCCTAGGCCTGATGCTAACCCTTACCCTAACACTATCCTAGGGCTGATGCTAACCCTAACCCTAACCCTAACACTATCCTAGGCCTGATGCTAACCCTATCCCTAACCCTAACACTCTCCTAGGGCTGAGGCTAACCCTAACCCTAACACTATCCTAGGGCTGATGCTAACCCTAACCCTAACCCTAACACTATCCTAGGGTTGATGCTAACCCTAACCCTAACATTATCCTAGGGCTGATGCTAACCATAACCCTAACCCTAACACTATCCTAGGGCTGATGCTAACCCTAACCCTAACACTATCCTAGGGCTGACGCTAACCCTAACCCTAACCCTAACACTATCCTAGGGCTGATGCTAACTCTAACCCTAACACTATCCTGGGCCTGATGCTAACCCTAACCCTAACCCTAACACTAACCTAAGTCTGATGCTAACCCTAGCCCTCACACTATCCTAGGCCTGATGATAACCCTAACCCTAACCTTAACACTATCCTAGGGCTGATGCTAACCCTAACCCTAACCCTAACACTATCCTAGAGCTGATGCTAACCCTAACCCTAACACTATCCTAGGCCTGATGATAACCCTAACCCTAACCCTAACACTATCCTAGGGCTGATGCTAACCCTAACGCTAAGCCTAACACTATCCTTGATCTGATGCTAACTCTAACCCTAACACTAACACTATCCTAGGCCTGATGATAACCCTAACCCTAAACCTAACACTATCCTAGGGTTTATGTTAACCCTAACCCTAACACTATCCTAGGGCTGATGCTAACCCTAACCCTAACCCTAACACTATCCTAGGGCGGATGCTAACGCGAACCCTAACCCTAACACTATCCTAGGGCTGATGCTAACCCTAACACTAACACTATCCTAGGGCTGATGCTAACCCTAACCCTAACCCTAACACTATCCTAGGGCTGATGCTAACCCTAACCCTAACTCTAACACTATCTTAGGGCTGAGGCTAACCCTAACCCAAACACTATCCTACGGCTGATGCTAACCCTAACCCTAACCCTAACACTATCCTAAGGCTGATGCTAACCCTAACACTAATACTATCCTAGGCCTGGTGCTAACCCTAACCCTAACCCTAACACAATCCTAGGGCTGATGCTAACCCTAACCCTAACCCTAACACTATCCTAGGGTTGATGCTAACCCTAATCCTAACACTATCCTAGGGCTGATGCTAATCCTAACCCTAACACTAACACTATCCTAGGGCTGATGCTAACCCTAACCCTAACACTATCCTAGGGCTGATGCTAACCCTAACCCTAACCCTAACACTATCCTAGGGCTGATGCTAACCCTAACCCTAACACTATCCTAGGGCTGATGCTAACCCTAACCCTAACCCTAACACTATCCTAAGTCTGATGCTAACCCTAGCCATCACACTATCCTAGGCCTGATGATAACCCTAACCCTAACCTTAACACTATCCTAGGGCTGATGCTAACCCTAACCCTAACCCTAACACTATCCTAGAGCTGATGCTAACCCTAACCCTAACAATATCCTAGGCCTGATGATAACCCTAACCCTAACCCTAACACTATCCTAGGGTTTATGTTAACCCTAACCCTAACACTATCCTAGGGCTGATGCTAAACCTAACCCTAACTCTAACACTATCTTAGGGCTGAGGCTAACCCTAACCCTAACACTATCCTAGGGCTGATGCTAACCTTAACCCTAACACTAACACTCTCCTAGGGCTGATGCTAACCCTAACTCTAACACTATCCTAGGCCTGATGCTAACCCTAACCCTAACACCATCCTAGGTCTGATGCTAACCCTAAACCTAACACTATCCTAGGGCTGATGCTAACCCTAACCCTAACCCTAACACTATCCTAGGGCTGATGTTAACCCTAACCCTAACACTATCCTAGGGCTGATGCTAACCCTAACCCTAACCCTAACACTCTCCTAGGGCTGATGCTAACCCTAACCCTAACACTATCCTAGGCCTGATGCTAACCCTAACCCTAACACTATCCTAGGGCTGATTCTAACCCTAACCCTAACCCTAACACTATCCTAGGCCTGATGCTAACCCTATCCCTAACCCTAACACTCTCCTAGGGCTGAGGCTAACCCTAACCCTGACACTATCCTAGGGCTGATGCTAACCCTAACCCTAACACTATCCTAGGGCTTATGCTAACCCTAACCCTAACCCTAACACTATCCTAGGGCTGATGCTAACCCTAACGCTAAGCCTAACACTATCCTTGATCTGATGCTAACTCTAACCCTAACACTAACACTATCCTAGGCCTGATGATAACCCTAACCCTAAACCTAACACTATCCTAGGGTTTATGTTAACCCTAACCCTAACACTATCCTAGGGCTGATGCTAACCCTAACCCTAACCCTAACACTATCCTAGGGCGGATGCTAACCCTAATCCTAACACTATCCTAGGGCTGATGCTAACCCTAAACCTAACCCTAACACTATCCTAGGGCTGATGCTAACCCTAATCCTAACACTATCCTAAGGCTGATGCTAACCCTAACCCTAACCCTAACACTATCCTAGAGCTGATGCTAACCCTAACGCTAACCCTAACACTATCCTTGAACTGATGCTAACCCTAACCCTAACCCTAACACTATCCTAGGCCTGATGATAACCCTAACCCTAACCCTAACACTATCCTAGGGTTTATGTTAACCCTAACCCTAACACTATCCTAGGGCTGATGCTAACCCTAACCCTAACGCTAACACTATCCTAGGGTGGATGCTAACCCTAACCCTAACCCTAACACTATCCTAGGGCTGATGCTAACCCTAACACTAACACTATCTTAGGGCTGATGCTAACCCTAACCCTAACCCTAACACTATCCTAGGGCTGATGCTAACCCTAACCCTAACTCTAACACTATCTTAGGGCTGAGGCTAACCCTAACCCAAACACTATTCTACGGCTGATGCTAACCCTAACCCTAACCCTAACACTATCCTAAGGCTGATGCTAACCCTAACACTAACACTATCCTAGGCCTGGTGCTAACCCTAACCCTAACCCTAACACTATCCTAGGCCTGATGCTAACCCTAACCCTAACACTTACACTATCCTAGGGCTGATGCTAACTCTAACCCTAACCCTAACACTATCCTAGGTCTGATGCTAACCCTAAAACTAACACTATCCTAGGGCTGATGCTAACCCTAACCCTAAGCCGAACACTATCCTAGGGCTGATGTTAACCCTAACCCTAACACTATCCTAGGGCTGATGCTAACCCTAACTCTAACCCTAACACTCTCCTAGGGCTGATGATAACCTTAACCCTAACACTATCCTAGGCCTGATGCTAACCCTTACCCTAACACTATCCTAGGGCTGATGCTAACCCTAACCCTAACCCTAACACTATCCTAGGCCTGATGCTAACCCTATCCCTAACCCTAACACTCTCCTAGGGCTGAGGCTAACCCTAACCCTAACACTATCCTAGGGCTGATGCTAACCCTAACCCTAACCCTAACACTATCCTAGGGTTGATGCTAACCCTAACCCTAACATTATCCTAGGGCTGATGCTAACCATAACCCTAACCCTAACACTATCCTAGGGCTGATGCTAACCCTAACCCTAACACTATCCTAGGGCTGACGCTAACCCTAACCCTAAGCCTAACACTATCCTAGGGCTGATGCTAACTCTAACCCTAACACTATCCTGGGCCTGATGCTAACCCTAACCCTAACCCTAACACTAACCTAAGTCTGATGCTAACCCTAGCCCTCACACTATCCTAGGCCTGATGATAACCCTAACCCTAAACTTAACACTATCCTAGGGCTGATGCTAACCCTAACCCTAACCCTAACACTATCCTAGAGCTGATGCTAACCCTAACCCTAACACTATCCTAGGCCTGATGATAACCCTAACCCTAACCCTAACACTATCCTAGGGCTGATGCTAACCCTAACGCTAAGCCTAACACTATCCTTGATCTGATGCTAACTCTAACCCTAACACTAACACTATCCTAGGCCTGATGATAACCCTAACCCTAAACCTAACACTATCCTAGGGTTTATGTTAACCCTAACCCTAACACTATCCTAGGGCTGATGCTAACCCTAACCCTAACCCTAACACTATCCTAGGGCGGATGCTAACGCGAACCCTAACCCTAACACTATCCTAGGGCTGATGCTAACCCTAACACTAACACTATCCTAGGGCTGATGCTAACCCTAACCCTAACCCTAACACTATCCTAGGGCTGATGCTAACCCTAACCCTAACTCTAACACTATCTTAGGGCTGAGGCTAACCCTAACCCAAACACTATCCTACGGCTGATGCTAACCCTAACCCTAACCCTAACACTATCCTAAGGCTGATGCTAACCCTAACACTAATACTATCCTAGGCCTGGTGCTAACCCTAACCCTAACCCTAACACAATCCTAGGGCTGATGCTAACCCTAACCCTAACCCTAACACTATCCTAGGGTTGATGCTAACCCTAATCCTAACACTATCCTAGGGCTGATGCTAATCCTAACCCTAACACTAACACTATCCTAGGGCTGATGCTAACCCTAACCCTAACACTATCCTAGGGCTGATGCTAACCCTAACCCTAACCCTAACACTATCCTAGGGCTGATGCTAACCCTAACCCTAACACTATCCTAGGGCTGATGCTAACCCTAACCCTAACAGTAACACTATCCTAAGTCTGATGCTAACCCTAGCCATCACACTATCCTAGGCCTGATGATAACCCTAACCCTAACCTTAACACTATCCTAGGGCTGATGCTAACCCTAACCCTAACCCTAACACTATCCTAGAGCTGATGCTAACCCTAACCCTAACAATATCCTAGGCCTGATGATAACCCTAACCCTAACCCTAACACTATCCTAGGGTTTATGTTAACCCTAACCCTAACACTATTCTAGGGCTGATGCCAACCCTAACACTAACACTATCCTAGGGCTGATGCTAACCCTAACCCTATCCCTAACACTATCGTAGGGCTGATGCTAACCCTAACCCTAACTCTAACACTATCTTAGGGCTGAGGCTAACCCTAACCCTGACACTATCCTAGGGCTGATGCTAACCTTAACCCTAACAGTAACACTCTCCTAGGGCTGATGCTAACCCTAACCCTAACACTATCCTAGGCCTGATGCTAACCCTAAACCTAACACCATCCTAGGTCTGATGCTAACCCTAAACCTAACACTATCCTAGGGCTGATGCTAACCCTAACCCTAACCCTAACACTATCCTAGGGCTGATGTTAACCCTAACCCTAACACTATCCTAGGGCTGATGCTAACCCTAACCCTAACCCTAACACTCTCCTATGGCTGTGCTAACCCTAACCCTAACACTATCCTAGGCCTGATGCTAACCCTAACCCTAACACTATCCTAGGGCTGATTCTAACCCTAACCCTAACCCTAACACTATCCTAGGCCTGATGCTAACCCTATCCCTAACCCTAACACTCTCCTAGGGCTGAGGCTAACCCTAACCCTGACACTATCCTAGGGCTGATGCTAACCCTAACCCTAACACTATCCTAGGGCTTATGCTAACCCTAACCCTAACCCTAGCACTATCCTAGGGCTGATGCTAACCCTAACGCTAAGCCTAACACTATCCTTGATCTGATGCTAACTCTAACCCTAACACTAACACTATCCTAGGCCTGATGATAACCCTAACCCTAAACCTAACACTATCCTAGGGTTTATGTTAACCCTAACCCTAACACTATCCTAGGGCTGATGCTAACCCTAACCCTAACCCTAACACTATCCTAGGGCGGATGCTAACGCGAACCCTAACCCTAACACTATCCTAGGGCTGATGCTAACCCTAACACTAACACTATCCTAGGGCTGATGCTAACCCTAACCCTAACCCTAACACTATCCTAGGGCTGATGCTAACCCTAACCCTAACTCTAACACTATCTTAGGGCTGAGGCTAACCCTAACCCAAACACTATCCTACGGCTGATGATAACAATAACCCTAACCCTAACACTATCCTAAGGCTGATGCTAACCCTAACACTAATACTATCCTAGGCCTGGTGCTAACCCTAACCCTAACCTTAACACAATCCTAGGGCTGATGCTAACCCTAACCCTAACCCTAACACTATCCTAGGGTTGATGCTAACCCTAATCCTAACACTATCCTAGGGCTGATGCTAATCCTAACCCTAACACTAACACTATCCTAGGGCTGATGCTAACCCTAACCCTAACACTATCCTAGGGCTGATGCTAACCCTAACCCTAACCCTAACACTATCCTAGGGCTGATGCTAACCCTAACCCTAACACTATCCTAGGGCTGATGCTAACCCTAACCCTAACCCTAACACTATCCTAAGTCTGATGCTAACCCTAGCCATCACACTATCCTAGGCCTGATGATAACCCTAACCCTAACCTTAACACTATCCTAGGGCTGATGCTAACCCTAACCCTAACCCTAACACTATCCTAGAGCTGATGCTAACCCTAACCCTAACAATATCCTAGGCCTGATGATAACCCTAACCCTAACCCTAACACTATCCTAGGGTTTATGTTAACCCTAACCCTAACACTATTCTAGGGCTGATGCCAACCCTAACACTAACACTATCCTAGGGCTGATGCTAACCCTAACCCTATCCCTAACACTATCCTAGGGCTGATGCTAACCCTAACCCTAACTCTAACACTATCTTAGGGCTGAGGCTAACCCTAACCCTAACACTATCCTAGGGCTGATGCTAACCTTAACCCTAACACTAACACTCTCCTAGGGCTGATGCTAACCCTAACCCTAACACTATCCTAGGCCTGATGCTAACCCTAACCCTAACACCATCCTAGGTCTGATGCTAACCCTAAACCTAACACTATCCTACTGCTGATGCTAACCCTAACCCTAACCCTAACACTATCCTAGGGCTGATGTTAACCCTAACCCTAACACTATCCTAGGGCTGATGCTAACCCTAACCCTAACCCTAACACTCTCCTAGGGCTGATGCTAACCCTAACCCTAACACTATCCTAGGCCTGATGCTAACCCTAACCCTAACACTATCCTAGGGCTGATTCTAACCCTAACCCTAACCCTAACACTATCCTAGGCCTGATGCTAACCCTATCCCTAACCCTAACACTCTCCTAGGGCTGAGGCTAACCCTAACCCTAACACTATCCTAGGGCTGATGCTAACCCTAACCCTAACCCTAACACTATCCTAGGGTTGATGCTAACCCTAACCCTAACACTATCCTAGGGCTGATGCTAACCATAACCCTAACCCTAACACTATCCTAGGGATGATGCTAACCCTAACACTAACACTATCCTAGGGCTGATGCTAACCCTAACACTAACCCTAACACTATCCTAGGGCTGATGCTAACCCTAACCCTAACACTATCCTAGGGCTGATGCTAACCCTAACCCTAACCCTAACACTATCCTAGGGCTGATGCTAACCCTAAACCTAACACTATCCTAGGGCTGATGCTAACCCTAACCCTAACCCTAACACTATCCTAGGGCTGATGCTAACCCTAACCCTAACCCTAACACTATCCTAGAGCTGATGCTAACGCTAACCCTAACCCTAACCCTAACCCTAATGCTATCCTAGGGCTGATGCTAACCCTAACCCTAACCCTAACACTATCCTAGGGCTGATGCTAACCCTAACCCTAACACTATCCTAGGGCTGATGCTAACCCTAACACTAACTCTAACAATATCCTAGGGCTGACGCTAACCCTAACCCTAACCCTAACACTATCCTAAGGCTGATGCTAACCCTAACGTTAACACTATCCTAGGCCTGGTGCTAACCCTAACCCTAACCCTAACACTATCGTAGGGCTGATGCTAACCCTAACCCTAATAATATCCTAGGGCTGATGCTAACCCTAACCTTAACCCTAACACTATCCTAGGGCTGATGCTAACCCTAACCCTAACCCTAACACTATCCTAGGGCTGATGCTAACCCTAACCCTAACTCTAACACTATCCTAGGGCTGATGCTAACCCTAACCCTAACAATATCCTATGCCTAATGATATCCCTAACCCTAAACCTAACAGTATCCTAGGGCTGATGCTAACCCTAACCCTAACCCTAACACTATCCTAGGGCTGATTCTAACCGTAACCCTAACACTATCCTAGGCCTTATGGTAACCCTAACCCTAATCCTAACACTATCCTAGGCCTGATGCTAACCCTATCCCTAACCCTAACACTCTCCTAGGGCTGAGGCTAACCATAACCCTAACACTATCCTAGGGCTGATGCTAACCCTAACCCTAACGCTAACACTATCCTAGGGCTGATGCTAACCCTAACCTTAACACTATCCTAGGGCTGATGCTAACCCTAACCCTAACCCTAACACTATCCTAGAGCTGATGCTAACCCTAACCCTAACACTATCCTAGGCCTGATGATAACCCTAACCCTAACCCTAACACTATCCTAGGGCTGATGCTAACCCTAACGCTAAGCCTAACACTATCCTTGATCTGATGCTAACTCTAACCCTAACACTAACACTATCCTAGGCCTGATGATAACCCTAACCCTAAACCTAACACTATCCTAGGGTTTATGTTAATCCTAACCCTAACACTATCCTAGGGCTGATGCTAACCCTAACCCTAACCCTAACACTATCCTAGGGCGGATGCTAACGCGAACCCTAACCCTAACACTATCCTAGGGCTGATGCTAACCCTAACACTAACACTATCCTAGGGCTGATGCTAACCCTAACCCTAACCCTAACACTATCCTTGGGCTGATGCTAACCCTAACCCTAACTCTAACACTATCTTAGGGCTGAGGCTAACCCTAACCCAAACACTATCCTACGGCTGATGCTAACCCTAACCCTAACCCTAACACTATCCTAAGGCTGATGCTAACCCTAACACTAATACTATCCTAGGCCTGGTGCTAACCCTAACCCTAACCCTAACACAATCCTAGGGCTGATGCTAACCCTAACCCTAACCCTAACACTATCCTAGGGTTGATGCTAACCCTAATCCTAACACTATCCTAGGGCTGATGCTAATCCTAACCCTAACACTAACACTATCCTAGGGCTGATGCTAACCCTAACCCTAACACTATCCTTGGGCTGATGCTAACCCTAACCCTAACCCTAACACTATCCTAGGGCTGATGCTAACCCTAACCCTAACACTATCCTAGGGCTGATGCTAACCCTAACCCTAACCCTAACACTATCCTAAGTCTGATGCTAACCCTAGCCATCACACTATCCTAGGCCTGATGATAACCCTAACCCTAACCTTAACACTATCCTAGGGCTGATGCTAACCCTAACCCTAACCCTAACACTATCCTAGAGCTGATGCTAACCCTAACCCTAACAATATCCTAGGCCTGATGATAACCCTAACCCTAACCCTAACACTATCCTAGGGATTATGTTAACCCTAACCCTAACACTATTCTAGGGCTGATGCCAATCCTAACACTAACACTATCCTAGGGCTGATGCTAACCCTAACCCTATCCCTAACACTATCCTAGGGCTGATGCTAACCCTAACCCTAACTCTAACACTATCTTAGGGCTGAGGCTAACCCTAACCCTAACACTATCCTAGGGCTGATGCTAAACTTAACCCTAACACTAACACTCTCCTAGGGCTGATGCTAACCCTAACCCTAACACCATCCTAGGTCTGATGCTAACCCTAAAACTAACACTATCCTAGGGCTGATGCTAACCCTAACCCTAACCCTAACACTATCCTAGGGCTGATGTTAACCCTAACCCTAACACTATCCTAGGGCTGATGCTAACCCTAACCCTAACCCTAACACTCTCCTAGGGCTGATGCTAACCCTAACCCTAACACTATCCTAGGCCTGATGCTAACCCTAACCCTAACACTATCCTAGGGCTGATTCTAACCCTAACCCTAACCCTAACACTATCCTAGGCCTGATGCTAACCCTATCCCTAACCCTAACACTCTCCTAGGGCTGAGGCTAACCCTAACCCTGACACTATCCTAGGGCTGATGCTAACCCTAACCCTAACACTATCCTAGGGCTTATGCTAACCCTAACCCTAACCCTAACACTATCCTAGGGCTGATGCTAACCCTAACGCTAAGCCTAACACTATCCTTGATCTGATGCTAACTCTAACCCGAACACTAACACTCTCCTAGGGCTGATGCTAACCCTAACCCTAACACTATCCTAGGCCTGATGCTAACCCTAACCCTAACACCATCCTAGGTCTGATGCTAACCCTAAACCTAACACTATCCTAGGGCTGATGCTAACCCTAACCCTAACCCTAACACTATCCTAGGGCTGATGCTAACCCTAACCCTAACTCTAACACTATCTTAGGGCTGAGGCTAACCCTAACCCTAACACTATCCTAGGGTTGATGCTAACCCTAATCCTAACACTATCCTAGGGCTGATGCTAATCCTAACCCTAACACTAACACTATCCTAGGGCTGATGCTAACCCTAACCCTAACACTATCCTAGGGCTGATGCTAACCCTAACCCTAACCCTAACACTATCCTAGGGCTGATGCTAACCCTAACCCTAACACTATCCTAGGGCTGATGCTAACCCTAACCCTAACCCTAACACTATCCTAAGTCTGATGCTAACCCTAGCCATCACACTATCCTAGGCCTGATGATAACCCTAACCCTAACCTTAACACTATCCTAGGGCTGATGCTAACCCTAACCCTAACCCTAACACTATCCTAGAGCTGATGCTAACCCTAACCCTAACAATATCCTAGGCCTGATGATAACCCTAACCCTAACCCTAACACTATCCTAGGGTTTATGTTAACCCTAACCCTAACACTATTCTAGGGCTGATGCCAACCCTAACACTAACACTATCCTAGGGCTGATGCTAACCCTAACCCTATCCCTAACACTATCCTAGGGCTGATGCTAACCCTAACCCTAACTCTAACACTATCTTAGGGCTGAGGCTAACCCTAACCCTAACACTATCCTAGGGCTGATGCTAACCTTAACCCTAACACTAACACTCTCCTAGGGCTGATGCTAACCCTAACCCTAACACTATCCTAGGCCTGATGCTAACCCTAACCCTAACACCATCCTAGGTCTGATGCTAACCCTAAACCTAACACTATCCTAGGGCTGATGCTAACCCTAACCCTAACCCTAACACTATCCTAGGGCTGATGTTAACCCTAACCCTAACACTATCCTAGGGCTGATGCTAACCCTAACCCTAACCCTAAAACTCTCCTAGGGCTGATGCTAACCCTAACCCTAACACTATCCTAGGCCTGATGCTAACCCTAACCCTAACACTATCCTAGGGCTGATTCTTACCCTAACCCTAACCCTAACACTATCCTAGGCCTGATGCTAACCCTATCCCTAACCCTAACACTCTCCTAGGGCTGAGGCTAACCCTAACCCTAACACTATCCTAGGGCTGATGCTAACCCTAACCCTAACCCTAACACTATCCTAGGGTTGATGCTAACCCTAACCCTAACACTATCCTAGGGCTGATGCTAACCATAACCCTAACCCTAACACTATCCTAGGGATGATGCTAACCCTAACCCTAACACTATCCTAGGGCTGATGCTAACCCTAACACTAACCCTAACACTATCCTAGGGCTGATGCTAACCCTAACCCTAACACTATCCTAGGGCTGATGCTAACCCTAACCCTAACCCTAACACTATCCTAGGGCTGATGCTAACCCTAACCCTAACACTATCCTAGGGCTGATGCTAACCCTAACCCTAACCCTAACACTATCCTAGGGCTGATGCTAACCCTAACCCTAACCCTAACACTATCCTAGAGCTGATGCTAACGCTAACCCTAACCCTAACCCTAACCCTAATGCTATCCTAGGGCTGATGCTAACCCTAACCCTAACCCTAACACTATCCTAGGGCTGATGCTAACCCTAACCCTAACACTATCCTAGGGCTGATGCTAACCCTAACACTAACTCTAACAATATCCTAGGGCTGACGCTAACCCTAACCCTAACCCTAACACTATCCTAAGGCTGATGCTAACCCTAACATTAACACTATCCTAGGCCTGGTGCTAACCCTAACCCTAACCCTAACACTATCGTAGGGCTCATGCTAACCCTAACCCTAATAATATCCTAGGGCTGATGCTAACCCTAACCTTAACCCTAACACTATCCTAGGGCTGATGCTAACCCTAACCCTAACCCTAACACTATCCTAGGGCTGATGCTAACCCTAACCCTAACTCTAACACTATCCTAGGGCTGATGCTAACCCTAACCCTAACAATATCCTATGCCTAATGATATCCCTAACCCTAAACCTAACACTATCCTAGGGCTGATGCTAACCCTAACCCTAACCCTAACACTATCCTAGGGCTGATTCTAACCGTAACCCTAACACTATCCTAGGCCTTATGGTAACCCTAACCCTAATCCTAACACTATCCTAGGCCTGATGCTAACCCTATCCCTAACCCTAACACTCTCCTAGGGCTGAGGCTAACCATAACCCTAACACTATCCTAGGGCTGATGCTAACCCTAACCTTAACACTATCCTAGGGCTGATACTAACCCTAACCCTAACCCTAACACTATCCTAGAGCTGATGCTAACCCTAACCCTAACACTATCCTAGGCCTGATGATAACCCTAACCCTAACCCTAACACTATCCTAGGGCTGATGCTAACCCTAACGCTAAGCCTAACACTATCCTTGATCTGATGCTAACTCTAACCATAACACTAACACTATCCTAGGCCTGATGATAACCCTAACCCTAAACCTAACACTATCCTAGGGTTTATGTTAATCCTAACCCTAACACTATCCTAGGGCTGATGCTAACCCTAACCCTAACCCTAACACTATCCTAGGGCGGATGCTAACGCGAACCCTAACCCTAACACTATCCTAGGGCTGATGCTAACCCTAACACTAACACTATCCTAGGGCTGATGCTAACCCTAACCCTAACCCTAACACTATCCTTGGGCTGATGCTAACCCTAACCCTAACTCTAACACTATCTTAGGGCTGAGGCTAACCCTAACCCAAACACTATCCTACGGCTGATGCTAACCCTAACCCTAACCCTAACACTATCCTAAGGCTGATGCTAACCCTAACACTAATACTATCCTAGGCCTGGTGCTAACCCTAACCCTAACCCTAACACAATCCTAGGGCTGATGCTAACCCTAACCCTAACCCTAACACTATCCTAGGGTTGATGCTAACCCTAATCCTAACACTATCCTAGGGCTGATGCTAATCCTAACCCTAACACTAACACTATCCTAGGGCTGATGCTAACCCTAACCCTAACACTATCCTTGGGCTGATGCTAACCCTAACCCTAACCCTAACACTATCCTAGGGCTGATGCTAACCCTAACCCTAACACTATCCTAGGGCTGATGCTAACCCTAACCCTAACCCTAACACTATCCTAAGTCTGATGCTAACCCTAGCCATCACACTATCCTAGGCCTGATGATAACCCTAACCCTAACCTTAACACTATCCTAGGGCTGATGCTAACCCTAACCCTAACCCTAACACTATCCTAGAGCTGATGCTAACCCTAACCCTAACAATATCCTAGGCCTGATGATAACCCTAACCCTAACCCTAACACTATCCTAGGGTTTATGTTAACCCTAACCCTAACACTATTCTAGGGCTGATGCCAACCCTAACACTAACACTATCCTAGGGCTGATGCTAACCCTAACCCTATCCCTAACACTATCCTAGGGCTGATGCTAACCCTAACCCTAACTCTAACACTATCTTAGGGCTGAGGCTAACCCTAACCCTAACACTATCCTAGGGCTGATGCTAAACTTAACCCTAACACTAACACTCTCCTAGGGCTGATGCTAACCCTAACCCTAACACTATCCTAGGCCTGATGCTAACCCTAACCCTAACACCATCCTAGGTCTGATGCTAACCCTAAACCTAACACTATCCTAGGGCTGATGCTAACCCTAACCCTAACCCTAACACTATCCTAGGGCTGATGTTAACCCTAACCCTAACACTATCCTAGGGCTGATGCTAACCCTAACCCTAACCCTAACACTCTCCTAGGGCTGATGCTAACCCTAACCCTAACACTATCCTAGGCCTGATGCTAACCCTAACCCTAACACTATCCTAGGGCTGATTCTAACCCTAACCCTAACCCTAACACTATCCTAGGCCTGATGCTAACCCTATCCCTAACCCTAACACTCTCCTAGGGCTGAGGCTAACCCTAACCCTGACACTATCCTAGGGCTGATGCTAACCCTAACCCTAACACTATCCTAGGGCTTATGCTAACCCTAACCCTAACCCTAACACTATCCTAGGGCTGATGCTAACCCTAACGCTAAGCCTAACACTATCCTTGATCTGATGCTAACTCTAACCCGAACACTAACACTCTCCTAGGGCTGATGCTAACCCTAACCCTAACACTCTCCTAGGGCTGATGCTAACCCTAACCCTAACACTATCCTAGGCCTGATGCTAACCCTAACCCTAACACTATCCTAGGGCTGATGCTAACCCTAACCCTAACCCTAACACTATCCTAGGCCTGATGCTAACCCTATCCCTAACCCTAACACTCTCCTAGGGCTGAGGCTAACCCTAACCCTAACACTATCCTAGGGCTGATGCTAACCCTAACCCTAACCCTAACACTATCCTAGGGTTGATGCTAACCCTAACCCTAACACTATCCTAGGGCTGATGCTAACCATAACCCTAACCCTAACACTATCCTAGGGATGATGCTAACCCTAACCCTAACACTATCCTAGGGCTGATGCTAACCCTAACACTAACCCTAACACTATCCTAGGGCTGATGCTAACCCTAACCCTAACACTATCCTAGGGCTGATGCTAACCCTAACCCTAACCCTAACACTATCCTAGGGCTGATGCTAACCCTAACCCTAACACTATCCTAGGGCTGATGCTAACCCTAACCCTAACCCTAACACTATCCTAGGGCTGATGCTAACCCTAACCCTAACCCTAACACTATCCTAGAGCTGATGCTAACGCTAACCCTAACCCTAACCCTAACCCTAATGCTATCCTAGGGCTGATGCTAACCCTAACCCTAACCCTAACACTATCCTAGGGCTGATGCTAACCCTAACCCTAACACTATCCTAGGGCTGATGCTAACCCTAACACTAACTCTAACAATATCCTAGGGCTGACGCTAACCCTAACCCTAACCCTAACACTATCCTAAGGCTGATGCTAACCCTAACATTAACACTATCCTAGGCCTGGTGCTAACCCTAACCCTAACCCTAACACTATCGTAGGGCTGATGCTAACCCTAACCCTAATAATATCCTAGGGCTGTTGCTAACCCTAACCTTAACCCTAACACTATCCTAGGGCTGATGCTAACCCTAACCCTAACCCTAACACTATCCTAGGGCTGATGCTAACCCTAACCCTAACTCTAACACTATCCTAGGGCTGATGCTAACCCTAACCCTAACAATATCCTATGCCTAATGATATCCCTAACCCTAAACCTAACACTATCCTAGGGCTGATGCTAACCCTAACGCTAACCCTAACACTATCCTAGGGCTGATTCTAACCGTAACCCTAACACTATCCTAGGCCTTATGGTAACCCTAACCCTAATCCTAACACTATCCTAGGCCTGATGCTAACCCTATCCCTAACCCTAACACTCTCCTAGGGCTGAGGCTAACCATAACCCTAACACTATCCTAGGGCTGATGCTAACCCTAACCTTAACACTATCCTAGGGCTGATACTAACCCTAACCCTAACCCTAACACTATCCTAGAGCTGATGCTAACCCTAACCCTAACACTATCCTAGGCCTGATGATAACCCTAACCCTAACCCTAACACTATCCTAGGGCTGATGCTAACCCTAACGCTAAGCCTAACACTATCCTTGATCTGATGCTAACTCTAACCCTAACACTAACACTATCCTAGGCCTGATGATAACCCTAACCCTAAACCTAACACTATCCTAGGGTTTATGTTAATCCTAACCCTAACACTATCCTAGGGCTGATGCTAACCCTAACCCTAACCCTAACACTATCCTAGGGCGGATGCTAACGCGAACCCTAACCCTAACACTATCCTAGGGCTGATGCTAACCCTAACACTAACACTATCCTAGGACTGATGCTAACCCTAACCCTAACCCTAACACTATCCTTGGGCTGATGCTAACCCTAACCCTAACTCTAACACTATCTTAGGGCTGAGGCTAACCCTAACCCAAACACTATCCTACGGCTGATGCTAACCCTAACCCTAACCCTAACACTATCCTAAGGCTGATGCTAACCCTAACACTAATACTATCCTAGGCCTGGTGCTAACCCTAACCCTAACCCTAACACAATCCTAGGGCTGATGCTAACCCTAACCCTAACCCTAACACTATCCTAGGGTTGATGCTAACCCTAATCCTAACACTATCCTAGGGCTGATGCTAATCCTAACCCTAACACTAACACTATCCTAGGGCTGATGCTAACCCTAACCCTAACACTATCCTTGGGCTGATGCTAACCCTAACCCTAACCCTAACACTATCCTAGGGCTGATGCTAACCCTAACCCTAACACTATCCTAGGGCTGATGCTAACCCTAACCCTAACCCTAACACTATCCTAAGTCTGATGCTAACCCTAGCCATCACACTATCCTAGGCCTGATGATAACCCTAACCCTAACCTTAACACTATCCTAGGGCTGATGCTAACCCTAACCCTAACCCTAACACTATCCTAGAGCTGATGCTAACCCTAACCCTAACAATATCCTAGGCCTGATGATAACCCTAACCCTAACCCTAACACTATCCTAGGGTTTATGTTAACCCTAACCCTAACACTATTCTAGGGCTGATGCCAACCCTAACACTAACACTATCCTAGGGCTGATGCTAACCCTAACACTATCCCTAACACTATCCTAGGGCTGATGCTAACCCTAACCCTAACTCTAACACTATCTTAGGGCTGAGGCTAACCCTAACCCTAACACTATCCTAGGGCTGATGCTAAACTTAACCCTAACACTAACACTCTCCTAGGGCTGATGCTAACCCTAACCCTAACACTATCCTAGGCCTGATGCTAACCCTAACCCTAACACCATCCTAGGTCAGATGCTAACCCTAAACCTAACACTATCCTAGGGCTGATGCTAACCCTAACCCTAACCCTAACACTATCCTAGGGCTGATGTTAACCCTAACCCTAACACTATCCTAGGGCTGATGCTAACCCTAACCCTAACCCTAACACTCTCCTAGGGCTGATGCTAACCCTAACCCCAACACTATCCTAGGCCTGATGCTAACCCTAACCCTAACACTATCCTAGGGCTGATTCTAACCCTAACCCTAACCCTAACACTATCCTAGGCCTGATGCTAACCCTATCCCTAACCCTAACACTCTCCTAGGGCTGAGGCTAACCCTAACCCTGACACTATCCTAGGGCTGATGCTAACCCTAACCCTAACACTATCCTAGGGCTTATGCTAACCCTAACCCTAACCCTAACACTATCCTAGGGCTGATGCTAACCCTAACGCTAAGCCTAACACTATCCTTGATCTGATGCTAACTCTAACCCGAACACTAACACTCTCCTAGGGCTGATGCTAACCCTAATCCTAACACTATCCTAGGCCTGATGCTAACCCTAACCCTAACACCATCCTAGGTCTGATGCTAACCCTAAACCTAACACTATCCTAGGGCTGATGCTAACCCTAACCCTAACCCTAACACTATCCTAGGGCTGATGCTAACCCTAACCCTAACTCTAACACTATCTTAGGGCTGAGGCTAACCCTAACCCTAACACTATCCTAGGGTTGATGCTAACCCTAATCCTAACACTATCCTAGGGCTGATGCTAATCCTAACCCTAACACTAACACTATCCTAGGGCTGATGCTAACCCTAACCCTAACACTATCCTAGGGCTGATGCTAACCCTAACCCTAACCCTAACACTATCCTAGGGCTGATGCTAACCCTAACCCTAACACTATCCTAGGGCTGATGCTAACCCTAACCCTAACCCTAACACTATCCTAAGTCTGATGCTAACCCTAGCCATCACACTATCCTAGGCCTGATGATAACCCTAACCCTAACCTTAACACTATCCTAGGGCTGATGCTAACCCTAACCCTAACCCTAACACTATCCTAGAGCTGATGCTAACCCTAACCCTAACAATATCCTAGGCCTGATGATAACCCTAACCCTAACCCTAACACTATCCTAGGGTTTATGTTAACCCTAACCCTAACACTATTCTAGGGCTGATGCCAACCCTAACACTAACACTATCCTAGGGCTGATGCTAACCCTAACCCTATCCCTAACACTATCCTAGGGCTGATGCTAACCCTAACCCTAACTCTAACACTATCTTAGGGCTGAGGCTAACCCTAACCCTAACACTATCCTAGGGCTGATGCTAACCTTAACCCTAACACTAACACTCTCCTAGGGCTGATGCTAACCCTAACCCTAACACTATCCTAGGCCTGATGCTAACCCTAACCCTAACACCATCCTAGGTCTGATGCTAACCCTAAACCTAACACTATCCTAGGGCTGATGCTAACCCTAACCCTAACCCTAACACTATCCTAGGGCTGATGTTAACCCTAACCCTAACACTATCCTAGGGCTGATGCTAACCCTAACCCTAACCCTAACACTCTCCTAGGGCTGATGCTAACCCTAACCCTAACACTATCCTAGGCCTGATGCTAACCCTAACCCTAACACTATCCTAGGGCTGATTCTAACCCTAACCCTAACCCTAACACTATCCTAGGCCTGATGCTAACCCTATCCCTAACCCTAACACTCTCCTAGGGCTGAGGCTAACCCTAACCCTAACACTATCCTAGGGCTGATGGTAACCCTAACCCTAACCCTAACACTATCCTAGGGTTGATGCTAAATCTAACCCTAACACTATCCTAGGGCTGATGCTAACCATAACCCTAACCCTAACACTATCCTAGGGATGATGCTAACCCTAACCCTAACACTATCCTAGGGCTGATGCTAACCCTAACACTAACCCTAACACTATCCTAGGGCTGATGCTAACCCTAACCCTAACACTATCCTAGGGCTGATGCTAACCCTAACCCTAACACTAACACTATCCTAGGGCTGATGCTAACCCTAACCCTAACACTATCCTAGGGCTGATGCTAACCCTAACCCTAACCCTAACACTATCCTAGGGCTGATGCTAACCCTAACCCTAACCCTAACACTATCCTAGAGCTGATGCTAACGCTAACCCTAACCCTAACCCTAACCCTAATGCTATCCTAGGGCTGATGCTAACCCTAACCCTAACCCTAACACTATCCTAGGGCTGATGCTAACCCTAACCCTAACACTATCCTAGGGCTGATGCTAACCCTAACACTAACTCTAACAATATCCTAGGGCTGACGCTAACCCTAACCCTAACCCTAACACTATCCTAAGGCTGATGCTAACCCTAACATTAACACTATCCTAGGCCTGGTGCTAACCCTAACCCTAACCCTAACACTATCGTAGGGCTGATGCTAACCCTAACCCTAATAATATCCTAGGGCTGATGCTAACCCTAACCTTAACCCTAACACTATCCTAGGGCTGATGCTAACCCTAACCATAACCCTAACACTATCCTAGGGCTGATGCTAACCCTAACCCTAACTCTAACACTATCCTAGGGCTGATGCTAACCCTAACCCTAACAATATCCTATGCCTAATGATATCCCTAACCCTAAACCTAACACTATCCTAGGGCTGATGCTAACCCTAACCCTAACCCTAACACTATCCTAGGGCTGATTCTAACCGTAACCCTAACACTATCCTAGGCCTTATGGTAACCCTAACCCTAATCCTAACACTATCCTAGGCCTGATGCTAACCCTATCCCTAACCCTAACACTCTCCTAGGGCTGAGGCTAACCATAACCCTAACACTATCCTAGGGCTGATGCTAACCCTAACCCTAACGCTAACACTATCCTAGGGCTGATGCTAACCCTAACACTAACACTATCCTGGGGCTGATGCTAACCCAAACCCTAACCCTAACACTATCCTAAGGCTGATGCTAACACTAACCCTAACTCTAACACTATCCTAGCGCTGAGGCTAACCCTAACCCTAACACTATTATACGGCTGATGCTAACCATAACCCTAACCCTAACACTATCCTAAGGCTGATGCTAACCCTAACCCTAACACTATCCTAGGCCTGATGCTAACCCTAACCCTAACACTATCCTAGGGCTGATGCTAATCCTAACCCTAACCCTAACACTATCCTAGGCCTGATGCTAACCCTATCCCTAACCCTAACACTCTCCTAGGGCTGAGGCTAACCCTAACACTAACACTATCCTAGGGCTGATGCTAATCCTAACCCTAACCCTAACACTATCCTAGGGTTGATGCTAACCCTAACCCTAACACTATCCTAGGGCTGATGCTAACCCTAACCCTAACCCTAACACTATCCTAGGGCTGATGCTAACCCTAACCCTAACACTATCCTAGGGCTGATGCTAACCCTAACCCTAAACCTAACACTATCCTAGGGCTGATGCTAACTCTAACCCTAACACTATCCTAGGGCTGATGCTAACCCTAACCCTAACCCTAACACTATCCTAAGTCTGATGCTAACCCTAGCCCTCACACTATCCTAGGCCTGATGATAACCCTAACCCTAACCTTAACACTATCCTAGGGCTGATGCTAACCCTAACCCTAACCCTAACACTATCCTAGAGCTGATGCTAACCCTAACCCTAACACTATCCTAGGCCTGATGATAACCCTAACCCTAACCCTAACACTATCCTAGGGCTGATGCTAACCCTAACCCTAACACTATCCTAGGCCTGATGCTAACCCTAACCCTAACACTTACACTATCCTAGGGCTGATGCTAACCCTAACCCTAACCCTGACACTATCCTAGGTCTGATGCTAACCCTAAACCTAACACTATCCTAGGGCTGATGCTAACCCTAACCCTAACCCTAACACTATCCTAGGGATGATGTTAACCCTAACCCTAACACTATCCTAGGGCTGATGCTAACCCTAACCCTAACCCTAACACTCTCCTAGGGCTGATGCTAACCCTAACCCTAACACTATCCTAGGCCTGATGCTAACCCAAACCCTAACACTATCCTAGGGCTGATGCTAACCCTAACCCTAACCCTAACACTATCCTAGGGATGATGTTAACCGTAACCCTAAGACTATCCTAGGGCTGATGCTAACCCTAACCCTAACCCTAACACTATCCTAGGGCTGATATTAACCCTAACCCTAACCCTAACACTATCCTAGGGCTGATGGTAACCTTAACCCTAACACTGTCCTAGGGCTGATGCTAACCCTAACCCTAACCCTAACACTATCCTAGGGCTGATGCTAACCCTAACCCTATCCCTAACACTATCCTAGAGCTGATGCTAACGCTAACCCTAACCCTAACCATAATCCTAATGCTATCCTAGGGCTGATGCTAGCCCTAACCCTAACCCTAACACTGTCCTAGGGCTGATGCTAACCCTAACACTAACACTATCCTAGGGCTGATGCTAACCCTAACCCTAACCCTAACACTATCCTAGGGCTGATGCTAACCCTAACCCTAACTCTAACACTATCCTAGGGCTGAGGCTAACCCTAACCCTAACACTATCCTACGGCTGATTCTAACCCTAACCCTAACCCTAACACTATCCTAAGGCTGATGCTAACCTTAACACTAACACTGTCCTAGGCCTGGTGCTAACCCTAACCCTAACCCTAACACTATCCTAGGGCTGATGCTAACCCTAACCCTAATAATATCCTAGGGCTGATGCTAACCCTAACCCTAACCCTAACACTATCCTAGGGCTGATGCTAACCCTAACCCTAACCCTAACACTATCCTAGGGCTGATGCTAACCCTAACCCTAACTCTAACACTATCCTAGGGCTGATGCTAACCCGAACCCTAACAATATCCTAGGCCTGATGATATCCCTAACCCTAAACCTAACACTATCCTAGGGCTGATGCTAACCCTATCCCTAACCCTAACACTCTCCTAGGGCTGAGGCTAACCCTAACCCTAACACTATCCTGGGGCTGATGCTAACCCTAACCCTAACGCTAACAATATCCTAGGGCTGATGCTAACCCTAACACTAACACTATCCTAGGGCTGATGCTAACCCAAACCCTAACCCTAACACTATCCTAGGGTTGATGCTAACAATAACCCTAACTCTAACACTATCCTAGGGCTGAGGCTAACCCTAACCCTAACCCTATCCTATGGCTGATGCTAACCCTAACCCTAACCCTAACACTATCCTAAGGCTTATGCTAACCCTAACACTAACACTATCCTAGGCCTGGTGCTAACCCTAACCCTAACCCTAACACTATTCTAGGGCTGATGCTAACCCTAACCCTAATAATATCCTAGGGCTGATGCTAACCCTAACCTTAACCCTAACTCTATCCTAGGGCTGATGCTAACCCTAACCCTAACACTAACACTATCCTAGGGCTGATGCTAACCCTAACCCTAACCCTAACACTATCCTAGGGCTGATGCTAACCCTAACACTAACAATATCCTAGGCCTGATGATATCCATAACCCTAAACCTAACACTATCCTAGGGCTGATGCTAACCCTAACCCTAACACTATCCTAGGGCTGATGCTAACCCTAACCCTAACCCGAACACTATCCTAGGGCTGATGCTAACCCTAACGCTAAGCCTAACACTATCCTTGATCTGATGCTAACCCTAACGCTAACCCTAACACTATCCTAGTCCTGATGATAACCCTAACCCTAAACCTAACACTATCCTAGGGTTTATGTTAACCCTAACCCTAACATTATCCTAGGGCTGATGCTAACCCTAACCCTAACCCTAACACTATCCTAGGGCGGATGCTAACGCTAACCCTAACCCTAACACTATCCTAGGGCTGATGCTAACCCGAACACTAACACTATTCTAGGGCTGATGCTAACCCTAACCCTAACCCTAACACTAACCTAGGGCTGATGCTAACCCTAACCCTAACTCTAACACTATCTTAGGGCTGAGGCTAACCCTAACCCAAACACTATCCTACGGCTGATGCTAACCTAACCCTAACACTATCCTGGGCCTGGTGCTAACCCTAACCCTAACACTAACACTATCCTAGGGCTGATGCTAACCCTAACCCTAATACTATCCTAGGGCTGATGCTAACCCTAACCCTAACCCTAAGACTATCCTAGGGTTGATGCTAACCCTAACCCTAACACTTACACTATCCTAGGGCTGATGCTAACCCTAACCCTAACACTATCCTTTGCCTGATGCTAACCCTAACCCTAACACTTACACTATCCTAGGGCTGATGCTAACCTTAACCCTAACCCTAACACTATCCTAGGTCTGATGCTAACCCTAAACCTAACACTATCCTAGGGCTGATGCTAACCCTAACCCTAACCCTAACACTATCCTAGGGCTGATGTTAACCCTAATCCTAACACTATCCTAGGGCTGATGCTAACCCTAACCCTAACCCTAACACTCTCCTAGGGCTGATGCTAACCCTAACCCTAACACTATCCTAGGCCTGATGCTAACCCTAACCCTAACACTATCCTAGGGCTGATGCTAACCCTAACCCTAACCCTAACACTATCCTAGGCCTGATGCTAACCCTATCCCTCACCCTAACACTCTCCTAGGGCTGAGGCTAACCCTAAACCTAACACTATCCTAGGGTTGATGCTAACCCTAACCCTAACACTATCCTAGGGCTGATGCTAACCATAACCCTAACCCTAACACTATCCTAGGGCTGATGCTAACCCTAACACTAACACTATCCTAGGGCTGATGCTAACCCTAACCCTAACCCTAACACTATCCTAGGGCTGATGCTAACCCTAACCCTAACACTATCCTAGGGCTGATGCTAACCCTAACCCAAACCCTAACACTATCCTAGGGCTGATGCTAACCCTAACCCTAACACTATCCTAGGGCTGATGCTAACCCTAACCCTAACCCTAACACTATCCTAGGGCTGATGCTAACCCTAACCCTATCCCTAACACTATCCTAGAGCTGATGCTAACGCTAACCCTAACCCTAACCCTCATCCTAATGCTATCCTAGGACTGATGCTAACCCTAACCCTAACCCTAACACTATCCTAGGGCTGATGCTAACCCTAACACTAACACTATCCTAGGGCTGATGCTAACCCTAACCCTAACCCTAACACTATCCTATGGCTGATGCTAACCCTAACCCTAACTCTAACACTATCCTAGGGCTGAGGCTAACCCTAACCCTAACACTATCCTACGGCTGATGCTAACCCTAACCCTAACCCTAACACTATCCTAGAGCTGATGCTAACGCTAACCCTAACCCTAACCCTAACCCTAATGCTATCCTAGGGCTGATGCTAACCCTAACCCTAACCCTAACACTATCCTAGGGCTGATGCTAACCCTAACCCTAACCCTAACACTATCCTAGGGCTGATTCTAACCGTAACCCTAACACTATCCTAGGCCTGATGGTAACCCTAACCCTAATCCTAACACTATCCTAGGCCTGATGCTAACCCTATCCCTAACCCTAACACTCTCCTAGGGCTGAGGCTAACCATAACCCTAACAGTATCCTAGGGCTGATGCTAACCCTAACCCTAACGCTAACACTATCCTAGGGCTGATGCTAACCCTAACACTAACACTATCCTAGGGCTGATGTTAACCCAAACCCTAACCCTAACACTATCCTAGGGCTGATGCTAACACTAACCCTAACTCTAACACTATCCTAGCGCTGAGGCTAACCCTAACCCTAACACTATTATACGGCTGATGCTAACCCTAACCCTAACCCTAACACTATCCTAAGGCTGATGCTAACCCTAACCCTAACACTATCCTAGGCCTGATGCTAACCCTAACCCTAACACTATCCTAGGGCTGATGCTAACCCTAACCCTAACCCTAACACTATCCTAGGCCTGATGCTAACCCTATCCCTAACCCTAACACTCTCCTAGGGCTGAGGCTAACCCTAACACTAACACTATCCTAGGGCTGATGCTAATCCTAACCCTAACCCTAACACTATCCTAGGGTTGATGCTAACCCTAACCCTAACACTATCCTAGGGCTGATGCTAACCCTAACCCTAACCCTAACACTATCCTAGGGCTGATGCTAACCCTAACCCTAACACTATCCTAGGGCTGATGCTAACCCTAACCCTAACCCTAACACTATCCTAGGGCTGATGCTAACTCTAACCCTAACACTATCCTAGGGCTGATGCTAACCCTAACCCTAACCCTAACACTATCCTAAGTCTGATGCTAACCCTAGCCCTCACACTATCCTAGGCCTGATGATAACCCTAACCCTAACCTTAAAACTATCCTAGGGCTGATGCTAACCCTAACCCTAACCCTAACACTATCCTAGAGCTGATGCTAACCCTAACCCTAACACTATCCTAGGCCTGATTATAACCCTAACCCTAACCCTAACACTATCCTAGGGCTGATGCTAACCCTAAACCTAACACTATCCTAGGGCTGATGCTAACCCTAACCCTAACCCGAACACTATCCTAGGGCTGATGCTAACCCTAACGCTAAGCCTAACACTCTCCTTGATCTGATGCTAACCCTAACCCTAACCCTAACACTATCCTAGGCCTGATGATAACCCTAACCCTAAACCTAACACTATCCTAGGGTTTATGTTAACCCTAACCCTAACACTATCCTAGGGCTGATGATAACCCTAACCCTAACCCTAACACTATCCTAGGGCGGATGCTAACGCTAACCCTAACCCTAACACTATCCTAGGGCTGATGCTAACCCTAACACTAACACTATTCTAGGGCTGATGCTAACCCTAACCCTAACCCTACCACTAACCTAGGGCTGATGCTAACCCTAACCCTAACTCTAACACTATCTTAGGGCTGATGCTAACCCTAACCCTAATACTATCCTAAGGCTGATGCTAACCCTAACCCTAACCCTAAGACTATCCTAGGGTAGATGCTAACCCTAACCCTAACCCTAACACTATCCTAGGGCTGATGCTAACCCTAACCCTAACACTATCCTAGGCCTGATGCTAACCCTAACCCTAACACTTACACTATCCTAGGGCTGATGCTAACCCTAACCCTAACCCTGACACTATCCTAGGTCTGATGCTAACCCTAAACCTAACACTATCCTAGGGCTGATGCTAACCCTAACCCTAACCCTAACACTATCCTAGGGATGATGTTAACCCTAACCCTAACACTATCCTAGGGCTGATGCTAACCCTAACCCTAACCCTAACACTCTCCTAGGGCTGATGCTAACCCTAACAATAACACTATCCTAGGCCTGATGCTAACCCAAACCCTAACACTATCCTAGGGCTGATGCTAACCCTAACCCTAACCCTAACACTATCCTAGGGATGATGTTAACCCTAACCCTAACACTATCCTAGGGCTGATGCTAACCCTAACCCTAACCCTAACTCTATCCTAGGGCTGATGCTAACTCTAACCCTAACACTATCCTAGGGCTGATGCTAACCCTAACCCTAACCCTAACACTATCCTAAGTCTGATGCTAACCCTAGCCCTCACACTATCCTAGGCCTGATGATAACCCTAACCCTAACTTTAACACTATCCTAGGGCTGATGCTAACCCTAACCCTAACCCTAACACTATCCTAGAGCTGATGCTAACCCTAACCCTAACACTATCCTAGGCCTGATGATAACCCTAACCCTAACCCTAACACTATCCTAGGGCTGATGCTAACCCTAAACCTAACACTATCCTAGGGCTGATGCTAACCCTAACCCTAACCCGAACACTATCCTAGGTCTGATGCTAACCCTAACGCTAAGCCTAACACTCTCCTTGATCTGATGCTAACCCTAACCCTAACCCTAACACTATCCTAGGCCTGATGATAACCCTAACCCTAAACCTAACACTATCCTAGGGTTTATGTTAACCCTAACCCTAACACTATCCTAGGGCTGATGCTAACCCTAACCCTAACCCTAACACTATCCTAGGGCGGAAGCTAACGCTAACCCTAACCCTAACACTATCCTAGGGCTGATGCTAACCCTAACACTAACACTATTCTAGGGCTGATGCTAACCCTAACCCTAACCCTAACACTAACCTAGGGCTGATGCTAACCCTAACCCTAACTCTAACACTATCTTAGGGCTGATGCTAACCCTAACCCTAATACTATCCTAAGGCTGATGCTAACCCTAACCCTAACCCTAAGACTATCCTAGGGTTGATGCTAACCCTAACCCTAACCCTTACACTATCCTAGGGCTGATGCTAACCCTAACCCTAACACGATCCTAGGCCTGATGCTAACCCTAACCCTAACACTTACACTATCCTAGGGCTGATGCTAACCCTAACCCTAACCCTGACACTATCCTAGGTCTGATGCTAACCCTAAACCTAACACTATCCTAGGGCTGATTTTAACCCTAACCCTAACCCTAACACTATCCTAGGGATGATGTTAACCCTAACCCTAACACTATCCTAGGGCTGATGCTAACCCTAACCCTAACCCTAACACTCTCCTAGGGCTGATGCTAACCCTAACCCTAACACTATCCTAGGCCTGATGCTAACCCAAACCCTAACACTATCCTAGGGCTGATGCTAACCCTAACCCTAACCCTAACACTATCCTAGGGATGATGTTAACCCTAACCCTAACACTATCCTAGGGCTGATGCTAACCCTAACCCTAACCCTAACACTATCCTAGGGCTGATGCTAACCCTAACCCTAACCCTAACACTATCCTAAGTCTGATGCTAACCCTAGCCCTCACACTATCCTAGGCCTTATGATAACCCTAACCCTAACCTTAACACTATCCTAGGGCTGATGCTAACCCTAACCCTAACCCTAACACTATCCTAGAGCTGATGCTAACCCTAACCCTAACACTATCCTAGGCCTGATGATAACCCTAACCCTAACCCTAACACTATCCTAGGGCTGATGCTAACCCTAAACCTAACACTATCCTAGGGCTGATGCTAACCCTAACCCTAACCCGAACACTATCCTAGGGCTGATGCTAACCCTAACGCTAAGCCTAACACTCTCCTTGATCTGATGCTAACCCTAACCCTAACCCTAACACTATCCTAGGCCTGATGATAACCCTAACCCTAAACCTAACACTATCCTAGGGTTTATGTTAACCCTAACCCTAACACTATCCTAGGGCTGATGCTAACCCTAACCCTAACTCTAACACTATCCTAGGGCGGAAGCTAACGCTAACCCTAACCCTAACACTATCCTAGGGCTGATGCTAACCCTAACACTAACACTATTCTAGGGCTGATGCTAACCCTAACCCTAACCCTAACACTAACCTAGGGCTGATGCTAACCCTAACCCTAACTCTAACACTATCTTAGGGCTGATGCTAACCCTAACCCTAATACTATCCTAAGACTGATGCTAACCCTAACCCTAACCCTAAGACTATCCTAGGGTTGATGCTAACCCTAACCCTAACCCTTACACTATCCTAGGGCTGATGCTAACCCTAACCCTAACACTATCCTAGGCCTGATGCTAACCCTAACCCTAACACTTACACTATCCTAGGGCTGATGCTAACCCTAACCCTAACCCTGACACTATCCTAGGTCTGATGCTAACCCTAAACCTAACACTATCCTAGGGCTGATTTTAACCCTAACCCTAACCCTAACACTATCCTAGGGATGATGTTAACCCTAACCCTAACACTATCCTAGGGCTGATGCTAACCCTAACCCTAACCCTAACACTCTCCTAGGGCTGATGCTAACCCTAACCCTAACACTATCCTAGGCCTGATGCTAACCCAAACCCTAACACTATCCTAGGGCTGATGCTAACCCTAACCCTAACCCTAACACTATCCTAGGGATGATGTTAACCCTAACCCTAACACTATCCTAGGGCTGATGCTAACCCTAACCCTAACCCTAACACTATCCTAGGGCTGAGGCTAACCCTAACCCTAACACTATCCTACGGCTGATTCTAACCCTAACCCTAACCCTAACACTATCCTAAGGCTGATGCTAACCTTAACACTAACACTGTCCTAGGCCTGGTGCTAACCCTAACCCTAACCCTAACACTATCCTAGGGCTGATGCTAACCCTAACCCTAATAATATCCTAGGGCTGATGCTAACCCTAACCCTAACCCTAACACTATCCTAGGGCTGATGCTAACCCTAACCCTAACCCTAACACTATCCTAGGGCTGATGCTAACCCTAACCCTAACTCTAACACTATCCTAGGGCTGATGCTAACCCGAACCCTAACAATATCCTAGGCCTGATGATATCCCTAACCCTAAACCTAACACTATCCTAGGGCTGATGCTAACCCTATCCCTAACCCTAACACTCTCCTAGGGCTGAGGCTAACCCTAACCCTAACACTATCCTGGGGCTGATGCTAACCCTAACCCTAACGCTAACAATATCCTAGGGCTCATGCTAACCCTAACACTAACACTATCCTAGGGCTGATGCTAACCCAAACCCTAACCCTAACACTATCCTAGGGTTGATGCTAACAATAACCCTAACTCTAACACTATCCTAGGGCTGAGGCTAACCCTAACCCTAACCCTATCCTATGGCTGATGCTAACCCTAACCCTAACCCTAACACTATCCTAAGGCTTATGCTAACCCTAACACTAACACTATCCTAGGCCTGGTGCTAACCCTAACCCTAACCCTAACACTATTCTAGGGCTGATGCTAACCCTAACCCTAATAATATCCTAGGGCTGATGCTAACCCTAACCTTAACCCTAACTCTATCCTAGGGCTGATGCTAACCCTAACCCTAACACTAACACTATCCTAGGGCTGATGCTAACCCTAACCCTAACCCTAACACTATCCTAGGGCTGATGCTAACCCTAACACTAACAATATCCTAGGCCTGATGATATCCATAACCCTAAACCTAACACTATCCTAGGGCTGATGCTAACCCTAACCCTAACACTATCCTAGGGCTGATGCTAACCCTAACCCTAACCCGAACACTATCCTAGGGCTGATGCTAACCCTAACGCTAAGCCTAACACTATCCTTGATCTGATGCTAACCCTAACGCTAACCCTAACACTATCCTAGTCCTGATGATAACCCTAACCCTAAACCTAACACTATCCTAGGGTTTATGTTAACCCTAACCCTAACATTATCCTAGGGCTGATGCTAACCCTAACCCTAACCCTAACACTATCCTAGGGCGGATGCTAACGCTAACCCTAACCCTAACACTATCCTAGGGCTGATGCTAACCCGAACACTAACACTATTCTAGGGCTGATGCTAACCCTAACCCTAACCCTAACACTAACCTAGGGCTGATGCTAACCCTAACCCTAACTCTAACACTATCTTAGGGCTGAGGCTAACCCTAACCCAAACACTATCCTACGGCTGATGCTAACCTAACCCTAACACTATCCTGGGCCTGGTGCTAACCCTAACCCTAACCCTAACACTATCCTAGGGCTGATGCTAACCCTAACCCTAATACTATCCTAGGGCTGATGCTAACCCTAACCCTAACCCTAAGACTATCCTAGGGTTGATGCTAACCCTAACCCTAACCCTAACACTTACACTATCCTAGGGCTGATGCTAACCCTAACCCTAACACTATCCTTTGCCTGATGCTAACCCTAACCCTAACACTTACACTATCCTAGGGCTGATGCTAACCTTAACCCTAACCCTAACACTATCCTAGGTCTGATGCTAACCCTAAACCTAACACTATCCTAGGGCTGATGCTAACCCTAACCCTAACCCTAACACTATCCTAGGGCTGATGTTAACCCTAATCCTAACACTATCCTAGGGCTGATGCTAACCCTAACCCTAACCCTAACACTCTCCTAGGGCTGATGCTAACCCTAACCCTAACACTATCCTAGGCCTGATGCTAACCCTAACCCTAACACTATCCTAGGGCTGATGCTAACCCTAACCCTAACCCTAACACTATCCTAGGCCTGATGCTAACCCTATCCCTCACCCTAACACTCTCCTAGGGCTGAGGCTAACCCTAAACCTAACACTATCCTAGGGCTGATGCTAACCCTAACCCTAACCCTAACACTATCCTAGGGTTGATGCTAACCCTAACCCTAACACTATCCTAGGGCTGATGCTAACCATAACCCTAACCCTAACACTATCCTAGGGCTGATGCTAACCCTAACACTAACACTATCCTAGGGCTGATGCTAACCCTAACCCTAACCCTAACACTATCCTAGGGCTGATGCTAACCCTAACCCTAACACTATCCTAGGGCTGATGCTAACCCTAACCCAAACCCTAACACTATCATAGGGCTGATGCTAACCCTAACCCTAACACTATCCTAGGGCTGATGCTAACCCTAACCCTAACCCTAACACTATCCTAGGGCTGATGCTAACCCTAACCCTATCCCTAACACTATCCTAGAGCTGATGCTAACGCTAACCCTAACCCTAACCCTCATCCTAATGCTATCCTAGGACTGATGCTAACCCTAACCCTAACCCTAACACTATCCTAGGGCTGATGCTAACCCTAACACTAACACTATCCTAGGGCTGATGCTAACCCTAACCCTAACCCTAACACTATCCTATGGCTGATGCTAACCCTAACCCTAACTCTAACACTATCCTAGGGCTGAGGCTAACCCTAACCCTAACACTATCCTACGGCTGATGCTAACCCTAACCCTAACCCTAACACTATCCTAGAGCTGATGCTAACGCTATCCCTAACCCTAACCCTAACCCTAATGCTATCCTAGGGCTGATGCTAACCCTAACCCTAACCCTAACACTATCCTAGGGCTGATGCTAACCCTAACCCTAACCCTAACACTATCCTAGTGCTGATTCTAACCGTAACCCTAACACTATCCTAGGCCTGATGGTAACCCTAACCCTAATCCTAACACTATCCTAGGCCTGATGCTAACCCTATCCCTAACCCTAACACTCTCCTAGGGCTGAGGCTAACCATAACCCTAACAGTATCCTAGGGCTGATGCTAACCCTAACCCTAACGCTAACACTATCCTAGGGCTGATGCTAACCCTAACACTAACACTATCCTAGGGCTGATGTTAACCCAAACCCTAACCCTAACACTATCCTAGGGCTGATGCTAACACTAACCCTAACTCTAACACTATCCTAGCGCTGAGGCTAACCCTAACCCTAACACTATTATACGGCTGATGCTAACCCTAACCCTAACCCTAACACTATCCTAAGGCTGATGCTAACCCTAACCCTAACACTATCCTAGGCCTGATGCTAACCCTAACCCTAACACTATCCTAGGGCTGATGCTAACCCTAACCCTAACCCTAACACTATCCTAGGCCTGATGCTAACCCTATCCCTAACCCTAACACTCTCCTAGGGCTGAGGCTAACCCTAACACTAACACTATCCTAGGGCTGATGCTAATCCTAACCCTAACCCTAACACTATCCTAGGGTTGATGCTAACCCTAACCCTAACACTATCCTAGGGCTGATGCTAACCCTAACCCTAACCCTAACACTATCCTAGGGCTGATGCTAACCCTAACCCTAACACTATCCTAGGGCTGATGCTAACCCTAACCCTAACCCTAACACTATCCTAGGGCTGATGCTAACTCTAACCCTAACACTATCCTAGGGCTGATGCTAACCCTAACCCTAACCCTAACACTATCCTAAGTCTGATGCTAACCCTAGACCTCACACTATCCTAGGCCTGATGATAACCCTAACCCTAACCTTAACACTATCCTAGGGCTGATGCTAACCCTAACCCTAACCCTAACACTATCCTAGAGCTGATGCTAACCCTAACCCTAACACTATCCTAGGCCTGATTATAACCCTAACCCTAACCCTAACACTATCCTAGGGCTGATGCTAACCCTAAACCTAACACTATCCTAGGGCTGATGCTAACCCTAACCCTAACCCGAACACTATCCTAGGGCTGATGCTAACCCTAACGCTAAGCCTAACACTCTCCTTGATCTGATGCTAACCCTAACCCTAACCCTAACACTATCCTAGGCCTGATGATAACCCTAACCCTAAACCTAACACTATCCTAGGGTTTATGTTAACCCTAACCCTAACACTATCCTAGGGCTGATGCTAACCCTAACCCTAACCCTAACACTATCCTAGGGCGGATGCTAACGCTAACCCTAACCCTAACACTATCCTAGGGCTGATGCTAACCCTAACACTAACACTATTCTAGGGCTGATGCTAACCCTAACCCTAACCCTAACACTAACCTAGGGCTGATGCTAACCCTAACCCTAACTCTAACACTATCTTAGGGCTGATGCTAACCCTAACCCTAATACTATCCTAAGGCTGATGCTAACCCTAACCCTAACCCTAAGACTATCCTAGGGTAGATGCTAACCCTAACCCTAACCCTAACACTATCCTAGGGCTGATGCTAACCCTAACCCTAACACTATCCTAGGCCTGATGCTAACCCTAACCCTAACACTTACACTATCCTAGGGCTGATGCTAACCCTAACCCTAACCCTGACACTATCCTAGGTCTGATGCTAACCCTAAACCTAACACTATCCTAGGGCTGATGCTAACCCTAACCCTAACCCTAACACTATCCTAGGGATGATGTTAACCCTAACCCTAACACTATCCTAGGGCTGATGCTAACCCTAACCCTAACCCTAACACTCTCCTAGGGCTGATGCTAACCCTAACAATAACACTATCCTAGGCCTGATGCTAACCCAAACCCTAACACTATCCTAGGGCTGATGCTAACCCTAACCCTAACCCTAACACTATCCTAGGGATGATGTTAACCCTAACCCTAACACTATCCTAGGGCTGATGCTAACCCTAACCCTAACCCTAACTCTATCCTAGGGCTGATGCTAACTCTAACCCTAACACTATCCTAGGGCTGATGCTAACCCTAACCCTAACCCTAACACTATCCTAAGTCTGATGCTAACCCTAGCCCTCACACTATCCTAGGCCTGATGATAACCCTAACCCTAACCTTAACACTATCCTAGGGCTGATGCTAACCCTAACCCTAACCCTAACACTATCCTAGAGCTGATGCTAACCCTAACCCTAACACTATCCTAGGCCTGATGATAACCCTAACCCTAACCCTAACACTATCCTAGGGCTGATGCTAACCCTAAACCTAACACTATCCTAGGGCTGATGCTAACCCTAACCCTAACCCGAACACTATCCTAGGGCTGATGCTAACCCTAACGCTAAGCCTAACACTCTCCTTGATCTGATGCTAACCCTAACCCTAACCCTAACACTATCCTAGGCCTGATGATAACCCTAACCCTAAACCTAACACTATCCTAGGGTTTATGTTAACCCTAACCCTAACACTATCCTAGGGCTGATGCTAACCCTAACCCTAACCCTAACACTATCCTAGGGCGGAAGCTAACGCTAACCCTAACCCTAACACTATCCTAGGGCTGATGCTAACCCTAACACTAACACTATTCTAGGGCTGATGCTAACCCTAACCCTAACCCTAACACTAACCTAGGGCTGATGCTAACCCTAACCCTAACTCTAACACTATCTTAGGGCTGATGCTAACCCTAACCCTAATACTATCCTAAGGCTGATGCTAACCCTAACCCTAACCCTAAGACTATCCTAGGGTTGATGCTAACCATAACCCTAACCCTTACACTATCCTAGGGCTGATGCTAACCCTAACCCTAACACTATCCTAGGCCTGATGCTAACCCTAACCCTAACACTTACACTATCCTAGGGCTGATGCTAACCCTAACCCTAACCCTGACACTATCCTAGGTCTGATGCTAACCCTAAACCTAACACTATCCTAGGGCTGATTTTAACCCTAACCCTAACCCTAACACTATCCTAGGGATGATGTTAACCCTAACCCTAACACTATCCTAGGGCTGATGCTAACCCTAACCCTAACCCTAACACTCTCCTAGGGCTGATGCTAACCCTAACCCTAACACTATCCTAGGCCTGATGCTAACCCAAACCCTAACACTATCCTAGGGCTGATGCTAACCCTAACCCTAACCCTAACACTATCCTAGGGATGATGTTAACCCTAACCCTAACACTATCCTAGGGCTGATGCTAACCCTAACCCTAACCCTAACACTATCCTAGGGCTGATGCTAACCCTAACCCTAACCCTAACACTATCCTAGGGCTGATGGTAACCTTAACCCTAACACTGTCCTAGGGCTGATGCTAACCCTAACCCTAACCCTAACACTATCCTAGGGCTGATGCTAACCCTAACCCTATCCCTAACACTATCCTAGAGCTGATGCTAACGCTAACCCTAACCCTAACCCTAATCCTAATGCTATCCTAGGGCTGATGCTAACCCTAACCCTAACCCTAACACTATCCTAGGGCTGATGCTAACCCTAACACTAACACTATCCTAGGGCTGATGCTAACCCTAACCCTAACCCTAACACTATCCTAGGGCTGATGCTAACCCTAACCCTAACTCTAACACTATCCTAGGGCTGAGGCTAACCCTAACGCTAACACTATCCTACGGCTGATTCTAACACTAACCCTAACCCTAACACTATCCTAAGGCTGATGCTAACCTTAACACTAACACTGTCCTAGGCCTGGTGCTAACCCTAACCCTAACCCTAACACTATCCTAGGGCTGATGCTAACCCTAACCCTAATAATATCCTAGGACTGATGCTAACCCTAACCCTAACCCTAACACTATCCTAGGGCTGATGCTAACCCTAACCCTAACCCTAACACTATCCTAGGGCTGATGCTAACCCTAACCCTAACTCTAACACTATCCTAGGGCTGATGCTAACCCGAACCCTAACAATATCCTAGGCCTGATGATATCCCTAACCCTAAACCTAACACTATCCTAGGGCTGATGCTAACCCTAACCCTAACCCTAACACTATCCTAGGGCTGATTCTAACCGTAACCCTAACACTATCCTAGGCCTGATGCTAACCCTATCCCTAACCCTAACACTCTCCTAGGGCTGAGGCTAACCCTAACCCTAACACTATCCTGGGGCTGATGCTAACCCTAACCCTAACGCTAACAATATCCTAGGGCTGATGCTAACCCTAACACTAACACTATCCTAGGGCTGATGCTAACCCAAACCCTAACCCTAACACTATCCTAGGGTTGATGCTAACAATAACCCTAACTCTAACACTATCCTAGGGCTGAGGCTAACCCTAACCCTAACCCTATCCTATGGCTGATGCTAACCCTAACCCTAACCCTAACACTATCCTAAGGCTTATGCTAACCCTAACACTAACACTATCCTATGCCTGGTGCTAACCCTAACCCTAACCCTAACACTATTCTAGGGCTGATGCTAACCCTAACCCTAATAATATCCTAGGGCTGATGCTAACCCTAACCTTAACCCTAACACTATCCTAGGGCTGATGCTAACCCTAACCCTAACACTAACACTATCCTAGGGCTGATGCTAACCCTAACCCTAACCCTAACACTATCCTAGGGCTGATGCTAACCCTAACACTAACAATATCCTAGGCCTGATGATATCCATAACCCTAAACCTAACACTACCCTAGGGCTGATGCTAACCCTAACCCTAACACTATCCTAGGGCTGATGCTAACCCTAACCCTAACCCGAACACTATCCTAGGGCTGATGCTAACCCTAACGCTAAGCCTAACACTATCCTTCATCTGATGCTAACCCTAACCCTAACCCTAACACTATCCTAGTCCTGATGATAACCCTAACCCTAAACCTAACACTATCCTAGGGTTTATGTTAACCCTAACCCTAACACTATCCTAGGGCTGATGCTAACCCTAACCCTAACCCTAACACTATCCTAGGGCGGATGCTAACGCTAACCCTAACCCTAACACTATCCTAGGGCTGATGCTAACCCGAACACTAACACTATTCTAGGGCTGATGCTAACCCTAACCCTAACCCTAACAATAACCTAGGGCTGATGCTAACCCTAACCCTAACTCTAACACTATCTTAGGGCTGAGGCTAACCCTAACCCAAACACTATCCTACGGCTGATGCTAACCTAACCCTAACACTATCCTGGGCCTGGTGCTAACCCTAACCCTAACCCTAACACTATCCTAGGGCTGAGGCTAACCCTAAACCTAACACTATCCTAGGGCTGATGCTAACCCTAACCCTAACCCTAACACTATCCTAGGGTTGATGCTAACCCTAACCCTAACACTATCCTAGGGCTGATGCTAACCCTAACCCTAACCCTAACACTATCCTATGGCTGATGCTAACCCTAACCCTAACTCTAACACTATCCTAGGGCTGAGGCTAACCCTAACCCTAACACTATCCTACGGCTGATGCTAACCCTAACCCTAACCCTAACACTATCCTAGAGTTGATGCTAACGCTAACCCTAACCCTAACCCTAACCCTAATGCTATCCTAGGGCTGATGCTAACCCTAACCCTAACCCTAACACTATCCTAGGGCTGATGCTAAACCTAACCCTAACACTATCCAAGGGCTGCTGCTAACCCTAACACTAACTCTAACAATATCCTAGGGCTGACGCTAACCCTAACCCTAACCCTAACACTATCCTAAGGCTGATGCTAACCCTAACACTAACACTATCCTAGGCCTGGTGCTAACCCTAACCCTAACCCTAACACTATCGTAGGGCTGATGCTAACCCTAACCCTAATAATATCCTAGGGCTGATGCTAACCCTAACCCTAACCCTAACACTATCCTAGGGCTGATGCTAACCCTAACCCTAACCCTAACACTATCCTAGGGCTGATGCTAACCCTAACCCTAACTCTAACACTATCCTAGGGCTGATGCTAACCCTAACCCTAACAATATCCTAGGCCTAATGATATCCCTAACCCTAAACCTAACACTATCCTAGGGCTGATGCTAACCCTAACCCTAACCCTAACACTATCCTAGGGCTGATTCTAACCGTAACCCTAACACTATCCTAGGCCTGATGGTAACCCTAACCCTAATCCTAACACTATCCTAGGCCTGATTTTAACCCTATCCCTAACCCTAACACTCTCCTAGGGCTGAGGCTAACCATAACCCTAACACTATCCTAGGGCTGATGCTAACCCTAACCCTAACGCTAACACTATCCTAGGGCTGATGCTAACCCTAACACTAACACTATCCTAGGGCTGATGCTAACCCAAACTCTAACCCTAACACTATCCTAGGGCTGATGCTAACACTAACCCTAACTCTAACACTATCCTAGCGCTGAGGCTAACCCTAACCCTAACACTATTATACGGCCGATGCTAACCCTAACCCTAACCCTAACACTATCCTAAGGCTGATGCTAACCCTATCCCTAACACTATCCTAGGCCTGATGCTAACCCTAACCCTAACACTATCCTAGGGCTGATGCTAACCCTAACCCTAACCCTAACACTATCCTAGGCCTGATGCTAACCCTATCCCTAACCCTAACACTCTCCTAGGGCTGAGGCTAACCCTAACACTAACACTATCCTAGGGCTGATGCTAATCCTAACCCTAACCCTAACACTATCCTAGGGTTGATGCTAACCCTAACCCTAACACTATCCTAGGGCTGATGCTAACCCTAACCCTAACCCTAACACTATCCTAGGGCTGATGCTAACCCTAACCCTAACACTATCCTAGGGCTGATGCTAACCCTAACCCTAACCCTAACACTATCCTAGGGCTGATGCTAACTCTAACCCTAACACTATCCTAGGACTGATGCTAACCCTAACCCTAACCCTAACACTATCCTAAGTCTGATGCTAACCCTAGCCCTCACACTATCCTAGGCCTGATGATAACCCTAACCCTAACCTTAACACTATCCTAGGGCTGATGCTAACCCTAACTCTAACCCTAACACTATCCTAGAGCTGATGCTAACCCTAACCCTAACACTATCCTAGGCCTGATGATAACCCTAACCCTAACCCTAACACTATCCTAGGGCTGATGCTAACCCTAACCCTAACACTATCCTAGGGCTGATGCTAACCCTAACCCTAACCCGAACACTATCCTAGGGCTGATGCTAACCCTAACGCTAAGCCTAACACTCTCCTTGATCTGATGCTAACCCTAACCCTAACCCTAACACTATCCTAGGCCTGATGATAACCCTAACCCTAAACCTAACACTATCCTAGGGTTTATGTTAACCCTAACCCTAACACTATCCTAGGGCTGATGCTAACCCTAACCCTAACCCTAACACTATCCTAGGGCGGATGCTAACGCTAACCCTAACCCTAACACTATCCTAGGGCTGATCCTAACCCTAACACTAACACTATTCTAGGGCTGATGCTAACCCTAACCCTAACCCTAACACTAACCTAGGGCTGATGCTAACCCTAACCCTAACTCTAACACTATCTTAGGGCTGATGCTAACCCTAACCCTAATACTATCCTAAGGCTGATGCTAACCCTAACCCTAACCCTAAGACTATCCTAGGGTTGATGCTAACCCTAACCCTAACCCTTACACTATCCTAGGGCTGATGCTAACCCTAACCCTAACACTATCCTAGGCCTGATGCTAACCCTAACCCTAACACTTACACTATCCTAGGGCTGATGCTAACCCTAACCCTAACCCTGACACTATCCTAGGTCTGATGCTAAGCTTAAACCTAATACTATCCTAGGGCTGATGCTAACCCTAACCCTAACCCTAACACTATCCTAGGGATGATGTTAACCCTAACCCTAACACTATCCTAGGGCTGATGCTAACCCTAACCCTAACCCTAACACTCTCCTAGGGCTGATGCTAACCCTAACCCTAACACTATCCTAGGCCTGATGCTAACCCAAACCCTAACACTATCCTAGGGCTGATGCTAACCCTAACCCTAACCCTAACACTATCCTAGGGATGATGTTAACCCTAACCCTAACACTATCCTAGGGCTGATGCTAACCCTAACCCTAACCCTAACACTATCCTAGGGCTGATGCTAACCCTAACCCTAACCCTAACACTATCCTAGGGCTGATGGTAACCTTAACCCTAACACTGTCCTAGGGCTGATGCTAACCCTAACCCTAACCCTAACACTATCCTAGGGCTGATGCTAACCCTAACCCTATCCCTAACACTATCCTAGAGCTGATGCTAACGCTAACCCTAACCCTAACCCTAATCCTAATGCTATCCTAGGGCTGATGCTAACCCTAACCCTAACCCTAACACTATCCTAGGGCTGATGCTAACCCTAACACTAACACTATCCTAGGGCTGATGCTAACCCTAACCCTAACCCTAACACTATCCTAGGGCTGATGCTAACCCTAACCCTAACTCTAACACTATTCTAGGGCTGAGGCTAACCCTAACGCTAACACTATCCTACGGCTGATTCTAACCCTAACCCTAACCCTAACACTATCCTAAGGCTGATGCTAACCTTAACACTAACACTGTCCTAGGCCTGGTGCTAACCCTAACCCTAACCCTAACACTATCCTAGGGCTGATGCTAACCCTAACCCTAATAATATCCTAGGGCTGATGCTAACCCTAACCCTAACCCTAACACTATCCTAGGGCTGATGCTAACCCTAACCCTAACCCTAACACTATCCTAGGGCTGATGCTAACCCTAACCCTAACTCTAACACTATCCTAGGGCTGATGCTAACCCGAACCCTAACAATATCCTAGGCCTGATGATATCCCTAACCCTAAACCTAACACTATCCTAGGGCTGATGCTAACCCTAACCCTAACCCTAACACTATCCTAGGGCTGATTCTAACCGTAACCCTAACACTATCCTAGGCCTGACGCTAACCCTAACACTAACCCTAACACTATCCTAGGCCTGATGCTAACCCTATCCCTAACCCTAACACTCTCCTAGGGCTGAGGCTAACCCTAACCCTAACACTATCCTGGGGCTGATGCTAACCCTAACCCTAACGCTAACAATATCCTAGGGCTGATGCTAACCCTAACACTAACACTATCCTAGGGCTGATGCTAACCCAAACCCTAACCCTAACACTATCCTAGGGTTGATGCTAACAATAACCCTAACTCTAACACTATCCTAGTGCTGAGGCTAACCCTAACCCTAACCCTATCCTATGGCTGATGCTAACCCTAACCCTAACCCTAACACTATCCTAAGGCTTATGCTAACCCTAACACTAACACTATCCTAGGCCTGGTGCTAACCCTAACCCTAACCCTAACACTATTCTAGGGCTGATGCTAACCCTAACCCTAATAATATCCTAGGGCTGATGCTAACCCTAACCTTAACCCTAACACTATCCTAGGGCTGATGCTAACCCTAACCCTAACACTAACACTATCCTAGGGCTGATGCTAACCCTAACCCTAACCCTAACACTATCCTAGGGCTGATGCTAACCCTAACACTAACAATATCCTAGGCCTGATGATATCCATAACCCTAAACCTAACACTATCCTAGGGCTGATGCTAACCCTAACCCTAACACTATCCTAGGGCTGATGCTAACCCTAACCCTAACCCGAACACTATCCTAGGGCTGATGCTAACCCTAACGCTAAGCCTAACACTATCCTTGATCTGATGCTAACCCTAACCCTAACCCTAACACTATCCTAGTCCTGATGATAACCCTAACCCTAAACCTAACACTATCCTAGGGTTTATGTTAACCCTAACCCTAACACTATCCTAGGGCTGATGCTAACCCTAACCCTAACCCTAACACTATCCTAGGGCGGATGCTAACGCTAACCCTAACCCTAACACTATCCTAGGGCTGATGCTAACCCGAACACTAACACTATTCTAGGGCTGATGCTAACCCTAACCCTAACCCTAACACTAACCTAGGGCTGATGCTAACCCTAACCCTAACTCTAACACTATCTTATTGCTGAGGCTAACCCTAACCCAAACACTATCATACGGCTGATGCTAACCTAACCCTAACACTATCCTGGGCCTGGTGCTAACCCTAACCCTAACCCTAACACTATCCTAGCGCTGATGCTAACCCTAATCCTAATACTATCCTAGGGCTGATGCTAACCCTAACCCTAACCCTAAGACTATCCTAGGGTTGATGCTAACCCTAACCCTAACCCTAACCCTTACACTATCCTAGGGCTGATGCTAACCCTAACCCTAACACTATCCTAGGCCTGATGCTAACCCTAACCCTAACACTTACACTATCCTAGGGCTGATGCTAACCTTAACCCTAACCCTAACACTATCCTAGGTCTGATGCTAACCCTAAACCTAACACTATCCTAGGGCTGATGCTAACCCTAACCCTAACCCTAACACTATCCTAGGGCTGATGTTAACCCTAATCCTAACACTGTCCTAGGGCTGATGTTAACCCTAACCCTAACCCTAACACTCTCCTAGGGCTGATGCTAACCCTAACCCTAACACTATCCTAGGCCTGATGCTAACCCTAACCCTAACACTATCCTAGGGCTGATGCTAACCCTAACCCTAACCCTAACACTATCCAAGGCCTGATGCTAACCCTATCCCTCACCCTAACACTCTCCTAGGGCTGAGGCTAACCCTAAACCTAACACTATCCTAGGGCTGATGCTAACCCTAACCCTAACCCTAACACTATCCTAGGGTTGATGCTAACCCTAACCCTAACACTATCCTAGGGCTGATGCTAACCATAACCCTAACCCTAACACTATCCTAGGGCTGATGCTAACCCTAACACTAACACTATCCTAGGGCTGATGCTAACCCTAACCCTAACCCTAACACTATCCTAGGGCTGATGCTAACCCTAACCCTAACACTATCCTAGGGCTGATGCTAACCCTAACCCTAACCATAACACTATCCTAGGGCTGATGCTAACCCTAACCCTAACACTATCCTAGGGCTGATTCTAACCCTAACCCTAACCCTAACACTATCCTAGGGCTGATGCTAACCCTAACCCTATCCCTAACACTATCCTAGAGCTGATGCTAACGCTAACCCTAACCCTAACCCTCATCCTAATGCTATCCTAGGACTGATGCTAACCCTAACCCTAACCCTAACACTATCCTAGGGCTGATGCTAACCCTAACACTAACACTATCCTAGGGCTGATGCTAACCCTAACCCTAACCCTAACACTATCCTATTGCTGATGCTAACCCTAACCCTAACTCTAACACTATCCTAGGGCTGAGGCTAACCCTAACCCTAACACTATCCTACGGCTGATGCTAACCCTAACCCTAACCCTAACACTATCCTAGAGCTGATGCTAACGCTAACCCTAACCCTAACCCTAACCCTAATGCTATCCTAGGGCTGATGCTAACCCTAACCCTAACCCTAACACTATCCTAGGGCTGATGCTAAACCTAACCCTAACACTATCCAAGGGCTGATGCTAACCCTAACACTAACTCTAACAATATCCTAGGGCTGACGCTAACCCTAACGCTAACCCTAACACTATCCTAAGGCTGATGCTAACCCTAACACTAACACTATCCTAGGCCTGGTGCTAACCCTAACCCTAACCCTAACACTATCGTAGGGCTGATGCTAACCCTAACCCTAATAATATCCTAGGGCTGATGCTAACCCTAACCCTAACCCTAACACTATCCTAGGGCTGATGCTAACCCTAACCCTAACCCTAACACTATCCTAGGGCTGATGCTAACCCTAACCCTAACTCTAACACTATCCTAGGGCTGATGCTAACCCTAACCCTAACAATATCCTAGGCCTAATGATATCCCTAACCCTAAACCTAACACTATCCTAGGGCTGATGCTAACCCTAACCCTAACCTTAACACTATCCTAGGGCTGATTCTAACCCTAATCCTAACACTATCCTAGGCCTGATTCTAACCCTATCCCTAACCCTAACACTCTCCTAGGGCTGAGGCTAACCATAACCCTAACACTATCCTAGGGCTGATGCTAACCCTAACCCTAACGCTAACACTATCCTAGGGCTGATGCTAACCCTAACACTAACACTATCCTAGGGCTGATGCTAACCCAAACCCTAACCCTAACACTATCCTAGGGCTGATGCTAACACTAACCCTAACTCTAACACTATCCTAGCGCTGAGGCTAACCCTAACCCTAACACTAACACTATCCTAGGGTTGATGCTAACCCTAACCCTAACACTATCCTAGGGCTGATGCTAACCCTAACCCTAACCCTAACACTATCCTAGGGCTGATGCTAACCCTAACCCTAACACTATCCTAGGGCTGATGCTAACCCTAACCCTAACCCTAACACTATCCTAGGGCTGATGCTAACTCTAACCCTAACACTATCCTAGGACTGATGCTAACCCTAACCCTAACCCTAACACTATCCTAAGTCTGATGCTAACCCTAGCCCTCACACTATCCTAGGCCTGATGATAACCCTAACCCTAACCTTAACACTATCCTAGGGCTGATGCTAACCCTAACCCTAACCCTAACACTATCCTAGAGCTGATGCTAACCCTAACCCTAACACTATCCTAGGCCTGATGATAACCCTAACCCTAACCCTAACACTATCCTAGGGCTGATGCTAATCCTAACCCTAACACTATCCTAGGGCTGATGCTAACCCTAACCCTAACCCGAACACTATCCTAGGGCTGATGCTAACCCTAACGCTAAGATTAACACTCTCCTTGATCTGATGCTAACCCTAACCCTAACCCTAACACTATCCTAGGCCTGATGATAACCCTAACCCTAAACCTAACACTATCCTAGGGTTTATGTTAACCCTAACCCTAACACTATCCTAGGGCTGATGCTAACCCTAACCCTAACCCTAACACTATCCTAGGGCGGATGCTAACGCTAACCCTAACCCTAACACTATCCTAGGGCTGATGCTAACCCTAACACTAACACTATTCTAGGGCTGATGCTAACCCTAACCCTAACCCTAACACTAACCTAGGGCTGATGCTAACCCTAACCCTAACTCTAACACTATCTTAGGGCTGATGCTAACCCTAACCCTAATACTATCCTAAGGCTGATGCTAACCCTAACCCTAACCCTAAGACTATCCTAGGGTTGATGCTAACCCTAACCCTAACCCTTACACTATCCTAGGGCTGATGCTAACCCTAACCCTAACACTATCCTAGGCCTGATGCTAACCCTAACCCTAACACTTACACTATCCTAGGGCTGATGCTAACCCTAACCCTAACCCTGACACTATCCTAGGTCTGATGCTAAGCTTAAACCTAACACTATCCTAGGGCTGATGCTAACCCTAACCCTAACCCTAACACTATCCTAGGGATGATGTTAACCCTAACCCTAACACTATCCTAGGGCTGATGCTAACCCTAACCCTAACCCTAACACTCTCCTAGGGCTGATGCTAACCCTAACCCTAACACTATCCTAGGCCTGATGCTAACCCAAACCCTAACACTATCCTAGGGCTGATGCTAACCCTAACCCTAACCCTAACACTATCCTAGGGATGATGTTAACCCTAACCCTAACACTATCCTAGGGCTGATGCTAACCCTAACCCTAACCCTAACACTATCCTAGGGCTGATGCTAACCCTAACCCTAACCCTAACACTATCCTAGGGCTGATGGTAACCTTAAACCTAACACTGTCCTAGGGCTGATGCTAACCCTAACCCTAACCCTAACACTATCCTAGGGCTGATGCTAACCCTAACCCTATCCCTAACACTATCCTAGAGCTGATGCTAACGCTAACCCTAACCCTAACCCTAATCCTAATGCTATCCTAGGGCTGATGCTAACCCTAACCCTAACCCTAACACTATCCTAGGGCTGATGCTAACCCTAACACTAACACTATCCTAGGGCTGATGCTAACCCTAACCCTAACCCTAACACTAACCTAGGGCTGATGCTAACCCTAACCCTAACTCTAACACTATTCTAGGGCTGAGGCTAACCCTAACGCTAACACTATCCTACGGCTGATTCTAACCCTAACCCTAACCCTAACACTATCCTAAGGCTGATGCTAACCTTAACACTAACACTGTCCTAGGCCTGGTGCTAACCCTAACCCTAACCCTAACACTATCCTAGGGCTGATGCTAACCCTAACCCTAATAATATCCTAGGGCTGATGCTAACCCTAACCCTAACCCTAACACTATCCTAGGGCTGATGCTAACCCTAACCCTAACCCTAACACTATCCTAGGGCTGATGCTAACCCTAACCCTAACTCTAACACTATCCTAGGGCTGATGCTAACCCGAACCCTAACAATATCCTAGGCCTGATGATATCCCTAACCCTAAACCTAACACTATCCTAGGGCTGATGCTAACCCTAACCCTAACCCTAACACTATCCTAGGGCTGATTCTAACCGTAACCCTAACACTATCCTAGGCCTGACGCTAACCCTAACACTAACCCTAACACTATCCTAGGCCTGATGCTAACCCTATCCCTAACCCTAACACTCTCCTAGGGCTGAGGCTAACCCTAACCCTAACACTATCCTGGGGCTGATGCTAACCCTAACCCTAACGCTAACAATATCCTAGGGCTGATGCTAACCCTAACACTAACACTATCCTAGGGCTGATGCTAACCCAAACCCTAACCCTAACACTATCCTAGGGTTGATGCTAACAATAACCCTAACTCTAACACTATCCTAGTGCTGAGGCTAACCCTAACCCTAACCCTATCCTATGGCTGATGCTAACCCTAACCCTAACCCTAACACTATCCTAAGGCTTATGCTAACCCTAACACTAACACTATCCTAGGCCTGGTGCTAACCCTAACCCTAACCCTAACACTATTCTAGGGCTGATGCTAACCCTAACCCTAATAATATCCTAGGGCTGATGCTAACCCTAACCTTAACCCTAACACTATCCTAGGGCTGATGCTAACCCTAACCCTAACACTAACACTATCCTAGGGCTGATGCTAACCCTAACCCTAACCCTAACACTATCCTAGGGCTGATGTTAACCCTAATCATAACACTATCCTAGGGCTGATGTTAACCCTAACCCTAACCCTAACACTCTCCTAGGGCTGATGCTAACCCTAACCCTAACACTATCCTAGGCCTGATGCTAACCCTAACCCTAACACTATCCTAGGGCTGATGCTAACCCTAACCCTAACCCTAACACTATCCAAGGCCTGATGCTAACCCTATCCCTCACCCTAACACTCTCCTAGGGCTGAGGCTAACCCTAAACCTAACACTATCCTAGGGCTGATGCTAACCCTAACCCTAACCCTAACACTATCCTAGGGTTGATGCTAACCCTAACCCTAACACTATCCTAGGGCTGATGCTAACCATAACCCTAACCCTAACACTATCCTAGGGCTGATGCTAACCCTAACACTAACACTATCCTAGGGCTGATGCTAACCCTAACCCTAACCCTAACACTATCCTAGGGCTGATGCTAACCCTAACCCTAACACTATCCTAGGGCTGATGCTAACCCTAACCCTAACCATAACACTATCCTAGGGCTGATGCTAACCCTAACCCTAACACTATCCTAGGGCTGATTCTAACCCTAACCCTAACCCTAACACTATCCTAGGGCTGATGCTAACCCTAACCCTATCCCTAACACTATCCTAGAGCTGATGCTAACGCTAACCCTAACCCTAACCCTCATCCTAATGCTATCCTAGGACTGATGCTAACCCTAACCCTAACCCTAACACTATCCTAGGGCTGATGCTAACCCTAACACTAACACTATCCTAGGGCTGATGCTAACCCTAACCCTAACCCTAACACTATCCTATTGCTGATGCTAACCCTAACCCTAACTCTAACACTATCCTAGGGCTGAGGCTAACCCTAACCCTAACACTATCCTACGGCTGATGCTAACCCTAACCCTAACCCTAACACTATCCTAGAGCTGATGCTAACGCTAACCCTAACCCTAACCCTAACCCTAATGCTATCCTAGGGCTGATGCTAACCCTAACCCTAACCCTAACACTATCCTAGGGCTGATGCTAAACCTAACCCTAACACTATCCAAGGGCTGATGCTAACCCTAACACTAACTCTAACAATATCCTAGGGCTGACGCTAACCCTAACGCTAACCCTAACACTATCCTAAGGCTGATGCTAACCCTAACACTAACACTATCCTAGGCCTGGTGCTAACCCTAACCCTAACCCTAACACTATCGTAGGGCTGATGCTAACCCTAACCCTAATAATATCCTAGGGCTGATGCTAACCCTAACCCTAACCCTAACACTATCCTAGGGCTGATGCTAACCCTAACCCTAACCCTAACACTATCCTAGGGCTGATGCTAACCCTAACCCTAACTCTAACACTATCCTAGGGCTGATGCTAACCCTAACCCTAACAATATCCTAGGCCTAATGATATCCCTAACCCTAAACCTAACACTATCCTAGGGCTGATGCTAACCCTAACCCTAACCCTAACACTATCCTAGGGCTGATTCTAACCGTAACCCTAACACTATCCTAGGCCTGATGGTAACCCTAACCCTAATCCTAACACTATCCTAGGCCTGATTCTAACCCTATCCCTAACCCTAACACTCTCCTAGGGCTGAGGCTAACCATAACCCTAACACTATCCTAGGGCTGATGCTAACCCTAACCCTAACGCTAACACTATCCTAGGGCTGATGCTAACCCTAACACTAACACTATCCTAGGGCTGATGCTAACCCAAACCCTAACCCTAACACTATCCTAGGGCTGATGCTAACACTAACCCTAACTCTAACACTATCCTAGCGCTGAGGCTAACCCTAACCCTAACACTATTATACGGCTGATGCTAACCCTAACCCTAACCCTAACACTATCCTAAGGCTGATGCTAACCCTATCCCTAACACTATCCTAGGCCTGATGCTAACCCTAACCCTAACACTATCCTAGGGCTGATGCTAACCCTAACCCTAACCCTAACACTATCCTAGGCCTGATGCTAACCCTATCCCTAACCCTAACACTCTCCTAGGGCTGAGGCTAACCCTAACACTAACACTATCCTAGGGCTGATGCTAATCCTAACCCTAACCCTAACACTACCCTAGGGTTGATGCTAACCCTAACCCTAACACTATCCTAGGGCTGATGCTAACCCTAACCCTAACCCTAACACTATCCTAGGGCTGATGCTAACCCTAACCCTAACACTATCCTAGGGCTGATGCTAACCCTAACCCTAACCCTAACACTATCCTAGGGCTGATGCTAACTCTAACCCTAACACTATCCTAGGGCTGATGCTAACCCTAACCCTAACCCTAACACTATCCTAAGTCTGATGCTAACCCTAGCCCTCACACTATCCTAGGCCTGATGATAACCCTAACCCTAACCTTAACACTATCCTAGGGCTGATGCTAACCCTAACCCTAACCCTAACACTATCCTAGAGCTGATGCTAACCCTAACCCTAACACTATCCTAGGCCTGATGATAACCCTAACCCTAACCCTAACACTATCCTAGGGCTGATGCTAACCCTAACCCTAACACTATCCTAGGGCTGATGCTAACCCTAACCCTAACCCGAACACTATCCTAGGGCTGACGCTAACCCTAACGCTAAGCCTAACACTATCCTTGATCTGATGCTAACCCTAACCCTAACCCTAACACTATCCTAGGCCTGATGATAACCCTAACCCTAAACCTAACACTATCCTAGGGTTTATGTTAACCCTAACCCTAACACTATCCTAGGGCTGATGCTAACCCTAACCCTAACCCTAACACTATCCTAGGGCGGATGCTAACGCTAACCCTAACCCTAACACTATCCTAGGGCTGATGCTAACCCTAACACTAACCCTAACACTATCCTAGGGTTGATGCTAACCCTAACCCTAACACTATCCTAGGGCTGATGCTAACCATAACCCTAACCCTAACACTGTCCTAGGGCTGATGCTAACCCTAACACTAACACTATCCTAGGGCTGATGCTAACCCTAACCCTAACACTAACACTATCCTAGGGCTGATGCTAACCCTAACCCTAACACTATCCTAGGGCTGATGCTAACCCTAACCCTAACCCTAACACTATCCTAGGGCTGATGCTAACCCTAACCCTAACACTATCCTAGGGCTGATGCTAACCCTAACCCTAACCCTAACACTATCCTAGGGCTGATGCTAACCCTAACCCTATCCCTAACACTATCCTAGAGCTGATGCTAACGCTAACCCTAACCCTAACCCTCATCCTAATGCTATCCTAGGACTGATGCTAACCCTAACCCTAACACTAACACTATCCTAGGGCTGATGCTAACCCTAACACTAACACTATCCTAGGGCTGATGCTAACCCTAACCCTAACCCTAACACTATCCTAAGGCTGATGCTAACCCTAACACTAACACTATCCTAGGCCTGGTGCTAACCCTAACCCTAACCCTAACACTATTCTAGGGCTGATGCTAACCCTAACCCTAATAATATCCCAGGGCTGATGCTAACCCTAACCTTAACCCTAACACTATCCTAGGGCTGATGCTAACGCTAACCCTAACACTAACACTATCCTAGGGCTGATGCTAACCCTAACCCTAATAATATCCTAGGGCTGATGCTAACCCTAACCTTAACCCTAACACTATCCTAGGGCTGATGCTAACCCTAACCCGAACCCTAACACTATCCTAGGGCTGATGCTAACCCTAACACTAACAATATCCTAGGCCTGATGATATCCATAACCCTAAACCTAACACTATCCTAGGGCTGATGCTAACCCTAACCCTAACACTATCCTAGGGCTGATGCTAACCCTAACCCTAACCCGAACACTATCCTAGGGCTGATGCTAACCCTAACGCTAAGCCTAACACTATCCTTGATCTGATGCTAACCCTAACCCTAACCCTAACACTATCCTAGTCCTGATGATAACCCTAACTCTAACCCTAACACTATCCTAGGGTTTATGTTAACCCTAACCCTAACACTATCCTAGGGCTGATGCTAACCCTACCCCTAACCCTAACACTATCCTAGGGCGGATGCTAACGCTAACCCTAACCCTAACACTATCCTAGGGCTGATGCTAACCCTAACACTCACACTATTCTAGGGCTGATGCTAACCCTAACCCTAACCCTAACACTAACCTAGGGCTGATGCTAACCCTAACCCTAACCCTAACACTATCTTAGGGCTGAGGCTAACCGTAACCCAAACACTATCCTACGGCTGATGCTAACCTAACCCTAACACTATCCTGGGCCTGGTGCTAACCCTAACCCTAACCCTAACACTATCCTAGGGCTGATGCTACCCCTAACCCTAATACTATCCTAGGGCTGATTCTAACCCTAACCCTAACCCTAAGACTATCCTAGGGTTGATGCTAACCCTAACCCTAAGCCTTACACTGTCCTAGGGCTGATGCTAACCCTAACCCTAACACTATCCTAGGCCTGATGCTAACCCTAACCCTAACACTTACACTATCCTAGGGCTGATGCTAACCTTAACCCTAACCCTAACACTATCCTAGGTCTGATGCTAACTCTAACCCTAACACTATCCTAGGCCTGATGCTAACCCTAACCCTAACACTATCCTAGGGCTGATGCTAACCATAACCCTAACCCTAACACTATACTAGGGCTGATGCTAACCCTAACCCTAACACTATCCTAGGCCTGATGCTAACCCTAACCCTAACACTATCCTAGGGCTGATGCTAACCCTAACCCTAACCCTAACACTATCCTAGGCCTGATGCTAACCCTATCCCTGACCCTAACACTCTCCTAGGGCTGAGGCTAACCCTAAACCTAACACTATCCTAGGGCTGATGCTAACCCTAACCCTAACCCTAACACTATTCTAGGGTTGATGCTAACCCTAACCCTAACACTATCCTAGGGCTGATGCTAACCATAACCCTAACCCTAACACTATCCTAGGGCTGATGCTAACCCTAACACTAACACTATCCTAGGGCTGATGCTAACCCTAACCCTAACACTAACACTATCCTAGGGCTGATGCTAACCCTAACCCTAACACTATCCTGGGCCTGGTGCTAACCCTAACCCTAACCCTAACACTATCCTAGGGCTGATGCTAACCCTAACCCTAACACTATCCTAGGGCTGATGCTAACCCTAACACTCACACTATTCTAGGGCTGATGCTAACCCTAACCCTAACCCTAACACTAACCTAGGGCTGATGCTAACCCTAACCCTAACCCTAACACTATCTTAGGGCTGAGGCTAACCGTAACCCAAACACTATCCTACGGCTGATGCTAACCTAACCCTAACACTATCCTGGGCCTGGTGCTAACCCTAACCCTAACCCTAACACTATCCTAGGGCTGATGCTAACCCTAACCCTAATACTATCCTAGGGCTGATTCTAACCCTAACCCTAACCCTAAGACTATCCTAGGGTTGATGCTAACCCTAACCCTAAGCCTTACACTGTCCTAGGGCTGATGCTAACCCTAACCCTAACACTATCCTAGGCCTGATGCTAACCCTAACCCTATCCCTAACACTATCCTAGAGCTGATGCTAACGCTAACCCTAACCCTAACCCTCATCCTAATGCTATCCTAGGACTGATGCTAACCCTAACCCTAACCCTAACACTATCCTAGGGCTGATGCTAACCCTAACACTAACACTATCCTAGGGCTGATGCTAACCCTAACCCTAACCCTAACACTATCCTAGGGCTGATGCTAACCCTAACCCTAACACTATCCTAGGGCTGATGCTAACCCTAACCCTAACCATAACACTATCCTAGGGCTGATGCTAACCCTAACCCTAACACTATCCTAGGGCTGATTCTAACCCTAACCCTAACCCTAACACTATCCTAGGGCTGATGCTAACCCTAACCCTATCCCTAACACTATCCTAGAGCTGATGCTAACGCTAACCCTAACCCTAACCCTCATCCTAATGCTATCCTAGGACTGATGCTAACCCTAACCCTAACCCTAACACTATCCTAGGGCTGATGCTAACCCTAACACTAACACTATCCTAGGGCTGATGCTAACCCTAACCCTAACCCTAACACTATCCTATTGCTGATGCTAACCCTAACCCTAACTCTAACACTATCCTAGGGCTGAGGCTAACCCTAACCCTAACACTATCCTACGGCTGATGCTAACCCTAACCCTAACCCTAACACTATCCTAGAGCTGATGCTAACGCTAACCCTAACCCTAACCCTAACCCTAATGCTATCCTAGGGCTGATGCTAACCCTAACCCTAACCCTAACACTATCCTAGGGCTGATGCTAAACCTAACCCTAACACTATCCAAGGGCTGATGCTAACCCTAACACTAACTCTAACAATATCCTAGGGCTGACGCTAACCCTAACGCTAACCCTAACACTATCCTAAGGCTGATGCTAACCCTAACACTAACACTATCCTAGGCCTGGTGCTAACCCTAACCCTAACCCTAACACTATCGTAGGGCTGATGCTAACCCTAACCCTAATAATATCCTAGGGCTGATGCTAACCCTAACCCTAACCCTAACACTATCCTAGGGCTGATGCTAACCCTAACCCTAACCCTAACACTATCCTAGGGCTGATGCTAACCCTAACCCTAACTCTAACACTATCCTAGGGCTGATGCTAACCCTAACCCTAACAATATCCTAGGCCTAATGATATCCCTAACCCTAAACCTAACACTATCCTAGGGCTGATGCTAACCCTAACCCTAACCCTAACACTATCCTAGGGCTGATTCTAACCGTAACCCTAACACTATCCTAGGCCTGATGGTAACCCTAACCCTAATCCTAACACTATCCTAGGCCTGATTCTAACCCTATCCCTAACCCTAACACTCTCCTAGGGCTGAGGCTAACCATAACCCTAACACTATCCTAGGGCTGATGCTAACCCTAACCCTAACGCTAACACTATCCTAGGGCTGATGCTAACCCTAACACTAACACTATCCTAGGGCTGATGCTAACCCAAACCCTAACCCTAACACTATCCTAGGGCTGATGCTAACACTAACCCTAACTCTAACACTATCCTAGCGCTGAGGCTAACCCTAACCCTAACACTATTATACGGCTGATGCTAACCCTAACCCTAACCCTAACACTATCCTAAGGCTGATGCTAACCCTATCCCTAACACTATCCTAGGCCTGATGCTAACCCTAACCCTAACACTATCCTAGGGCTGATGCTAACCCTAACCCTAACCCTAACACTATCCTAGGCCTGATGCTAACCCTATCCCTAACCCTAACACTCTCCTAGGGCTGAGGCTAACCCTAACACTAACACTATCCTAGGGCTGATGCTAATCCTAACCCTAACCCTAACACTACCCTAGGGTTGATGCTAACCCTAACCCTAACACTATCCTAGGGCTGATGCTAACCCTAACCCTAACCCTAACACTATCCTAGGGCTGATGCTAACCCTAACCCTAACACTATCCTAGGGCTGATGCTAACCCTAACCCTAACCCTAACACTATCCTAGGGCTGATGCTAACTCTAACCCTAACACTATCCTAGGGCTGATGCTAACCCTAACCCTAACCCTAACACTATCCTAAGTCTGATGCTAACCCTAGCCCTCACACTATCCTAGGCCTGATGATAACCCTAACCCTAACCTTAACACTATCCTAGGGCTGATGCTAACCCTAACCCTAACCCTAACACTATCCTAGAGCTGATGCTAACCCTAACCCTAACACTATCCTAGGCCTGATGATAACCCTAACCCTAACCCTAACACTATCCTAGGGCTGATGCTAACCCTAACCCTAACACTATCCTAGGGCTGATGCTAACCCTAACCCTAACCCGAACACTATCCTAGGGCTGACGCTAACCCTAACGCTAAGCCTAACACTATCCTTGATCTGATGCTAACCCTAACCCTAACCCTAACACTATCCTAGGCCTGATGATAACCCTAACCCTAAACCTAACACTATCCTAGGGTTTATGTTAACCCTAACCCTAACACTATCCTAGGGCTGATGCTAACCCTAACCCTAACCCTAACACTATCCTAGGGCGGATGCTAACGCTAACCCTAACCCTAACACTATCCTAGGGCTGATGCTAACCCTAACACTAACCCTAACACTATCCTAGGGTTGATGCTAACCCTAACCCTAACACTATCCTAGGGCTGATGCTAACCATAACCCTAACCCTAACACTGTCCTAGGGCTGATGCTAACCCTAACACTAACACTATCCTAGGGCTGATGCTAACCCTAACCCTAACACTAACACTATCCTAGGGCTGATGCTAACCCTAACCCTAACACTATCCTAGGGCTGATGCTAACCCTAACCCTAACCCTAACACTATCCTAGGGCTGATGCTAACCCTAACCCTAACACTATCCTAGGGCTGATGCTAACCCTAACCCTAACCCTAACACTATCCTAGGGCTGATGCTAACCCTAACCCTATCCCTAACACTATCCTAGAGCTGATGCTAACGCTAACCCTAACCCTAACCCTCATCCTAATGCTATCCTAGGACTGATGCTAACCCTAACCCTAACACTAACACTATCCTAGGGCTGATGCTAACCCTAACACTAACACTATCCTAGGGCTGATGCTAACCCTAACCCTAACCCTAACACTATCCTAAGGCTGATGCTAACCCTAACACTAACACTATCCTAGGCCTGGTGCTAACCCTAACCCTAACCCTAACACTATTCTAGGGCTGATGCTAACCCTAACCCTAATAATATCCCAGGGCTGATGCTAACCCTAACCTTAACCCTAACACTATCCTAGGGCTGATGCTAACGCTAACCCTAACACTAACACTATCCTAGGGCTGATGCTAACCCTAACCCTAATAATATCCTAGGGCTGATGCTAACCCTAACCTTAACCCTAACACTATCCTAGGGCTGATGCTAACCCTAACCCGAACCCTAACACTATCCTAGGGCTGATGCTAACCCTAACACTAACAATATCCTAGGCCTGATGATATCCATAACCCTAAACCTAACACTATCCTAGGGCTGATGCTAACCCTAACCCTAACACTATCCTAGGGCTGATGCTAACCCTAACCCTAACCCGAACACTATCCTAGGGCTGATGCTAACCCTAACGCTAAGCCTAACACTATCCTTGATCTGATGCTAACCCTAACCCTAACCCTAACACTATCCTAGTCCTGATGATAACCCTAACTCTAACCCTAACACTATCCTAGGGTTTATGTTAACCCTAACCCTAACACTATCCTAGGGCTGATGCTAACCCTACCCCTAACCCTAACACTATCCTAGGGCGGATGCTAACGCTAACCCTAACCCTAACACTATCCTAGGGCTGATGCTAACCCTAACACTCACACTATTCTAGGGCTGATGCTAACCCTAACCCTAACCCTAACACTAACCTAGGGCTGATGCTAACCCTAACCCTAACCCTAACACTATCTTAGGGCTGAGGCTAACCGTAACCCAAACACTATCCTACGGCTGATGCTAACCTAACCCTAACACTATCCTGGGCCTGGTGCTAACCCTAACCCTAACCCTAACACTATCCTAGGGCTGATGCTACCCCTAACCCTAATACTATCCTAGGGCTGATTCTAACCCTAACCCTAACCCTAAGACTATCCTAGGGTTGATGCTAACCCTAACCCTAAGCCTTACACTGTCCTAGGGCTGATGCTAACCCTAACCCTAACACTATCCTAGGCCTGATGCTAACCCTAACCCTAACACTTACACTATCCTAGGGCTGATGCTAACCTTAACCCTAACCCTAACACTATCCTAGGTCTGATGCTAACTCTAACCCTAACACTATCCTAGGCCTGATGCTAACCCTAACCCTAACACTATCCTAGGGCTGATGCTAACCATAACCCTAACCCTAACACTATACTAGGGCTGATGCTAACCCTAACCCTAACACTATCCTAGGCCTGATGCTAACCCTAACCCTAACACTATCCTAGGGCTGATGCTAACCCTAACCCTAACCCTAACACTATCCTAGGCCTGATGCTAACCCTATCCCTGACCCTAACACTCTCCTAGGGCTGAGGCTAACCCTAAACCTAACACTATCCTAGGGCTGATGCTAACCCTAACCCTAACCCTAACACTATTCTAGGGTTGATGCTAACCCTAACCCTAACACTATCCTAGGGCTGATGCTAACCATAACCCTAACCCTAACACTATCCTAGGGCTGATGCTAACCCTAACACTAACACTATCCTAGGGCTGATGCTAACCCTAACCCTAACACTAACACTATCCTAGGGCTGATGCTAACCCTAACCCTAACACTATCCTGGGCCTGGTGCTAACCCTAACCCTAACCCTAACACTATCCTAGGGCTGATGCTAACCCTAACCCTAACACTATCCTAGGGCTGATGCTAACCCTAACACTCACACTATTCTAGGGCTGATGCTAACCCTAACCCTAACCCTAACACTAACCTAGGGCTGATGCTAACCCTAACCCTAACCCTAACACTATCTTAGGGCTGAGGCTAACCGTAACCCAAACACTATCCTACGGCTGATGCTAACCTAACCCTAACACTATCCTGGGCCTGGTGCTAACCCTAACCCTAACCCTAACACTATCCTAGGGCTGATGCTAACCCTAACCCTAATACTATCCTAGGGCTGATTCTAACCCTAACCCTAACCCTAAGACTATCCTAGGGTTGATGCTAACCCTAACCCTAAGCCTTACACTGTCCTAGGGCTGATGCTAACCCTAACCCTAACACTATCCTAGGCCTGATGCTAACCCTAACCCTAACACTTACACTATCCTAGGGCTGATGCTAACCTTAACCCTAACCCTAACACTATCCTAGGTCTGATGCTAACCCTAAACCTAACACTATCCTAGGGCTGATGCTAACCCTAACCCTAACCCTAACACTATCCTAGGGCTGATGTTAACCCTAATCCTAACACTATCCTAGGGCTGATGCTAACCCTAACCCTAACCCTAACACTCTCCTAGGGCTGATGCTAACTCTAACCCTAACACTATCCTAGGGCTGATGCTAACCCTAACCCTAACCCTAACACTATCCTAGGGCTGATGTTAACCCTAATCCTAACACTATCCTAGGGCTGATGCTAACCCTAACCCTAACCCTAACACTCTCCTAGGGTTGATGCTAACCCTAACCCTAACACTATCCTAGGGCTGATGCTAACCATAACCCTAACCCTAACACTGTCCTAGGGCTGATGCTAACCCTAACACTAACACTATCCTAGGGCTGATGCTAACCCTAACCCTAACACTAACACTATCCTAGGGCTGATGCTAACCCTAACCCTAACACTATCCTAGGGCTGATGCTAACCCTAACCCTAACCCTAACACTATCCTAGGGCTGATGCTAACCCTAACCCTAACACTATCCTAGGGCTGATGCTAACCCTAACCCTAACCCTAACACTATCCTAGGGCTGATGCTAACCCTAACCCTATCCCTAACACTATCCTAGAGCTGATGCTAACGCTAACCCTAACCCTAACCCTCATCCTAATGCTATCCTAGGACTGATGCTAACCCTAACCCTAACCCTAACACTATCCTAGGGCTGATGCTAACCCTAACACTAACACTATCCTAGGGCTGATGCTAACCCTAACCCTAACCCTAACACTATCCTAAGGCTGATGCTAACCCTAACACTAACACTATCCTAGGCCTGGTGCTAACCCTAACCCTAACCCTAACACTATTCTAGGGCTGATGCTAACCCTAACCCTAATAATATCCCAGGGCTGATGCTAACCCTAACCTTAACCCTAACACTATCCTAGGGCTGATGCTAACGCTAACCCTAACACTAACACTATCCTAGGGCTGATGCTAACCCTAACCCTAATAATATCCTAGGGCTGATGCTAACCCTAACCTTAACCCTAACACTATCCTAGGGCTGATGCTAACCCTAACCCGAACCCTAACACTATCCTAGGGCTGATGCTAACCCTAACACTAACAATATCCTAGGCCTGATGATATCCATAACCCTAAACCTAACACTATCCTAGGGCTGATGCTAACCCTAACCCTAACCCGAACACTATCCTAGGGCTGATGCTAACCCTAACGCTAAGCCTAACACTATCCTTGATCTGATGCTAACCCTAACCCTAACCCTAACACTATCCTAGTCCTGATGATAACCCTAACTCTAACCCTAACACTATCCTAGGGTTTATGTTAACCCTAACCCTAACACTATCCTAGGGCTGATGCTAACCCTACCCCTAACCCTAACACTATCCTAGGGCGGATGCTAACGCTAACCCTAACCCTAACACTATCCTAGGGCTGATGCTAACCCTAACACTCACACTATTCTAGGGCTGATGCTAACCCTAACCCTAACCCTAACACTAACCTAGGGCTGATGCTAACCCTAACCCTAACCCTAACACTATCTTAGGGCTGAGGCTAACCGTAACCCAAACACTATCCTACGGCTGATGCTAACCTAACCCTAACACTATCCTGGGCCTGGTGCTAACCCTAACCCTAACCCTAACACTATCCTAGGGCTGATGCTACCCCTAACCCTAATACTATCCTAGGGCTGATTCTAACCCTAACCCTAACCCTACGACTATCCTAGGGTTGATGCTAACCCTAACCCTAAGCCTTACACTGTCCTAGGGCTGATGCTAACCCTAACCCTAACACTATCCTAGGCCTGATGCTAACCCTAACCCTAACACTTACACTATCCTAGGGCTGAAGCTAACCTTAACCCTAACCCTAACACTATCCTAGGTCTGATGCTAACTCTAACCCTAACACTATCCTAGGCCTGATGCTAACCCTAACCCTAACACTATCCTAGGGCTGATGCTAACCATAACCCTAACCCTAACACTATACTAGGGCTGATGCTAACCCTAACACTAACACTTTCCTAGGGCTGATGCTATCCCTAACCCTAACACTAACACTCTCCTAGGGCTGATGCTAACTCTAACTCTAACACTATCCTAGGCCTGATGCTAACCCTAACCCTAACACTATCCTAGGGCTGATGCTAACCCTAACCCTAACCCTAACACTGTCCTAGGCCTGATGCTAACCCTATCCCTCACCCTAACACTCTCCTAGGGCTGAGGCTAACCCTAAACCTAACACTATCCTAGGGCTGATGCTAACCCTAACCCTAACCCTAACACTATTCTAGGGTTGATGCTAACCCTAACCCTAACACTATCCTAGGGCTGATGCTAACCATAACCCTAACCCTAACACTATCCTAGGGCTGATGCTAACCCTAACACTAACACTATCCTAGGGCTGATGCTAACCCTAACACTAACACTAACACTATCCTAGGGCTGATGCTAACCCTAACCCTAACACTATCCTAGGGCTGATGCTAACCCTAACCCTAACCCTAACACTATCCTAGGGCTGATGCTAACCCTAACCCTAACACTATCCTAGGGCTGATGCTAACCCTAACCCTAACCCTAACACTATCCTAGGGCTGATGCTAACCCTAACCCTATCCCTAACACTATCCTAGAGCTGATGCTAACGCTAACCCTAACCCTAACCCTCATCCTAATGCTATCCTAGGACTGATGCTAACCCTAACCCTAACCCTAACACTATCCTAGGGCTGATGCTAACCCTAACACTAACACTATCCTAGGGCTGATGCTAACCCTAACCCTAACCCTAACACTATCCTATGGCTGATGCTAACCCTAACCCTAACTCTAACATTATCCTAGGGCTGAGGCTAACCCTAACCCTAACACTATCCTAAGGCTGATGCTAACCCTAACACTAACACTGTCCTAGTCCTGGTGCTAACCCTAACCCTAACCCTAACACTATCCTAGGGCTGATGCTAACCCTAACCCTAATAATATCCTAGGGCTGATGCTAACCCTAACCCTAACCCTAACACTATCCTAGGGCTGATGCTAACCCTAACCCTAACCCTAACACTATCCTAGGGCTGATGCTAACCCTAACCCTAACTCTAACACTATCCTAGGGCTGATGCTAACCCGAACCCTAACAATATCCCAGGCCTGATGATATCCCTAACCCTAAACCTAACACTATCCTAGGGCTGATGCTAACCCTAACCCTAACCCTAACACTATCCTAGGGCTGATTCTAACCGTAACCCTAACACTATCCTAGGCCTGACGCTAACCCTATCCCTAACCCTAACACTATCCTAGGCCTGATGCTAACCCTATCCCTAACCCTAACACTCTCCTAGGGCTGAGGCTAACCCTAACCCTAACACTATCCTAGGGCTGATGCTAACCCTAACCCTAACGCTAACACTATCCTAGGGCTGATGCTAACCCTAACACTAACACTATCCTAGGGCTGATGCTAACCCAAACCCTAACCCTAACACTATCCTAGGGCTGATGCTAACAATAACCCTAACTCTAACACTATCCTAGGGCTGAGGCTAACCCTAACCCTAACCCTATCCTACGGCTGATGCTAACCCTAACCCTTACCCTAACACTATCCTAAGGCTGATGCTAACCCTAACACTAACACTATCCTAGGCCGGGTGCTAACCCTAACCCTAACCCTAACACTATTCTAATGCTAATGCTAACCCTAACCCTAATAATATCCTAGGGCTGATGCTAACCCTAACCTTAACCCTAACACTATCCTAGGGCTGATGCTAACCCTAACCCTAACACTAACACTATCCTAGGGCTGATGCTAACCCTAACCCTAACCCTAACACTATCCTAGGGCTGATGCTAACCCTAACACTAACAATATCCTAGGCCTGATGATATCCATAACCCTAAACCTAACACTATCCTAGGGCTGATGCTAACCCTAACCTTAACCCTAACACTATCCTAGGGCTGATTCTAACCGTAACCCTAACACTATCCTAGGCCTGATGCTAACCCTATCCCTTACCCTAACACTATCCTAGGGCTGATGCTAAACCTAACCATAACCCTAACACTATCTTAGGGCTGATGCGAACCCTATCCCTAACCCTAACACTATCCTAGGGCGGATGCTAACCCTATCCCTAACCCTAACTCTATCCTAGGGCTGATGCTAACCCTAACCCTAACCCTAACACTATCCTAGGGCTGATGCTAGCCCTAACCCTAACTCTAACACTATCTTAGGGCTGAGGCTAACCCTAACCCAAACACTATCCTACGGCTGATGCTAACTCTAACCCTAACCCTAACACTATCCTAAGGCTGATGCTAACCCTAACACTATCACTATCCTAGGCCTGGTGCTAACCCTAACCCTAACCCTAACACTATCCTAGGGCTGATGCTAACCCTAACCCTAACCCTAACACTATCCTAGGGTTGATGCTAACCCTAATCCTAACACTATCCTAGGGCTGATGCTAACCCTAACCCTAACCCTAACACTATCCTAGGGCTGATGCTAACCGTAACCATAACACTATCCTAGGGCTGATGCTAACCCTAACCCTAACCCTAACACTATCCTAGGGCTGATGCTAACCCTAACCCTAACACTATCCTAGGGTTGATGCTAACCCTAACCCTAACCCTAACACTATCCTAAGTCTGATGCTAACCCTAGCCCTCACACTATCCTAGGCCTGATGATAACCCTAACCCTAACCTTAACACTATCCTAGGGCTGATGCTAACCCTAACCCTAACCCTAACACTATCCTAGAGCTGATGTTAAACCTAACCCTAACAATATCCTAGGCCTGATGATAACCCTAACCCTAACCCAAACACTATCCTAGGGTTTATGTTAACCCTAACCCTAACACTATCCTAGGGCTGATGCTAACCCTAACTCTAACCCTAACACTATCCTAGGGCTGATGCTAACCCTAACCCTATCCCTAACACTATCCTAGAGCTGATGCTAACGCTAACCCTATCCCTAACCCTAATCCTAATGCTATCCTAGGGCTGATGCTAACCCTAACCCTAACCCTAACACTATCCTTGGGCTGATGCTAACCCTAACACTACCACTATCCTAGGGCTGATGCTAACCCTAACCCTAACCCTAACACCATCCTAGGGCTGATGCTAACCCTAACCCTAACTCTAACACTATCCTAGGGCTGAGGCTAACCCTAACCCTAACACTATCCTACGGCTGATGCTAACACTAACCCTAACGCTAACACTATCCTAAGGCTGATGCTAACCCTAACACTAACACTGTCCTAGGCCTGGTGCTAACCCTAACCCTAACCCTAACACTATCCTAGGGCTGATGCTAACCCTAACCCTAATAATATCCTAGGGGTGATGCTAACCCTAACCCTAACCCTAACAGTATCCTAGGGCTGATGCTAACCCTAAGACTAACAATATCCTAGGCCTGATGATATCCATAACCCTAAACCTAACACTATCCTAGGGCTGATGCTAACCCTAACCCTAACCCTAACACTATCCTAGGGCTGATTCTAACCGTAACCCTAACACTATCCTAGACCTGATGCTAACCCTAACCCTTACCCTAACACTATCCTAGGGCTGATGCTAAACCTAACCATAACCCTAACACTATCCTAGGGCTGATGCGAACCCTATCCCTAACCCTAACACTATCCTAGGGTTTATGTTAACCCTAACCCTAACACTATCCTATGGCTGATGCTAACCCTAACACTAACACTATCCTAGGGCTGATGGTAACCCAAACCCTAACCCTAACACTATCCTAGGGCTGATGCTAACAATAACCCTAACTCTAACACGATCCTAGGGCTGAGGCTAACCCTAACCCTAACCCTATCCTACGGCTGATGCTAACCCTAACCCTAACCCTAACACTATCCTAAGGCTGATGCTAACCCTAACACTAACACTATCCTAGGCATGGTGCTAACCCTAACCCTAACACTAACACTATCCTAGGGCTGATGCTAACCCTAACCTTAACCCTAACACTATCCTAGGGCTGATGGTAACCCTAACCCTAACACTAACACTATCCTAGGGCTGATGCTAACCCTAACCCTAACCCTAACACTATCCTAGGGCTGATGCTAACCCTAAGACTAACAATATCCTAGGCCTGATGATATCCATAACCCTAAACCTAACACTATCCTAGGGCTGATGCTAACCCTAACCCTAACCCTAACACTATCCTAGGGCTGATTCTAACCGTAACCCTAACACTATCCTAGGCCTGATGCTAACCCTAACCCTTACCCTAACACTATCCTAGGGCTGATGCTAAACCTAACCATAACCCTAACACTATCCTAGGGCTGCTGCGAACCCTATCCCTAACCTTAACACTATCCTAGGGCGGATGCTAACACTATCCCAAACCCTAACGCTATCCTAGGGCTGATGCTAACCCTAACACTAATACTATCCTAGGGCTGATGCTAACCCTAACCCTAACCCTAACACTATCCTAGGGCTCATGCTAACCCTAACCCTAACTCTAACACTATCTTAGGGCTGAGGCTAACCCTAACCCAAACACTATCCTACGGCTGATGCTAACGCTAACCCTAACCCTAACACTCTCCTAAGGCTGATGCTAACCCTAACACTAACACTATCCTAGGCCTGGTGCTAACCCTAACCCTAACCCTAACACTATCCTAGGGCTGATGCTAACCCTAACCCTAACCCTAACACTATCCTAGGGTTGATGCTAACCCTAATCCTAACACTATCCTAGGGCTGATGCTAACCCTAACCCTAACCCTAACACTATCCTAGGGCTGATGCTAACCCTAACCCTAACACTATCCTAGGGCTGATGCTAACCCTAACCCTAACCCTAACAATATCCTAGGGCTGATGCTAACCCTAACCCTAACAATATCCTAGGCCTGATGATAACCCTAACCCTAACCTTAACACTATCCTAGGGCTGATGCTAACCCTAACCCTAACCCTAACACTATCCTAGAGCTGATGCTAACCCTAACCCTAACAATATCCTAGTCCTGATGATAACCCTAACCCTAACCCTAACACTATCCTAGGGTTTATGTTAACCCTAACCCTAACACTATCCTAGGGCTGATGCTAACCCCAACACTAACACTATCCTAGGGCTGATGCTAACCCTAACCCTAACCCTAACACTATCCTAGGGCTAATGCTAACCCTAACCCTAACTCTAACACTATCTTAGGGCTGAGGCTACCCCTAACCCTAACACTATCCTAGGGCTGATGCTAACCTTAACCCTAACACTAACACTCTCCTAGGGCTGATGCTAACCCTAACCCTAACACTATCCTAGGCCTGATGCTAACCCTAACCCTAACACCATCCTAGGTCTGATGCTAACACTAAACCTAACACTATCCTAGGGCTAATGCTAACCCTAACCCTAACTCTAACACTATCTTAGGGCTGAGGCTACCTCTAACCCTAACACTATCCTAGGGCTGATGCTAACCTTAACCCTAACACTAACACTCTCCTAGGGCTGATGCTAACCCTAACCCTAACACTATCCTAGGCCTGATGCTAACCCTAACCCTAACACCATCCTAGGTCTGATGCTAACACTAAACCTAACACTATCCTAGGGCTGATGCTAACCCTAACCCTAACCCTAACACTATCCTAGGGCTGATGTTAACCCTAACCCTAACACTATCCTAGGGCTGATGCTAACCCTAACCCTAACCCTAACACTCTCCTAGGGCTGATGCTAACCCTAACCCTAACACTATCCTAGGCCTGATGCTAACCCTAACCCTAACACTATCCTAGGGCTGATGCTAACCCTAACCCTAACCCTAACACTATCCTAGGCCTGATGCTAACCCTATCCCTAACCCTAACACTCTCCCAGGGCTGAGGCTAACCCTAACCCTAACACTATCCTAGGGCTGATGCTAACCCTAACCCTAACACTAACACTATCCTAGGGTTGATGCTAACCCTAACCCTAACACTATCCTAGGGCTGATGCTAACCCTAACCCTAACCCTAACACTATCCTAGGGCTGATGCTAACCCTAACCCTAACCCTAACACTATCCTAGGGTTGATGCTAACCCTAATCCTAACACTATCCTAGGTCTGATGCTAACCCTAACCCTAACCATAACACTATCCTAGGGCTGATGCTAACCCTAACCCTAACACTATCCTAGGGCTGATGCTAACCCTAACCCTAACCCTAACAATATCCTAGGGCTGATGCTAACCCTAACCCTAACACTATCCTAGGGCTGATGCTAACCCTAACCCTAACCCTAACACTATCCTAAGTCTGATGCTAACCCTAGCCCTCACACTATCCTAGGCCTGATGATAACCCTAACCCTAACCTTAACACTATCCTAGGGCTGATGCTAACCCTAACCCTAACCCTAACACTATCCTAGAGCTGATGCTAACCCTAACCCTAACAATATCCTAGGTCTGATGATAACCCTAATCCTAACCCTAACACTATCCTAGTGTTTATGTTAACCCTAACCCTAACACTATCCTAGGGCTGATGCTAACCCTAACAGTAACACTATCCTAGGGCTGATGCTAACCTTAACCCTAACCCTAACACTATCCTACGGCTGATGCTAACCCTAACCCTAACTCTAACACTATCTTAGGGCTGAGGCTAACCCTAACCCTAACACTATCCTAGGGCTGATGCTAACCTTAACCCTAACACTAACACTCTCCTAGGGCTGATGCTAACCCTAACCCTAACACTATCCTAGGCCTGATGCTAACCCTAACCCTAACACCATCCTAGGTCTGATGCTAACCCTAAACCTAACACTATCCTAGGGCTGATGCTAAACCTAACCCTAACCCTAACACTATCCTAGGGCTGATGTTAACCCTAACCCTAACACTATCCTAAGGCTGATGCTAACCCTATCACTAACCCTAACACTCTCCTAGGGCTGATGCTAACCCTAACCCTAACACTATCCTAGGCCTGATGCTAACCCTAACCCTAACACTATCCTAGGCCTGATGCTAACCCTATCCCTAACCCTAACACTCTCCTAGGGCTGAGGCTAACCCTAACCCTAACACTATCCTAGGGCTGATGCTAACCCTAACCCTAACCCTAACACTATCCTAGGGTTGATGCTAACCCTAACCCTAACACTATCCTAGGGCTGATGCTAACCATAACCCTAACCCTAACACTATCCTAGGGCTGATGCTAACCCTAACCCTAACACTAACCTAGGGCTGATGCTAACCCTAACACTAACCCTAACACTATCCTAGGGCTGATGCTAACCCTAACCCTAACACTATCCTAGGGCTGATGCTAACCCTAACCCTAACCCTAACACTATCCTAGGGCTGATGCTAACCCTAACCCTAACACTATCCTAGGGCTGATGCTAACCCTAACCCTAACCCTAACACTATCCTAGGGCTGATGCTAACCCTAACCCTAACCCTAACACTATCCTAGAGCTGATGCTAACGCTAACCCTAACCCTAACCCTAACCCTAATGCTATCCTAGGGCTGATGCTAACCCTAACCCTAACCCTAACACTATCCTAGGGCTGATGCTAACCTTAACCCTAACCCTAACACTGTCCTAGGGCTGATGCTAACCCTAACACTAACTCTAACACTATCCTAGGGCTGAGGCTAACCCTAACCCTAACACTATCCTACGGCTGATGCTAACCCTAACCCTAACCCTAACACTATCCTACGGATGATGCTAACCCTAACACTAACACTATCCTAGGCCTGGTGCTAACCCTAACCCTAACCCTAACACTATCCTAGGGCTGATGCTAACCCTAACCCTAATAATATCCTAGGGTTGACGCTAACCCTAACCCTAACCCTAACACTATCCTAGGGCTGATGCTAACGCTAACCCTAACCCTAACACTATCCTAGGGCTGATGATAACCCTAACCCTAACTCTAACACTATCCTAGGGCTGATGCTAACCCTAACCCTAACAATATCCTAGGCCTGATGATATCCCTAACCCTAAACCTAACACTATCCTAGGGCTGATGCTAACCCTAACCCTAACGCTAACACTATCCTAGGGCTGATGCTAACCCTAACACTAACACTACCCTAGGGCTGAGGCTAACCCTAACCCTAACACTATCCTACGGCTGATGCTAACCCTAACCCTAACCCTAACACTATCCTAAGGCTGATGCTAACCCTAACACTAACCCTATCCCGAACACTATTCTAGGGCTGATGCTAACCCTAACCCTAATAATATCCTAGGGCTGATGCTAACCCTAACCCTAACCCTAACACTATCCTAGGGCTGATGCTAACCCTAACCCTAACCCTAACACTATCCTAGGGCTGATGCAAACCCTAACCCTAACCCTAACACTATCCTAAGCCTGATGCTAACCCTAACACTAACAATATCCTAGGCCTGATGATATCCATAACCCTAAACCTAACACTATCCTAGGGCTGATGCTAACCCTAACCCTAACCCTAACACTATCCTAGGGCTGATTCTAACCGTAACCCTAACACAATCCTAGGCCTGATGCTAACCCTAACCCTTACCCTAACACTATCCTAGGTCTGATGCTAAACCTAACCATAACCCTATCACTATCCTAGGGCTGATGCTAACCCTATCCCTAACCCTGACACTATCCTAGGGCGGATGCTAACCCTAACCCTAACCCTAACACTCTCCTAGGGCTGAGGCTAACCCTAACTCTAACACTATCCTAGGGCTGATGCTAACCCTAACCCTAACTCTAACACTATCTTAGAGCTGAGGCTAACCCTAACCCTAACACTATCCTACGGCTGATGCTAACCCTAACCCTAACCCTAACACTATCCTAGGGCTAATGCTAACCCTAACCCTAACACTATCCTAGGGCTGATGCTAACCCTAACCCTAACCCTAACACTATCCTAGGGCTGATGGTAACCCTAACCCTAACACTAACACTATCCTAGGGCTGATGCTAACCCTAACCCTAACCCTAACACTATCCTAGGGCTGATGCTAACCCTAAGACTAACAATATCCTAGGCCTGATGATATCCATAACCCTAAACCTAACACTATCCTAGGGCTGATGCTAACCCTTACCCTAACCCTAACACTATCCTAGGGCTGATTCTAACCTTAACCCTAACACTATCCTAGGCCTGATGCTAACCCTAACCCTTACCCTAACACTATCCTAGGGCTGATGCTAAACCTAAGAATAACCCTAACACTATCCTAGGGCTGCTGCGAACCCTATCCCTAACCCTAACACTATCCTAGGGCGGATGCTAAAACTATCCCAAACCCTAACGCTATCCTAGGGCTAATGCTAACCCTAACACTAACACTATCCTAGGGCTGATGCTAACCCTAACCCTAACCCTAACACTATCCTAGGGCTCATGCTAACCCTAACCCTAACTCTAACACTATCTTAGGGCTGAGGCTAACCCTAACCCAAACACTGTCCTACGGCTGATGCTAACCCTAACCCAAACCCTAACACTATCCTAAGGCTGATGCTAACCCTAACACTAACACTATCCTAGGCCTGGTGCTAACCCTAACCCTAACCCTAACACTATCCTAGGGCTGATGCTAACCCTAACCCTAACCCTAACACTATCCTAGGGTTGATGCTAACCCTAATCCTCACACTATCCTAGGGCTGATGCTAACCCTAACCCTAACCCTAACACTATCCTATTGCTGATGCTAACCCTAACCCTAACACTATCCTAGGGCTGATGCTAACCCTAACCCTAACCCTAACAATATCCTAGGGCTGATGCTAACCCTAACCCTAACACTATCCTAGGGCTGATGCTAACCCTAACCCTAATCCTAACACTATCCTAAGTCTGATGCTAACCCTAGCCCTCACACTATCCTAGGCCTGATGATAACCCTAACCCTAACCTTAACACTATCCTAGGGCTGATGCTAACCCTAACGCTAAGCCTAACACTATCCTTGATCTGATGCTAACTCTAACCCTAACACTAACACTATCCTAGGCCTGATGATAACCCTAACCCTAAACCTAACACTATCCTAGGGTTTATGTTAACCCTAACCCTAACACTATCCTAGGGCTGATGCTAACCCTAACCCTAACCCTAACACTATCCTAGGGCGGATGCTAACCCTAACCCTAACACCATCCTAGGTCTGATGCTAACCCTAAACCTAACACAATCCTAGGGCTGATGCTAAACCTAACCCTAACCCTAACACTATCCTAGGGCTGATGTTAACCCTGACCCTAACACTATCCTAGGGCTGATGCTAACCCTATCCCTAACCCTAACACTCTCCTAGGGCTGATGCTAACCATAACCCTAACACTATCCTAGGCCTGATGCTAACCCTAACCCTAAAACTATCCTAGGGCTGATGCTAACCCTAACCCTAACCCTAACACTATCCTAGGCCTGATGCTAACCCTATCCCTAACCCTAACACTCTCCTAGGGCTGAGGCTAACCCTAACCCTAACACTATCCTAGGGCTGATGCTAACCCTAACCCTAACCCTAACACTATCCTAGGGTTGTGCTAACCCTAACCCTAACACTATCCTAGGGCTGATGCTAACCATAACCCTAACCCTAACACTATCCTAGGGCTGATGCTAACCCTAACCCTAACACTATCCTAGGGCTGATGCTAACCCTAACACTAACGCTATCACTATCCTAGGGCTGATGCTAACCCTAACCCTAACACTATCCTAGGGCTGATGCTAACCCTAACCCTAACCCTAACACTATCCTAGGGCTGATGCTAACCCTAACCCTAACACTATCCTAGGGCTGATGCTAACCCTAACCCTAACACTAACACTATCCTAGGGCTGATGCTAACCCTAACCCTAACCCTAACACTATCCTAGAGCTGATGCTAACGCTAACCCTAACCCTAACCCTAACCCTAATGCTATCCTAGGGCTGATGCTAACCCTAACCCTAACCCTAACACTGTCCTAGGGCAGATGCTAACCCTAACCCTAACTCTAACACTATCCTAGGGCTGAGGCTAACCCTAACCCTAACACTATCCTACGGCTGATGCTAACCCTAACCCTAACCCTAACACTATCCTAAGGATGATGCTAACCCTAACACTAACACTATCCTAGGCCTGGTGCTAACCCTAACCCTAACCCTAACACTATCCTAGGGCTGATGCTAACCCTAACCCTAATAATATCCTAGGGTTGACTCTAACCCTAACCCTAACCCTAACACTATCCTAGGGCTGATGCTAACGCTAACCCTAACCCTAACACTATCCTAGGGCTGATGATAACCCTAACCCTAACTCTAACACTATCCTAGGGCTGATGCTAACCCTAACCCTAACAATATCCTAGGCCTGATGATATCCCTAACCCTAAACCTAACACTATCCTAGGGCTGATGCTAACACTAACCCTAACCCCAACACTCTCCTAGGGCTGATGCTAACCCTAACCCTAACACTCTCCTAGGGCTGATGCTAACCCTAACCCTAACACTATCCTAGGGCTGATGCTAACCCTAACCCTAACCCTAACACTATCCTAAGTCTGATGCTAACCCTAGCCCTCGCACTATCTTTGGCCTGATGATAACCCTAACCCTAACCTTAACACTATCCTAGGGCTGATGCTAACCCTAACCCTAACACTATCCTAGGGCTGATGCTAACCCTAACCCTAACCCTAACACTATCCTAGGGCTGATGCTAACCCTAACGCTAACCCTAACACTATCCTTGAACTGATGCTAACCCTAACCCTAACCCTAACACTATCCTAGGCCTGATGATAACCCTAACCCTAACCCTAACACTATCCTAGGGTTTATGTTAACCCTAACCCTAACACTATACTAGGGCTGATGCTAACCCTAACCCTAACGCTAACACTATCCTAGGGTGTGTGCTAACCCTAACCCTAACCCTAACACTATCCTAGGGCTGATGCTAACCCTAACACTAACACTATCCTAGGGCTGATGCTAACCCTAACCCTAACCCTAAGACTATCCGAGGGTTGATGCTAACCCTAATCCTAACCCTTACACTATCCTAGGGCTGATGCTAACCCTAACCCTAAACCTAACACTATCCTAGGTCTGATGCTAACCCTAAACCTTACACTATCCTAGGGCTGATGCTAACCCTAACCCTAACCCTAACACTGACCTAGGGCTGATGTTAACCGTAACCCTAACACTATCCTAGGGCTGATGCTAACCCTAACCCTAACCCTAACACTCTCCTAGGGCTGATGCTAACCCTAACCCCAACACTATCATAGGCCTGATGCTAACCCTAACCCTAACACTATCCTAGGGCTGATGCTAACCCTAACCCTAACCCTAACACTATCCTAGGCCTGATGCTAACCCTATCCCTAACCCCAACACTCTCCTAGGGCTGAGGCTAACCCTAACCCTAACACTATCCTAGGGCTGATGCTAACCATAACCCTAACCCTAACACTATCCTAGGGCTGATGCTAACCCTAACCCTAACACTATCCTAGGGCTCATGCTAACCCTAACCATAACCCTAACACTATCCTAGGGCTGATGCTAACCCTAACCCTAACACTATCCTAGGGCTGATGCTAACCCTAACCCTAACCCTAACACTATCCCAGGGCTGATGCTAACCCTAACCCTAACACTATCCTAGGGCTGATGCTAACCCTAACCCTATCCCTAACACTATCCTAGAGCTGATGCTAACGCTAACCCTAACCAAAACCCTAATCCTAATGCTATCCTAGGGCTGATGCTAACCCTAACCCTAACCCTAACACTATCCTAGGGCTGATGCTAACCCTAACACTAGCACTGTCCTAGGGCTGATGCTAACCCTAACCCTAACCCTAACACTATCCTAGGGCTGATGCTAACCCTAACCCTAACTCTAACACTATCCTAGGGCTGAGGCTAACCCTAACCCTAACACTATCCTACGGCTGATGCTAACCCTAACCCTAACCCTAACACTATCCTAAGGCTGATGCTAACCCTAACACTAACACTGTCCTAGGCCTGGTGCTAACCCTAACCCTAACCCTAACACTATCCTAGGGCTGATGCTAACCCTAACCCTAATAATATCCTAGGGCTGATGCTAACCCTAACCCTAACCCTAACACTATCCTAGGGCTGATGCTAACCCTAACCCTAACCCTAACACTATCCTAAGGCTGATGCTAACCACAACACTAACACTATCCTAGGCCTGGTGCTAACCCTAACCCTAACCCTAACACTATTCTAGGGCTGATGCTAACCCTAACCCTAATAATATCCTAGGGCTGATGCTAACCCTAACCCTAACCCTAACACTATCCTAGGGCTGATGCTAACCCTAACCCTAACACTAACACTATCCTAGGGCTGATGCTAACCCTAACCCTAACCCTAACACTATCCTAGGGCTGATGCTAACCCTAACACTAACAATATCCTAGGCCTGATTATATCCATAACCCTAAACCTAACACTATCCTAGGGCTGATGCTAACCCTAACCCTAACACTAACACTATCCTAGGGCTGATGCTAACCCTATCCCTAACCCTAACACTATCCTAGGGCGGATGCTAACCCTATCCCTAACCCTAACACTATCCTAGGGCTGATGCTAACCCTAACCCTAACACTTACACTATCCTAGGGCTGATGCTAACCCTAACCCTAACACTATCCTAGGCCTGATGCTAACCCTAACCCTAACACTTACACTATCCTAGGGCTGATGCTAACCCTAACCCTAAACCTAACACTATCCTAGGTCTGATGCAAACCCTAAACCTAACACTATCCTAGGGTTGATGCTAACCCTAACCCTAACACTAACACTATCCTAGGGCTGATGTTATCCCTAACCCTAACACTATCCTAGGGCTGATGCTAACCCTAACACTAACCCTAACACTCTCCTAGGGCTGATGCTAACCCTAACCCTAACACTATCCTAGGCCTGATGCTAACCCTAACCCTAACACTATCCTAGGGCTGATGCTAACCCTAACCCTAACCCTAACACTATCCTAGGCCTGATGCTAACCCTATCCCTAACCCTAACACTCTCCTAGGGCTGAGGCTAACCCTAACCCTAACACTATCCTAGGGCTGATGCTAACAATAACCCTAATCTAACGCTATCCTAGGGTTGATGCTAACCCTAACCCTAACACTATCCTAGGGCTCATGCTAACCCTAACCCTAACCCTAACACTATCCTAGGGCTGATGGTAACCCTAACCCTAACACTATCCTAGGGCTGATGCTAACTCTAACCCTAACCCTAACACTATCCTAGGGCTGATGCTAACCCTAACCCTAACACTATCCTAGGGCTGATGCTAACCCTAACCCTAACCCTAACACTATCCTAGGGCTGATGCTAACCCTAAACCTAACACTATCCTAGGGCTGATGCTAACCGTATCCCTAACCCTAAGACTATCCTAGGGCTGATGCTAACCCTAACCCTATCCCTAACACTATCCTAGAGCTGATGCTAACGCTAACCCTAACCAAAACCCTAATCCTAATGCTATCCTAGGGCTGATGCTAACCCTAACCCTAACCCTAACACTATCCTAGGGCTGATGCTAACCCTAACACTAGCACTATCCTAGGGCTGATGCTAACCCTAACCCTAACCCTAACACTATCCTAGGGCTGATGCTAACCCTAACCCTAACTCTAACACTGTCCTAGGGCTGAGGCTAACCCTAACCCTAACACTATCCTACGGCTGATGCTAACCCTAACCCTAACCCTAACACTATCCTAAGGCTGATGCTAACCCTAACTCTAACACTGTCCTAGGGCTGAGGCTAACCCTAACCCTAACACTATCCTACGGCTGATGCTAATCCTAACCCTAACCCTAACACTATCCTAGGGCTGATGCTAACCCTAACCCTAATAATATCCTAGGGCTGATGCTAACCCTAACCCTAACCCTAACACTATCCTAGGGCTGATGCTAACCCTAACCCTAACCCTAACACTATCCTAGGGCTGATGCTAACCCTAACCCTAACTCTAACACTATCCTAGGGCTGATGCTAACCCGAAACCTAACAATATTCTAGGCCTGATGATATCCCTAACCCTAAACCTAACACTATCCTAGGGCTGATGCTAACCCTAACCCTAACCCTAACACTACCCTAGGGCTGATTCTAACCGTAACCCTAACACTATCCTAGGCCTGACGCTAACCCTAACCCTAACCCTAACACTATCCTAGGCCTGATGCTAACCCTATCCCTAACCCTAACACTCTCCGAGGGCTGAGGCTAACCCTAACCCTAAAACTATCCTAGGGCTGATGCTAACCCTAACCCTAACACTTACACTATCCTAGGGCTGATGCTAACCCTAACCCTAACACTATCCTAGGCCTGATGCTAACCCTAACCCTAACACTTACACTATCCTAGGGCTGATGCTAACCCTAACCCTAAACCTAACACTATCCTAGGTCTGATGCAAACCCTAAACCTAACACTATCCTAGGGCTGATGCTAACCCTAACCCTAACACTAACACTATCCTAGGGCTGATGTTAACCCTAACCCTAACACTATCCTAGGGCTGATGCTAACCCTAACCCTAACCCTAAAACTCTCCTAGGGCTGATGCTAACCCTAACCCTAACACTATCCTAGGCCTCATGCTAACCCTAACCCTAACACTATCCTAGGGCTGATGCTAACCCTAACCCTAACCCTAACACTATCCTAGGCCTGATGCTAACCCTATCCCTAACCCTAACACTCTCCTAGGGCTGAGGCTAACCCTAACCCTAACACTATCAAAGGGCTGATGCTAACCCTAACCCTAATCTAACACTATCCTAGGGTTGATGCTAACCATAACCCTAACACTATCCTAGGGCTGATGCTAACCATAACCCTAACCCTAACACTATCCTAGGGCTGATGCTAACCCTAACCCTAACACTATCCTAGGGCTCATGCTAACCCTAACCCTAACCCTAACACTATCCTAGGGCTGATGCTAACCCTAACCCTAACACTATCCTAGGGCTGATGCTAACCCTATCCCTAACCCTAACACTATCCTAGGGCTGATGCTAACCCTAACCCTATCCCTAACACTATCCTAGAGCTGATGCTAACGCTAACCCTAACCAAAACCCTAATCCTAATGCTATCCTAGGGCTGATGCTAACCCTAACCCTAACCCTAACACTATCCTAAGGCTGATGCTAACCCTAACACTAGCACTATCCTAGGGCTGATGCTAACCCTAACCCTAACACTAACACTATCCTAGGGCTGATGCTAACCCTAACCCTAACTCTAACACTATCCTAGGGCTGAGGCTTACCCTAACCCTAACACTATCCTACGGCTGATGCTAACCCTAACCCTAACCCTAACACTGTCCTAAGGCTGATGCTAACCCTAACACTAACACTGTCCTAGGCCTGGTGCTAACCCTAACCCTAACCCTAACACTGTCCTAGGGCTGATGCTAACCCTAACCCTAATAATATCCTAGGGCTGATGCTAACCCTAACCCTAACCCTAACACTGTCCTAAGGCTGATGCTAACCCTAACACTAACACTGTCCTAGGCCTGGTGCTAACCCTAACCCTAACCCTAACACTGTCCTAGGGCTGATGCTAACCCTAACCCTAATAATATCCTAGGGCTGATGCTAACCCTAACCCTAACCCTAACACGATCCTAGGGCTGATGCTAACCCGAACCCTAACAATATCCTAGGCCTGATGATATCCCTAACCCTAAACCTAACACTATCCTAGGGCTGATGCTAACCCTAACCCTAAGCCTAACACTATCCTAGGGCTGATTCTAACCGTAACCCTAACACTATCCTAGGCCTGACGCTAACCCTAACCCTAACCCCAACACTCTCCTAGGGCTGAGGCTAACCCTAACCCTAACACTATCCTAGGGCTGATGCTAACCCTAACCCTAACCCTAACACTATCCTAGGGTTGATGCTAACCCTAACCCTAACACTATCATAGGGCTGATGCTAACCATAACCCTAACCCTAACACTATCCTAGGGCTGATGCTAACCCTAACCCTAACACTATCCTAGGGCTCATGCTAACCCTAACCATAACCCTAACACTATCCTAGGGCTGATGCTAACCCTAACCCTAACACTATCCTAGGGCTGATGCTAACCCTAACCCTAACCCTAACACTATCCTAGGGCTGATGCTAACCCTAAACCTAACACTATCCTAGGGCTGATGCTAACCGTATCCCTAACCCTAACACTATCCTAGGGCTGATGCTAACCCTAACCCTATCCCTAACACTATCCTAGAGCTGATGCTAACGCTAACCCTAACCAAAACCCTAATCCTAATGCTATCCTAGGGCTGATGCTAACCCTAACCCTAACCCTAACACTATCCTAGGGCTGATGCTAACCCTAACACTAGCACTATCCTAGGGCTGATGCTAACCCTAACCCTAACCCTAACACTATCCTAGGGCTGATGCTAACCCTAACCCTAACTCTAACACTATCCTAGGGCTGAGGCTAACCCTAACCCTAACACTATCCTACGGCTGATGCTAACCCTAACCCTAACCCTAACACTATCCTAAGGCTGATGCTAACCCTAACACTAACACTGTCCTAGGCCTGGTGCTAACCCTAACCCTAACCCTAACACTATCCTAGGGCTGATGCTAACCCTAACCCTAACCCTAACACTATCCTAGGGCTGATGCTAACCCTAACCCTAACTCTAACACTATCCTAGGGCTGATGCTAACCCGAACCCTAACAATATCCTAGGCCTGATGATATCCCTAACCCTAAACCTAACACTATCCTAGGGCTGATGCTAACCCTAACCCTAACCCTAACACTATCCTAGGGCTGATTCTAACCGTAACCCTAACACTATCCTAGGCCTGACGCTAACCCTAACCCTAACCCTAACACTATCCTAGGCCTGATGCTAACCCTATCCCTAACCCTAACACTCTCCGAGGGCTGAGGCTAACCCTAACCCTAACACTATCCTAGGGCTGATGCTAACCCTAACCCTAACGCTAACACTATCCTAGGGCTGATGCTAACTCTAACACTAACACTATCCTAGGGCTGATGCTAACCCAAACCCTAACCCTAACACTATCCTAGGGCTGATGCTAACAATAACCCTAATTCTAACACTATCCTAGGGCTGAGGCTAACCCTAACCCTAACCCTATCCTACGGCTGATGCTAACCCTAACCCTAACCCTAACACTATCCTAAGGCTGATGCTAACCCTAACACTAACACTATCCTAGGCCTGGTGCTAACCCTAACCCTAACCCTAACACTATTCTAGGGCTGATGCTAACCCTAACCCTAATAATATCCTAGGGCTGATGCTAACCCTAACCCTAACCCTAACACTATCCTAGGGCTGATGCTAACCCTAACCCTAACACTAACACTATCCTAGGGCTGATGCTAACCCTAACCCTAACCCTAACACTATCCTAGGGCTGATGCTAACCCTAACACTAACAATATCCTAGGCCTGATTATATCCATAACCCTAAACCTAACACTATCCTAGGGCTGATGCTAACCCTAACCCTAACACTAACACTATCCTAGGGCTGATGCTAACCCTATCCCTAACCCTAACACTATCCTAGGGCGGATGCTAACCCTATCCCTAACCCTAACACTATCCTAGGGCTGATGCTAACCCTTACCCTAACACTTACACTATCCTAGGGCTGATGCTAACCCTAACCCTGACACTATCCTAGGCCTGATGCTAACCCTAACCCTAACACTTACACTATCCTAGGGCTGATGCTAACCCTAACCCTAAACCTAACACTATCCTAGGTCTGATGCAAACCCTAAACCTAACACTATCCTAGGGCTGATGCTAACCCTAACCCTAACACTAACACTATCCTAGGGCTGATGTTAACCCTAACCCTAACACTATCCTAGGGCTGATGCTAACCCTAACCCTAACCCTAACACTCTCCTAGGGCTGATGCTAACCCTAACCCTAACACTATCCTAGGCCTGATGCTAACCCTAACCCTAACACTATCCTAGGGCTGATGCTAACCCTAACCCTAACCCTAACACTATCCTAGGCCTGATGCTAACCCTATCCCTAACCCTAACACTCTCCTAGGGCTGAGGCTAACCCTAACCCTAACACTATCCTAGGGCTGATGCTAACAATAACCCTAATCTAACACTATCCTAGGGTTGATGCTAACCCTAACCCTAACACTATCCTAGGGCTGATGCTAACCAGAACCCTAACCCTAACACTATCCTAGGGCTGATGCTAACCCTAACCCTAACACTATCCTAGGGCTCATGCTAACCCTAACCCTAACCCTAAAACTATCCTAGGGCTGATGGTAACCCTAACCCTAACACTATCCTAGGGCTGATGCTAACCCTAACCCTAACCCTAACACTATCCTAGGGCTGATGCTAACCCTAACCCTAACACTATCCTAGGGCTGATGCTAACCCTAACCCTAACCCTAACACTATCCTAGGGCTGATGCTAACCCTAAACCTAACACTATCCTAGGGCTGATGCTAACCGTATCCCTAACCCTAAGACTATCCTAGGGCTGATGCTAACCCTAACCCTATCCCTAACACTATCCTAGAGCTGATGCTAACGCTAACCCTAACCAAAACCCTAATCCTAATGCTATCCTAGGGCTGATGCTAACCCTAACCCTAACCCTAACACTATCCTAGGGCTGATGCTAACCCTAACACTAGCACTATCCTAGGGCTGATGCTAACCCTAACCCTAACCCTAACACTATCCTAGGGCTGATGCTAACCCTAATCCTAACTCTAACACTATCCTAGGGCTGAGGCTAACCCTAACCCTAACACTATCCTACGGCTGATGCTAACCCTAATCCTAACCCTAACACTATCCTAAGGCTGATGCTAACCCTAACACTAACACTGTCCTAGGCCTGGTGCTAACCCTAACCCTAACCCTAACACTATCCTAGGGCTGATGCTAACCCTAACCCTAATAATATCCTAGGGCTGATGCTAACCCTAACCCTAACCCTAACACTATCCTAGGGCTGATGCTAACCCTAACCCTAACCCTAACACTATCCTAGGGCTGATGCTAACCCTAACCCTAACTCTAACACTATCCTAGGGCTGATGCTAACCCGAACCCTAACAATATCCTAGGCCTGATGATATCCCTAACCCTAAACCTAACACTATCCTAGGGCTGATGCTAACCCTAACCCTAACCCTAACACTACCCTAGGGCTGATGCTAACCCTAACCCTAACACTATCCTAGGCCTGACGCTAACCCTAACCCTAACCCTAACACTATCCTAGGCCTGATGCTAACCCTATCCCTAACCCTAACACTCTCAGAGGGCTGAGGCTAACCCGAACCCTAACACTATCCTAGGGCTGATGCTAACCCTAACCCTAACGCTAACACTATCCTAGGGGTGATGCTAACTCTAACACTAACACTATCCTAGGGCTGATGCTAACCCTAACCCTAACCCTAACACTATCCTAGGCCTGATGCTAACCCTAACCCTAACACTTACACTATCCTAGGGCTGATGCTAACCCTAACCCTAAACCTAACACTATCCTAGGTCTGATGCAAACCCTAAACCTAACACTATCCTAGGGCTGATGCTAACCCTAACCCTAACACTATCCTAGGGCTGATGTTAACCCTAACCCTAACACTATCCTAGGGCTGATGCTAACCCTAACCCTAACCCTAACACTCTCCTAGGGCTGATGCTAACCCTAACCCTAACACTATCCTAGGGCTGATGCTAACCCTAACCCTAACCCTAACACTATCCTAGGCCTGATGCTAACCCTATCCCTAACACTAACACTCTCCTAGGGCTGAGGCTAACCCTAACCCTAACACTATCCTAGGGCTGATGCTAACCCTAACCCTAATCTAACACTATCCTAGGGTTGATGCTAACCCTGACCCTAACACTATCCTAGGGCTGATGCTAACCATAACCATAACCCTAACACAATCCTAGGGCTGATGCTAACCCTAACCCTAACACTATCCTAGGGCTCATGCTAACCCTAACCCTAACCCTAACACTATCCTAGGGCTGATGGTAACCCTAACCCTAACACTATCCTAGGGCTGATGCTAACCCTAACCCTAACCCTAACACTATCCTACGGCTGATGCTAACCCTAACCCTAACACTATCCTAAGGCTGATGCTAACCCTATGCCTAACCCTAACACTATCCTAGGGCTGATGCTAACCCTAACCCTATCCCTAACACTATCCTAGAGCTGATGCTAACGCTAACCCTAACCAAAACCCTTATCCTAATGCTATCCTAGGGCTGATGCTAACCCTAACCCTAATAATATCCTAGGGCTGATGCTAACCCTAACCCTAACCCTAACACTGTCCTAAGGCTGATGCTAACCCTAACACTAACACTGTCCTAGGCCTGGTGCTAACCCTAACCCTAACCCTAACACTGTCCTAGGGCTGATGCTAACCCTAACCCTAATAATATCCTAGGGCTGATGCTAACCCTAACCCTAACCCTAACACGATCCGAGGGCTGATGCTAACCCGAACCCTAACAATATCCTAGGCCTGATGATATCCCTAACCCTAAACCTAACACTATCCTAGGGCTGATGCTAACCCTAACCCTAAGCCTAACACTATCCTAGGGCTGATTCTAACCGTAACCCTAACACTATCCTAGGCCTGACGCTAACCCTAACCCTAACCCTAACACTATCCTAGGCCTGATGCTAACCCTATCCCTAACCCTAACACTCTCCTAGGGCTGAGGCTAACCCTAACCCTAACACTATCCTAGGGCTGATGCTAACCCTAACCCTAACGCTAACACTATCCTAGGGCTGATGCTAACTCTAACACTAACACTATCCTAGGGCTGATGCTAACCCAAACCCTAACCCTAACACTATCCTAGGGCTGATGCTAACAATAACCCTAATTCTAACACTATCCTAGGGCTGAGGCTAACCCTAACCCTAACCCTATCCTACGGCTGATGCTAACCCTAACCCTAACCCTAACACTATCCTAAGGCTGATGCTAACCCTAACACTAACACTATCCTAGGCCTGCTGCTAACCCTAACCCTAACCCTAACACTATTCTAGGGCTGATGCTAACCCTAACACTAATAATATCCTAGGGCTGATGCTAACCCTAACCCTAACCCTAACACTATCCTAGGGCTGATGCTAACCCTAACCCTAACACTAACACTATCCTAGGGCTGATGCTAACCCTAACCCTAACCCTAACACTATCCTAGGGCTGATGCTAACCCTAACACTAACAATATCCTAGGCCTGATTATATCCATAACCCTAAACCTAACACTATCCTAGGGCTGATGCTAACCCTAACCCTAACACTAACACTATCCTAGGGCTGATGCTAACCCTATCCCTAACCCTAACACTATCCTAGGGCGGATGCTAACCCTATCCCTAACCCTAACCCTATCCTAGGGCTGATGCTAACCCTAACGCTAACACTTACACTATCCTAGGGCTGATGCTAACCCTAACCCTAACACTATCCTAGGCCTGATGCTAACCCTAACCCTAACACTTACACTATCCTAGGGCTGATGCTAACCCTAACCCTAAACCTAACACTATCCTAGGTCTGATGCAAACCCTAAACCTAACACTATCCTAGGGCTGATGCTAACCCTAACCCTAACCCTAACACTATCCTAGGGCTGATGTTAACCCTAACCCTAACACTATCCTAGGGCTGATGCTAACCCTAACCCTAACACTATCCTAGGGCTGATGCTAACCCTATCCCTAACCCTAACACTATCCTAGGGCTGATGCTAACCCTAACCCTATCCCTAACACTATCCTAGAGCTGATGCTAACGCTAACCCTAACCAAAACCATAATCCTAATGCTATCCTAGGGCTGATGCTAACCCTAACCCTAACCCTAACACTATCCTAAGGCTGATGCTAACCCTAACACTAGCACTATCCTAGGGCTGATGCTAACCCTAACCCTAACCCTAACACTATCCTAGGGCTGATGCTAACCCTAACCCTAACTCTAACACTATCCTAGGGCTGAGGCTAATCCTAACCCTAACACTATCCTAGGGCTGATGCTAACCCTAACCCTAACCCTAACACTGTCCTAAGGCTGATGCTAACCCTAACACTAACACTGTCCTAGGCCTGGTGCTAACCCTAAACCGAACCCTAACACTGTCCTAGGGCTGATGCTAACCCTAACCCTAATAATATCCTAGGGCTGATGCTAACCCTAACCCTAACCATAACACTATCCTAGGGCTGATGCTAACCCTAACCCTAACCCTAACACTATCCTAGGGCTGATGTTAACCCTAACCCTAACTCTAACACTATCCTAGGGCTGATGCTAACCCGAACCCTAACAATATTCTAGGCCTGATGATATCCCTAACCCTAAACCTAACACTATCCTAGGGCTGATGCTAACCCTAACCCTAACCCTAACACTATCCTAGGGCTGATTCTAACCGTAACCCTAACACTATCCTGGGCCTGACGCTAACCATAACCCTAACCCTAACACTATCCTAGGCCTGTGCTAACCCTATCCCTAACCCTAGAACTCTCCTAGGGCTGAGGCTAACCCTAACCCTAACACTATCCTAGGGCTGATGCTAACCCTAACCCTAACGCTAACACTATCCTAGGGCTGATGCTAACTCTAACACTAACACTATCCTAGGGCTGATGCTAACCCAAACCCTAACCCTAACACTATCCTAGGGCTGATGGTAACAATAACTCTAATTCTAACACTATCCTAGGTCTGAGGCTAACCCTAACCCTAACCCTATCCTACGGCTGATGCTAACCCTAACCCTAACCCTAACACTATCCTAAGGCTGATGCTAACCCTAACACTAACACTATCCTAGACCTGGTGCTAACCCTAACCCTAACCCTAACACTATTCTAGGGCTGATGCTAACCCTAACCCTAATAATATCCTAGGGCTGATGCTAACCCTAACCCTAACCCTAACACTATCCTAGGGCTGATGCTAACCCTAACCCTAACACTAACATTATCCTAGGGCTGATGCTAACCCTAACCCTAACCCTAACACTATCCAAGGGCTGATGCTAACCCTAACACTAACAATACCCTAGGCCTGATGATATCCATAACCCTAAACCTAACACTATCCTAGGGCTGATGCTAACCCTAACCCTAACACTAACACTATCCTAGGGCTGATGCTAACCCTATCCCTAACCCTAACACTATCCTAGGGCGGATGCTAACCCTATCCCTAACCCTAACACTATCCTAGGGCTGATGATAACCCTAACACTAACACTATCCTAGGGCTGATGCTAACCCTAACCCTAACCCTAACACTATCCTAAGGCTGATGCTAACCCTAACACTAACACCATCCTAGGCCTGGTGCTAACCCTAACCCTAACCCTAACACTATCCTAGGGCTGATGCTAACCCTAACCCTAACCCTAACACTATCCTAGGGTTGATGCTAACCCTAATCCTAACACTATCCTAGGGCTGATGCTAACCCTAACCCTAACCCTAACACTAACCTAGGGCTGATGCTAACCCTAACCCTAACACTATCCTAGGGCTGATGCCAACCCTACCCCTAACCCTAACACTATCCTAGGGCTGATGCTAACCCTAACCCTAACACTATCCTAGGGCTGATGCTAACCCTAACCCTAACCCTAACACTATCCTAAGTCTGATGCTAACCCTAGCCCTCACTCTATCCTAGGCCTGATGATAACCCTAACCCTAACATTAACACTATCCTAGGGCTGATGCTAACCCTAACCCTAACCCTAACACCATCCTAGGGTTTATGTTAACCCTAACACTAACACTATCCTAGGGCTGATGCTAACCCTAACACTAACACTATCCTAGGGCTGATGCTAACCCTAACACTAACCCTAACACTATCCTAGGGCTGATGCTAACCCTAACCCTAACTCTAACACTATCTTAGGGCTGAGGCTAACCCTAACCCAAACACTATCCTACGGCTGATGCTAACTCTAACCCTAACCCTAACACTATCCTAAGGCTGATGCTAACCCTAACACTAACACTATCCTGGGAGTGGTGCTAACCCTAACCCTAACCCTAACACTATCCTATGGCTGATGCTAACCCTAACCCTAACACTCTCCTACGCCTGATGCTAACCCTAACCCTAACACTTACACTATCCTAGGGCTGATGCTAACCCTAACCCTAACCCTAACACTATCCTAGGTCTGATGCTAACCCTAAACCTAACACTATCCTAGGGCTGATGCTAACCCTAACCCTAACACTATCCTAGGGCTGATGCTAACCCTAACCCTAACCCTAACACTATCCTAGGCCTGATGCTAACCCTATCCCTAACCCTAACACTCTCCTAGGGCTGAGGCTAACCCTAACCCTAACACTATCCTAGGGCTGATGCTAACCATAACCCTAACACTAACAGTATCCTAGAGTTGATGCTAAACCTAACCCTAACACTATCCTAGGGCTGATGCTAACCATAACCCTAACCCTAACACTATCCTAGGGCTGATGCTAACCCTAACCCTAACACTATCCTAAGGCTAATGCTAACCCTAACCCTAACCCTAACACTATCCTGGGGCTGATGCTAACCCTAACCCTAACACTATCCTAGGGCTGATGCTAACCCTAACCCTAACCCTAACACTATCCTAGGGCTGATGCTAACCCTAACCCTAACCCTAACACTATCCTAGAGCTGATGCTAACGCTAACCCTAACCCTAACCCTAACACTATCATACTGCTGATGCTAACCCTAACACTAACACTATCCTAGTGCTGATGCTATCCCTAACCCTAACCCTAACACTATCCTAGGGCTGATGCTAACCCTAACCCTAACACTATCCTAGGGCTGATGCTAACCCTAACCCTAACCCTAACACTATCCTAGGGCTGATGCTAACCCTAACCCTAACTCTAACACTATCCTAGGGCTGATGCTAACCCTAACCCTAACAATATCATAGGCCTAATGATATCCCTAACCCTAAACCTAACACTATCCTAGGGCTGATGCTAACCATAACCCTAACCCTAACACTATCCTAGGGCTGATTCTAACCGTAACCCTAACACTATCCTAGGCCTGATGGTAACCCTAACCCTAACCCTAACACTATCCTAGGCCTGATGCTAACCCTATCCCTAACCCTAACACTCTCCTAGTGCTGAGGCTAACCATAACCCTAACACTATCCTAGGGCTGTTGCTAACCCTAACCCTAACGCTAACACTATCCTAGGGCTGATGCTAACCCTAACACTAACACTATCCTAGGGCTGATGCTAACCCAAACCCTAACCCTAACACTATCCTAGAGCTGATGCTAACACTAACCCTAACTCTAACACTATCCTAGGGCTGAGGCTAACCCTAACACTAACACTATTATACGGCTGATGCTAACCCTAACCCTAACCCTAACACTATCCTAAGGCTGATGCTAACCCTAACCCTAACACTATCCTAGGCCTGATGCTAACCCTATCCCTAACCCTAACACTCTCCTAGGGCTGAGGCTAACCCTAACCATAACACTATCCTAGGGCTGATGCTAACCCTAACCCTAACCCTAACACTATCCTAGGGTTCATGCTAACCCTAACCCTAACACTATCCTAGGGCTGATGCTAACCCTAACCCTAACCATAACACTATCCTAGGGTGATGCTAACCCTAACCCTAACACTATCCTAGGGCTGATGCTAACCCTAACCCTAACACTATCCTAGGGCTGATGCTAACCCTAACCCTAACCCTAACACTATCCTAAGTCTGATGCTAACCCTAGCCCTCACACTATCCTAGGCCTGATGATAACCCTAACCCGAACCTTAACACTATCCTAGGGCTGATGCTAACCCTAACCCTAACCCTAACACTATCCTAGAGCTGATGCTAACCCTAACCCTAACACTATCCTAGGCCTGATGATAACCCTAACCCTAACCCTAACACTATCCTAGGGCTGATGCTAACCCTAACACTAACACTATCCTAGGTCTGATGCTAACCCTAACCCTAACCCGAACACTATCCTAGGGCTGATGCTAACCCTAACGCTAAGCCTAACACTATCCTTGAACCCTAACCCTAACTCAAACACTATCCTAGGCCTGATGATAACCCTAACCCTAAACATAACACTATCCTAGGGTTTATGTTAACCCTAACCCTAACACTATCCTAGGGCTGATGCTAACCCTAACCCTAACCCTAACACTATCCTAGGGCGGATGCTAACGCTAACCCTAACCCTAACACTATCCTAGGGCTGATGCTAACCCTAACACTAACACTATTCTAGGGCTGATGCTAACCCTAACCCTAACACTAACACTAACCTAGGGCTGATGCTAACCCTAACACTAACTCTAACACTATCTTAGGGCTGAGGCTAACCCTAACCCAAACACTATCCTACGGCTGATGCTAACCTAACCCTAACACTATCCTGACCCTGATGCTAACCCTAACCCTAACCCTAACACTATCCTAGGGCTGATGCTAACCCTAACCCTAATACTATCCTAGGGCTGATGCTAACCCTAACCCTAACCCTAAGACTATCCGAGGGTTGATGCTAACCCTAATCATAACCCTTACACTATCCTAGGGCTGATGCTAACCCTAACCCTAACACTATCCTAGGCCTGATGCTAACCCTAACCCTAACACTTACACTATCCTAGGGCTGATGCTAACCCTAACACTAAACCTAACACTATCCTAGGTCTGATGCTAACCCTAAACCTTACACTATCCTAGGGCTGATGCTAACCCTAACCGTAACCCTAACACTATCCTAGGGCTGATGTTAACCCTAACCCTAACACTATCCTAGGGCTGATGCTAACCCTAACCCTAACCCTAACACTCTCCTAGGGCTGATGCTAACCCTAACCCTAACACTATCCTAGGCCTGATGCTAACCCTAACCCTAACACTATCCTAGGTCTGATGCTAACCCTAACCTTAACCCTAACACTATCCTAGGGTTGATGCTAACCCTAACCCTAACACTATCCTAGGGCTGATGCTAACCATAACTCTAACCCTAACACTATCCTAGGGCTGATGCTAACCCTAACCCTAACCCTAACACTATCCAAGGGCTGATGCTAACCCTAACACTAACAATACCCTAGGCCTGATGATATCCATAACCCTAAACCTAACACTATCCTAGGGCTGATGCTAACCCTAACCCTAACACTAACACTATCCTAGGGCTGATGCTAACCCTATCCCTAACCCTAACACTATCCTAGGGCGGATGCTAACCCTATCCCTAACCCTAACACTATCCTAGGGCTGATGATAACCCTAACACTAACACTATCCTAGGGCTGATGCTAACCCTAACCCTAACCCTAACACTATCCTAAGGCTGATGCTAACCCTAACACTAACACCATCCTAGGCCTGGTGCTAACCCTAACCCTAACCCTAACACTATCCTAGGGCTGATGCTAACCCTAACACTAACACTATCCTAGGTCTGATGCTAACCCTAACCCTAACCCGAACACTATCCTAGGGCTGATGCTAACCCTAACGCTAAGCCTAACACTATCCTTGAACCCTAACCCTAACTCAAACACTATCCTAGGCCTGATGATAACCCTAACCCTAAACATAACACTATCCTAGGGTTTATGTTAACCCTAACCCTAACACTATCCTAGGGCTGATGCTAACCCTAACCCTAACCCTAACACTATCCTAGGGCGGATGCTAACGCTAACCCTAACCCTAACACTATCCTAGGGCTGATGCTAACCCTAACACTAACACTATTCTAGGGCTGATGCTAACCCTAACCCTAACACTAACACTAACCTAGGGCTGATGCTAACCCTAACACTAACTCTAACACTATCTTAGGGCTGAGGCTAACCCTAACCCAAACACTATCCTACGGCTGATGCTAACCTAACCCTAACACTATCCTGACCCTGATGCTAACCCTAACCCTAACCCTAACACTATCCTAGGGCTGATGCTAACCCTAACCCTAATACTATCCTAGGGCTGATGCTAACCCTAACCCTAACCCTAAGACTATCCGAGGGTTGATGCTAACCCTAATCATAACCCTTACACTATCCTAGGGCTGATGCTAACCCTAACCCTAACACTATCCTAGGCCTGATGCTAACCCTAACCCTAACACTTACACTATCCTAGGGCTGATGCTAACCCTAACACTAAACCTAACACTATCCTAGGTCTGATGCTAACCCTAAACCTTACACTATCCTAGGGCTGATGCTAACCCTAACCGTAACCCTAACACTATCCTAGGGCTGATGTTAACCCTAACCCTAACACTATCCTAGGGCTGATGCTAACCCTAACCCTAACCCTAACACTCTCCTAGGGCTGATGCTAACCCTAACCCTAACACTATCCTAGGCCTGATGCTATCCCTAACCCTAACACTATCCGAGGTCTGATGCTAACCCTAACCTTAACCCTAACACTATCCTAGGGTTGATGCTAACCCTAACCCTAACACTATCCTAGGGCTGATGCTAACCATAACTCTAACCCTAACACTATCCTAGGGCTGATGCTAACCCTAACCCTAACCCTAACACTATCCAAGGGCTGATGCTAACCCTAACACTAACAATACCCTAGGCCTGATGATATCCATAACCCTAAACCTAACACTATCCTAGGGCTGATGCTAACCCTAACCCTAACACTAACACTATCCTAGGGCTGATGCTAACCCTATCCCTAACCCTAACACTATCCTAGGGCGGATGCTAACCCTATCCCTAACCCTAACACTATCCTAGGGCTGATGATAACCCTAACACTAACACTATCCTAGGGCTGATGCTAACCCTAACCCTAACCCTAACACTATCCTAAGGCTGATGCTAACCCTAACACTAACACCATCCTAGGCCTGGTGCTAACCCTAACCCTAACCCTAACACTATCCTAGGGCTGATGCTAACCCTAACCCTAACCCTAACACTATCCTAGGGTTGATGCTAACCCTAATCCTAACACTATCCTAGGGCTGATGCTAACCCTAACCCTAACCCTAACACTAACCTAGGGCTGATGCTAACCCTAACCCTAACACTATCCTAGGGCTGATGCTAACCCTACCCCTAACCCTAACACTATCCTAGGGCTGATGCTAACCCTAACCCTAACACTATCCTAGGGCTGATGCTAACCCTAACCCTAATCCTAACACTATCCTAAGTCTGATGCTAACCCTAGCCCTCACTCTATCCTAGGCCTGATGATAACCCTAACCCTAACCTTAACACTATCCTAGGGCTGATGCTAACCCTAACCCTAACCCTAACACTATCCTAGGGTTTATGTTAACTCTAACACTAACACTATCCTAGGGCTGATGCTAACCCTAACACTAACACTATCCTAGGGCTGATGCTAACCCTAACACTAACCCTAACACTATCCTAGGGCTGATGCTAACCCTAACCCTAACTCTAACACTATCTTAGGGCTGAGGCTAACCCTAACCCAAACACTATCCTACGGCTGATGCTAACTCTAACCCTAACCCTAACACTATCCTAAGGCTGATGCTAACCCTAACACTAACACTATCCTGGGCCTGGTGCTAACCCTAACCCTAACCCTAACACTATCCTAGGGCTGATGCTAACCCTAACCCTAACACTCTCCTACGCCTGATGCTAACCCTAACCCTAACACTTACACTATCCTAGGGCTGATGCTAACCCTAACCCTAACCCTAACACTATCCTAGGTCTGATGCTAACCCTAAACCTAACACTATCCTAGGGCTGATGCTAACCCTAACCCTAACACTATCCTAGGGCTGATGCTAACCCTAACCCTAACCCTAACACTATCCTAGGCCTGATGCTAATCCTATCCCTAACCCTAACACTCTCCTAGGGCTGAGGCTAACCCTAACCCTAACACTATCCTAGGGCTGATGCTAACCATAACCCTAACCCTAACAGTATCCTAGAGTTGATGCTAACCCTAACCCTAACACTATCCTAGGGCTGATGCTAACCATAACCCTAACCCTAACACTATCCTAGGGCTGATGCTAACCCTAACCCTAACACTATCCTAAGGCTAATGCTAACCCTAACCCTAACCCTAACACTATCCTGGGGCTGATGCTAACCCTAACCCTAACACTATCCTAGGGCTGATGCTAACCCTAACCCTAACCCTAACACTATCCTAGGGCTGATGCTAACCCTAACCCTAACCCTAACACTATCCTAGAGCTGATGCTAACGCTAACCCTAACCCTAACCCTAACACTATCCTAGTGCTGATGCTAACCCTAACACTAACACTATCCTAGGGCTGATGCTAACCCTAACCCTAACCCTAACACTATCCTAGGGCTGATGCTAACCCTAACCCTAACACTATCCTAGGGCTGATGCTAACCCTAACCCTAACCCTAACACTATCCTAGGGCTGATTCTAACCGTAACCCTAACACTATCCTAGGCCTGATGGTAACCCTAACCCTAACCCTAACACTATCCTAGGCCTGATGCTAACCCTATCCCTAACCCTAACACTCTCCTAGTGCTGAGGCTAACCATAACCCTAACACTGTCCTAGGGCTGTTGCTAACTCTAACCCTAACGCTAACACTATCCTAGGGCTGATGCTAACCCTAACACTAACACTATCCTAGGGCTGATGCTAACCCAAACCTAACCCTAACACTATCCTAGAGCTGATGCTAACACTAACCCTAACTCTAACACTATCCTAGGGCTGAGGCTAACCCTAACACTAACACTATTATACGGCTGATGCTAACCCTAACCCTAACCCTAACACTATCCTAAGGCTGATGCTAACCCTAACCCTAACACTATCCTAGGCCTGATGCTAACCCTATCCCTAACCCTAACACTCTCCTAGGGCTGAGGCTAACCCTAACCCTAACACTATCCTAGGGCTGATGCTAACCCTAACCCTAACCCTAACACTATCCTAGGGTTCATGCTAACCCTAACCCTAACACTATCCTAGGGCTGATGCTAACCCTAACCCTAACCATAACACTATCCTAGGGCTGATGCTAACCCTAACCCTAACACTATCCTAGGGCTGATGCTAACCCTAACCCTAACACTATCCTAAGTCTGATGCTAACCCTAGCCCTCACACTATCCTAGGCCTGATGATAACCCTAACCCGAACCTTAACACTATCCTAGGGCTGATGCTAACCCTAACCCTAACCCTAACACTATCCTAGAGCTGATGCTAACCCTAACCCTAACACTATCCTAGGCCTGATGATAACCCTAACCCTAACCCTAACACTATCCTAGGGCTGATGCTAACCCTAACACTAACACTATCCTAGGGCTGATGCTAACCCTAACCCTAACCCGAACACTATCCTAGGGCTGATGCTAACCCTAACGCTAAGCCTAACACTATCCTTGAACCCTAACCCTAACTCAAACACTATCCTAGGCCTGATGATAACCCTAACCCTAAACATAACACTATCCTAGGGTTTATGTTAACCCTAACCCTAACACTATCCTAGGGCTGATGCTAACCCTAACCCTAACCCTAACACTATCCTAGGGCGGATGCTAACGCTAACCCTAACCCTAACACTATCCTAGGGCTGATGCTAACCCTAACACTAACACTATTCTAGGGCTGATGCTAACCCTAACCCTAACACTAACACTAACCTAGGGCTGATGCTAACCCTAACACTAACTCTAACACTATCTTAGGGCTGAGGCTAACCCTAACCCAAACACTATCCTACGGCTGATGCTAACCTAACCCTAACACTATCCTGACCCTGATGCTAACCCTAACCCTAACCCTAACACTATCCTAGGGCTGATGCTAACCCTAACCCTAATACTATCCTAGGGCTGATGCTAACCCTAACCCTAACCCTAAGACTATCCGAGGGTTGATGCTAACCCTAATCCTAACCCTTACACTATCCTAGGGCTGATGCTAACCCTAACCCTAACACTATCCTAGGCCTGATGCTAACCCTAACCCTAACACTTACACTATCCTAGGGCTGATGCTAACCCTAACACTAAACCTAACACTATCCTAGGTCTGATGCTAACCCTAAACCTTACACTATCCTAGGGCTGATGCTAACCCTAACCGTAACCCTAACACTATCCTAGGGCTGATGTTAACCCTAACCCTAACACTATCCTAGGGCTGATGCTAACCCTAACCCTAACCCTAACACTCTCCTAGGGCTGATGCTAACCCTAACCCTAACACTATCCTAGGCCTGATGCTAACCCTAACCCTAACACTATCCTAGGTCTGATGCTAACCCTAACCTTAACCCTAACACTATCCTAGGGTTGATGCTAACCCTAACCCTAACACTATCCTAGGGCTGATGCTAACCATAACTCTAACCCTAACACTATCCTAGGGCTGATGCTAACCCTAACCCTAACCCTAACACTATCCAAGGGCTGATGCTAACCCTAACACTAACAATACCCTAGGCCTGATGATATCCATAACCCTAAACCTAACACTATCCTAGGGCTGATGCTAACCCTAACCCTAACACTAACATTATCCTAGGGCTGATGCTAACCCTATCCCTAACCCTAACACTATCCTAGGGCGGATGCTAACCCTATCCCTAACCCTAACACTATCCTAGGGCTGATGATAACCCTAACACTAACACTATCCTAGGGCTGATGCTAACCCTAACCCTAACCCTAACACTATCCTAAGGCTGATGCTAACCCTAACACTAACACCATCCTAGGCCTGGTGCTAACCCTAACCCTAACCCTAACACTATCCTAGGGCTGATGCTAACCGTAACCCTAACCCTAACACTATCCTAGGGTTGATGCTAACCCTAATCCTAACACTATCCTAGGGCTGATGCTAACCCTAACCCTAACCCTAACACTAACCTAGGGCTGATGCTAACCCTAACCCTAACACTATCCTAGGGCTGATGCTAACCCTACCCCTAACCCTAACACTATCCTAGGGCTGATGCTAACCCTAACCCTAACACTATCCTAGGGCTGATGCTAACCCTAACCCTAACCCTAACACTATCCTAAGTCTGATGCTAACCCTAGCCCTCACTCTATCCTAGGCCTGATGATAACCCTAACCCTAAACTTAACACTATCCTAGGGCTGATGCTAACCCTAACCCTAACCCTAACACTATCCTAGGGTTTATGTTAACCCTAACACTAACACTATCCTAGGGCTGATGCTAACCCTAACACTAACACTATCCTAGGGCTGATGCTAACCCTAACACTAACCCTAACACTATCCTAGGGCTGATGCTAACCCTAACCCTAACTCTAACACTATCTTAGGGCTGAGGCTAACCCTAACCCAAACACTATCCTACGGCTGATGCTAACTCTAACCCTAACCCTAACACTATCCTAAGGCTGATGCTAACCCTAACACTAACACTATCCTGGGCCTGGTGCTAACCCTAACCCTAACCCTAACACTATCCTAGGGCTGATGCTAACCCTAACCCTAACACTCTCCTACGCCTGATGCTAACCCTAACCCTAACACTTACACTATCCTAGGGCTGATGCTAACCCTAACCCTAACCCTAACACTATCCTAGGTCTGATGCTAACCCTAAACCTAACACTATCCTAGGGCTGATGCTAACCCTAACCCTAACACTATCCTAGGGCTGATGCTAACCCTAACCCTAACCCTAACACTATCCTAGGCCTGATGCTAACCCTATCCCTAACCCTAACACTCTCCTAGGGCTGAGGCTAACCCTAACCCTAACACTATCCTAGGGCTGATGCTAACCATAACCCTAACCCTAACAGTATCCTAGAGTTGATGCTAACCCTAACCCTAACACTATCCTAGGGCTGATGCTAACCATAACCCTAACCCTAACACTATCCTAGGGCTGATGCTAACCCTAACCCTAACACTATCCTAAGGCTAATGCTAACCCTAACCCTAACCCTAACACTATCCTGGGGCTGATGCTAACCCTAACCCTAACACTATCCTAGGGCTGAAGCTAACCCTAACCCTAACCCTAACACTATCCTAGGGCTGATGCTAACCCTAACCCTAACCCTAACACTATCCTAGAGCTGATGCTAACGCTAACCCTAACCCTAACCCTAACACTATCATAATGCTGATGCTAACCCTAACACTAACACTATCCTAGGGCTGATGCTAACCCTAACCCTAACCCTAACACTATCCTAGGGCTGATGCTAACCCTAACCCTAACACTATCCTAGGGCTGATGCTAACCCTAACCCTAACCCTAACACTATCCTAGGGCTGATGCTAACCCTAACCCTAACTCTAACACTATCCTAGGGCTGATGCTAAACCTAACCCTAACAATATCATAGGCCTAATGATATCCCTAACCCTAAACCTAACACTATCCTAGGGCTGATGCTAACCATAACCCTAACCCTAACACTATCCTAGGGCTGATTCTAACCGTAACCCTAACACTATCCTAGGCCTGATGGTAACCCTAACCCTAACCCTAACACTATCCTAGGCCTGATGCTAACCCTATCCCTAACCCTAACACTCTCCTAGTGCTGAGGCTAACCATAACCCTAACACTATCCTAGGGCTGTTGCTAACCCTAACCCTAACGCTAACACTATCCTAGGGCTGATGCTAACCCTAACACTAACACTATCCTAGGGCTGATGCTAACCCAAACCCTAACCCTAACACTATCCTAGAGCTGATGCTAACACTAACCCTAACTCTAACACTATCCTAGGGCTGAGGCTAACCCTAACACTAACACTATTATACGGCTGATGCTAACCCTAACCCTAACCCTAACACTATCCTAAGGCTGATGCTAACCCTAACCCTAACACTATCCTAGGCCTGATGCTAACCCTATCCCTAACCCTAACACTCTCCTAGGGCTGAGGCTAACCCTAACCCTAACACTATCCTAGGGCTGATGCTAACCCTAACCCTAACCCTAACACTATCCTAGGGTTCATGCTAACCCTAACCCTAACACTATCCTAGGGCTGATGCTAACCCTAACCCTAACCATAACACTATCCTAGGGCTGATGCTAACCCTAACCCTAACACTATCCTAGGGCTGATGCTAACCCTAACCCTAACACTATCCTAGGGCTGATGCTAACCCTAACCCTAACCCTAACACTATCCTAAGTCTGATGCTAACCCTAGCCCTCACACTATCCTAGGCCTGATGATAACCCTAACCCGAACCTTAACACTATCCTAGGGCTGATGCTAACCCTAACCCTAACCCTAACACTATCCTAGAGCTGATGCTAACCCTAACCCTAACACTATCCTAGGCCTGATGATAACCCTAACCCTAACCCTAACACTATCCTAGGGCTGATGCTAACCCTAACACTAACACTATCCTAGGGCTGATGCTAACCCTAACCCTAACCCGAACACTATCCTAGGGCTGATGCTAACCCTAACGCTAAGCCTAACACTATCCTTGAACCCTAACCCTAACCCAAACACTATCCTAGGCCTGATGATAACCCTAACCCTAAACATAACACTATCCTAGGGTTTATGTTAACCCTAACCCTAACACTATCCTAGGGCTGATGCTAACCCTAACCCTAACCCTAACACTATCCTAGGGCGGATGCTAACGCTAACCCTAACCCTAACACTATCCTAGGGCTGATGCTAACCCTAACACTAACACTATTCTAGGGCTGATGCTAACCCTAACCCTAACACTAACACTAACCTAGGGCTGATGCTAACCCTAACACTAACTCTAACACTATCTTAGGGCTGAGGCTAACCCTAACCCAAACACTATCCTACGGCTGATGCTAACCTAACCCTAACACTATCCTGACCCTGATGCTAACAGTAACCCTAACCCTAACACTATCCTAGGGCTGATGCTAACCCTAACCCTAATACTATCCTAGGGCTGATGCTAACCCTAACCCTAACCCTAAGACTATCCGAGGGTTGATGCTAACCCTAATCCTAACCCTTACACTATCCTAGGGCTGATGCTAACCCTAACCCTAACACTATCCTAGGCCTGATGCTAACCCTAACCCTAACACTTACACTATCCTAGGGCTGATGCTAACCCTAACACTAAACCTAACACTATCCTAGGTCTGATGCTAACCCTAAACCTTACACTATCCTAGGGCTGATGCTAACCCTAACCGTAACCCTAACACTATCCTAGGGCTGATGTTAACCCTAACCCTAACACTATCCTAGGGCTGATGCTAACCCTAACCCTAACCCTAACACTCTCCTAGGGCTGATGCTAACCCTAACCCTAACACTATCCTAGGCCTGATGCTAACCCTAACCCTAACACTATCCTAGGTCTGATGCTAACCCTAACCTTAACCCTAACACTATCCTAGGGTTGATGCTAACCCTAACCCTAACACTATCCTAGGGCTGATGCTAACCATAACTCTAACCCTAACACTATCCTAGGGCTGATGCTAACCCTAACCCTAACACTATCCTAGGGCTCATGCTAACACTAACCCTAACCCTAACACTATCCTAGGGCTGATGCTAACCCTAACCCTAACACTATCCTAGGGCTGATGCTAACCCTAACCCTAACCCTAACACTATCCTAGGGCTGATGCTAACCCTAACCCTAACACTATCCTAGGGCTGATGCTAACCCTATCCCTAACCCTAATACTATCCTAGGGCTGATGCTAACCCTAACCCTATCCCTAACACTATCCTATTGCTGATGCTAACGCTAACCCTAACCAAAACCCTAATCCTAATGCTATCCTAGGGCTGATGCTAACCCTAACCCTAACCCTAACACTATCCTAGGGCTGATGCTAACCCTAACACTAGCACTATCCTAGGGCTGATGCTAACCCTAACCCTAACCCTAACACTATCCTAGGGCTGATGCTAACCCTAACCCTAACTCTAACACTATCCTAGGGCTGAGGCTAACCCTAACCCTAACACTATCCTACGGCTGATGCTAACCCTAACCCTAACCCTAACACTATCCTAAGGCTGATGCTAACCCTAACACTAACACTGTCCTAGGCCTGGTGCTAACCCTAACCCTAACCCTAACACTATCCTAGGGCTGATGCTAACCCTAACCCTAATAATATCCTAGGGTTGATGCTAACCCTAACCCTAACCCTAACACTATCCTAGGGCTGATGCTAACCCTAACCCTAACCCTAACACTATCCTAGGGCTGATGCTAACCCGAACCCTAACAATATCCTAGGCCTGATGATATCCCTAACCCTAAACCTAACACTATCCTAGGGCTGATGCTAACCCTAACCCTAACCCTAACACTATCCTAGGGCTGATTCTAACCGTAACTCTAACACTATCCTAGGCCTGACGCTAACCCTAACCCTAACCCTAACACTATCCTAGGCCTGATGCTAACCCTATCCCTAACCCTAACACTCTCCTAGGGCTGAGGCTAACCCTAACCCTGACACTATACTAGGGCTGATGCTAACCCTAAAACTAACGCTAACACTATCCTAGGGCTGATGCTAACTCTAACAATAATACTATCCTAGGGCTGATGCTAACCCTAAAACTAACGCTAACACTATCCTAGGGCTGATGCTAACTCTAACAATAATACTATCCTAGGGCTGATGCTAACCCAAACCCTAACCCTAACACTATCCTAGGGCTGATGGTAACAATAACCCTAATTCTAACACTATCCTAGGGCTGAGGCTAACCCTAACCCTAACCCTATCCTACGGCTGATGCTAACCCTAACCCTAACCCTAACACTATCCTAAGGCTGATGCTAACCCTAACACTAACACTATCCTAGGCCTGGTGCTAACCCTAACCCTAACCCTAACACTATTCTAGGGCTGATGCTAACCCTAACCCTAATAATATCCTAGGGCTGATGCTAACCCTAACCCTAACCCTAACACTATCCTAGGGCTGATGCTAACCCTAACCCTAACACTAACATTATCCTAGGGCTGATGCTAACCCTAACCCTAACCCTAACACTATCCAAGGGCTGATGCTAACCCTAACACTAACAATACCCTAGGCCTGATGATATCCATAACCCTAAACCTAACACTATCCTAGGGCTGATGCTAACCCTAACCCTAACACTAACACTATCCTAGGGCTGATGCTAACCCTATCCCTAACCCTAACACTATCCTAGGGCGGATGCTAACCCTATCCCTAACCCTAACACTATCCTAGGGCTGATGCTAACCCTAACACTAACACTATCCTAGGGCTGATGCTAACCCTAACCCTAACCCTAACACTATCCTAAGGCTGATGCTAACCCTAACACTAACACCATCCAAGGCCTGGTGCTAACCCTAACCCTAACCCTAACACTATCCTAGGGCTGATGCTAACCCTAACCCTAACCCTAACACTATCCTAGGGTTGATGCTAACCCTAATCCTAACACTATCCTAGGGCTGATGCTAACCCTAACCCTAACCCTAACACTAACCTAGGGCTGATGCTAACCCTAACCCTAACACTATCCTAGGGCTGATGCTAACCCTAACCCTAACTCTAACACTATCTTAGGGCTGAGGCTAACCCTAACCCAAACACTATCCTACGGCTGATGCGAACTCTAACCCTAACCCTTACACTATCCTAAGGCTGATGCTAACCCTAACACTAACACTATCCTGGGCCTGGTGCTAACCCTAACCCTAACCCTAACACTATCCTAGGGCTGATGCTAACCCTAACCCTAACACTCTCCTACGCCTGATGCTAACCCTAACCCTAACACTTACACTATCCTAGGGCTGATGCTAACCCTAACCCTAACCCTAACACTATCCTAGGTCTGATGCTAACCCTAAACCTAACACTATCCTAGGGCTGATGCTAACCCTAACCCTAACACTATCCTAGGGCTGATGCTAACCCTAACCCTAACCCTAACACTATCCTAGGCCTGATGCTAACCCTATCCCTAACCCTAACACTCTCCTAGGGCTGAGGCTAACCCTAACCCTAACACTATCCTAGGGCTGATGCTAACCATAACCCTAACCCTAACAGTATCCTAGAGTTGATGCTAACCCTAACCCTAACACTATCCTAGGGCTGATGCTAACCATAACCCTAACCCTAACACTATCCTAGGGCTGATGCTAACCCTAACCCTAACACTATCCTAGGGCTAATGCTAACCCTAACCCTAACCCTAACACTATCCTGGGGCTGATGCTAACCCTAACCCTAACACTATCCTAGGGCTGATGCTAACCCTAACCCTAACCCTAACACTATCCTAGGGCTGATGCTAACCCTAACCCTAACCCTAACACTATCCTAGAGCTGATGCTAACGCTAACCCTAACCCTAACCCTAACACTATCCTAGTGCTGATGCTAACCCTAACACTAACACTATCCTAGGGCTGATGCTAACCCTAACCCTAACCCTAACACTATCCTAGGGCTGATGCTAACCCTAACCCTAACACTATCCTAGGGCTGATGCTAACCCTAACCCTAACCCTAACACTATCCTAGGGCTGATTCTAACCGTAACCCTAACACTATCCTAGGCCTGATGGTAACCCTAACCCTAACCCTAACACTATCCTAGGCCTGATGCTAACCCTATCCCTAACCCTAACACTCTCCTAGTGCTGAGGCTAACCATAACCCTAACACTATCCTAGGGCTGTTGCTAACCCTAACCCTAACGCTAACACTATCCTAGGGCTGATGCTAACCCTAACACTAACACTATCCTAGGGCTGATGCTAACCCAAACCCTAACCCTAACACTATCCTAGAGCTGATGCTAACACTAACCCTAACTCTAACACTATCCTAGGGCTGAGGCTAACCCTAACACTAACACTATTATACGGCTGATGCTAACCCTAACCCTAACCCTAACACTATCCTAAGGCTGATGCTAACCCTAACCCTAACACTATCCTAGGCCTGATGCTAACCCTATCCCTAACCCTAACACTCTCCTAGGGCTGAGGCTAACCCTAACCCTAACACTATCCTAGGGCTGATGCTAACCCTAACCCTAACCCTAACACTATCCTAGGGTTCATGCTAACCCTAACCCTAACACTATCCTAGGGCTGATGCTAACCCTAACCCTAACCATAACACTATCCTAGGGCTGATGCTAACCCTAACCCTAACACTATCCTAGGGCTGATGCTAACCCTAACCCTAACACTATCCTAGGGCTGATGCTAACCCTAACCCTAACCCTAACACTATCCTAAGTCTGATGCTAACCCTAGCCCTCACACTATCCTAGGCCTGATGATAACCCTAACCCGAACCTTAACACTATCCTAGGGCTGATGCTAACCCTAACCCTAACCCTAACACTATCCTAGAGCTGATGCTAACCCTAACCCTAACACTATCCTAGGCCTGATGATAACCCTAACCCTAACCCTAACACTATCCTAGGGCTGATGCTAACCCTAACACTAACACTATCCTAGGGCTGATGCTAACCCTAACCCTAACCCGAACACTATCCTAGGGCTGATGCTAACCCTAACGCTAAGCCTAACACTATCCTTGAACCCTAACCCTAACCCAAACACTATCCTAGGCCTGATGATAACCCTAACCCTAAACATAACACTATCCTAGGGTTTATGTTAACCCTAACCCTAACACTATCCTAGGGCTGATGCTAACCCTAACCCTAACCCTAACACTATCCTAGGGCGGATGCTAACGCTAACCCTAACCCTAACACTATCCTAGGGCTGATGCTAACCCTAACACTAACACTATTCTATTGCTGATGCTAACCCTAACCCTAACACTAACACTAACCTAGGGCTGATGCTAACCCTAACACTAACTCTAACACTATCTTAGGGCTGAGGCTAACCCTAACACTAACACTATCCTAGGGCTGATGCTAACCCTAACCCTAACCCTAACACTATCCTAGGGTTGATGCTAACCCTAACCCTAACACTATCCTAGGGCTGATGCTAACCATAACCCTAACCCTAACACTATCCTAGGGCTGATGCTAACCCTAACCCTAACACTATCCTAGGGCTCATGCTAACCCTAACCCTAACCCTAACACTATCCTAGCGCTGATGCTAACCCTAACCCTAACACTATCCTAGGGCTGATGCTAACCCTAACCCTAACCCTAACACTATCCTAGGGCTGATGCTAACCCTAACCCTAACACTATCCTAGGGCTGATGCTAACCCTATCCCTAACCCTAATACTATCCTAGGGCTGATGCTAACCCTAACCCTATCCCTAACACTATCCTATTGCTGATGCTAACGCTAACCCTAACCAAAACCCTAAACCTAATGCTCTCCTAGGGCTGATGCTAACCCTAACCCTAACCCTAACACTATCCTAGGGCTGATGCTAACCCTAACACTAGCACTATCCTAGGGCTGATGCTAACCCTAACCCTAACCCTAACACTATCCTAGGGCTGATGCTAACCCTAACCCTAACTCTAACACTATCCTAGGGCTGAGGCTAACCCTAACCCTAACACTATCCTACGGCTGATGCTAACCCTAACCCTAACCCTAACACTATCCTAAGGCTGATGCTAACCCTAACACTAACACTGTCCTAGGCCTGGTGCTAACCCTAACCCTAACCCTAACACTATCCTAGGGCTGATGGTAACCCTAACCCTAATAATATCCTAGGGCTGATGCTAACCCTAACCCTAACCCTAACACTATCCTAGGGCTGATGCTAACCCTAACCCTAACCCTAACACTATCCTAGGGCTGATGGTAACCCGAACCCTAACAATATCCTAGGCCTGATGATATCCCTAACCCTAAACCTAACACTATCCTAGGGCTGATGCTAACCCTAACCCTAACCCTAACACTATCCTAGGGCTGATTCTAACCGTAACTCTAACACTATCCTAGGCCTGACGCTAACCCTAACCCTAACCCTAACACTATCCTAGGCCTGATGCTAACCCTATCCCTAACCCTAACACTCTCCTAGGGCTGAGGCTAACCCTAACCCTGACACTATCCTAGGGCTGATGCTAACCCTAACCCTAACGCTAACACTATCCTAGGGCTGATGCTAACTCTAACAATAATACTATCCTAGGGCTGATGCTAACCCAAACCCTAACCCTAACACTATCCTAGGGCTGATGCTAACAATAACCCTAATTCTAACACTATCCTAGGGCTGAGGCTAACCCTAACCCTAACCCTATCCTACGGCTGATGCTAACCCTAACCCTAACCCTAACACTATCCTAAGGCTGATGCTAACCATAACACTAACACTATCCTAGGCCTGGTGCTAACCCTAACCCTAACCCTAACAATATTCTAGGGCTGATGCTAACCCTAACCCTAATAATATCCTAGGGCTGATGCTAACCCTAACCCTAACCCTAACACTATCCTAGGGCTGATGCTAACCCTAACCCTAACTCTAACACTATCCTAGGGCTGATGCTAACCCTAACCCTAACCCTAACACTATCCTAGGGCTGATGCTAACCCTAACACTAACAATATCCTAGGCCTGATGATATCCATAACCCTAAACCTAACACTATCCTAGGGCTGATGCTAACCCTAACCCTAACACTAACACTATCCTAGGGCTCATGCTAACCCTATCCCTAACCCTAACACTATCCTAGGGCGGATGCTAACCCTATCCCTAAAACTAACACTATCCTAGGGCTGATGCTAACCCTAACCCTAACACTTACACTATCCTAGGGCTGATGCTAACCCTAACCCTAACACTATCCTAGGCCTGATACTAACCCTAACCCTAACTCTTACACTATCCTAGGGCTGATGCTAACCCTAACCCTAAACCTAACACTATCCTAGGTCTGATGCTATCCCTAAACCTAACACTATCCTAGGGCTGATGCTAACCCTAACCCTAACCCTAACACTATCCTAGGGCTGATGTTAACCCTAACCCTAACACTATCCTAGGGCTGATGCTAACCCTAACCCTAACCCTAACACTCTCCTAGGGCTGATGCTAACCCTAACCCTAACACTATCCTAGGCCTGATGCTAACCCTAACCCTAACACTATCCTAGGGCTGATGCTAACCCTAACCCTAACCCTAACACTATCCTAGGCATGATGCTAACCGTATCCCTAACCCTAACACTCTCCCAGGGCTGAGGCTAACCCTAACCCTAACACTATCCTAGGGCTGATGCTAACCCTAACCCTAACCCTAACACTATCCTAGGGTTGATGCTAACCCTAACCCTAACACTATCCTAGGGCTGATGCTAACCATAACCCTAACCCTAACACTATCCTAGGGCTGATGCTAACCCTAACCCTAACACTATCCTAGGGCTCATGCTAACCCTAACCCTAACCCTAACACTATCCTAGGGCTGATGCTAACCCTAACCCTAACACTATCCTAGGGCTGATGCTAACCCTAACCCTAACCCTAACACTATCCTAGGGCTGATGCTAACCCTAACCCTAACACTATCCTAGGGCTGATGCTAACCCTAACCCTATCCCTAACACTATCCTAGAGCTGATGCTAACGCTAACCCTAACCAAAACCCTAATCCTAATGCTATCCTAGGGCTGATGCTAACCCTAACCCTAACCCTAACACTATCCTAGGGCTGATGCTAACCGTAACACTAGCACTATCCTAGGGTTGATGCTAACCCTAACCCTAACCCTAACACTATCCTAGGGCTGATGCTAACCCTAACCCTAACTCTAACACTATCCTAGGGCTGAGGCTAACCCTAACCCTAACACTATCCTACGGCTGATGCTAACCCTAACCTTAACCCTAACAATATTCTAGGGCTGATGCTAACCCTAACCCTAATAATATCCTAGGGCTCATGCTAACCCTAACCCTAACCCTAACACTATCCTAGGGCTGATGCTAACCCTAACCCTAACACTAACACTATCCTAGTGCTGATGCTAAACCTAACCCTAACCCTAACACTATCCAAGGGCTGATGCTAACCCTAACACTAACAATATCCTAGGCCTGAAGATATCCATAACCCTAAACCTAACACTATCCTAGGGCTGATGCTAACCCTAACCCTAACACTAACACTATCCTAGGGCTGATGCTAACCCTATCCCTAACCCTAACACTATCCTAGGGCGGATGCTAACCCTATCCCTAACCCTAACACTATCCTAGGGCTGATGCTAACCCTAACACTAACACTATCCTACGGCTGATGCTAACCCTAACCCTAACCCTAACACTATCCTAAGGCTGATGCTAACCCTAACACTAACACTGTCCTAGGCCTGGTGCTAACCCTAACCCTAACCCTAACACTATCCTAGGGCTGATGCTAACCCTAACCCTAATAATATCCTAGGGCTGATGCTAACCCTAACCCTAACCCTAACACTATCCTAGGGCTGATGCTAACCCTAACCCTAACCCTAACACTATCCTAGGGCTGATACTAACCCTAACCCTAACTCTAACACTATCCTTGGGCTGATGCTAACCCGAACCCTAACAATATCCTAGGCCTGATGGTATCCCTAACCCTAAACCTAACACTATCCTCGGGCTGATGCGAACCCTAACCCTAACCCTAACACTATCCTAGGGCTGATTCTAACCGTAACCCTAACACTATCCTAGGCCTGACGCTAACCCTAACCCTAACCCTAACACTATCCTAGGCCTGATGCTAACCCTATCTCTAACCCTAGCACTCTCCTAGGGCTGAGGCTAACCCTAACCGTAACACTATCCTAGGGCTGATGCTAACCCTAACCCTAACGCTAACACTATCCTAGGGCTGATGCTAACTCTAACACTAACACTATCCTAGGGCTGATGCTAACACAAACCCTAACCCTAAAACTATCCTAGGGCTGATGCTAACTCTAACACTAACACTATCCTAGGGCTGATGCTAACACAAAACCTAACCCTAACACTATCCTAGGGCTGATGCTAACAATAACCCTAATTCTAACACTATCCTAGGGCTGAGGCTAACCCTAACCCTAACCCTATCCTACGGCTGATGCTAACCCTAACCCTAACCCTAACACTATCCTAAGGCTGATGCTAACCCTAACACTAACACTATCCTAGGCCTGGTGCTAACCCTAACCCTAACCCTAACAATATTCTAGGGCTGATGCTAACCCTAACCCTAATAATATCCTAGGGCTCATGCTAACCCTAACCCTAACCCTAACACTATCCTAGGGCTGATGCTAACCCTAAACCTAACACTAACACTATCCTAGGGCTGATGCTAAACCTAACCCTAACCCTAACACTATCCAAGGGCTGATGCTAAACCTAACACTAACAATATCCTAGGCCTGAAGATATCCATAACCCTAAACCTAACACTATCCTAGGGCTGATGCTAACCCTAACCCTAACACTAACACTATCCTAGGGCTGATGCTAACCCTATCCCTAACCCTAACACTATCCTAGGGCGGATGCTAACCCTATCCCTAACCCTAACACTATCCTAGGGCTGATGCTAACCCTAACACTAACACTATCCTAGGGCTGATGCTAACCCTAACCCTAACCCTAACACTATCCTAAGGCTGATGCTAACCCTAACACTAACACTATCCTAGGCCTGGTGCTAACCCTAACCCTAACCCTAACACTATCCTAGGGCTGATGCTAACCCTAACCCTAACCCTAACACTATCCTAGGGTTGATGCTAACCCTAATCCTAACACTATCCTAGGGCTGATGCTAACCCTAACCCTAACACTAACACTATCCTAGGGCTGATGCTAACCCTAACCCTAACACTATCCTAGGGCTGATGCTAACCCTAACGCTAACCCTAACACTATCCTAGGGCTGATGCTAACCCTAACCCTAACACTATCCTAGGGCTGATGCTAACCCTAACCCTAACCCTAACACTATCCTAAGTCTGATGCTAACCCTAGCCCTCACACTATCCTAGGCCTGATGTTAACCCTAACCCTAAACTTAACACTATCCTAGGGTTGATGCTAACCCTAACCCTAACCCTAACACTATCCTAGAGCTGATGCTAACCGTAACCCTAACAATATCCTAGGCCTGATGATAACCCTAACCCTAACCCTAACACTATCCTAGGGTTTATGTTAACCCTAACACTAACACTATCCTAGGGCTGATGCTAACCCTAACACTAACCCTAACACTATCCTAGGGCTGATGCTAACCCTAACCCTAACTCTAACACTATCTTAGGGCTGAGGCTAACCCTAACCCAAACACTATCCTACGGCTGATGCTAACTCTAACCCTAACCCTAACACTATCTTAAGGCTGATGCTAACCCTAACACTAACACTATCCTGGGCCTGGTGCTAACCCTAACCCTAACCCTAACACTATCCTAGGGCTGATGCTAACCCTAACTCTAACCCTAACACTATCCTAGGGCTGATGCTAACCCTAACCCTAACACTCTCCTAGGCCTGATGCTAACCCTAACCCTAACACTTACACTATCCTAGGGCTGATGCAAACCCTAACCCTAACCCTAACACTATCCTAGGTCTGATGCTAACCCTAAACCTAACACTATCCTAGGGCTGATGCTAACCCTAACCCTAACACTATCCTAGGGCTGATGCTAACCCTAACCCTAACCCTAACACTATCCTAGGCCTGATGCTAACCCTATCCCTACCCCTAACACTCTCCTAGGGCTGAGGCTAACCCTAACCCTAACACTATCCTAGGGTTGATGCTAACCCTAATCCTAACACTATCCTAGGGCTGATGCTAACCCTAACCCTAACCCTAACACTATCCTAGGGCTCATGCTAACCCTAACCCTAACACTATCCTAGGGCTGATGCTAACCCTAACACTAACCCTAACACTATCCTAGGGCTGATGCTAACCCTAACCCTAACACTATCCTAGGGCTGATGCTAACCCTAACCCTAACCCTAACACTATCCTAAGTCTGATGCTAACCCTAGCCCTCACACTATCCTAGGCCTGATGATAACCCTAACCCTAACCTTAACACTATCCTAGGGCTGATGCTAACCCTAACCCTAACCCTAACACTATCCTAGAGCTGATGCTAACCCTAACCCTAACAATTTCCTAGGCCTGATGATAACCCTAACCCTAACCCTAACACTATCCTAGGGTTTATGTTAACCCTAACACTAACACTATCCTAGGGCTGATGCTAACCCTAACACTAACACTATCCTAGGGCTGATGCTAACCCTAACCCTAACCCTAACACTATCCTAAGGCTAATGCTAACCCTAACACTAACACTATCCTAGGCCTGGTGCTAACCCTAACCCTATCCCTAACACTATTCTAGGGCTGATGCTAACCCTAACCCTAATAATATCCTAGGGCTGATGCTAACCCTAACCCTAACCCTAACACTATCCTAGGGCTGATGCTAACACTAACCCTAACTCTAACACTATCCTAGGGCTGAGGCTAACCCTAACCCTAACACTATCCTAGGGCTGATGCTAACCCTAACCCTAACCCTAACACTATCCTAGGCCTGATGCTAACCCTATCCCTAACCCTAACACTCTCCTAGGGCTGAGGCTAACCCTAACCCTAACACTATCCTAGGGCTGATGCTAACCATAACCCTAACCCTAACAGTATCCTAGAGTTGATGCTAACCCTAACCCTAACACTATCCTAGGGCTGATGCTAACCATAACCCTAACCCTAACACTATCCTACGGCTGATGCTAACCCTAACCCTAACACTATCCTAGGGCTAATGCTAACCCTAACCCTAACCCTAACACTATCCTGGGGCTGATGCTAACCCTAACTCTAACACTATCCTAGGGCTGATGCTATCCCTAACCCTAACCCTAACACTATCCTAGGGCTGATGCTAACCCTAACCCTAACCCTAACACTATCCTAGAGCTGATGCTAACGCTAACCCTAACCCTAACATTAACACTATCCTAGGGCTGATGCTAACCCTAACCCTAACACTATCCTAGGGCTGATGCTAACCATAACCCTAACCATAACACTATCCTAGGGCTGATGCTAACCCTAACCCTAACTCTAACACTATCCTAGGGCTGATGCTAACCCTAACCCTAACAATATCCTAGGCCTAATGATATCCCTAACCCTAAACCTAACACTATCCTAGGGCTGATGCTAACCATAACCCTAACCCTAACACTATCCTAGGGCTGATTCTAACCGTAACCCTAACACTATCCTAGGCCTGATGGTAACCCTAACCCTAACCCTAACACTATCCTAGGCCTGATGCTAACCCTATCCCTAACCCTAACACTCTCCTAGGGCTGAGGCTAACCATAACCCTAACACTATCCTAGGGCTGATGCTAACCCTAACCCTAACGCTAACACTATCCTAGGGCTGATGCTAACCCTAACACTAACACTATCCTAGGGCTGATGCTAACCCAAACCCTAACCCTAACACTATCCTAGGGCTGATGCTAACCCTAACCCTAACTCTAACACTATCCTAGGGCTGAGGCTAACCCTAACCCTAACACTATTATACGGCTGATGCTAACCCTAACCCTAACACTATCCTAGGCCTGATGCTAACTCTATCCCTAACCCTAACACTCTCCTAGGGCTGAGGCTAACCCTAACCCTAACACTATCCTAGGGCTGATGCTAACCCTAACCCTAACCCTAACACTATCCTAGGGTTCATGCTAACCCTAACCCTAACACTATCCTAGGGCTGATGCTAACCCTAACCCTAACCATAACAATATCCTAGGGCTGATGCTAACCCTAACCCTAACACTATCCTAGGGCTGATGCTAACCCTAACCCTAACACTATCCTAGGGCTGATGCTAACCCTAACCCTAACCCTAACACTATCCTAAGTCTGATGCTAACCCTAGCCCTCACACTATCCTAGGCCTGATGATAACCCTAACCCGAACCTTAACACTATCCTAGGGCTGATGCTAACCCTAACCGTAACCCTAACACTATCCTAGGGCTGATGCTAACCCTAACCCTAACCCGAACACTATCCTAGGGCTGATGCTAACCCTAACGCTAAGCCTAACACTATCCTTGAACCCTAACACTAACCCAAAAACTATCCTAGGCCTGATGATAACCCTAACCCTAAAAATAACACTATCCTAGGGTTTATGTTAACCCTAACCCTAACACTATCCTAGGGCTGATGCTAACCCTAACCCTAACCCTAACACTATCCTAGGGCTGATGCTAACCCTAACACTAGCACTATCCTAGGGTTGATGCTAACCCTAACCCTAACCCTAACACTATCCTAGGGCTGATGCTAACCCTAACCCTAACTCTAACACTATCCTAGGGCTGAGGCTAACCCTAACCCTAACACTATCCTACGGCTGATGCTAACCCTAACCTTAACCCTAACAATATTCTAGGGCTGATGCTAACCCTAACCCTAATAATATCCTAGGGCTCATGCTAACCCTAACCCTAACCCTAACACTATCCTAGGGCTGATGCTAACCCTAACCCTAACACTAACACTATCCTAGTGCTGATGCTAAACCTAACCCTAACCCTAACACTATCCAAGGGCTGATGCTAACCCTAACACTAACAATATCCTAGGCCTGAAGATATCCATAACCCTAAACCTAACACTATCCTAGGGCTGATGCTAACCCTAACCCTAACACTAACACTATCCTAGGGCTGATGCTAACCCTATCCCTAACCCTAACACTATCCTAGGGCGGATGCTAACCCTATCCCTAACCCTAACACTATCCTAGGGCTGATGCTAACCCTAACACTAACACTATCCTACGGCTGATGCTAACCCTAACCCTAACCCTAACACTATCCTAAGGCTGATGCTAACCCTAACACTAACACTGTCCTAGGCCTGGTGCTAACCCTAACCCTAACCCTAACACTATCCTAGGGCTGATGCTAACCCTAACCCTAATAATATCCTAGGGCTGATGCTAACCCTAACCCTAACCCTAACACTATCCTAGGGCTGATGCTAACCCTAACCCTAACCCTAACACTATCCTAGGGCTGATACTAACCCTAACCCTAACTCTAACACTATCCTTGGGCTGATGCTAACCCGAACCCTAACAATATCCTAGGCCTGATGGTATCCCTAACCCTAAACCTAACACTATCCTCGGGCTGATGCGAACCCTAACCCTAACCCTAACACTATCCTAGGGCTGATTCTAACCGTAACCCTAACACTATCCTAGGCCTGACGCTAACCCTAACCCTAACCCTAACACTATCCTAGGCCTGATGCTAACCCTATCTCTAACCCTAGCACTCTCCTAGGGCTGAGGCTAACCCTAACCGTAACACTATCCTAGGGCTGATGCTAACCCTAACCCTAACGCTAACACTATCCTAGGGCTGATGCTAACTCTAACACTAACACTATCCTAGGGCTGATGCTAACACAAACCCTAACCCTAAAACTATCCTAGGGCTGATGCTAACTCTAACACTAACACTATCCTAGGGCTGATGCTAACACAAAACCTAACCCTAACACTATCCTAGGGCTGATGCTAACAATAACCCTAATTCTAACACTATCCTAGGGCTGAGGCTAACCCTAACCCTAACCCTATCCTACGGCTGATGCTAACCCTAACCCTAACCCTAACACTATCCTAAGGCTGATGCTAACCCTAACACTAACACTATCCTAGGCCTGGTGCTAACCCTAACCCTAACCCTAACAATATTCTAGGGCTGATGCTAACCCTAACCCTAATAATATCCTAGGGCTCATGCTAACCCTAACCCTAACCCTAACACTATCCTAGGGCTGATGCTAACCCTAAACCTAACACTAACACTATCCTAGGGCTGATGCTAAACCTAACCCTAACCCTAACACTATCCAAGGGCTGATGCTAAACCTAACACTAACAATATCCTAGGCCTGAAGATATCCATAACCCTAAACCTAACACTATCCTAGGGCTGATGCTAACCCTAACCCTAACACTAACACTATCCTAGGGCTGATGCTAACCCTATCCCTAACCCTAACACTATCCTAGGGCGGATGCTAACCCTATCCCTAACCCTAACACTATCCTAGGGCTGATGCTAACCCTAACACTAACACTATCCTAGGGCTGATGCTAACCCTAACCCTAACCCTAACACTATCCTAAGGCTGATGCTAACCCTAACACTAACACTATCCTAGGCCTGGTGCTAACCCTAACCCTAACCCTAACACTATCCTAGGGCTGATGCTAACCCTAACCCTAACCCTAACACTATCCTAGGGTTGATGCTAACCCTAATCCTAACACTATCCTAGGGCTGATGCTAACCCTAACCCTAACACTAACACTATCCTAGGGCTGATGCTAACCCTAACCCTAACACTATCCTAGGGCTGATGCTAACCCTAACGCTAACCCTAACACTATCCTAGGGCTGATGCTAACCCTAACCCTAACACTATCCTAGGGCTGATGCTAACCCTAACCCTAACCCTAACACTATCCTAAGTCTGATGCTAACCCTAGCCCTCACACTATCCTAGGCCTGATGTTAACCCTAACCCTAAACTTAACACTATCCTAGGGTTGATGCTAACCCTAACCCTAACCCTAACACTATCCTAGAGCTGATGCTAACCGTAACCCTAACAATATCCTAGGCCTGATGATAACCCTAACCCTAACCCTAACACTATCCTAGGGTTTATGTTAACCCTAACACTAACACTATCCTAGGGCTGATGCTAACCCTAACACTAACCCTAACACTATCCTAGGGCTGATGCTAACCCTAACCCTAACTCTAACACTATCTTAGGGCTGAGGCTAACCCTAACCCAAACACTATCCTACGGCTGATGCTAACTCTAACCCTAACCCTAACACTATCTTAAGGCTGATGCTAACCCTAACACTAACACTATCCTGGGCCTGGTGCTAACCCTAACCCTAACCCTAACACTATCCTAGGGCTGATGCTAACCCTAACTCTAACCCTAACACTATCCTAGGGCTGATGCTAACCCTAACCCTAACACTCTCCTAGGCCTGATGCTAACCCTAACCCTAACACTTACACTATCCTAGGGCTGATGCAAACCCTAACCCTAACCCTAACACTATCCTAGGTCTGATGCTAACCCTAAACCTAACACTATCCTAGGGCTGATGCTAACCCTAACCCTAACACTATCCTAGGGCTGATGCTAACCCTAACCCTAACCCTAACACTATCCTAGGCCTGATGCTAACCCTATCCCTACCCCTAACACTCTCCTAGGGCTGAGGCTAACCCTAACCCTAACACTATCCTAGGGTTGATGCTAACCCTAATCCTAACACTATCCTAGGGCTGATGCTAACCCTAACCCTAACCCTAACACTATCCTAGGGCTCATGCTAACCCTAACCCTAACACTATCCTAGGGCTGATGCTAACCCTAACACTAACCCTAACACTATCCTAGGGCTGATGCTAACCCTAACCCTAACACTATCCTAGGGCTGATGCTAACCCTAACCCTAACCCTAACACTATCCTAAGTCTGATGCTAACCCTAGCCCTCACACTATCCTAGGCCTGATGATAACCCTAACCCTAACCTTAACACTATCCTAGGGCTGATGCTAACCCTAACCCTAACCCTAACACTATCCTAGAGCTGATGCTAACCCTAACCCTAACAATTTCCTAGGCCTGATGATAACCCTAACCCTAACCCTAACACTATCCTAGGGTTTATGTTAACCCTAACACTAACACTATCCTAGGGCTGATGCTAACCCTAACACTAACACTATCCTAGGGCTGATGCTAACCCTAACCCTAACCCTAACACTATCCTAAGGCTAATGCTAACCCTAACACTAACACTATCCTAGGCCTGGTGCTAACCCTAACCCTATCCCTAACACTATTCTAGGGCTGATGCTAACCCTAACCCTAATAATATCCTAGGGCTGATGCTAACCCTAACCCTAACCCTAACACTATCCTAGGGCTGATGCTAACACTAACCCTAACTCTAACACTATCCTAGGGCTGAGGCTAACCCTAACCCTAACACTATCCTAGGGCTGATGCTAACCCTAACCCTAACCCTAACACTATCCTAGGCCTGATGCTAACCCTATCCCTAACCCTAACACTCTCCTAGGGCTGAGGCTAACCCTAACCCTAACACTATCCTAGGGCTGATGCTAACCATAACCCTAACCCTAACAGTATCCTAGAGTTGATGCTAACCCTAACCCTAACACTATCCTAGGGCTGATGCTAACCATAACCCTAACCCTAACACTATCCTACGGCTGATGCTAACCCTAACCCTAACACTATCCTAGGGCTAATGCTAACCCTAACCCTAACCCTAACACTATCCTGGGGCTGATGCTAACCCTAACTCTAACACTATCCTAGGGCTGATGCTATCCCTAACCCTAACCCTAACACTATCCTAGGGCTGATGCTAACCCTAACCCTAACCCTAACACTATCCTAGAGCTGATGCTAACGCTAACCCTAACCCTAACATTAACACTATCCTAGGGCTGATGCTAACCCTAACCCTAACACTATCCTAGGGCTGATGCTAACCATAACCCTAACCATAACACTATCCTAGGGCTGATGCTAACCCTAACCCTAACTCTAACACTATCCTAGGGCTGATGCTAACCCTAACCCTAACAATATCCTAGGCCTAATGATATCCCTAACCCTAAACCTAACACTATCCTAGGGCTGATGCTAACCATAACCCTAACCCTAACACTATCCTAGGGCTGATTCTAACCGTAACCCTAACACTATCCTAGGCCTGATGGTAACCCTAACCCTAACCCTAACACTATCCTAGGCCTGATGCTAACCCTATCCCTAACCCTAACACTCTCCTAGGGCTGAGGCTAACCATAACCCTAACACTATCCTAGGGCTGATGCTAACCCTAACCCTAACGCTAACACTATCCTAGGGCTGATGCTAACCCTAACACTAACACTATCCTAGGGCTGATGCTAACCCAAACCCTAACCCTAACACTATCCTAGGGCTGATGCTAACACTAACCCTAACTCTAACACTATCCTAGGGCTGAGGCTAACCCTAACCCTAACACTATTATACGGCTGATGCTAACCCTAACCCTAACACTATCCTAGGCCTGATGCTAACTCTATCCCTAACCCTAACACTCTCCTAGGGCTGAGGCTAACCCTAACCCTAACACTATCCTAGGGCTGATGCTAACCCTAACCCTAACCCTAACACTATCCTAGGGTTCATGCTAACCCTAACCCTAACACTATCCTAGGGCTGATGCTAACCCTAACCCTAACCATAACAATATCCTAGGGCTGATGCTAACCCTAACCCTAACACTATCCTAGGGCTGATGCTAACCCTAACCCTAACACTATCCTAGGGCTGATGCTAACCCTAACCCTAACCCTAACACTATCCTAAGTCTGATGCTAACCCTAGCCCTCACACTATCCTAGGCCTGATGATAACCCTAACCCGAACCTTAACACTATCCTAGGGCTGATGCTAACCCTAACCGTAACCCTAACACTATCCTAGGGCTGATGCTAACCCTAACCCTAACCCGAACACTATCCTAGGGCTGATGCTAACCCTAACGCTAAGCCTAACAATATCCTTGAACCCTAACACTAACCCAAAAACTATCCTAGGCCTGATGATAACCCTAACCCTAAAAATAACACTATCCTAGGGTTTATGTTAACCCTAACCCTAACACTATCCTAGGGCTGATGCTAACCCTAACCCTAACCCTAACACTATCCTAGGGCGGATGCTAACGCTAACCCTAACCCTAACACTATCCTAGGGCTGATGCTAACCCTAACACTAACACTCTTCTAGGGCTGATGCTAACCCTAACCCTAACACTAACACTAACCTAGGGCTGATGCTAACCCTAACACTAACTCTAACACTATCTTAGGGCTGAGGCTAACCCTAACCCAAACACTATCCTACGGCTGATGCTAACCTAACCCTAAAACTATCCTGGGCCTGATGCTAACCCTAACCCTAACCCTAACACTATCCTAGGGCTGATGCTAACCCTAACCCTAATACTATCCTAGGGCTGATGCTAACCCTAACCCTAACCCTAAGACTATCCGAGGGTTGATGCTAACCCTAATCCTAACCCTTACACTATCCTAGGGCTGATGCTAACCCTAACCCTAACACTATCCTAGGCCTGATGCTAACCCTAACCCTAACACTTACACTATCCTAGGGCTGATGCTAACCCTAACCCTAAACCTAACACTATCCTAGGTCTGATGCTAACCCTAAACCTTACACTATCCTAGGACTGATGCTAACCCTAACCCTAACCCTAACACTATCCTAGGGCTGATGTTAACCCTAACCCTAACACTATCCTAGGGCTGATGCTAACCCTAACCATAACCCTAACACTCTCCTAGGGCTGATGCTAACACTAACCCTAACACTATCCTAGGCCTGATGCTAACCCTAACCCTAACACTATCCTAGGGCTGATGCTAACCCTAACGCTAACCCTAACACTATCCTAGGCCTGATGCTAACCCTATCCCTAACCCTAACACTCTCCTAGGGCTGAGGCTAACCCTAACCCTAACACTATCCTAGGGTTGATGCTAACCCTAACCCTAACCCTAACACTATCCTAGGGTTGATGCTAACCCTAACCCTAACACTATCCTAGGGCTGATGCTAACCATAACCCTAACCCTAACACTATCCTAGGGCTGATGCTAACCCTAACCCTAACACTATCCTAGGGCTCATGCTAACCCTAACCCTAACCCTAACACTATCCTAGGGCTGATGCTAACCCTAACCCTAACACTATCCTAGGGCTGATGCTAACCCTATCCCTAACCCTAATACTATCCTAGGGCTGATGCTAACCCTAACCCTATCCCTAACACTATCCTAGAGCTGATGCTAACGCTAACCCTAACCAAAACCCTAATCCTAATGCTATCCTAGGGCTGATGCTAACCCTAACACTAGCACTATCCTAGGGCTGATGCTAACCCTAACCCTAACCCTAACACTATCCTAGGGCTGATGCTAACCCTAACCCTAACTCTAACACTATCCTAGGGCTGAGGCTAACCCTAACCCTAACACTATCCTACGGCTGATGCTAACCCTAACCCTAACCCTAACACTATCCTAAGGCTGATGCTAACCCTAACACTAACACTGTCCTAGGCCTGGTGCTAACCCTAACCCTAACCCTAACACTATCCTAGGGCTGATGCTAACCCTAACCCTAATAATATCCTAGGGCTGATGCTAACCCTAACCCTAACCCTAACACTATCCTAGGGCTGATGCTAACCCTAACCCTAACCCTAACACTATCCTAGGGCTGATGCTAACCCTAACCCTAACTCTAACACTATCCTAGGGCTTATGCTAACCCGAACAATAACAATATCCTAGGCCTGATGATATCCCTAACCCTAAACCTAACACTATCCTAGGGCTGATGCTAACCCTAACCCTAACCCTAACACTATCCTAGGGCTGATTCTAACCGTAACTCTAACACTATCCTAGGCCTGACGCTAACCATAACCCTAACCCTAACACTATCCTAGGCCTGATGCTAACCCTATCCCTAACCCTAACACTCTCCTAGGGCTGAGGCTAACCCTAAATCTGACACTATCCTAGGGATGATGCTAACCCTAACCCTAACGCTAACACTATCCTAGGGCTGATGCTAACTCTAACAATAATACTATCCTAGGGCTGATGCTAACCCAAACCCTAACCCTAACACTATCCTAGGGCTGATGCTAACAATAACCCTAATTCTAACACTATCCTAGGGCTGAGGCTAACCCTAACCCTAACCCTATCCTACGGCTGATGCTAACCCTAACCCTAACCCTAACACTATCCTAAGGCTGATGCTAACCCTAACACTAACATTATCATAGGCCTGGTGCTAACCCTAACCCTAACCCTAACACTATTCTAGGGCTGATGCTAACCCTAACCCTAATAATATCCTAGGGCTGATGCTAACCCTAACCCTAACCCTAACACTATCCTAGGGCTGATGCTAACCCTAACCCTAACTCTAACACTATCCTAGGGCTGATGCTAACCATATCCCTAACCCTAACACTATCCTAGGGCTGATGCTAACCCTAACACTAACAATATCCTAGGCCTGATGATATCCATAACCCTAAACCTAACACTATCCTAGGGCTGATGCTAACCCTAACCCTAACACTAACACTATCCTAGGGCTGATGCTAACCCTATCCCTAACCCTAACACTATCCTAGGGCGGATGCTAACCCTATCCCTAACACTAACACTATCCTAGGGCTGATGCTAACCCTAACCCTAACACTTACACTATCCTAGGGCTGATGCTAACCCTAACCCTAACACTATCCTAGGCCTGATGCTAACCCTAACCCTAACACTTACACTATCCTAGGGCTGATGCTAACCCTACCCCTAAACCTAACACTATCCTAGGTCTGATGCTAACCCTAAACCTAACACTATCCTAGGGCTGATGCTAACCCTAACCCTAACCCTAACACTATCCTAGGGCTGATGTTAACCCTAACCCTAACACTATCCTAGGGCTGATGCTAACCCTAACCCTAACCCTAACACTCTCCTAGGGCTGATGCTAACCCTAACCCTAACACTATCCTAGGCCTGATGCTAACCCTAACCCTAACACTATCCTAGGGCTGATGCTAACCCTAACCCTAACCCTAACACTATCCTAGGCCTGATGCTAACCCTATCCCTAACCCTAACACTCTCCCAGGGCTGAGGCTAACCCTAACCCTAACACTATCCTAGGGCTGATGCTAACCCTAACCCTAACCCTAACACTATCCTAGGGTTGATGCTAACCCTAACCCTAACACTATCCTAGGGCTGTTGCTTACCATAACCCTAACCCTAACACTATCCTAGGGCTGATGCTAACCCTAACCCTAACACTATCCTAGGGCTCATGCTAACCCTAACACTAACCCTAACACTATCCTAGGGCTGATGCTAACCCTAACCCTAACACTATCCTAGGGCTGATGCTAACCCTAACCCTAACCCTAACACTATCCTAGGGCTGATGCTAACCTTAACCCTAACACTATCCTAGGGCTGATGCTAACCCTATCCCTAACCCTAACACTATCCTAGGTCTGATGCTAACCCTAACCCTATCCCTAACACTATCCTATAGCTGATGCTAACGCTAACCCTAACCAAAACCCTAATCCTAATGCTATCCTAGGGCTGATGCTAACCCTAACCCTAACCCTAACACTATCCTAGGGCTGATGCTAACCCTAACACTAGCACTATCCTAGGGCTGATGCTAACCCTAACACTAACCCTAACACTATCCTAGGGCTGATGCTAACCCTAACACTAACTCTAACACTATCCTAGGGCTGAGGCTAACCCTAACCCTAACACTATCCTAAGGCTGATGCTAACCCTAACACTAACACTGTCCTAGGCCTGGTGCTAACCCTAACCCTAACCCTAACACTATCCTAGGGCTGATGCTAACCCTAACCCTAATAATATCCTGGGGCTGATGCTAACCCTAACCCTAACCCTAACACTATCCTAGGGCTGATGCTAACCCTAACCCTAACCCTAACACTATCCTAGGGCTGATGCTAACCCTAACCCTAACTCTAACACTATCCTTGGGCTGATGCTAACCCGAACCCTAACAATATCCTAGGCCTGATGATATCCCTAACCCTAAACCTAACACTATCCTAGGGCTGATGCTAACCCTAACCCTAACCCTAACACTATCCTAGGGCTGATTCTAACCGTAACCCTAACACTATCCTAGGCCTGACGCTAACCCTAACCCTAACCCTAACACTATCCTAGGCCTGATGCTAACCCTATCCCTAACCCTAGCACTCTCCTAGGGCTGAGGCTAACCCTAACCCTAACACTATCCTAGGGCTGATGCTAACCCTAACCCTAACGCTAACACTATCCTAGGGCTGATGCTAACTCTAACACTAACACTATCCTAGGGCTGATGCTAACACAAACCCTAACCCTAAAACTATCCTAGGGCTGATGCTAACTCTAACACTAACACTATCCTAGGGCTGATGCTAACACAAACCCTAACCCTAACACTATCCTAGGGCTGATGCTAACAATAACCCTAATTCTAACACTATCCTAGGGCTGAGGCTAACCCTAACCCTACCCCTATCCTACGGCTGATGCTAACCCTAACCCTAACCCTAACACTATCCTAAGGCTGATGCTAACCCTAACACTAACACTATCCTAGGCCTGGTGCCAACCCTAACCCTAACCCTAACACTATTCTAGGGCTGATGCTAACCCTAACCCTAATAATATCCTAGGGCTCATGCTAACCCTAACCCTAACCCTAACACTATCCTAGGGCTGATGCTAACCCTAACCCTAACACTAACACTATCCTAGGGCTGATGCTAAACCTAACCCTAACCCTAACACTATCCAAGGGCTGATGCTAACCCTAACACTAACAATATCCTAGGCCTGAAGATATCCATAACCCTAACCCTAACACTATCCTAGGGCTGATGCTAACACTAACCCTAACTCTAACACTATCCTAGGGCTGAGGCTAACCCTAACCCTAACACTATCCTAGGGCTGATGCTAACCCTAACCCTAACCCTAACACTATCCTAGGCCTGATGCTAACCCTATCCCTAACCCTAACACTCTCCTAGGGCTGAGGCTAACCCTAACCCTAACACTATCCTAGGGCTGATGCTAACCATAACCCTAACCCTAACAGTATCCTAGAGTTGATGCTAACCCTAACCCTAACACTATCCTAGGGCTGATGCTAACCATAACCCTAACCCTAACACTATCCTACGGCTGATGCTAACCCTAACCCTAACACTATCCTAGGGCTAATGCTAACCCTAACCCTAACCCTAACACTATCCTGGGGCTGATGCTAACCCTAACCCTAACACTATCCTAGGGCTGATGCTATCCCTAACCCTAACCCTAACACTATCCTAGGGCTGATGCTAACCCTAACCCTAACCCTAACACTATCCTAGAGCTGATGCTAACGCTAACCCTAACCCTAACCCTAACACTATCCTAGTGCTGATGCTAACCCTAACACTAACACTATCCTAGCGCTGATGCTAACCCTAACCCTAACATTAACACTATCCTAGGGCTGATGCTAACCCTAACCCTAACACTATCCTAGGGCTGATGCTAACCATAACCCTAACCATAACACTATCCTAGGGCTGATGCTAACCCTAACCCTAACTCTAACACTATCCTAGGGCTGATGCTAACCCTAACCCTAACAATATCCTAGGCCTAATGATATCCCTAACCCTAAACCTAACACTATCCTAGGGCTGATGCTAACCATAACCCTAACCCTAACACTATCCTAGGGCTGATTCTAACCGTAACCCTAACACTATCCTAGGCCTGATGGTAACCCTAACCCTAACCCTAACACTATCCTAGGCCTGATGCTAACCCTATCCCTAACCCTAACACTCTCCTAGGGCTGAGGCTAACCATAACCCTAACACTATCCTAGGGCTGATGCTAACCCTAACCCTAACGCTAACACTATCCTAGGGCTGATGCTAACCCTAACACTAACACTATCCTAGGGCTGATGCTAACCCAAACCCTAACCCTAACACTATCCTAGGGCTGATGCTAACACTAACCCTAACTCTAACACTATCCTAGGGCTGAGGCTAACCCTAACCCTAACACTATTATACGGCTGATGCTAACCCTAACCCTAACACTATCCTAGGCCTGATGCTAACCCTATCCCTAACCCTAACACTCTCCTAGGGCTGAGGCTAACCCTAACCCTAACACTATCCTAGGGCTGATGCTAACCCTAACCCTAACCCTAACACTATCCTAGGGTTCATGCTAACCCTAACCCTAACACTATCCTAGGGCTGATGCTAACCCTAACCCTAACCATAACAATATCCTAGGGGTGATGCTAACCCTAACCCTAACACTATCCTAGGGCTGATGCTAACCCTAACCCTAACACTATCCTAGGGCTGATGCTAACCCTAACCCTAACCCTAACACTATCCTAATTCTGATGCTAACCCTAGCCCTCACACTATCCTAGGCCTGATGATAACCCTAACCCGAACCTTAACACTATCCTAGGGCTGATGCTAACCCTAACCCTAACCCTAACACTATCCTAGAGCTGATGCTAACCCTAACCCTAACACTATCCTAGGCCTGATGATAACCCTAACCGTAACCCTAACACTATCCTAGGGCTGATGCTAACCCTAACCCTAACCCGAACACTATCCTAGGGCTGATGCTAACCCTAACGCTAAGCCTAACACTATCCTTGAACCCTAACACTAACCCAAAAACTATCCTAGGCCTCATGATAACCCTAACCCTAAAAATAACACTATCCTAGGGTTTATGTTAACCCTAACCCTAACACTATCCTAGGGCTGATGCTAACCCTAACCCTAACACTAACACTATCCTAGGGCGGTTGCTAACGCTAACCCTAACCCTAACACTATCCTAGGGCTGATGCTAACCCTAACACTAACACTATTCTAGGGCTGATGCTAACCCTAACCCTAACACTAACACTAACCTAGGGCTGATGCTAACCCTAACACTAACTCTAACACTATCTTAGGGCTGAGGCTAACGCTAACCCAAACACTATCCTACGGCTGATGCTAACCTAACCCTAAAACTATCCTGGGCCTGATGCTAACCCTAACCCTAACCCTAACACTATCCTAGGGCTGATGCTAACCCTAACCCTAATACTATCCTAGGGCTGATGCTAACCCTAACCCTAACCCTAAGACTATCCGAGGGTTGATGCTAACCCTAATCCTAACCCTTACACTATCCTAGGGCTGATGCTAACCCTAACCCTAACACTATCCTAGGCCTGATGCTAACCCTAACCCTAACACTTACACTATCCTAGGGTTGATGCTAACCCTAACCCCAAACCTAACACTATCCTAGGTCTGATGCTAACCCTAAACCTTACACTATCCTAGGACTGATGCTAACCCTAACCCTAACCCTAACACTATCCTAGGGCTGATGTTAACCCTAACCCTAACACTATCCTAGGGCTGATGCTAACCCTAACCATAACCCTAACACTCTCCTAGGGCTGATGCTAACCCTAACCCTAACACTATCCTAGGCCTGATGCTAACCCTAACCCTAACACTATCCTTGGGCTGATGCTAACCCTAACGCTAACCCTAACACTATCCTAGGCCTGATGCTAACCCTATCCCTAACCCTAACACTCTCCTAGGGCTGAGGCTAACCCTAACCCTAACACTATCCTAGGGCTGATGCTAACCCTAACCCTAACCCTAACACTATCCTAGGGTTGATGCTAACCCTAACCCTAACACTATCCTAGGGCTGATGCTAACCATAACCCTAACCCTAACACTATCCTAGGGCTGATGCTAACCCTAACCCTAACACTATCCTAGGGCTCATGCTAACCCTAACCCTAACCCTAACACTATCCTAGGGCTGATGCTAACCCTAACCCTAACACTATCCTAGGGCTGATGCTAACCCTATCCCTAACCCTAATACTATCCTAGGGCTGATGCTAACCCTAACCCTATCCCTAACACTATCCTAGAGCTGATGCTAACGCTAACCCTAACCAAAACCCTAATCCTAATGCTATCCTAAGGCTGATGCTAACCCTAACACTAGCACTATCCTAGGGCTGATGCTAACCCTAACCCTAACCCTAACACTATCCTAGGGCTGATGCTAACCCTAACCCTAACTCTAACACTATCCTAGGGCTGAGGCTAACCCTAACCCTAACACTATCCTACGGCTGATGCTAACCCTAACCCTAACCCTAACACTATCCTAAGGCTGATGCTAACCCTAACACTAACACTGTCCTAGGCCTGGTGCTAACCCTAACCCTAACCCTAACACTATCCTAGGGCTGATGCTAACCCTAACCCTAATAATATCCTAGGGCTGATGCTAACCCTAACCCTAACTCTAACACTATCCTAGGGCTGATGCTAACCCGAACAATAACAATATCCTAGGCCTGATGATATCCCTAACCCTAAACCTAACACTATCCTAGGGCTGATGCTAACCCTAACCCTAACCCTAACACTATCCTAGGGCTGATTCTAACCGTAACTCTAACACTATCCTAGGCCTGACGCTAACCCTAACCCTAACCCTAACACTATCCTAGGCCTGATGCTAACCCTATCCCTAACCCTAACACTCTCCTAGGGCTGAGGCTAACCCTAAATCTGACACTATCCTAGGGCTGATGCTAACCCTAACCCTAACGCTAACACTATCCTAGGGCTGATGCTAACTCTAACAATAATACTATCCTAGGGCTGATGCTAACCCAAACCCTAACCCTAACACTATCCTAGGGCTGATGCTAACAATAACCCTAATTCTAACACTATCCTAGGGCTGAGGCTAACCCTAACCCTAACCCTATCCTACGGCTGATGCTAACCCTAACCCTAACCCTAACACTATCCTAAGGCTGATGCTAACCCTAACACTAACATTATCCTAGGCCTGGTGCTAACCCTAACCCTAACCCTAACACTATTCTAGGGCTGATGCTAACCCTAACCCTAATAATATCCTAGGGCTGATGCTAACCCTAACCCTAACCCTAACACTATCCTAGGGCTGATGCTAACCCTAACCCTAACTCTAACACTATCCTAGGGCTGATGCTAACCATAACCCTAACCCTAACCCTATCCTAGGGCTGATGCTAACCCTAACACTAACAATATCCTAGGCCTGATGATATCCATAACCCTAAACCTAACACTATCCTAGGGCTGATGCTAACCCTAACCCTAACACTAACACTATCCTAGGGCTGATGCTAACCCTATCCCTAACCCTAACACTATCCTAGGGCGGATGCTAACCCTATCCCTAACACTAACACTATCCTAGGGCTGATGCTAACCCTAACCCTAACACTTACACTATCCTAGGGCTGATGCTAACCCTAACCCTAACACTATCCTAGGGCTGATGCTAACCCTAACCCTAACACTTACACTATCCTAGGGCTGCTGCTAACCCTAACCCTAAACCTAACACTATCCTAGGTCTGATGCTAACCCTAAACCTAACACTATCCTAGGGCTGATGCTAACCCTAACCCTAACCCTAACACTATCCTAGGGCTGATGTTAACCCTAACCCTAACACTATCCTAGGGCTGATGCTAACCCTAACCCTAACCCTAACACTCTCCTAGGGCTGATGCTAACCCTAACCCTAACACTATCCTAGGCCTGATGCTAACCCTAACCCTAACACTATCCTAGGGCTGATGCTAACCCTAACCCTAACCCTAACACTATCCTAGGCCTGATGCTAACCCTATCCCTAACCCTAACACTCTCCCAGGGCTGAGGCTAACCCTAACCCTAACACTATCCTAGGGCTGATGCTAACCCTAACCCTAACCCTAACACTATCCTAGGGCTGATGCTAACCCTAACACTAGCACTATCCTAGGGCTGATGCTAACCCTAACCCTAACCCTAACACTATCCTAGGGCTGATGCTAACCCTAACACTAACTCTAACACTATCCTAGGGCTGAGGCTAACCCTAACCCTAACACTATCCTACGGCTGATGCTAACCCTAACCCTAACCCTAACACTATCCTAAGGCTGATGCTAACCCTAACACTAATACTGTCCTTGGCCTGGTGCTAACCCTAACCCTAACCCTAACACTATCCTAGGGCTGATGCTAACCCTAACCCTAATAATATCCTGGGGCTGATGCTAACCCTAACCCTCACCCTAACACTATCCTAGGGCTGATGCTAACCCTAACCCTAACCCTAACACTATCCTAGGGCTGATGCTAACCCTAACCCTAACTCTAACACTATCCTTGGGCTGATGCTAACCCGAACCCTAACAATATCCTAGGCCTGATGATATCCCTAACCCTAAACCTAACACTATCCTAGGGCTGATGCTAACCCTAACCCTAACCCTAACACTATCCTAGGGCTGATTCTAACCGTAACCCTAACACTATCCTAGGCCTGACGCTAACCCTGACCCTAACCCTAACACTATTATAGGCCTGATGCTAACCCTATCCCTAACCCTAGCACTCTCCTAGGGCTGAGGCTAACCCTAACCCTAACACTATCCTAGGGCTGATGCTAACCCTAACCCTAACGCTAACATTATCCTAGGGCTGATGCTAACTCTAACACTAACACTATCCTAGGGCTGATGCTAACACAAACCCTAACCCTAAAACTATCCTAGGGCTGATGCTAACTCTAACACTAACACTATCCTAGGGCTGATGCTAACACAAACCCTAACCCTAACACTATCCTAGGGCTGATGCTAACAATAACCCTAATTCTAACACTATCCTAGGGCTGAGGCTAACCCTAACCCTACCCCTATCCTACGGCTGATGCTAACCCTAACCCTAACCCTAACAATATCGTAAGGCTGATGCTAACCCTAACACTAACACTATCCTAGGCCTGGTGCTAACCCTAACCCTAACCCTAACACTATTCTAGGGCTGATGCTAACCCTAACCCTAATAATATCCTAGGGCTCATGCTAACCCTAACCCTAACCCTAACACTATCCTAGGGCTGATGCTAACCCTAAACCTAACACTAACACTATCCTAGGGCTGATGCTAAACCTAACCCTAACCCTAACACTATCCAAGGGCTGATGCTAACCCTAACACTAACAATATCCTAGGCCTGAAGATATCCATAACCCTAAACCTAACACTATCCTAGGGCTGATGCTAACCCTAACCCTAACACTAACACTATCCTAGGGCTGATGCTAACCCTATCCCTAACCCTAACACTATCCTAGGGCTGATGCTAACCCTAACACTAACACTATCCTAGGGCTGATGCTAACCCTAACCCTAACCCTAACACTATCCTAAGGCTGATGCTAACCCTAACACTAACACTATCCTAGCCTGGTGCTAACCCTAACCCTAACCCTAACACTATCCTAGGGCTGATGCTAACCCTAACCCTAACCCTAACACTATCCTAGTGTTGATGGTAACCCTAATCCTAACACTATCCTAGGGCTGATGCTAACCCTAACCCTAACCCTAACACTATCCTACGGCTGATGCTAACCCTAACCCTAACACTATCCTAGGGCTGATGCTAACCCTAACCCTAACCCTAACACTATCCTAGGGCTGATGCTAACCCTAACCCTAACACTATCCTAGGGCTGATGCTAACCCTAACCCTAACCCTAACACTATCCTAAGTCTGATGCTAACCCTAGCCCTCACACTATCCTAGGCCTGATGTTAACCCTAACCCTAACCTTAACACTATCCTAGGGCTGATGCTAACCCTAACCCTAACCCTAACACTATCCTAGAGCTGATGCTAACCGTAACCCTAACAATATCCTAGGCCTGATGATAACCCTAACCCTAACCCTAACACTATCCTAGGGTTTATGTTAACCCTAACACTAACACTATCCTAGGGCTGATGCTAACCCTAACCCTAACACTATCCTAGGGCTGATGCTAACCCTAACACTAACTCTAACACTATCCTAGGTCTGAGGCTAACCCTAACCCTAACACTATCCTACGGCTGATGCTAACCCTAACCCTAACCCTAACACTATCCTAAGGCTGATGCTAACCCTAACACTAACACTGTCCTAGGCCTGGTGCTAACCCTAACCCTAACCCTAACACTATCCTAGGGCTGATGCTAACCCTAACCCTAATAATATCCTGGGGCTGATGCTAACCCTAACCCTAACCCTAACACTATCCTAGGGCTGATGCTAACACTAACCCTAACCCTAACACTATCCTAGGGCTGATGCTAACCCTAACCCTAACTCTAACACTATCCTTGGGCTGATGCTAACCCGAACCCTAACAATATCCTAGGCCTGATGATATCCCTAACCCTAAACCTAACACTATCCTAGGGCTGATGCTAACCCTAACCCTAACCCTAACACTATCCTAGGGCTGATTCTAACCGTAACCCTAACACTATCCTAGGCCTGACGCTAACCCTAACCCTAACCCTAACACTATCCTAGGCCTGATGCTAACCCTATCCCTAACCCTAGCACTCTCCTAGGGCTGAGGCTAACCCTAACCCTAACACTATCCTAGGGCTGATGCTAACCCTAACCCTAACGCTAACACTATCCTAGGGCTGATGCTAACTCTAACACTAACACTATCCTAGGGCTGATGCTAACACAAACCCTAACCCTAAAACTATCCTAGGGCTGATGCTAACTCTAACACTAACACTATCCTAGGGCTGATGCTAACACAAACCCTAACCCTAACACTATCCTAGGGCTGATGCTAACAATAACCCTAATTCTAACACTATCCTAGGGCTGAGGCTAACCCTAACCCTACCCCTATCCTACGGCTGATGCTAACCCTAACCCTAACCCTAACACTATCCTAAGGCTGATGCTAACGCTAACACTAACACTATCCTAGGCCTGGTGCTAACCCTAACCCTAACCCTAACACTATTCTAGGGCTGATGCTAACCCTAACTCTAATAATATCCTAGGGCTCATGCTAACCCTAACCCTAACCCTAACACTATCCTAAGGCTGATGCTAACCCTAACCCTAACACTAACACTATCCTAGGGCTGATGCTAAACCTAACCCTAACCCTAACACTATCCAAGGGCTGATGCTAACCCTAACACTAACAATATCCTAGGCCGGAAGATATCCATAACCCTAAACCTAACACTATCCTAGGGCTGATGCTAACCCTAACCCTAACACTAACACTATCCTAGGGCTGATGCTAACCCTATCCCTAACCCTAACACTATCCTAGGGCTGATGCTAACCCTAACACTAACACTATCCTAGGGCTGATGCTAACTCTAACCCTAACCCTAACACTATCCTAAGGCTGATGCTAACCCTAACACTAACACTATCCTAGGCCTGGTGCTAACCCTAACCCTAACCCTAACACTATCCTAGGGCTGATGCTAACCCTAACCCTAACCCTAACACTATCCTAGTGTTGATGGTAACCCTAATCCTAACACTATCCTAGGGCTGATGCTAACCCTAACCCTAACCCTAACACTATCCTAGGGCTGATGCTAACCCTAACCCTAACACTATCCTAGGGCTGATGCTAACCCTAACCCTAACCCTAACACTATCCTAAGTCTGATGCTAACCCTAGCCCTCACACTATCCTAGGCCTGATGTTCACCCTAACCCTAACCTTAACACTATCCTAGGGCTGATGCTAACCCTAACCCTAACCCTAACACTATCCTAGAGCTGATGCTAACCGTAACCCTAACAATATCCTAGGCCTGATGATAACCCTAACCCTAACCCTAACACTATCCTAGGGTTTATGTTAACCCTAACACTAACACTATCCTAGGGCTGATGCTAACCCTAACACTAACACTATCCTAGGGCTGATGCTAACCCTAACACTAACCCTAACACTATCCTAGGGCTGATGCTAACCCTAACCCTAACTCTAACACTATCTTAGGGCTGAGGCTAACCCTAACCCAAACACTATCCTACGGCTGATGCTAACTCTAACCCTAACCCTAACACTATCCTAAGGCTGATGCTAACCCTAACACTAACACTATCCTCGGCCTGGTGCTAACCCTAACCCTAACCCTAACACTATCCTAGGGCTGATGCTAACCCTAACGCTAACCCTAACACTATCCTAGGGCTGATGCTAACCCTAACCCTAACACTCTCCTAGGCCTGATGCTAACCCTAACCCTAACACTTACACTATCCTAGGGCTGATGCAAACCCTAACCCTAACCCTAACACTATCCTAGGTCTGATGCTAACCCTAAACTTAACACTATCCTAGGGCTGATGCTAACCCTAACCCTAACACTATCCTAGGGCTGATGCTAACCCTAACCCTAACCCTAACACTATCCTAGGCCTGATGCTAACCCTATCCCTAACCCTAACACTCTCCTAGGGCTGAGGCTAACCCTAACCCTAACACTATCCTAGGGCTGATGCTAACCCTAACCCTAACCCTAACACTATCCTAGAGTTGATGCTAACCCTAACCCTAACACTATCCTAGGGCTGATGCTAACCATAACCCTAACCCTAACACTATCCTAGGGCTGATGCTAACCCTAACCCTAACACTATCCTAGGGCTAATGCTAACCCTAACCCTAACACTAACACTATCCTGGGGCTGATGCTAACCCTAACCCTAACACTATCCTAGGGCTGATGCTAACCCTAAAACTAACCCTAACACTATCCTAGGGCTGATGCTAACCCTAGCCCTAACCCTAACACTATCCTAGAGCTGATGCTAACGCTAACCCTAACCCTAACCCTAACACTATCCTAGGGCTGATGCTAACCCTAACACTAACACTATCCTAGGGCTGATGCTAACCCTAACCCTAACCCTAACACTGTCCTAGGGCAGATGCTAACCCTAACCCTAACTCTAACACTATCCTAGGGCTGAGGCTAACCCTAACCCTAACACTATCCTACGGCTGATGCTAACCCTAACACTAACAATATCCTAGGCCTGATGATATCCATAACCCTAAACCTAACACTATCCTAGGGCTGATGCTAACCCTAACCCTAACCCTAACACTATCCTAGGGCTGATTCTAACCCTAACCTTAACCCTAACACTATCCTAAATCTGATGCTAACCCTAGCCCTCACACTATCCTAGGCCTGATGATAACCCTAACCCTAATCATAACACTATCCTAGGGCTGATGCTAACCCTAACCATAACCCTAACACTATCCTAGAGCTGATGCTAACCCTAACCCTAACAATATCCTAGGAATGATGATAACCCTAAACCTAACCCTAACACTATCCTAGGGTTTATGTTAACCCTAACCCTAACACTATCCTAGGGCTGATGCTAACCCTAACACTAACACTATTCTAGGGCTGATGCTAACCCTAACCCTAACCCTAACACTATCCTAGGGCTGATGCTAACCCTAACTCTAACACTATCCTAGGGCTGATGCTAACCCAAACCCTAACCCTAACACTATCCTAGGCCTGATGCTAACCCTACCCCTAACCCTAACACACTCCTAGGGCTGAGGCTAACCCTAACCCTAACACTATCCTAGGGCTGATGCTAACCCTAACCCTAACCCTAACACTATCCTAGGGTTGATGCTAACCCTAACCCTAACACTATCCTAGGGCTGATGCTAACCATAACCCTAACCGTAACACTATCCTAGGGCTGATGCTAACCCTAACCCTAACACTATCCTAGGGCTCATGCTAACCCTAACCCTAACCCTAACACTATCCTAGGGCAGATGCTAACCCTAACCCTAACCCTAACACTATCCTAGGGCTGATGCTAACCCTAACCCTAACACTATCCTAGGGCTGATGCTAACCATATCCCTAACCCTAACACTATCCTAGGGCTGATGCTAACCCTAACCCTATCCCTAACACTATCCTAGAGCTGATGCTAACGCTAACCCTAACCAAAACCCTAATCCTAATGCTATCCTAGGGCTGATGCTAACCCTAACCCTAACCCTAACACTCTCCTAGGGCTGAGGCTAACCCTAACACTAGCACTATCCTAGGGCTGATGCTAACCCTAACCCTAACCCTAACACTATCCTAGGGCTGATGCTAACCCTAACCCTAACTCTAACACTGTCCTAGGGCTGAGGCTAACCCTAACCCTAACACTATCCTACGGCTGATGCTAACCCTAACACTAACACTGTCCTAGGCCTGGTGCTAACCCTAACCTAACCCTAACACTATCCTAGGGCTGATGCTAACCCTAACCCTAACCCTAACACTATCCTAGGGCTGATGCTAACCCTAACCCTAACCCTAACACTATCCTAGGGCTGATGCTAACCCTAACCCTAACTCTAACACTATCCTAGGGCTGATGCTAACCCGAACCCTAACAATATCCTAGGCCTGATGCTATCCCTAACCCTAAACCTAACACTATCCTAGGGCTGATGCTAACCCTAACCCTAACTCTAACACTATCCTAGGGCTGATTCTAACCGTAACTCTAACACTATCCTAGGCCTGACGCTAACCCTAACCCTAACCCTAACACTATCCTAGGCCTGATGCTAACCCTATCCCTAACCCTAACACTCTCCTAGGGCTGAGGCTAACCCTAACCCTGACACTATCCTAGGGCTGATGCTAACCCTAACCCTAACGCTAACACTATCCTAGGGCTGATGCTAACTCTAACAATAATACTATCCTAGGGCTGATGCTAACCCAAACCCTAACCCTAACACTATCCTAGGGCTGATGCTAACAATAACCCTAATTCTAACACTATACTAGGGCTGAGGCTAACCCTAACCCTAACCCTATCCTACGGCTGATGCTAACCCTAACCCTAACCCTAACACTATCCTAAGGCTGATGCTAACCCTAACCCTAATAATATCCTAGGGCTGATGCTAACCCTAACCCTAAACCTAACACTATCCTAGGGCTGATGCTAACCCTAACCCTAACTCTAACACTATCCTAGGGCTGATGCTAACCCTAACCCTAACCCTAACACTATCCTAGGGCTGATGCTAACCCTAACTCTAACAATATCCTAGGCCTGATGATATCCATAACCCTAAACCTAACACTATCCTAGGGCTGATGCTAACCCTAACCCTAACACTAACACTATCCTAGGGCTGATGGTAACCCTATCCCTAACCCTAGCACTATCCTAGGGCGGATGCTAACCCTATCCCTAACACTAACACTATCCTAGGGCTGATGCTAACCCTAACCCTAACACTATCCTAGTCCTGATGCTAACCCTAACCCTAACACTTACACTATCCTAGGGCTGATGCTAACCCTAACCCTAAACCTAACACTATCCTAGGTCTGATGCTAAGCCTAAACCTAACACTATCCTAGGGCTGATGCTAACGCTAACCCTAACCCTAACACTATCCTGGGGCTGATGCTAACCCAAACAATAACCCTAACACTATCCTAGGGCTGATGCTAACCCTAACCCTAACCCTAACACTATCCTAGGGCTGATGCTAACCCTAACACTAACTCTAACACTATCCTAGGGCTGAGGCTAACCCTAACCCTAACACTATCCTACGGCTGATGCTAACCCTAACCCTAACCCTAACACTATCCTAAGGCTGATGCTAACCCTAACACTAACACTGTCCTAGGCCTGGTGCTAACCCTAACCCTAACCCTAACACTATCCTAGGGCTGATGCTAACCCTAACCGTAATAATATCCTAGGGCTGATGCTAACCCTAACCCTAACCCTAACACTATCCTAGGGCTGATGCTAACCCTAACCCTAACCCTAACACTATCCTAGGGCTGATGCTAACCCTAACCCTAACTCTAACACTATCCTAGGGCTGATGCTAACCCGAACCCTAACAATATCCTAGGCCTGATGATATCCCTAACCCTAAACCTAACACTATCCTAGGGCTGATGCTAACCCTAACCCTAACCCTAACACTATCCTAGGGCTGATTCTAACCGTAACCCTAACACTATCCTAGGCCTGACGCTAACCCTAACCCTAACCCTAACACTATCCTAGGCCTGATGCTAACCCTATCCCTAACCCTAGCACTCTCCTAGGGCTGAGGCTAACCCTAACCCTAACACTATCCTAGGGCTGATGCTAACCCTAACCCTAACGCTAACACTATCCTAGGGCTGATGCTAACTCTAACACTAACACTATCCTAGGGCTGATGCTAACACAAACCCTAACCCTAAAACTATCCTAGGGCTGATGCTAACTCTAACACTAACACTATCCTAGGGCTGATGCTAACACAAACCCTAACCCTAACACTATCCTAGGGCTGATGCTAACAATAACCCTAATTCTAACACTATCCTAGGGCTGAGGCTAACCCTAACCCTACCCCTATCCTACGGCTGATGCTAACCCTAACCCTAACCCTAACACTATCCTAAGGCTGATGCTAACCCTAACACTACCACTATCCTAGGCCTGGTGCTAACCCTAACCCTAACCCTAACACTATTCTAGGGCTGATGCTAACCCTAACCCTAATAATATCCTAGGGCTCATGCTAACCCTAACCCTAACCCTAACACTATCCTAGGGCTGATGCTAACCCTAACCCTAACACTAACACTATCCTAGGGCTGATGCTAAACCTAACCCTAACCCTAACACTATCCAAGGGCTGATGCTAACCCTAACACTAACAATATCCTAGGCCTGAAGATATCCATAACCCTAAACCTAACACTATCCTAGGGCTGATGCTAACCCTAACCCTAACACTAACACTATCCTAGGGCTGATGCTAACCCTATCCCTAACCCTAACACTATCCTAGGGCTGATGCTAACCCTAACACTAACACTATCCTAGGGCTGATGCTAACCCTAACCCTAACCCTAACACTATCCTAAGGCTGATGCTAACCCTAACACTAACACTATCCTAGGCCTGGTGCTAACCCTAACCCTAACCCTAACACTATCCTAGGGCTGATGCTAACCCTAACCCTAACCCTAACACTATCCTAGTGTTGATGGTAACCCTAATCCTAACACTATCCTAGGGCTGATGCTAACCCTAACCCTAACCCTAACACTATCCTACGGCTGATGCTAACCCTAACCCTAACACTATCCTAGGGCTGATGCTAACCCTAACCCTAACCCTAACACTATCCTAGGGCTGATGCTAACCCTAACCCTAACACTATCCTAGGGCTGATGCTAACCCTAACCCTAACCCTAACACTATCCTAAGTCTGATGCTAACCCTAGCCCTCACACTATCCTAGGCCTGATGTTAACCCTAACCCTAACCTTAACACTATCCTAGGGCTGATGCTAACCCTAACCCTAACCCTAACACTATCCTAGAGCTGATGCTAACCGTAACCCTAACAATATCCTAGGCCTGATGATAACCCTAACCCTAACCCTAACACTATCCTAGGGTTTATGTTAACCCTAACACTAACACTATCCTAGGGCTGATGCTAACCCTAACACTAACCCTAACACTATCCTAGGGCTGATGCTAACCCTAACCCTAACTCTAACACTATCTTAGGGCTGAGGCTAACCCTAACCCAAACACTATCCTACGGCTGATGCTAACTCTAACCCTAACCCTAACACTATCCTAAGGCTGATGCTAACCCTAACACTAACACTATCCTCGGCCTGGTGCTAACCCTAACCCTAACCCTAACACTATCCTAGGGCTGATGCTAACCCTAACGCTAACCCTAACACTATCCTAGGGCTGATGCTAACCCTAACCCTAACACTCTCCTAGGCCTGATGCTAACCCTAACCCTAACACTTACACTATCCTAGGGCTGATGCAAACCCTAACCCTAACCCTAACACTATCCTAGGTCTGATGCTAACCCTAAACCTAACACTATCCTAGGGCTGATGCTAACCCTAACCCTAACACTATCCTAGGGCTGATGCTAACCCTAACCCTAACCCTAACACTATCCTAGGCCTGATGCTAACCCTATCCCTAACCCTAACACTCTCCTAGGGCTGAGGCTAACCCTAACCCTAACACTATCCTAGGGCTGATGCTAACCCTAACCCTAACCCTAACACTATCCTAGAGTTGATGCTAACCCTAACACTAACACTATCCTAGGGCTGATGCTAACCATAACCCTAACCCTAACACTATCCTAGGGCTGATGCTAACCCTAACCCTAACACTATCCTAGGGCTAATGCTAACCCTAACCCTAACACTAACACTATCCTGGGGCTGATGCTAACCCTAACCCTAACACTATCCTAGGGCTGATGCTAACCCTAACCATAACCCTAACACTATCCTAGGGCTGATGCTAACCCTAACCCTAACCCTAACACTATCCTAGAGCTGATGCTAACGCTAACCCTAACCCTAACCCTAACACTATCCTAGGGCTGATGCTAACCCTAACACTAACACTATCCTATTGCTGATGCTAACCCTAACCCTAACCCTAACACTGTCCTAGGGCTGATGCTAACCCTAACCCTAACTCTAACACTATCCTAGGGCTGAGGCTAACCCTAACCCTAACACTATCCTACGGCTGATGCTAACCCTAACACTAATAATATCCTAGGGCTGATGCTAACCCTAACCCTAACCCTAACACTATCCTAGGGCTGATGCTAACCCTAAACCTAACCCTAACACTATCCTAGGGCTGATGCTAACCCTAACCCTAACTCTAACACTATCCTAGGGCTGATGCTAACCCGAACCCTAACAATATCCTAGGCCTGATGATATCCCTAACCCTAAACCTAACACTATCCTAGGGCTGATGCTAACCCTAACCCTAACTCTAACACTATCCTAAGGCTGATTCTAACCGTAACTCTAACACTATCCTAGGCCTGACGCTAACCCTAACCCTAACCCTAACACTATCCTAGGCCTGATGCTAACCCTATCCCTAACCCTAACACTCTCCTAGGGCTGAGGCTAACCCTAACGCTGACACTATCCTAGGGCTGATGCTAACCCTAACCCTAACGCTAACACTATCCTAGGGCTTATGCTAACTCTAACAATAATACTATCCTAGGGCTGATGCTAACCCAAACCCTAACCCTAACACTATCCTAGGGCTGATGCTAACAATAACCCTAATTCTAACACTATCCTAGGGCTGAGGCTAACCCTAACCCTAACCCTATCCTACGGCTGATGCTAACCCTAACCCTAACACTAACACTATCCTAAGGCTGATGCTAACCCTAACACTAACACTATCCTAGGCCTGGTGCTAACCCTAACCCTAACCCTAACACTATTCTAGGGCTGATGCTAACCCTAACCCTAATAATATCCTAGGGCTGATGCTAACCCTAACCCTAAACCTAACACTATCCTAGGGCTGATGCTAACCCTAACCCTAACACTAACACTATCCTAGGGCTGATGGTAACCCTATCCCTAACCCTAACACTATCCTAGGGCGGATGCTAACCCTATCCCTAACACTAACACTATCCTAGGGCTGATGCTAACCTTAACCCTAACACTTACACTATCCTAGGGCTGATGCTAACCCTAACCCTAAACCTAACACTATCCTAGGTCTGATGCTAAGCCTAAACCTAACACTATCCTAGGGCTGATGCTAACCCTAACCCTAACCCTAATACTATCCTAGGGCTGATGTTAACCCTAACCCTAACACTATCCTAGGGCTGATGCTAACCCTAACCCTAACCCTAACACTCTCCTAGGGCTGATGCTAACCCTAACCCTAACACTATGCTAGGCCTGATGCTAACCCTAACCCTAACACTATCCTAGGGCTGATGCTAACCCTAACCCTAACCCTAACACTATCCTAGGCCTGATGCTAACCCTATCCCTAACCCTAACACTCTCCCAGGGCTGAGGCTAACCCTAACACTAACACTATCCTAGGGCTGATGCTAACCCTAACCCTAACCCTAACACTATCCTAGGGTTGATGCTAACCCTAACCCTAACACTATCCTAGGGCTGATGCTAACCATAACGCTAACCCTAACACTATCCTAGGGCTGATGCTAACCCTAACCCTAACACTATCCTAGGGCTCATGCTAACCCTAACCCTAACCCTAACACTATCCTAGGGCTGATGCTAACCCTAACCCTAACACTATCCTAGGGCTGATGCTAACACTAACCCTAACCCTAACACTATCCTAGGGCTGATGCTAACCCAATCCCTAACCCTAACACTATCCTAGGGCTGATGCTAACCCTAACCCTATCCCTAACACTATCCTAGAGCTGATGCTAACGCTAAACCTAACCAAAACCCTAATCCTAATGCTATCCTAGGGCTGATGCTAACCCTAACCCTAACCCTAACACTATCCTAGGGCTGATGCTAACCCTAACACTAGCACTATCCTAGGGCTGATGCTAACCCTAACACTAACCCTAACACTATCCTAGGGCTGATGCTAACCCTAACCCTAACTCTAACACTATCCTAGGGCTGAGGCTAACCCTAACCCTAACACTATCCTACGGCTGATGCTAACCCTAACCCTAACCCTAACACTATCCTAAGGCTGATGCTAACCCTAACACTAACACTGTCCTAGGCCTGGTGCTAACCCCAACCCTAACCCTAACGCTATCCTAGGGCTGATGCTAACCCTAACCCTAATAATATCCTAGGGCTGATGCTAACCCTAACCCTAACCCTAACACTATCCTAGGGCTGATGCTAACCCTAACCCTAACTCTAACACTATCCTAGGGCTGATGCTAACCCGAACCCTAACAATATCCTAGTCCTGATGATATCCCTAACCCTAAACCTAACACTATCCTAGGGCTGATGCTAACCCTAACCCTAACACTATCCTAGGCCTGGTGCTAACCCTAACCCTAACCCTAACACTATTCTAGGGCTGATGCTAACCCTAACACTAATAATATCCTAGGGCTCATGCTAACCCTAACCCTAACCCTAACACTATCCTAGGGCTGATGCTAACCCTAACCCTAACACTTACACTATCCTAGGGCTGATGCTAACCCTAACCCTAACACTATCCTAGGCCTGATGGTAACCCTAACCCTAACACTTACACTATCCTAGGGCTGATGCTAACCCTAACCCTAAACCTAACACTATCCTAGGTGTGATGCTAACCCTAAACCTAACACTATCCTAGGGCTGATGCTAACCCTAACCCTAACCCTAACACTATCCTAGGGCTGATGTTAACCCTAACTCTAACACTATCCTAGGGCTGATGCTAACCCTAACCCTAACCCTAACACTCTCCTAGGGCTGATGCTAACCCTAACCCTAACACTATCCTAGGCCTGATGCTAACCCTAACCCTAACACTATCCTAGGGCTGATGCTAACCCTAACCCTAACCCTAACACTATCCTAGGCCTGATGCTAACCCTATCCCTAACCCTAACACTCTCCCAGGGCTGAGGCTAACCCTAACACTAACACTATCCTAGGGCTGATGCTAACCCTAACCCTAACCCTAACACTATCCTAGGGTTGATGCTAACCCTAACCCTAACACTATTCTAGGGCTGATGATAACCATAACCCTAACCCTAACACTATCCTAGGGCTGATGCTAACCCTAACCCTAACACTATCCTAGGGCTCATGCTAACCCTAACCCTAACCCTAACACTATCCTAGCGCTGATGCTAACCCTAACCCTAACACTATCCTAGGGCTGATGCTAACCCTAACCCTAACCCTAACACTATCCTAGGGCTGATGCTAACCCTAACCCTAACACTATCCTAGGGCTGATGCTAACCCAATCCCTAACCCTAACACTATCCTAGGGCTGATGCTAACCCTAACCCTATCCCTAACATTATCCTAGAGCTGATGCTAACGCTAAACCTAACCAAAACCCTAATCCTAATGCTATCCTAGGGCTGATGCTAACCCTAACCCTAACCCTAACACTATCCTAGGGCTGATGCTAACCCTAACACTAGCACTATCCTAGGGCTGATGCTAACCCTAACCCTAACCCTAACACTATCCTAGGGCTGATGCTAACCCTAACCCTAACTCTAACACTATCCTAGGGCTGAGGCTAACCCTAACCCTAACACTATCCTACGGCTGATGCTAACTCTAACCCTAACCCTAACACTATCCTAAGGCTGATGCTAACCCTAACACTAACACTGTCCTAGGCCTGGTGCTAACCCTAACCCTAACACTAACACTATCCTAGGGCTGATGCTAACCCTAACCCTAATAATATCCTAGGGCTGATGCTAACCCTAACCCTAACCCTAACACTATCCTAGGGCTGATGCTAACCCTAACCCTAACCCTAACACTATCCTAGGGCTGATGCTAACCCTAACCCTAACCCTAACACTATCCTAGGGCTGATGCTAACCCTAACCCTAACTCTAACACTATCCTAGGGCTGATGCTAACCCGAACCCTAACAATATCCTAGGCCTGATGATATCCATAACCCTAAACCTAACACTATCCTAGGGCTGATGCTAACCCTAACCCTAACTCTAACACTATCCTAGGGCTGATTCTAACCGTAACTCTAACACTATCCTAGGCCTGACGCTAACCCTAACCCTAACCCTAACACTATCCTAGGCCTGATGCTAACCCTATCCCTAACCCTAGCACTCTCCTAGGGCTGAGGCTAACCCTAACCCTGACACTATCCTAGGGCTGATGCTAACCCTAACCCTAACGCTAACACTATCCTAGGGCTGATGCTAACTCTAACAATAATACTATCCTAGGGCTGATGCTAACCCAAACCCTAACCCTAACACTATCCTAGGGCTGATGCTAACAATAACCCTAATTCTAACACTATACTAGGGCTGAGGCTAACCCTAACCCTAACCCTATCCTACGGCTGATGCTAACCCTAACCCTAACCCTAACACTATCCTAAGGCTGATGCTAACCCTAACCCTAATAATATCCTAGGGCTGATGCTAACCCTAACCCTAAACCTAACACTATCCTAGGGCTGATGCTAACCCTAACCCTAACTCTAACACTATCCTAGGGCTGATGCTAACCCTAACCCTAACCCTAACACTATCCTAGGGCTGATGCTAACCCTAACTCTAACAATATCCTAGGCCTGATGATATCCATAACCCTAAACCTAACACTATCCTAGGGCTGATGCTAACCCTAACCCTAACACTAACACTATCCTAGGGCTGATGGTAACCCTATCCCTAACCCTAGCACTATCCTAGGGCGGATGCTAACCCTATCCCTAACACTAACACTATCCTAGGGCTGATGCTAACCCTAACCCTAACACTATCCTAGTCCTGATGCTAACCCTAACCCTAACACTTACACTATCCTAGGGCTGATGCTAACCCTAACCCTAAACCTAACACTATCCTAGGTCTGATGCTAAGCCTAAACCTAACACTATCCTAGGGCTGATGCTAACGCTAACCCTAACCCTAACACTATCCTGGGGCTGATGCTAACCCAAACAATAACCCTAACACTATCCTAGGGCTGATGCTAACCCTAACCCTAACCCTAACACTATCCTAGGGCTGATGCTAACCCTAACACTAACTCTAACACTATCCTAGGGCTGAGGCTAACCCTAACCCTAACACTATCCTACGGCTGATGCTAACCCTAACCCTAACCCTAACACTATCCTAAGGCTGATGCTAACCCTAACACTAACACTGTCCTAGGCCTGGTGCTAACCCTAACCCTAACCCTAACACTATCCTAGGGCTGATGCTAACCCTAACCGTAATAATATCCTAGGGCTGATGCTAACCCTAACCCTAACCCTAACACTATCCTAGGGCTGATGCTAACCCTAACCCTAACCCTAACACTATCCTAGGGCTGATGCTAACCCTAACCCTAACTCTAACACTATCCTAGGGCTGATGCTAACCCGAACCCTAACAATATCCTAGGCCTGATGATATCCCTAACCCTAAACCTAACACTATCCTAGGGCTGATGCTAACCCTAACCCTAACCCTAACACTATCCTAGGGCTGATTCTAACCGTAACCCTAACACTATCCTAGGCCTGACGCTAACCCTAACCCTAACCCTAACACTATCCTAGGCCTGATGCTAACCCTATCCCTAACCCTAGCACTCTCCTAGGGCTGAGGCTAACCCTAACCCTAACACTATCCTAGGGCTGATGCTAACCCTAACCCTAACGCTAACACTATCCTAGGGCTGATGCTAACTCTAACACTAACACTATCCTAGGGCTGATGCTAACACAAACCCTAACCCTAAAACTATCCTAGGGCTGATGCTAACTCTAACACTAACACTATCCTAGGGCTGATGCTAACACAAACCCTAACCCTAACACTATCCTAGGGCTGATGCTAACAATAACCCTAATTCTAACACTATCCTAGGGCTGAGGCTAACCCTAACCCTACCCCTATCCTACGGCTGATGCTAACCCTAACCCTAACCCTAACACTATCCTAAGGCTGATGCTAACCCTAACACTAACACTATCCTAGGCCTGGTGCTAACCCTAACCCTAACCCTAACACTATTCTAGGGCTGATGCTAACCCTAACCCTAATAATATCCTAGGGCTCATGCTAACCCTAACCCTAACCCTAACACTATCCTAGGGCTGATGCTAACCCTAACCCTAACACTAACACTATCCTAGGGCTGATGCTAAACCTAACCCTAACCCTAACACTATCCAAGGGCTGATGCTAACCCTAACACTAACAATATCCTAGGCCTGAAGATATCCATAACCCTAAACCTAACACTATCCTAGGGCTGATGCTAACCCTAACCCTAACACTAACACTATCCTAGGGCTGATGCTAACCCTATCCCTAACCCTAACACTATCCTAGGGCTGATGCTAACCCTAACACTAACACTATCCTAGGGCTGATGCTAACCCTAACCCTAACCCTAACACTATCCTAAGGCTGATGCTAACCCTAACACTAACACTATCCTAGGCCTGGTGCTAACCCTAACCCTAACCCTAACACTATCCTAGGGCTGATGCTAACCCTAACCCTAACCCTAACACTATCCTAGTGTTGATGGTAACCCTAATCCTAACACTATCCTAGGGCTGATGCTAACCCTAACCCTAACCCTAACACTATCCTACGGCTGATGCTAACCCTAACCCTAACACTATCCTAGGGCTGATGCTAACCCTAACCCTAACCCTAACACTATCCTAGGGCTGATGCTAACCCTAACCCTAACACTATCCTAGGGCTGATGCTAACCCTAACCCTAACCCTAACACTATCCTAAGTCTGATGCTAACCCTAGCCCTCACACTATCCTAGGCCTGATGTTAACCCTAACCCTAACCTTAACACTATCCTAGGGCTGATGCTAACCCTAACCCTAACCCTAACACTATCCTAGAGCTGATGCTAACCGTAACCCTAACAATATCCTAGGCCTGATGATAACCCTAACCCTAACCCTAACACTATCCTAGGGTTTATGTTAACCCTAACACTAACACTATCCTAGGGCTGATGCTAACACTAACACTAACCCTAACACTATGCTAGGGCTGATGCTAACCCTAACCCTAACTCTAACACTATCTTAGGGCTGAGGCTAACCCTAACCCAAACACTATCCTACGGCTGATGCTAACTCTAACCCTAACCCTAACACTATCCTAAGGCTGATGCTAACCCTAACACTAACACTATCCTCGGCCTGGTGCTAACCCTAACCCTAACCCTAACACTATCCTAGGGCTGATGCTAACCCTAACGCTAACCCTAACACTATCCTAGGGCTGATGCTAACCCTAACCCTAACACTCTCCTAGGCCTGATGCTAACCCTAACCCTAACACTTACACTATCCTAGGGCTGATGCAAACCCTAACCCTAACCCTAACACTATCCTAGGTCTGATGCTAACCCTAAACCTAACACTATCCTAGGGCTGATGCTAACCCTAACCCTAACACTATCCTAGGGCTGATGCTAACCCTAACCCTAACCCTAACACTATCCTAGGCCTGATGCTAACCCTATCCCTAACCCTAACACTCTCCTAGGGCTGAGGCTAACCCTAACCCTAACACTATCCTAGGGCTGATGCTAACCCTAACCCTAACCCTAACACTATCCTAGAGTTGATGCTAACCCTAACCCTAACACTATCCTAGGGCTGATGCTAACCATAACCCTAACCCTAACACTATCCTAGGGCTGATGCTAACCCTAACCCTAACACTATCCTAGGGCTAATGCTAACCCTAACCCTAACACTAACACTATCCTGGGGCTGATGCTAACCCTAACCCTAACACTATCCTAGGGCTGATGCTAACCCTAACCATAACCCTAACACTATCCTAGGGCTGATGCTAACCCTAACCCTAACCCTAACACTATCCTAGAGCTGATGCTAACGCTAACCCTAACCCTAACCCTAACACTATCCTAGGGCTGATGCTAACCCTAACACTAACACTATCCTATTGCTGATGCTAACCCTAACCCTAACCCTAACACTGTCCTAGGGCTGATGCTAACCCTAACCCTAACTCTAACACTATCCTAGGGCTGAGGCTAACCCTAACCCTAACACTATCCTACGGCTGATGCTAACCCTAACACTAATAATATCCTAGGGCTGATGCTAACCCTAACCCTAACCCTAACACTATCCTAGGGCTGATGCTAACCCTAAACCTAACCCTAACACTATCCTAGGGCTGATGCTAACCCTAACCCTAACTCTAACACTATCCTAGGGCTGATGCTAACCCGAACCCTAACAATATCCTAGGCCTGATGATATCCCTAACCCTAAACCTAACACTATCCTAGGGCTGATGCTAACCCTAACCCTAACTCTAACACTATCCTAAGGCTGATTCTAACCGTAACTCTAACACTATCCTAGGCCTGACGCTAACCCTAACCCTAACCCTAACACTATCCTAGGCCTGATGCTAACCCTATCCCTAACCCTAACACTCTCCTAGGGCTGAGGCTAACCCTAACGCTGACACTATCCTAGGGCTGATGCTAACCCTAACCCTAACGCTAACACTATCCTAGGGCTTATGCTAACTCTAACAATAATACTATCCTAGGGCTGATGCTAACCCAAACCCTAACCCTAACACTATCCTAGGGCTGATGCTAACAATAACCCTAATTCTAACACTATCCTAGGGCTGAGGCTAACCCTAACCCTAACCCTATCCTACGGCTGATGCTAACCCTAACCCTAACACTAACACTATCCTAAGGCTGATGCTAACCCTAACACTAACACTATCCTAGGCCTGGTGCTAACCCTAACCCTAACCCTAACACTATTCTAGGGCTGATGCTAACCCTAACCCTAATAATATCCTAGGGCTGATGCTAACCCTAACCCTAAACCTAACACTATCCTAGGGCTGATGCTAACCCTAACCCTAACACTAACACTATCCTAGGGCTGATGGTAACCCTATCCCTAACCCTAACACTATCCTAGGGCGGATGCTAACCCTATCCCTAACACTAACACTATCCTAGGGCTGATGCTAACCCTAACCCTAACACTTACACTATCCTAGGGCTGATGCTAACCCTAACCCTAAACCTAACACTATCCTAGGTCTGATGCTAAGCCTAAACCTAACACTATCCTAGGGCTGATGCTAACCCTAACCCTAACCCTAATACTATCCTAGGGCTGATGTTAACCCTAACCCTAACACTATCCTAGGGCTGATGCTAACCCTAACCCTAACCCTAACACTCTCCTAGGGCTGATGCTAACCCTAACCCTAACACTATGCTAGGCCTGATGCTAACCCTAACCCTAACACTATCCTAGGGCTGATGCTAACCCTAACCCTAACCCTAACACTATCCTAGGCCTGATGCTAACCCTATCCCTAACCCTAACACTCTCCCAGGGCTAAGGCTAACCCTAACACTAACACTATCCTAGGGCTGATGCTAACCCTAACCCTAACCCTAACACTATCCTAGGGTTGATGCTAACCCTAACCCTAACACTATCCTAGGGCTGATGCTAACCATAACCCTAACCCTAACACTATCCTAGGGCTGATGCTAACCCTAACCCTAACACTATCCTAGGGCTCATGCTAACCCTAACCCTAACCCTAACACTATCCTAGGGCTGATGCTAACCCTAACCCTAACACTATCCTAGGGCTGATGCTAACACTAACCCTAACCCTAACACTATCCTAGGGCTGATGCTAACCCAATCCCTAACCCTAACACTATCCTAGGGCTGATGCTAACCCTAACCCTATCCCTAACACTATCCTAGAGCTGATGCTAACGCTAAACCTAACCAAAACCCTAATCCTAATGCTATCCTAGGGCTGATGCTAACCCTAACCCTAACCCTAACACTATCCTAGGGCTGATGCTAACCCTAACACTAGCACTATCCTAGGGCTGATGCTAACCCTAACCCTAACCCTAACACTATCCTAGGGCTGATGCTAACCCTAACCCTAACTCTAACACTATCCTAGGGCTGAGGCTAACCCTAACCCTAACACTATCCTACGGCTGATGCTAACCCTAACCCTAACCCTAACACTATCCTAAGGCTGATGCTAACCCTAACACTAACACTGTCCTAGGCCTGGTGCTAACCCCAACCCTAACCCTAACGCTATCCTAGGGCTGATGCTAACCCTAACCCTAATAATATCCTAGGGCTGATGCTAACCCTAACCCTAACCCTAACACTATCCTAGGGCTGATGCTAACCCTAACCCTAACTCTAACACTATCCTAGGGCTGATGCTAACCCGAACCCTAACAATATCCTAGTCCTGATGATATCCCTAACCCTAAACCTAACACTATCCTAGGGCTGATGCTAACCCTAACCCTAACACTATCCTAGGCCTGGTGCTAACCCTAACCCTAACCCTAACACTATTCTAGGGCTGATGCTAACCCTAACACTAATAATATCCTAGGGCTCATGCTAACCCTAACCCTAACCCTAACACTATCCTAGGGCTGATGCTAACCCTAACCCTAACACTTACACTATCCTAGGGCTGATGCTAACCCTAACCCTAACACTATCCTAGGCCTGATGGTAACCCTAACCCTAACACTTACACTATCCTAGGGCTGATGCTAACCCTAACCCTAAACCTAACACTATCCTAGGTGTGATGCTAACCCTAAACCTAACACTATCCTAGGGCTGATGCTAACCCTAACCCTAACCCTAACACTATCCTAGGGCTGATGTTAACCCTAACTCTAACACTATCCTAGGGCTGATGCTAACCCTAACCCTAACCCTAACACTCTCCTAGGGCTGATGCTAACCCTAACCCTAACACTATCCTAGGCCTGATGCTAACCCTAACCCTAACACTATCCTAGGGCTGATGCTAACCCTAACCCTAACCCTAACACTATCCTAGGCCTGATGCTAACCCTATCCCTAACCCTAACACTCTCCCAGGGCTGAGGCTAACCCTAACACTAACACTATCCTAGGGCTGATGCTAACCCTAACCCTAACCCTAACACTATCCTAGGGTTGATGCTAACCCTAACCCTAACACTATTCTAGGGCTGATGATAACCATAACCCTAACCCTAACACTATCCTAGGGCTGATGCTAACCCTAACCCTAACACTATCCTAGGGCTCATGCTAACCCTAACCCTAACCCTAACACTATCCTAGCGCTGATGCTAACCCTAACCCTAACACTATCCTAGGGCTGATGCTAACCCTAACCCTAACCCTAACACTATCCTAGGGCTGATGCTAACCCTAACCCTAACACTATCCTAGGGCTGATGCTAACCCAATCCCTAACCCTAACACTATCCTAGGGCTGATGCTAACCCTAACCCTATCCCTAACATTATCCTAGAGCTGATGCTAACGCTAAACCTAACCAAAACCCTAATCCTAATGCTATCCTAGGGCTGATGCTAACCCTAACCCTAACCCTAACACTATCCTAGGGCTGATGCTAACCCTAACACTAGCACTATCCTAGGGCTGATGCTAACCCTAACCCTAACCCTAACACTATCCTAGGGCTGATGCTAACCCTAACCCTAACTCTAACACTATCCTAGGGCTGAGGCTAACCCTAACCCTAACACTATCCTACGGCTGATGCTAACTCTAACCCTAACCCTAACACTATCCTAAGGCTGATGCTAACCCTAACACTAACACTGTCCTAGGCCTGGTGCTAACCCTAACCCTAACACTAACACTATCCTAGGGCTGATGCTAACCCTAACCCTAATAATATCCTAGGGCTGATGCTAACCCTAACCCTAACCCTAACACTATCCTAGGGCTGATGCTAACCCTAACCCTAACCCTAACACTATCCTAGGGCTGATGCTAACCCTAACCCTAACCCTAACACTATCCTAGGGCTGATGCTAACCCTAACCCTAACTCTAACACTATCCTAGGGCTGATGCTAACCCGAACCCTAACAATATCCTAGTCCTGATGATATCCCTCACCCTAAACCTAACACTATCCTAGGGCTGATGCTAACCCTAACCCTAACCCTAACACTATCCTAGGGCTGATTCTAACCGTAACCCTAACACTATCCTAGGCCTGACGCTAACCCTAACCCTAACCCTAACACTATCCTAGGCCTGATGCTAACCCTATCCCTAACCCTAGCACTCTCCTAGGGCTGAGGCTAACCCTAACCCTGACACTATCCTAGGGCTGATGCTAACCCTAACCCTAACGCTAACACTATCCTAGGGCTGATGCTAACTCTAACACTAACACTATCCTAGGGCTGATGCTAACACAAACCCTAACCCTAACACTATCCTAGGGCTGATGCTAACAATAACCCTAATTCTAACACTATCCTAGGGCTGAGGCTAACCCTAACCCTACCCCTATCCTACGGCTGATGCTAACCCTAACCCTAACCCTAACACTATCCTAAGGCTGATGCTAACCCTAACACTAACACTATCCTAGGCCTGGTGCTAACCCTAACCCTAACCCTAACACTATTCTAGGGCTGATGCTAACCCTAACCCTAATAATATCCTAGGGCTCATGCTAACCCTAACCCTAACCCTAACACTATCCTAGGGCTGATGCTAACCCTAACCCTAACACTGACACTATCCTAGGGCTGATGCTAAACCTAACCCTAACTCTAACACTATCCAAGGGCTGATGCTAACCCTAACACTAACAATATCCTAGGCCTGATGATATCCATAACCCTAAACCTAACACTATCCTAGGGCTGATGCTAACCCTAACCCTAACACTAACACTATCATAGGGCTGATGCTAACCCTATCCCTAACCCTAACACTATCCTAGGGCGGATGCTTACCCTATCCCTAACCCTAACACTATCCTAGGGCTGATGCTAACCCTAACACTAACACTATCCTAGGGCTGATGCTAACCCTGACCCTAACCCTAACACTATCCTAAGGCTGATGCTAACCCTAACACTAACACTATCCTAGGCCTGGTGCTAACCCTAACCCTAACCCTAACACTATCCTAGGGCTGATGCTAACCCTAACCCTAACCCTAACACTATCCTAGGGTTGATGCTAACCCTAATCCTAACACTATCCTAGGGCTGATGCTAACCCTAACCCTAACCCTAACACTATCCTAGGGCTGATGCTAACCCTAACCCTAACACTCTCCTAGGGCTGATGCTAACCCTAACCCTAACCCTAACACTATCCTAGGGCTGATGCTAACCCTAACCCTAACACTATCCTAGGGCTGATGCTAACCCTAACCCTAACCCTAACACTATCCTAAGTCTGATGCTAACCCTAGCCCTCACACTATCCTAGGCCTGATGTTAATCGTAACCCTAACCTTAACACTATCCTAGGGCTGATGCTAACCCTAACCGTAACCCTAACACTATCCTAGAGCTGATGCTAACCGTAATCCTAACAATATCCTAGGCCTGATGATAACCCTAACCCTAACCCTAACACTATCCTAGGGTTTATGTTAACCCTAACACTAACACTATCCTAGGGCTGATGCTAACCCTAACACTAACACTATCCTAGGGCTGATGCTAACCCTAACACTAACCCTAACACTATCCTAGGGCTGATGCTAACCCTAACCCTAACTCTAACACTATCTTAGGGCTGAGGCTAACCGTAACCCAAACACTATCCTACGGCTGATGCTAACTCTAACCCTAACCCTAACACTATCCTAAGGCTGATGCTAACCCTAACACTAACACTATCCTGGGCCTGGTGCTAACCCTAACCCTAACCCTAACACTATCGTAGGGCTGATGCTAACCCTAACGCTAACCCTAACACTATCCTAGGGCTGATGCTAACCCTAACCCTAACACTTACACTATCCTAGGGCTGATGCTAACTCTAACCCTAACACTATCCTAGGCCTGATGCTAACCCTAACCCTAACACTTACACTATCCTAGGGCTGATGCTAACCCTAACCCTAAACCTAACACTATCCTAGGTCTGATGCTAACCCTAAACCTAACACTATCCTAGGGCTGATGCTAACCCTAACCCTAACCCTAACACTATCCTAGGGCTGATGTTAACCCTAACTCTAACACTATCCTAGGGCTGATGCTAACCCTAACCCTAACCCTAACACTCTCCTAGGGCTGATGCTAACCCTAACCCTAACACTATCCTAGGCCTGATGCTAACCCTAACCCTAACACTATCCTAGGGCTGATGCTAACCCTAACCCTAACCCTAACACTATCCTAGGCCTGATGCTAACCCTATCCCTAACCCTAACACTCTCCCAGGGCTGAGGCTAACCCTATCCCTAACACTATCCTAGAGCTGATGCTAACGCTAACCCTAACCAAAACCCTAATCCTAATGCTATCCTAGGGCTGATGCTAACCCTAACCCTAACCCTAACACTATCCTAGGGCTGATGCTAACCCTAACCCTAACCTTAACACTATCCTAGGGCTGATGCTAACCCTAACCCTAACCTTAACACTATCCTAGGGCTGATGCTAACCCTAACCCTAACACTATCCTACGGCTGATGCTAACCCTAACCCTAACCCTAACACTATCCTAAGGCTGATGCTAACCCTAACACTAACACTGTCCTAGGCCTGGTGCTAACCCTAACCGTAACCCTAACACTATCCTAGGGCTGATGCTAACCCTAACCCTAATAATATCCTAGGGCTGATGCTAACCCTAACCCTAAACCTAACACTATCCTAGGGCTGATGCTAACCCTAACCCTAACCCTAACACTATCCTAGGGTTGATGCTAACCCTAACCCTAACTCTAACACTATCCTAGGGCTGATGCTAACCCGAACCCTAACAATATCCTAGGCCTGATGATATCCCTAACCCTAAACCTAACACTATCCTAGGGCTGATGCTAACCCTATCCCTAACCCTAACACTATCCTAGGGCTGATTCTAACCGTAACCCTAACACTATCCTAGGCCTGACGCTAACCCTAACCCTAACCCTAACACTATCCTAGGCCTGATGCTAACCCTATCCCTAACCCTAGCACTCTCCTAGGGCTGAGGCTAACCCTAACCCTAACACTATCCTAGGGCTGATGCTAACCCTAACCCTAACGCTAACACTATCCTAGGGCTGATGCTAACTCTAACACTAACACTATCCTAGTGCTGATGCTAACACAAACCCTAACCCTAACACTATCCTAGGGCTGATGCTAACAATAACCCTAATTCTAACACTATTCTAGGGCTGATGCTAACCCTAACCCTAATAATATCCTAGGGCTCATGCTAACCCTAACCCTAACCCTAACACTATCCTAGGGCTGATGCTAACCCTAACCCTAACACTAACACTATCCTAGGGCTGATGCTAAACCTAACCCTAACCCTAACACTATCCAAGGGCTGATGCTAACCCTAACACTATCAATATCCTAGGCCTGATGATATCCATAACCCTAAACCTAACACTATCCTAGCGCTGATGCTAACCCTATCCCTAACCCTAACACTATCCTAGGGCGGATGCTAACCCTATCCCTAACCCTAACACTATCCTAGGGCTGATGCTAACCCTAACCCTAACCCTAACACTATCCTAAGGCTGATGCTAACCCTAACACTAACAATATCCTAGGCCTAGTGCTAACCCTAACCCTAACCCTAACACTATCCTAGGGCTGATGCTAACCCTAACCCTAACCCTAACACTATCCTAGGGTTGATGCTAACCCTAATCCTAACACTATCCTAGGGCTGATGCTAACCCTAACCCTAACCCTAACACTATCCTAGGGCTGATGCTAACCCTAACCCTAACACTATCCTAGGGCTGATGCTAACCCTAACCCTAACCCTAACACTATCCTAGGGCTGATGCTAACCCTAACCCTAACACTATCCTAGGGCTGATGCTAACCCTAACCCTAACCCTAACACTATCCTAAGTCTGATGCTAACCCTAGCCCTCACACTATCCTAGGCCTGATGTTAACCCTAACCCTAAACTTAACACTATCCTAGGGCTGATGCTAACCCTAACCCTAACCCTAACACTATCCTAGAGCTGATGCTAACCGTAACCCTAACAATATCCTAGGCCTGATGATAACCCTAACCCTAACCCTAACACTATCCTAGGGTTTATGTTAACCCTAACACTAACAGTATCCTAGGGCTGATGCTAACCCTAACACTAACACTATCCTAGGGCTGATGCTAACCGTAACACTAACCCTAACACTATCCTAGGGCTGATGCTAACCCTAACCCTAACTCTAACACTATCTTAGGGCTGAGGCTAACCCTAACCCAAACACTATCCTACGGCTGATGCTAACTCTAACCCTAACCCTAACACTATCCTAAGGCTTATGCTAACCCTAACACTAACACTATCCTGGGCCTCGTGCTAACCCTAACCCTAACCCTAACACTATCCTAGGGCTGATGCTAACCCTAACGCTAACCCTAACACTATCCTAGGGCTGATGCTAACCCTAACCCTAACACTCTCCTAGGCCTGATGCTAACCCTAACCCTAACACTTACACTATCCTAGGGCGGAAGCAAACCCTAACCCTAACCCTAACACTATCCTAGGTCTGATGCTAACCCTAAACCTAACACTATCCTAGGGCTGATGCTAACCCTAACCCTAACACTATCCTAGGGCTGATGCTAACCCTAACCCTAACCCTAACACTATCCTAGGCCTGATGCTAACCCTATCCTTAACCCTAACACTCTCCTAGGGCTGAGGCTAACCCTAACCCTAACACTATCCTAGGGCTGATGCTAACCCTAACCCTAACCCTAACACTATCCTAGAGTTGATGCTAACCCTAACCCTAACACTATCCTAGGGCTGATGCTAACCATAACCCTAACCCTAACACTATCCTAGGGCTGATGCTAACCCTAACCCTAACACTATCCTAGGGCTAATGCTAACCCTAACCCTAACACTAACACTATCCTGGGGCTGATGCTAACCCTAACACTAACACTATCCTAGGGCTGATGCTAACCCTAACCCTAACCCTAACACTGTCCTAGGGCTGATGCTAACCCTAACCCTAACCCTAACACTATCCTAGAGCTGATGCTAACGCTAACCCTAACCCTAACCCTAACACTATCCTAGTGCTGATGCTAACCCTAACACTAACACTATCCTAGGGCTGATGCTAACCCTAACACTAACCCTAACACTGTCCTAGGGCTGATGCTAACCCTAACCCTAACTCTAACACTATCCTAGGGCTGAGGCTAACCCTAACCCTAACACTATCCTACGGCTGATGCTAACCCTAACCCTAACCCTAACACTATCCTAAGGCTGATGCTAACCTTAACACTAACACTATCCTAGGCCTGGTTCTAACCCTAACCCTAACCCTAACACTATCCTAGGGCTGATGCTAACCCTAACCCTAATAATATCCTAGGGTTGATGCTAACCCTAACCCTAACCCAAACACTATCCTAGGGCTGATGCTAACCCTAACCCTAACCCTAACACTATCCTAGGGCTGATGATAACCCTAACCCTAACTCTAACACTATCCTAGGGCTGATGCTAACCCTAACCCTAACAATATCCTAGGCCTGATGATATCCCTAACCCTAAACCTAACACTATCCTAGGGCTGATGCTAACCCTAACCCTAACGCTAACACTATCCTAGGGCTGATGCTAACCCTAACACTAACACTATCCTAGGGCTGATGCTAACCCAAACCCTAACCCTAACACTATCCTAGGGCTGATGCTAACACTAACCCTAACTCTAACACTATCCTAGGGCTGAGGCTAACCCTAACCCTAACTCTATCCTACGGCTGATGCTAACCCTAACCCTAACCCTAACACTATCCTAAGGCTGATGCTAACCCTAACACTAACACTATCCTAGGCCTGGTGCTAACCCTAACCCTATCCCTAACACTATTCTAGGGCTGATGCTAACCCTAACCCTAATAATATCCTAGGGCTGATGCTAACCCTAACCCTAACCCTAACACTATCCTAGGGCTGATGCTAACCCTAACCCTAACCCTAACACTGTCCTAGGGCTGAAGCTAACCCTAACACTAACAATATCCTAGGCCTGATGATATCCATAACCCTAAACCTAACACTATCCTAGGGTTGATGCTAACCCTAACCCTAACCCTAACACTATCCTAGGGCTGATTCTAACCCTAACCCTAACCCTAACACTATCCTAAATCTGATGCTAACCCTAGCCCTCACACTATCCTAGGCCTGATGATAACCCTAACCCTAACCGTAACACTATCCTAGGGCTCATGCTAACCCTAACCCTAACCCTAACACTATCCTAAGTCTGATGCTAACCCTAGCCCTCACACTATCCTAGGCCTGATGTTAACCCTAACCCTAACCTTAACACTATCCAAGGGCTGATGCTAACTCTAACCCTAAACCTAACACTATCCTAGGGCTGATGCTAACCCTATCCCTAACCCTAACACTATCCTAGGGCGGATGCTAACCCTATCCCTAACCCTAACACTATCCTAGGGCTGATTCTAACCGTAACCCTAACACTATCCTAGGCCTGACGCTAACCCTAACCCTAACCCTAACACTATCCTAGGCCTGATGCTAACCCTATCCCTAACCCTAGCACTCTCCTAGGGCTGAGGCTAACCCTAACCCTAACACTATCCTAGGGCTGATGCTAACCCTAACCCTAACGCTAACACTATCCTAGGGCTGATGCTAACTCTAACACTAACACTATCCTAGGGCTGATGCTAACACAAACCCTAACCCTAACACTATCCTAGGGCTGATGCTAACAATAACCCTAATTCTAACACTATTCTAGGGCTGATGCTAACCCTAACACTATCAATATCCTAGGCCTGATGATATCCATAACCCTAAACCTAACACTATCCTAGCGCTGATGCTAACCCTATCCCTAACCCTAACACTATCCTAGGGCGGATGCTAACCCTATCCCTAACCCTAACACTATCCTAGGGCTGATGCTAACCCTAACCCTAACCCTAACACTATCCTAAGGCTGATGCTAACCCTAACACTAACAATATCCTAGGCCTGGTGCTAACCCTAACCCTAACCCTAACACTATCCTAGGGCTGATGCTAACCCTAAACCTAACCCTAACACTATCCTAGGGTTGATGCTAACCCTAATCCTAACACTATCCTAGGGCTGATGCTAACCCTAACCCTAACCCTAACACTATCCTAGGGCTGATGCTAACCCTAACCCTAACACTATCCTAGGGCTGATGCTAACCCTAACCCTAACCCTAACACTATCCTAGGGCTGATGCTAACCCTAACCCTAACACTATCCTAGGGCTGATGCTAACCCTAACCCTAACCCTAACACTATCCTAAGTCTGATGCTAACCCTAGCCCTCACACTATCCTAGGCCTGATGTTAACCCTAACCCTAAACTTAACACTATCCTAGGGCTGATGCTAACCCTAACCCTAACCCTAACACTATCCTAGAGCTGATGCTAACCGTAACCCTAACAATATCCTAGGCCTGATGATAACCCTAACCCTAACCCTAACACTATCCTAGGGTTTATGTTAACCCTAACACTAACACTATCCTAGGGCTGATGCTAACCCTAACACTAACACTATCCTAGGGCTGATGCTAACCGTAACACTAACCCTAACACTATCCTAGGGCTGATGCTAACCCTAACCCTAAGTCTAACACTATCTTAGGGCTGAGGCTAACCCTAACCCAAACACTATCCTACGGCTGATGCTAACTCTAACCCTAACCCTAACACTATCCTAAGGCTTATGCTAACCCTAAACCTAACACTATCCTAGGTCTGATGCTAACCCTAAACCTAACACTATCCTAGGGCTGATGCTAACCCTAACCGTAACACTATCCTAGGGCTGATGCTAACCCTAACCCTAACCCTAACACTATCCTAGGCCTGATGCTAACCCTATCCCTAACCCTAACACTCTCCTAGGGCTGAGGCTAACCCTAACCCTAACACTATCCTAGGGCTGATGCTAACCCTAACCCTAACCCTAACAATATCCTAGAGTTGATGCTAACCCTAACCCTAACACTATCCTAGGGCTGATGCTAACCATAACCCTAACCCTAACACTATCCTAGGGCTGATGCTAACCCTAACCCTAACACTATCCTAGGGCTAATGCTAACCCTAACCCTAACACTAACACTATCCTGGGGCTGATGCTAACCCTAACACTAACACTATCCTAGGGCTGATGCTAACCCTAACCCTAACCCTAACACTGTCCTAGGGCTGATGCTAACCCTAACCCTAACCCTAACACTATCCTAGAGCTGATGCTAACGCTAACCCTAACCCTAACCCTAACACTATCCTAGTGCTGATGCTAACCCTAACACTAACACTATCCTAGGGCTGATGCTAACCCTAACCCTAACCCTAACACTGTCCTAGGGCTGATGCTAACCCTAACCCTAACTCTAACACTATCCTAGGGCTGAGGCTAACCCTAACCCTAACACTATCCTACGGCTGATGCTAACCCTAACCCTAACCCTAACACTATCCTAAGGCTGATGCTAACCTTAACACAAACACTATCCTAGGCCTGGTTCTAACCCTAACCCTAACCCTAACACTATCCTAGGGCTGATGCTAACCCTAACCCTAATAATATCCTAGGGTTGATGCTAACAATAACCCTAACCCAAACACTATCCTAGGGCTGATGCTAACCCTAACCCTAACCCTAACACTATCCTAGGGCTGATGATAACCCTAACCCTAACTCTAACACTATCCTAGGGCTGATGCTAACCCTAACCCTAACAATATCCTAGGCCTGATGATATCCCTAACCCTAAACCTAACACTATCCTAGGGCTGATGCTAACCCTAACCCTAACGCTAACACTATCCTAGGGCTGATGCTAACCCTAACACTAACACTATCCTAGGGCTGATGCTAACCCAAACCCTAACCCTAACACTATCCTAGGGCTGATGCTAACACTAACCCTAACTCTAACACTATCCTAGGGCTGAGGCTAACCCTAACCCTAACTCTATCCTACGGCTGATGCTAACCCTAACCCTAACCCTAACACTATCCTAAGGCTGATGCTAACCCTAACACTAACACTATCCTAGGCCTGGTGCTAACCCTAACCCTATCCCTAACACTATTCTAGGGCTGATGCTAACCCTAACCCTAATAATATCCTAGGGCTGATGCTAACCCTAACCCTAACCCTAACACTATCCTAGGGCTGATGCTAACCCTAACCCTAACCCTAACACTGTCCTAGGGCTGATGCTAACCCTAACACTAACAATATCCTAGGCCTGATGATATCCATAACCCTAAACCTAACACTATCCTAGGGCTGATGCTAACCCTAACCCTAACCCTAACACTATCCTAGGGCTGATTCTAACCCTAACCCTAACCCTAACACTATCCTAAATCTGATGCTAACCCTAGCCCTCACACTATCCTAGGCCTGATGATAACCCTAACCCTAACCGTAACACTATCCTAGGGCTCATGCTAACCCTAACCCTAACCCTAACACTATCCTAAGTCTGATGCTAACCCTAGCCCTCACACTATCCTAGGCCTGATGTTAACCCTAACCCTAACCTTAACACTATCCAAGGGCTGATGCTAACCCTAACCCTAACCCTAACACTATCCTAGAGCTGATGCTAACCGTAACCCTAACAATATCCTAGGCCTGATGATAACCCTAACCCTAACCCTAACACTATCCTAGGGTTTATGTTAACCCTAACACTAACACTATCCTAGGGCTGATGCTAACCCTAACACTAACACTATCCTAGGGCTGATGCTAACCCTAACACTAACCCTAACACTATCCTAGGGCTGATGCTAACCCTAACACTAACTCTAACACTATCTTAGGGCTGAGGCTAACCCTAACCCAAACACTATCCTACGGCTGTTGCTAACTCTAACCCTAACCCTAACACTATCCTAAGGCTGATGCTAACCCTAACACTAACACTATCAAGGGCCTAGTGCTAACCCTAACCCTAACCCTAACCCTAACACTATCCTAGGGCTGATGCTAACCCTAACGCTAACCCTAACACTATCCTAGGGCTGATGCTAACCCTAACCCTAACACTCTCCTAGGCCTGATTCTAACCCTAACCCTAACACTTACACTATCCTAGGGCTGATGCAAACCCTAACCCTAACCCTAACACTATCCTAGGTCTGATGCTAACCCTAAACCTAACACTATCCTAGGGCTGATGCTAACCCTAACCCTAACACTATTCTATGGCTGATGCTAACCCTAACCCTAACCCTAACACTATCCTAGGCCTGATGCTAACCCTATCCCTAACCCTAACACTCTCCTAGGGCTGAGGCTAACCCTAACCCTAACACTATCCTAGGGCTGATGCTAACCCTAACCCTTACCCTAACACTATCCTAGAGTTGATAATAACCCTAACCCTAACACTATCCTAGGGCTGATGCTAACCATAACCCTAACCCTAACACTATCCTAGGGCTGATGCTAACCCTAACACTAACACTATCCTAGGGCTAATGCTAACCCTAACCCTAACACTAACACTATCCTGGGGCTGATGCTAACCCTAACCCTAACACTATCCTAGGGCTGATGCTAAACCTAACCCTAACCCTAACACTATCCTAGGGCTGATGCTAACCCTAACCCTAACCCTAACACTATCCTAGTGCTGATGCTAACCCTAACACTAACACTATCCTACGGCTGATGCTAACCCTAACCCTAACCCTAACACTCTCCTAGGGCTGATGCTAACCCTAACCCTAACTCTAACACTATCCTAGGGCTGAGGCTAACCCTAACCCTAACACTATCCTACGGCTGATGCTAACCGTAACCCTAACCCTAACACTATCCTAAGGCTGATGCTAACCTTAACACTAACACTATCCTAGGCCTGGTTCTAACCCTAACCCTAACCCTAACACTATCCTAGGGCTGATGCTAACCCTAACCCTAATAATATCCTAGGGTTGATGCTAACCCTAACCCTAACCCAAACACTATCCTAGGGCTGATGCTAACCCTAACCCTAACCCTAACACTATCCTAGGGCTGATGATAACCCTAACCCTAACTCTAACACTATCCTAGGGCTGATGCTAACCCTAACCCTAACAATATCCTAGGCCTGATGATATCCCTAACCCTAAACCTAACACTATCCTAGGGCTGATGCTAAACCTAACCCTAACGCTAACACTATCCTAGGGCTGATGCTAACCCTAACACTAACACTATCCTAGGGATGATGCTAACCCAAACCCTAACCCTAACACTATCCTAGGGCTGATGCTAACACTAACCCTAACACTATCCTAGGGCTGATGCTAACCCTAACCCTAACCCTAACACTATCCTAGGGCTGATGCTAACCCTAACCCTAACACTATCCTAGGGCTGATGCTAACCCTAACCCTAACACTATCCTAAGGCTGATGCTAACCCTAACACTAACACTATCCTAGGCCTGGTGCTAACCCTAACCCTATCCCTAACACTAATCTAGGGCTGATGCTAACCCTAACCCTAATAATATCCTAGGGCTGATGCTAACCCTAACCCTAACCCTAACACTGTCCTAGGGCTGATGCTAACCCTAACACTAACAATATCCTAGGCCTGATGATATCCATAACCCTAAACCTAACACTATCCTAAGGCTGATGCTAACCCTAATCCTAACCCTCACACTATCCTTGGCCTGATGATAACCCTAACCCTAACCTTAACACTGTCCTAGGGCTGATGCTAACCCTAACCATAACCCTAACACTATCCTAGAGCTGATGCTAACCTTAACACAAACACTATCCTAGGCCTGGTTCTAACCCTAACCCTAACCCTAACACTATCCTAGGGCTGATGCTAACCCTAACCCTAATAATATCCTAGGGTTGATGCTAACAATAACCCTAACCCAAACACTATCCTAGGGCTGATGCTAACCCTAACCCTAACCCTAACACTATCCTAGGGCTGATGATAACCCTAACCCTAACTCTAACACTATCCTAGGGCTGATGCTAACCCTAACCCTAACAATATCCTAGGCCTGATGATATCCCTAACCCTAAACCTAACACTATCCTAGGGCTGATGCTAACCCTAACCCTAACGCTAACACTATCCTAGGGCTGATGCTAACCCTAACACTAACACTATCCTAGGGCTGATGCTAACCCAAACCCTAACCCTAACACTATCCTAGGGCTGATGCTAACACTAACCCTAACTCTAACACTATCCTAGGGCTGAGGCTAACCCTAACCCTAACTCTATCCTACGGCTGATGCTAACCCTAACCCTAACCCTAACACTATCCTAAGGCTGATGCTAACCCTAACACTAACACTATCCTAGGCCTGGTGCTAACCCTAACCCTATCCCTAACACTATTCTAGGGCTGATGCTAACCCTAACCCTAATAATATCCTAGGGCTGATGCTAACCCTAACCCTAACCCTAACACTATCCTAGGGCTGATGCTAACCCTAACCCTAACCCTAACACTGTCCTAGGGCTGATGCTAACCCTAACACTAACAATATCCTAGCCCTGATGATATCCATAACCCTAAACCTAACACTATCCTAGGGCTGATGCTAACCCTAACCCTAACCCTAACACTATCCTAGGGCTGATTCTAACCCTAACCCTAACCCTAACACTATCCTAAATCTGATGCTAACCCTAGCCCTCACACTATCCTAGGCCTGATGATAACCCTAACCCTAACCGTAACACTATCCTAGGGCTCATGCTAACCCTAACCCTAACCCTAACACTATCCTAAGTCTGATGCTAACCCTAGCCCTCACACTATCCTAGGCCTGATGTTAACCCTAACCCTAACCTTAACACTATCCAAGGGCTGATGCTAACCCTAACCCTAACCCTAACACTATCCTAGAGCTGATGCTAACCGTAACCCTAACAATATCCTAGGCCTGATGATAACCCTAACCCTAACCCTAACACTATCCTAGGGTTTATGTTAACCCTAACACTAACACTATCCTAGGGCTGATGCTAACCCTAACACTAACACTATCCTAGGGCTGATGCTAACCCTAACACTAACCCTAACACTATCCTAGGGCTGATGCTAACCCTAACACTAACTCTAACACTATCTTAGGGCTGAGGCTAACCCTAACCCAAACACTATCCTACGGCTGTTGCTAACTCTAACCCTAACCCTAACACTATCCTAAGGCTGATGCTAACCCTAACACTAACACTATCAAGGGCCTAGTGCTAACCCTAACCCTAACCCTAACCCTAACACTATCCTAGGGCTGATGCTAACCCTAACGCTAACCCTAACACTATCCTAGGGCTGATGCTAACCCTAACCCTAACACTCTCCTAGGCCTGATTCTAACCCTAACCCTAACACTTACACTATCCTAGGGCTGATGCAAACCCTAACCCTAACCCTAACACTATCCTAGGTCTGATGCTAACCCTAAACCTAACACTATCCTAGGACTGATGCTAACCCTAACCGTAACACTAATCTATGGCTGATGCTAACCCTAACCCTAACCCTAACACTATCCTAGGCCTGATGCTAACCCTATCCCTAACCCTAACACTCTCCTAGGGCTGAGGCTAACCCTAACCCTAACACTATCCTAGGGCTGATGCTAACCCTAACCCTTACCCTAACACTATCCTAGAGTTGATAATAACCCTAACCCTAACACTATCCTAGGGCTGATGCTAACCATAACCCTAACCCTAACACTATCCTATGGCTGATGCTAACCCTAACACTAACACTATCCTAGGGCTAATGCTAACCCTAACCCTAACACTAACACTATCCTGGGGCTGATGCTAACCCTAACCCTAACACTATCCTAGGGCTGATGCTAAACCTAACCCTAACCCTAACACTATCCTAGGGCTGATGCTAACCCTAACCCTAACCCTAACACTATCCTAGTGCTGATGCTAACCCTAACACTAACACTATCCTACGGCTGATGCTAACCCTAACCCTAACCCTAACACTCTCCTAGGGCTGATGCTAACCCTAACCCTAACTCTAACACTATCCTAGGGCTGAGGCTAACCCTAACCCTAACACTATCCTACGGCTGATGCTAACCGTAACCCTAACCCTAACACTATCCTAAGGCTGATGCTAACCTTAACACTAACACTATCCTAGGCCTGGTTCTAACCCTAACCCTAACCCTAACACTATCCTAGGGCTGATGCTAACCCTAACCCTAATAATATCCTAGGGTTGATGCTAACCCTAACCCTAACCCAAACACTATCCTAGGGCTGATGCTAACCCTAACCCTAACCCTAACACTATCCTAGGGCTGATGATAACCCTAACCCTAACTCTAACACTATCCTAGGGCTGATGCTAACCCTAACCCTAACAATATCCTAGGCCTGATGATATCCCTAACCCTAAACCTAACACTATCCTAGGGCTGATGCTAAACCTAACCCTAACGCTAACACTATCCTAGGGCTGATGCTAACCCTAACACTAACACTATCCTAGGGATGATGCTAACCCAAACCCTAACCCTAACACTATCCTAGGGCTGATGCTAACACTAACCCTAACACTATCCTAGGGCTGATGCTAACCCTAACCCTAACCCTAACACTATCCTAGGGCTGATGCTAACCCTAACCCTAACACTATCCTAGGGCTGATGCTAACCCTAACCCTAACACTATCCTAAGGCTGATGCTAACCCTAACACTAACACTATCCTAGGCCTGGTGCTAACCCTAACCCTATCCCTAACACTAATCTAGGGCTGATGCTAACCCTAACCCTAATAATATCCTAGGGCTGATGCTAACCCTAACCCTAACCCTAACACTGTCCTAGGGCTGATGCTAACCCTAACACTAACAATATCCTAGGCCTGATGATATCCATAACCCTAAACCTAACACTATCCTAAGGCTGATGCTAACCCTAATCCTAACCCTCACACTATCCTTGGCCTGATGATAACCCTAACCCTAACCTTAACACTGTCCTAGGGCTGATGCTAACCCTAACCATAACCCTAACACTATCCTAGAGCTGATGCTAACCCTAACCCTAACAATATCCTAGGAATGATGATAAACCTAACCCTAACCCTAACACTATCCTAGGGTTTATGTTAACCCTAACCCTAACACTATCCTAGGGCTGATGCTAACCCTAACACTAACACTATCCTAGGGCTGATGCTAACCTTAACCCTAACCCTAACACTATCCTAGGGCTGATGCTAACCCTAACACTAACACTATCCTAGGGCTGATGCTAACCCAAACCCTAACCCTAACACTATCCTAGGCCTGATGCTAACCCTATCCCTAACCCTAACACTCTCCTAGGGCTGAGGCTAACCCTAACCCTAACACTATCCTAGGGCTGATGCTAACCCTAACCCTAACCCTAACACTATCCTAGGGCTGATGCTAACCCTAACCCTAACACTATCCTAGGGATCATGCTAACCCTAACCCTAACCCTAACACTATCCTAGGGCTGATGCTAACCCTAACCCTAACCCTAACACTATCCTAGGGCTGATGCTAACCCTAACCCTAACACTATCCTAGGGCTGATGCTAACCCTATCCCTAACCCTAACACTATCCTAGGGCTGATGCTAACCCTAACACTATCCCTAACACTATCCTAGAGCTGATGCTAACGCTAACCCTAACCAAAACCCTAATCCTAATGCTATCCTAGGGCTGATGCTAACCCTAACCCTAACCCTAACACTATCCTAGGGCTGATGCTAACCCTAACACTAGCACTATCCTAGGGCTGAGGCTAACCCTAACCCTAACACTATCCTACGGCTGATGCTAACCCTAACCCTAAACCTAACACTATCCTAAGGCTGATACTAACCCTAACACTAACACTGTCCTAGGCCTGGTGCTAATCCTAACCCTAACCCTAACACTATCCTAGGGCTGATGCTAACCCTAACCCTAATAATATCCTAGGGCTGATGCTAACCCTAACCCTAACCCTAACACTATCCTAGGGCTGATGCTAACCCTAACCCTAACCCTAACACTATCCTAGGGCTGATGCTAACCCTAACCCTAACTCTAACACTATCCTAGGGCTGATGCTAACCCGAACCCTAACAATATCCTAGGCCTGATCATATCCCTAACCCTAAACCTAACACTATCCTAGGGCTGATGCTAACCCTAACCCTAACCCTAACACTATCCTAGGGCTGATTCTAACCGTAACTCTAACACTATCCTAGGCCTGACGCTAACCCTAACCCTAACCCTAACACTATCCTAGGCCTGATGCTAACCCTATCCCTAACCCTAACACTCTCCTAGGGCTGAGGCTAACCCTAACCCTGACACTATCCTAGGGCTGATGCTAACCCTAACCCTAACCCTAACACTATCCTAGGGCTGATTCTAACCGTAACTCTAACACTATCCTAGGCCTGACGCTAACCCTAACCCTAACCCTAACACTATCCTAGGGCTGATGCTAACAATAACCCTAATTCTAACACTATCCTAGGGCTGAGGCTAACCCTAACCCTAACCCTATCCTACGGCTGATGCTAACCCTAACCCTAACCCTAACACTATCCTAAGGCTGATGCTAACCCTAACACTAACACTATCCTAGGCCTGGTGCTAACCCTAACCCTAACCCTAACACTATTCTAGGGCTGATGCTAACCCTAACCCTAATAATATCCTAGGGCTGATGCTAACCCTAACCCTAACCCTAACACTATCCTAGGGCTGATGCTAACCCTAACCCTAACTCTAACACTATCCTAGGGCTGATGCTAACCCTAACCCTAACCCTAACACTATCCTAGAGCTGATGCTAACCGTAACCCTAACAATATCCTAGGCCTGATGATAACCCTAACCCTAACCCTAACACTATCCTAGGGTTTATGTTAACCCTAACACTAACACTATCCTAGGGCTGATGCTAACCCTAACACTAACACTATCCTAGGGCTGATGCTAACCGTAACACTAACCCTAACACTATCCTAGGGCTGATGCTAACCCTAACCCTAACTCTAACACTATCTTAGGGCTGAGGCTAACCCTAACCCAAACACTATCCTACGGCTGATGCTAACTCTAACCCTAACCCTAACACTATCCTAAGGCTTATGCTAACCCTAACACTAACACTATCCTGGGCCTGGTGCTAACCCTAACCCTAACCCTAACACTATCCTAGGGCTGATGCTAACCCTAACGCTAACCCTAACACTATCCTAGGGCTGATGCTAACCCTAACCCTAACACTCTCCTAGGCCTGATGCTAACCCTAACCCTAACACTTACACTATCCTATGGCTGAAGCAAACCCTAACCCTAACCCTAACACTATCCTAGGTCTGATGCTAACCCTAAACCTAACACTATCCTAGGGCTGATGCTAACCCTAACCGTAACACTATCCTAGGGCTGATGCTAACCCTAACCCTAACCCTAACACTATCCTAGGCCTGATGCTAACCCTATCCCTAACCCTAACACTCTCCTAGGGCTGAGGCTAACCCTAACCCTAACACTATCCTAGGGCTGATGCTAACCCTAACCCTAACCCTAACACTATCCTAGAGTTGATGCTAACCCTAACCCTAACACTATCCTAGGGCTGATGCTAACCATAACCCTAACCCTAACACTATCCTAGGGCTGATGCTAACCCTAACCCTAACACTATCCTAGGGCTAATGCTAACCCTAACCCTAACACTAACACTATCCTGGGGCTGATGCTAACCCTAACACTAACACTATCCTAGGGCTGATGCTAACCCTAACCCTAACCCTAACACTGTCCTAGGGCTGATGCTAACCCTAACCCTAACCCTAACACTATCCTAGAGCTGATGCTAACGCTAACCCTAACCCTAACCCTAACACTATCCTAGTGCTGATGCTAACCCTAACACTAACACTATCCTAGGGCTGATGCTAACCCTAACCCTAACCCTAACACTGTCCTAGGGCTGATGCTAACCCTAACCCTAACTCTAACACTATCCTAGGGCTGAGGCTAACCCTAAACCTAACACTATCCTACGGCTGATGCTAACCCTAACCCTAACCCTAACACTATCCTAAGGCTGATGCTAACCTTAACACAAACACTATCCTAGGCCTGGTTCTAACCCTAACCCTAACCCTAACACTATCCTAGGGCTGATGCTAACCCTAACCCTAATAATATCCTAGGGTTGATGCTAACAATAACCCTAACCCAAACACTATCCTAGGGCTGATGCTAACCCTAACCCTAACCCTAACACTATCCTAGGGCTGATGATAACCCTAACCCTAACTCTAACACTATCCTAGGGCTGATGCTAACCCTAACCCTAACAATATCCTAGGCCTGATGATATCCCTAACCCTAAACCTAACACTATCCTAGGGCTGATGCTAACCCTAACCCTAACGCTAACACTATCCTAGGGCTGATGCTAACCCTAACACTAACACTATCCTAGGGCTGATGCTAACCCAAACCCTAACCCTAACACTATCCTAGGGCTGATGCTAACACTAACCCTAACTCTAACACTATCCTAGGGCTGAGGCTAACCCTAACCCTAACTCTATCCTACGGCTGATGCTAACCCTAACCCTAACCCTAACACTATCCTAAGGCTGATGCTAACCCTAACACTAACACTATCCTAGGCCTGGTGCTAACCCTAACCCTATCCCTAACACTATTCTAGGGCTGATGCTAACCCTAACCCTAATAATATCCTAGGGCTGATGCTAACCCTAACCCTAACCCTAACACTATCCTAGGGCTGATGCTAACCCTAACCCTAACCCTAACACTGTCCTAGGGCTGATGCTAACCCTAACACTAACAATATCCTAGGCCTGATGATATCCATTACCCTAAACCTAACACTATCCTAGGGCTGATGCTAACCCTAACCCTAACCCTAACACTATCCTAGGGCTGATTCTAACCCTAACCCTAACCCTAACACTATCCTAAATCTGATGCTAACCCTAGCCCTCACACTATCCTAGGCCTGATGATAACCCTAACCCTAACCGTAACACTATCCTAGGGCTCATGCTAACCCTAACCCTAACCCTAACACTATCCTAAGTCTGATGCTAACCCTAGCCCTCACACTATCCTAGGCCTGATGTTAACCCTAACCCTAACCTTAACACTATCCAAGGGCTGATGCTAACCCTAACCCTAACCCTAACACTATCCTAGAGCTGATGCTAACCGTAACCCTAACAATATCCTAGGCCTGATTATAACCCTAACCCTAACCCTAACACTATCCTAGGGTTTATGTTAACCCTAACACTAACACTATCCTAGGGCTGATGCTAACCCTAACACTAACACTATCCTAGGGCTGATGCTAACCCTAACACTAACCCTAACACTATCCTAGGGCTGATGCTAACCCTAACACTAACTCTAACACTATCTTAGGGCTGAGGCTAACCCTAACCCAAACACTATCCTACGGCTGTTGCTAACTCTAACCCTAACCCTAACACTATCCTAAGGCTGATGCTAACCCTAACACTAACACTATCAAGGGCCTAGTGCTAACCCTAACCCTAACCCTAACCCTAACACTATCCTAGGGCTGATGCTAACCCTAACGCTAACCCTAACACTATCCTAGGGCTGATGCTAACCCTAACCCTAACACTCTCCTAGGCCTGATTCTAACCCTAACCCTAACACTTACACTATCCTAGGGCTGATGCAAACCCTAACCCTAACCCTAACACTATCCTAGGTCTGATGCTAACCCTAAACCTAACACTATCCTAGAGTTGATAATAACCCTAACCCTAACACTATCCTAGGGCTGATGCTAACCATAACCCTAACCCTAACACTATCCTAGGGCTGATGCTAACCCTAACACTAACACTATCCTAGGGCTAATGCTAACCCTAACCCTAACACTAACACTATCCTGGGGCTGATGCTAACCCTAACCCTAACACTATCCTAGGGCTGATGCTAAACCTAACCCTAACCCTAACACTATCCTAGGGCTGATGCTAACCCTAACCCTAACCCTAACACTATCCTAGAGCTGATGCTAACGCTAACCCTAACCCTAACCCTAACACTATCCTAGTGCTGATGCTAACCCTAACACTAACACTATCCTACGGCTGATGCTAACCCTAACCCTAACCCTAACACTGTCCTAGGGCTGATGCTAACCCTAACCCTAACTCTAACACTATCCTAGGGCTGAGGCTAACCCTAACCCTAACACTATCCTACGGCTGATGCTAACCGTAACCCTAACCCTAACACTATCCTAAGGCTGATGCTAACCTTAACACTAACACTATCCTAGGCCTGGTTCTAACCCTAACCCTAACCCTAACACTATCCTAGGGCTGATGCTAACCCTAACCCTAATAATATCCTAGGGTTGATGCTAACCCTAACCCTAACCCAAACACTATCCTAGGGCTGATGCTAACCCTAACCCTAACCCTAACACTATCCTAGGGCTGATGATAACCCTAACCCTAACTCTAACACTATCCTAGGGCTGATGCTAACCCTAACCCTAACAATATCCTAGGCCTGATGATATCCCTAACCCTAAACCTAACACTATCCTAGGGCTGATGCTAAACCTAACCCTAACGCTAACACTATCCTAGGGCTGATGCTAACCCTAACACTAACACTATCCTAGGGCTGATGCTAACCCAAACCCTAACCCTAACACTATCCTAGGGCTGATGCTAACACTAACCCTAACACTATCCTAGGGCTGATGCTAACCCTAACCCTAACCCTAACACTATGCTAGGGCTGATGCTAACCCTAACCCTAACACTATCCTAGGGCTGATGCTAACCCTAACCCTAACACTATCCTAAGGCTGATGCTAACCCTAACACTAACACTATCCTAGGCCTGGTGCTAACCCTAACCCTATCCCTAACACTAATCTAGGGCTGATGCTAACCCTAACCCTAATAATATCCTAGGGCTGATGCTAACCCTAACCCTAACCCTAACACTGTCCTAGGGCTGATGCTAACCCTAACACTAACAATATCCTAGGCCTGATGATATCCATAACCCTAAACCTAACACTATCCTAGGGCTGATGCTAACCCTAATCCTAACCCTCACACTATCCTTGGCCTGATGATAACCCTAACCCTAACCTTAACACTGTCCTAGGGCTGATGCTAACCCTAACCATAACCCTAACACTATCCTAGAGCTGATGCTAACCCTAACCCTAACAATATCCTAGGAATGATGATAAACCTAACCCTAACCCTAACACTATCCTAGGGTTTATGTTAACCCTAACCCTAACACTATCCTAGGGCTGATGCTAACCCTAACACTAACACTATCCTAGGGCTGATGCTAACCTTAACCCTAACCCTAACACTATCCTAGGGCTGATGCTAACCCTAACACTAACACTATCCTAGGGCTGATGCTAACCCAAACCCTAACCCTAACACTATCCTAGGCCTGATGCTAACCCTATCCCTAACCCTAACACTCTCCTAGGGCTGAGGCTAACCCTAACCCTAACACTATCCTAGGGCTGATGCTAACCCTAACCCTAACCCTAACACTATCCTAGGGCTGATGCTAACCCTAACCCTAACACTATCCTAGGGATCATGCTAACCCTAACCCTAACCCTAACACTATCCTAGGGCTGATGCTAACCCTAACCCTAACCCTAACACTATCCTAGGGCTGATGCTAACCCTAACCCTAACACTATCCTAGGGCTGATGCTAACCCTATCCCTAACCCTAACACTATCCTAGGGCTGATGCTAACCCTAACCATATCCCTAACACTATCCTAGAGCTGATGCTAACGCTAACCCTAACCAAAACCCTAATCCTAATGCTATCCTAGGGCTGATGCTAACCCTAACCCTAACCCTAACACTATCCTAGGGCTGATGCTAACCCTAACACTAGCACTATCCTAGGGCTGATGCTAAACCTAACCCTAACACTATCCAAGGGCTGATGCTAACCCTAACCCTAAACCTAACACTATCCTAAGGCTGATGCTAACCCTAACACTAACACTGTCCTAGGCCTGGTGCTAATCCTAACCCTAACCCTAACACTATCCTAGGGCTGATGCTAACCCTAACCCTAATAATATCCTAGGGCTGATGCTAACCCTAACCCTAACCCTAACACTATCCTAGGGCTGATGCTAACCCTAACCCTAACCCTAACACTATCCTAGGGCTGATGCTAACCCTAACCCTAACTCTAACACTATCCTAGGGCTGATGCTAACCCGAACCCTAACAATATCCTAGGCCTGATCATATCCCTAACCCTAAACCTAACACTATCCTAGGGCTGATGCTAACCCTAACCCTAACCCTAACACTATCCTAGGGCTGATTCTAACCGTAACTCTAACACTATCCTAGGCCTGACGCTAACCCTAACCCTAACCCTAACACTATCCTAGGCCTGATGCTAACCCTATCCCTAACCCTAACACTCTCCTAGGGCTGAGGCTAACCCTAACCCTGACACTATCCTAGGGCTGATGCTAACCCTAACCCTAACCCTAACACTATCCTAGGGCTGATTCTAACCCTAACTCTAACACTATCCTAGGCCTGACGCTAACCCTAACCCTAACCCTAACACTATCCTAGGGCTGATGCTAACAATAACCCTAGTTCTAACACTATCCTAGGGCTGAGGCTAACCCTAACCCTAACCCTATCCTACGGCTGATGCTAACCCTAACCCTAACCCTAACACTATCCTAAGGCTGATGCTAACCCTAACACTAACACTATCCTAGGCCTGGTGCTAACCCTAACCCTAACCCTAACACTATTCTAGGGCTGATGCTAACCCTAACCCTAATAATATCCTAGGGCTGATGCTAACCCTAACCCTAACCCTAACACTATCCTAGGGCTGATGCTAACCCTAACCCTAACTCTAACACTATCCTAGGGCTGATGCTAACCCTAACCCTAACCCTAACACTATCCTAGGGCTGATGCTAACCCTAACACTAACAATATCCTAGGCCTGATGATATCCATAACCCTAAACCTAACACTATCCTAGGGCTGATGCTAACCCTAACCCTAACACTAACACTATCCTAGGGCTGATGCTAACCCTATCCCTAACCCTAACACTATCCTAGGGCGGATGCTAACCCTATCCCTAACACTAACACTATCCTAGGGCTGATGCTAACCCTAACCCTAACACTTACACTATCCTAGGGCTGATGCTAACCCTAACCCTAACACTATCCTAGGCCTGATGCTAACCCTAACCCTAACACTTACACTATCCTAGGGCTGATGCTAACCCTAACCCTAAACCTAACACTATCCTAGGTCTGATGCTAACCCTAAACCTAACACTATCCTAGGGCTGATGCTAACCCTGACCCTAACCCTAACACTATCCTAGGGCTGATGTTAACCCTAACCCTAACACTATCCTAGGGCTGATGCTAACCCTAACCCTAACCCTAACACTCTCCTAGGGCTGATGCTAACCCTAACCCTAACACTATCCTAGGCCTGATGCTAACCCTAACCCTAACACTATCCTAGGGTTGATGCTAACCCTAACCCTAACCCTAACACTATCCTAAGCCTGATGCTAACCCTATCCCTAACCCTAACACTCTCCCAGGGCTGAGGCTAACCCTAACCCTAACACTATCCTAGGGCTGATGCTAACCCTAACCCTAACCCTAACACTATCCTAGGGTTGATGCTAACCCTAACCCTAACACTATCCTAGGGCTGATGCTAACCATAACCCTAACCCTAACACTATCCTAGGGCTGATGCTAACCCTAACCCTAACACTATCCTAGGGCTGATGCTAACCCTAACCCTAACCCTAACACTATCCTAGGGCTGATGCTAACCCTAACCCTAACACTATCCTAGGGCTGATGCTAACCCTAACCCTAACACTATCCTAGGGATCATGCTAACCCTAACCCTAACCCTAACACTATCCTAGGGCTGATGCTAACCCTAACCCTAACACTATCCTAGGGCTGATGCTAACCCTAACCCTAACCCTAACACTATCCTAGGGCTGATGCTAACCCTAACCCTAACACTATCCTAGGGCTGATGCTAACCCTATCCCTAACCCTAACACTATCCTAGGGCTGATGCTAACCCTAACCCTATCCCTAACACTATCCTAGAGCTGATGCTAACGCTAACCCTAACCAAAACCCTAATCCTAATGCTATCCTAGGGCTGATGCTAACCCTAACCCTAACCCTAACACTATCCTAGGGCTGATGCTAACCCTAACACTAGCACTATCCTAGGGCTGATGCTAACCCTAACCCTAACCCTAACACTATCCTAGGGCTGATGCTAACCCTAACCCTAACTCTAACACTATCCTAGGGCTGAGGCTAACCCTAACCCTAACACTATCCTACGGCTGATGCTAACCCTAACCCTAACCCTAAAACTATCCTAAGGCTGATGCTAACCCTAACACTAACACTGTCCTAGGCCTGGTGCTAATCCTAACCCTAACCCTAACACTATCCTAGGGCTGATGATAACCCTAACCCTAATAATATCCTAGGGCTGATGCTAACCCTAACCCTAACCCTAACACTATCCTAGGGCTGATGCTAACCCTAAACCTAACCCTAACACTATCCTAGGGCTGATGCTAACCCTAACCCTAACTCTAACACTATCCTAGGGCTGATGCTAACCCGAACCCTAACAATATCCTAGGCCTGATGATATCCCTAACCCTAAACCTAACACTATCCTAGGGCTGATGCTAACCCTAACCCTAACCCTAACACTATCCTAGGGCTGATTCTAACCGTAACTCTAACACTATCCTAGGCCTGACGCTAACCCTAACCCTAACTCTAACACTATCCTAGGCCTGATGCTAACCCTATCCCTAACCCTAACACTCTCCTAGGGCTGAGGCTAACCCTAACCCTGAAACTATCCTAGGGCTGATGCTAACCCTAACCCTAACGCTAACACTATCCTAGGGCTGATGCTAACTCTAACAATAATACTATCCTAGGGCTGATGCTAACCCAAACCCTAACCCTAATACTATCCTAGGGCTGATGCTAACAATAACCCTAATTCTAACACTATCCTAGGGCTGAGGCTAACCCTAACCCTAACCCTATCCTACGGCTGATGCTAACCCTAACCCTAACCCTAACACTATCCTAGGGATCATGCTAACCCTAACCCTAACCCTAACACTATCCTAGGGCTGATGCTAACCCTAACCCTAACACTATCCTAGGGCTGATGCTAACCCTAACCCTAACCCTAACACTATCCTAGGGCTGATGCTAACCCTAACCCTAACACTATCCTAGGGCTGATACTAAGCCTATCCCTAACCCTAACACTATCCTAGGGCTGATGCTAACACTAACCCTATCCCTAACACTATCCTAGAGCTGATGCTAACGCTAACCCTAACCAAAACCCTAATCCTAATGCTATCCTAGGGCTGATGCTAACCCTAACCCTAACCCTAACACTATCCTAGGGCTGATGCTAACCCTAACACTAGCACTATCCTAGGGCTGATGCTAACCCTAACCCTAACCCTAACACTATCCTAGGGCTGATGCTAACCCTAACCCTAACTCTAACACTATCCTAGGGCTGAGGCTAACCCTAACCCTAACACTATCCTACGGCTGATGCTAACCCTAACCCTAACCCTAAAACTATCCTAAGGCTGATGCTAACCCTAACACTAACACTGTCCTAGGCCTGGTGCTAATCCTAACCCTAACCCTAACACTATCCTAGGGCTGATGCTAACCCTAACCCTAATAATATCCTAGGGCTGATGCTAACCCTAACCCTAACCCTAACACTATCCTAGGGCTGATGCTAACCCTAACCCTAACCCTAACACTATCCTAGGGCTGATGCTAACCCTAACCCTAACTCTAACACTATCCTAGGGCTGATGCTAACCCGAACCCTAACAATATCCTAGGCCTGATGATATCCCTAACCCTAAACCTAACACTATCCTAGGGCTGATGCTAACCCTAACCCTAACCCTAACACTATCCTAGGGCTGATTCTAACCGTAACTCTGACACTATCCTAGGCCTGACGCTAACCCTAACCCTAACCCTAACACTATCCTAGGCCTGATGCTAACCCTATCCCTAACCCTAACACTCTCCTAGGGCTGAGGCTAACCCTAACCCTGACACTATCCTAGGGCTGATGCTAACCCTAACCCTAACCCTAACACTATCCTAGGGCTGATGCTAACAATAACCCTAATTCTAACACTATCCTAGGGCTGAGGCTAACCCTAACCCTAACCCTATCCGACGGCTGATGCTAACCCTAACCCTAACCCTAACACTATCCTAAGGCTGATGCTAACCCTAACACTAACACTATCCTAGGCCTGGTGCTAACCCTAACCCTAACCCTAACACTATTCTAGGGCTGATGCTAACCCTAACCCTAATAATATCCTAGGGCTGATGCTAACCCTAACCCTAACCCTAACACTATCCTAGGGCTGATGCTAACCCTAACCCTAACTCTAACACTATCCTATGGCTGATGCTAACCCTAACCCTAACCCTAACACTATCCTAGGGCTGATGCTAACCCTAACACTAACAATATCCTAGGCCTGATGATATCCATAACCCTAAACCTAACACTATCCTAGGGCTGATGCTAACCCTAACCCTAACACTAACACTATCCTAGGGCTGATGCTAACCCTATCCCTAACCCTAACACTATCCTAGGGCGGATGCTAACCCTATCCCTAACACTAACACTATCCTAGGGCTGATGCTAACCCTAACCCTAACACTTACACTATCCTAGGGCTGATGCTAACCCTAACCCTAACACTATCCTAGGCCTGATGCTAACCCTAACCCTAACACTTACACTATCCTAGGGCTGATGCTAACCCTAACCCTAAACCTAACACTATCCTAGGTCTGATGCTAACCCTAAACCTAACACTATCCTAGGGCTGATGCTAACCCTGACCCTAACCCTAACACTATCCTAGGGCTGATGTTAACCCTAACCCTAACACTATCCTAGGGCTGATGCTAACCCTAACCCTAACCCTAACACTCTCCTAGGGCTGATGCTAACCCTAACCCTAACACTATCCTAGGCCTGATGCTAACCCTAACCCTAACACTATCCTAGGGTTGATGCTAACCCTAACCCTAACCCTAACACTATCCTAGGCCTGATGCTAACCCTATCCCTAACCCTAACACTCTCCCAGGGCTGAGGCTAACCCTAACCCTAACACTATCCTAGGGCTGATGCTAACCCTAACCCTAACCCTAACACTATCCTAGGGTTGATGCTAACCCTAACCCTAACACTATCCTAGGGCTGATGCTAACCATAACCCTAACCCTAACACTATCCTAGGGCTGATGCTAACCCTAACCCTAACACTATCCTAGGGCTGATGCTAACCCTAACCCTAACCCTAACACTATCCTAGGGCTGATGCCAACCCTAACCCTAACACTATCCTAGGGCTGATGCTAACCCTAACCCTAACACTATCCTAGGGATCATGCTAACCCTAACCCTAACCCTAACACTATCCTAGGGCTGATGCTAACCCTAACCCTAACACTATCCTAGGGCTGATGCTAACCCTAACCCTAACCCTAACACTATCCTAGGGCTGATGCTAACCCTAACCCTAACACTATCCTAGGGCTGATGCTAACCCTATCCCTAACCCTAACACTATCCTAGGGCTGATGCTAACCCTAACCCTATCCCTAACACTATCCTAGAGCTGATGCTAACGCTAACCCTAACCAAAACCCTAATCCTAATGCTATCCTAGGGCTGATGCTAACCCTAACCCTAACCCTAACACTATCCTAGGGCTGATGCTAACCCTAACACTAGCACTATCCTAGGGCTGATGCTAACCCTAACCCTAACCCTAACACTATCCTAGGGCTGATGCTAACCCTAACCCTAACTCTAACACTATCCTAGGGCTGAGGCTAACCCTAACCCTAACACTATCCTACGGCTGATGCTAACCCTAACCCTAACCCTAAAACTATCCTAAGGCTGATGCTAACCCTAACACTAACACTGTCCTAGGCCTGGTGCTAATCCTAACCCTAACCCTAACACTATCCTAGGGCTGATGCTAACCCTAACCCTAATAATATCCTAGGGCTGATGCTAACCCTAACCCTAACCCTAACACTATCCTAGGGCTGATGCTAACCCTAAACCTAACCCTAACACTATCCTAGGGCTGATGCTAACCCTAACCCTAACTCTAACACTATCCTAGGGCTGATGCTAACCCGAACCCTAACAATATCCTAGGCCTGATGATATCCCTAACCCTAAACCTAACACTATCCTAGGGCTGATGCTAACCCTAACCCTAACCCTAACACTATCCTAGGGCTGATTCTAACCGTAACTCTAACACTATCCTAGGCCTGACGCTAACCCTAACACTAACTCTAACACTATCCTAGGCCTGATGCTAACCCTATCCCTAACCCTAACACTCTCCTAGGGCTGAGGCTAACCCTAACCCTGAAACTATCCTAGGGCTGATGCTAACCCTAACCCTAACGCTAACACTATCCTAGGGCTGATGCTAACTCTAACAATAATACTATCCTAGGGCTGATGCTAACCCAAACCCTAACCCTAACACTATCCTAGGGCTGATGCTAACAATAACCCTAATTCTAACACTATCCTAGGGCTGAGGCTAACCCTAACCCTAACCCTATCCTACGGCTGATGCTAACCCTAACCCTAACCCTAACACTATCCTAAGGCTGATGCTAACCCTAACACTAACACTATCCTAGGCCTGGTGCTAACCCTAACCCTAACCCTAACACTATTCTAGGGCTGATGCTAACCCTAACCCTAATAATATCCTAGGGCTGATGCTAACCCTAACCCTAACCCTAACACTATCCTAGGGCTGATGCTAACCCTAACCCTAACTCTAACACTATCCTAGGGCTGATGCTAACCCTAACCCTAACCCTAACACTATCCTAGGGCTGATGCTAACCCTAACCCTAACTCTAACACTATCCTAGGGCTGATGCTAACCCTAACCCTAACCCTAACACTGTCCTAGGGCTGATGCTAACCCTAACACTAACAATATCCTAGGCCTGATGATATCCATAACCCTAAACCTAACACTATCCTAGGGCTGATGCTAACCCTAACCCTAACCCTAACACTATCCTAGGGCTGATTCTAACCCTAACCCTAACCCTAACACTATCCTAAATCTGATGCTAACCCTAGCCCTCACACTATCCTAGGCCTGATGATAACCCTAACCCTAACCGTAACACTATCCTAGGGCTCATGCTAACCCTAACCCTAACCCTAACACTATCCTAAGTCTGATGCTAACCCTAGCCCTCACACTATCCTAGGCCTGATGTTAACCCTAACCCTAACCTTAACACTATCCAAGGGCTGATGCTAACCCTAACCCTAACCCTAACACTATCCTAGAGCTGATGCTAACCGTAACCCTAACAATATCCTAGGCCTGATGATAACCCTAACCCTAACCCTAACACTATCCTAGGGTTTATGTTAACCCTAACACTAACACTATCCTAGGGCTGATGCTAACCCTAACACTAACACTATCCTAGGGCTGATGCTAACCCTAACACTAACCCTAACACTATCCTAGGGCTGATGCTAACCCTAACACTAACTCTAACACTATCTTAGGGCTGAGGCTAACCCTAACCCAAACACTATCCTACGGCTGTTGCTAACTCTAACCCTAACCCTAACACTATCCTAAGGCTGATGCTAACCCTAACACTAACACTATCCTGGGCCTAGTGCTAACCCTAACCCTAACCCTAACCCTAACACTATCCTAGGGCTGATGCTAACCCTAACGCTAACCCTAACACTATCCTAGGCCTGATGCTAACCCTAACCCTAACACTCTCCTAGGCCTGATTCTAACCCTAACCCTAACACTTACACTATCCTAGGGCTGATGCAAACCCTAACCCTAACCCTAACACTATCCTAGGTCTGATGCTAACCCTAAACCTAACACTATCCTAGGGCTGATGCTAACCCTAACCCTAACACTATTCTATGGCTGATGCTAACCCTAACCCTAACCCTAACACTATCCTAGGCCTGATGCTAACCCTATCCCTAACCCTAACACTCTCCTAGGGCTGAGGCTAACCCTAACCCTAACACTATCCTAGGGCTGATGCTAACCCTAACCCTTACCCTAACACTATCCTAGAGTTGATGATAACCCTAACCCTAACACTATCCTAGGGCTGATGCTAACCATAACCCTAACCCTAACACTATCCTAGGGCTGATGCTAACCCTAACACTAACACTATCCTAGGGCTAATGCTAACCCTAACCCTAACACTAACACTATCCTGGGGCTGATGCTAACCCTAACCCTAACACTATCCTAGGGCTGATGCTAAACCTAACCCTAACCCTAACACTATCCTAGGGCTGATGCTAACCCTAACCCTAACCCTAACACTATCCTAGAGCTGATGCTAACGCTAACCCTAACCCTAACCCTAACACTATCCTAGTGCTGATGCTAACCCTAACACTAACACTATCCTACGGCTGATGCTAACCCTAACCCTAACCCTAACACTGTCCTAGGGCTGATGCTAACCCTAACCCTAACTCTAACACTATCCTAGGGCTGAGGCTAACCCTAACCCTAACACTATCCTACGGCTGATGCTAACCGTAACCCTAACCCTAACACTATCCTAAGGCTGATGCTAACCTTAACACTAACACTATCCTAGGCCTGGTTCTAACCCTAACCCTAACCCTAACACTATCCTAGGGCTGATGCTAACCCTAACCCTAATAATATCCTAGGGTTGATGCTAACCCTAACCCTAACCCAAACACTATCCTAGGGCTGATGCTAACCCTAACCCTAACCCTAACACTATCCTAGGGCTGATGATAACCCTAACCCTAACTCTAACACTATCCTAGGGCTGATGCTAACCCTAACCCTAACAATATCCTAGGCCTGATGATATCCCTAACCCTAAACCTAACACTATCCTAGGGCTGATGCTAAACCTAACCCTAACGCTAACACTATCCTAGGGCTGATGCTAACCCTAACACTAACACTATCCTAGGGCTGATGCTAACCCAAACCCTAACCCTAACACTATCCTAGGGCTGATGCTAACACTAACCCTAACTCTAACACTATCCTAGGGCTGAGGCTAACCCTAACCCTAACACTATCCTACGGCTGATGCTAACCCTAACCCTAACCCTAACACTATCCTAAGGCTGATGCTAACCCTAACACTAACACTATCCTAGGCCTGGTGCTAACCCTAACCCTATCCCTAACACTAATCTAGGGCTGATGCTAACCCTAACCCTAATAATATCCTAGGGCTGATGCTAACCCTAACCCTAACCCTAACACTGTCCTAGGGCTGATGCTAACCCTAACACTAACAATATCCTAGGCCTGATGATATCCATAACCCTAAACCTAACACTATCCTAGGGCTGATGCTAACCCTAATCCTAACCCCCACACTATCCTTGGCCTGATGATAACCCTAACCCTAACCTTAACACTGTCCTAGGGCTGATGCTAACCCTAACCATAACCCTAACACTATCCTAGAGCTGATGCTAACCCTAACCCTAACAATATCCTAGGAATGATGATAAACCTAACCCTAACCCTAACACTATCCTAGGGTTTATGTTAACCCTAACCCTAACACTATGCTAGGGCTGATGCTAACCCTAACACTAACACTATCCTAGGGCTGATGCTAACCTTAACCCTAACCCTAACACTATCCTAGGGCTGATGCTAACCCTAACACTAACACTATCCTAGGGCTGATGCTAACCCAAACCCTAACCCTAACACTATCCTAGGCCTGATGCTAACCCTATCCCTAACCCTAACACTCTCCTAGGGCTGAGGCTAACCCTAACCCTAACACTATCCTAGGGCTGATGCTAACCCTAACCCTAACCCTAACACTATCCTAGGGCTGATGCTAACCCTAACCCTAACACTATCCTAGGGATCATGCTAACCCTAACCCTAACCCTAACACTATCCTAGGGCTGATGCTAACCCTAACCCTAACCCTAACACTATCCTAGGGCTGATGCTAACCCTAACCCTAACACTATCCTAGGGCTGATGCTAACCCTATCCCTAACCCTAACACTATCCTAGGGCTGATGCTAACCCTAACCCTATCCCTAACACTATCCTAGAGCTGATGCTAACGCTAACCCTAACCAAAACCCTAATCCTAATGCTATCCTAGGGCTGATGCTAACCCTAACCCTAACCCTAACACTATCCTAGGGCTGATGCTAACCCTAACACTAGCACTATCCTAGGGCTGAGGCTAACCCTAACCCTAACACTATCCTACGGCTGATGCTAACCCTAACCCTAAACCTAACACTATCCTAAGGCTGATGCTAACCCTAACACTAACACTGTCCTAGGCCTGGTGCTAATCCTAACCCTAACCCTAACACTATCCTAGGGCTGATGCTAACCCTAACCCTAATAATATCCTAGGGCTGATGCTAACCCTAACCCTAACCCTAACACTATCCTAGGGCTGATGCTAACCCTAACCCTAACCCTAACACTATCCTAGGGCTGATGCTAACCCTAACCCTAACTCTAACACTATCCTAGGGCTGATGCTAACCCGAACCCTAACAATATCCTAGGCCTGATGATATCCCTAACCCTAAACCTAACACTATCCTAGGGCTGATGCTAACCCTAACCCTAACCCTAACACTATCCTAGGGCTGATTCTAACCGTAACTCTAACACTATCCTAGGCCTGACGCTAACCCTAACCCTAACCCTAACACTATCCTAGGCCTGATGCTAACCCTATCCCTAACCCTAACACTCTCCTAGGGCTGAGGCTAACCCTAACCCTGACACTATCCTAGGGCTGATGCTAACCCTAACCCTAACCCTAACACTATCCCAGGGCTGATGCTAACAATAACCCTAATTCTAACACTATCCTAGGGCTGAGGCTAACCCTAACCCTAACCCTATCCTACGGCTGATGCTAACCCTAACCCTAACCCTAACACTATCCTAAGGCTGATGCTAACCCTAACACTAACACTATCTTAGGCCTGGTGCTAACCCTAACCCTAACCCTAACACTATTCTAGGGCTGATGCTAACCCTAACCCTAATAATATCCTAGGGCTGATGCTAACCCTAACCCTAACCCTAACACTATCCTAGGGCTGATGCTAACCCTAACCCTAACTCTAACACTATCCTAGGGCTGATGCTAACCCTAACACTAACAATATCCTAGGCCTGATGATATCCATAACCCTAAACCTAACACTATCCTAGGGCTGATGCTAACCCTAACCCTAACACTAACACTATCCTAGGGCTGATGCTAACCCTATCCCTAACCCTAACACTATCCTAGGGCGGATGCTAACCCTATCCCTAACACTAACACTATCCTAGGGCTTATGCTAACCCTAACCCTAACACTTACACTATCCTAGGGCTGATGCTAACCCTAACCCTAACACTATCCTAGGCCTGATGCTAACCCTAACCCTAACACTTACACTATCCTAGGGCTGATGCTAACCCTAACCCTAAACCTAACACTATCCTAGGTCTGATGCTAACCCTAAACCTAACACTATCCTAGGGCTGATGCTAACCCTGACCCTAACCCTAACACTATCCTAGGGCTGATGTTAACCCTAACCCTAACACTATCCTAGGGCTGATGCTAACCCTAACCCTAACCCTAACACTCTCCTAGGGCTGATGCTAACCCTAACCCTAACACTATCCTAGGCCTGATGCTAACCCTAACCCTAACACTATCCTAGGGTTGATGCTAACCCTAACCCTAACCCTAACACTATCCTAGGCCTGATGCTAACCCTATCCCTAACCCTAACACTCTCCCAGGGCTGAGGCTAACCCTAACCCTAACACTATCCTAGGGCTGATGCTAACCCTAACCCTAACCCTAACACTATCCTAGGGTTGATGCTAACCCTAACCCTAACACTATCCTAGGGCTGATGCTAACCATAACCCTAACCCTAACACTATCCTAGGGCTGATGCTAACCCTAACCCTAACACTATCCTAGGGCTGATGCTAACCCTAACCCTAACCCTAACACTATCCTAGGGCTGATGCTAACCCTAACCCTAACACTATCCTAGGGCTGATGCTAACCCTAACCCTAACACTATCCTAGGGATCATGCTAACCCTAACCCTAACCCTAACACTATCCTAGGGCTGATGCTAACCCTAACCCTAACACTATCCTAGGGCTGATGCTAACCCTAACCCTAACCCTAACACTATCCTAGGGCTGATGCTAACCCTAACCCTAACACTATCCTAGGGCTGATGCTAACCCTATCCCTAACCCTAACACTATCCTAGGGCTGATGCTAACCCTAACCCTATCCCTAACACTATCCTAGAGCTGATGCTAACGCTAACCCTAACCAAAACCCTAATCCTAATGCTATCCTAGGGCTGATGCTAACCCTAACCCTAACCCTAACACTATCCTAGGGCTGATGCTAACCCTAACACTAGCACTATCCTAGGGCTGATGCTAACCCTAACCCTAACCCTAACACTATCCTAGGGCTGATGCTAACCCTAACCCTAACTCTAACACTATCCTAGGGCTGAGGCTAACCCTAACCCTAACACTATCCTACGGCTGATGCTAACCCTAACCCTAACCCTAAAACTATCCTAAGGCTGATGCTAACCCTAACACTAACACTGTCCTAGGCCTGGTGCTAATCCTAACCCTAACCCTAACACTATCCTAGGGCTGATGCTAACCCTAACCCTAATAATATCCTAGGGCTGATGCTAACCCTAACCCTAACCCTAACACTATCCTAGGGCTGATGCTAACCCTAAACCTAACCCTAACACTATCCTAGGGCTGATGCTAACCCTAACCCTAACTCTAACACTATCCTAGGGCTGATGCTAACCCGAACCCTAACAATATCCTAGGCCTGATGATATCCCTAACCCTAAACCTAACACTATCCTAGGGCTGATGCTAACCCTAACCCTAACCCTAACACTATCCTAGGGCTGATTCTAACCGTAACTCTAACACTATCCTAGGCCTGACGCTAACCCTAACCCTAACTCTAACACTATCCTAGGCCTGATGCTAACCCTATCCCTAACCCTAACACTCTCCTAGGGCTGAGGCTAACCCTAACCCTGAAACTATCCTAGGGCTGATGCTAACCCTAACCCTAACGCTAACACTATCCTAGGGCTGATGCTAACTCTAACAATAATACTATCCTAGGGCTGATGCTAACCCAAACCCTAACCCTAACACTATCCTAGGGCTGATGCTAACAATAACCCTAATTCTAACACTATCCTAGGGCTGAGGCTAACCCTAACCCTAACCCTATCCTACGGCTGATGCTAACCCTAACCCTAACCCTAACACTATCCTAGGGATCATGCTAACCCTAACCCTAACCCTAACACTATCCTAGGGCTGATGCTAACCCTAACCCTAACACTATCCTAGGGCTGATGCTAACCCTAACCCTAACCCTAACACTATCCTAGGGCTGATGCTAACCCTAACCCTAACACTATCCTAGGGCTGATGCTAACCCTATCCCTAACCCTAACACTATCCTAGGGCTGATGCTAACCCTAACCATATCCCTAACACTATCCTAGAGCTGATGCTAACGCTAACCCTAACCAAAACCCTAATCCTAATGCTATCCTAGGGCTGATGCTAACCCTAACCCTAACCCTAACACTATCCTAGGGCTGATGCTAACCCTAACACTAGCACTATCCTAGGGCTGATGCTAACCCTAACCCTAACCCTAACACTATCCTAGGGCTGATGCTAACCCTAACCCTAACTCTAACACTATCCTAGGGCTGAGGCTAACCCTAACCCTAACACTATCCTACGGCTGATGCTAACCCTAACCCTAACCCTAAAACTATCCTAAGGCTGATGCTAACCCTAACACTAACACTGTCCTAGGCCTGGTGCTAATCCTAACCCTAACCCTAACACTATCCTAGGGCTGATGCTAACCCTAACCCTAATAATATCCTAGGGCTGATGCTAACCCTAACCCTAACCCTAACACTATCCTAGGGCTGATGCTAACCCTAACCCTAACCCTAACACTATCCTAGGGCTGATGCTAACCCTAACCCTAACTCTAACACTATCCTAGGGCTGATGCTAACCCGAACCCTAACAATATCCTAGGCCTGATGATATCCCTAACCCTAAACCTAACACTATCCTAGGGCTGATGCTAACCCTAACCCTAACCCTAACACTATCCTAGGGCTGATTCTAACCGTAACTCTGACACTATCCTAGGCCTGACGCTAACCCTAACCCTAACCCTAACACTATCCTAGGCCTGATGCTAACCCTATCCCTAACCCTAACACTCTCCTAGGGCTGAGGCTAACCCTAACCCTGACACTATCCTAGGGCTGATGCTAACCCTAACCCTAACCCTAACACTATCCTAGGGCTGATGCTAACAATAACCCTAATTCTAACACTATCCTAGGGCTGAGGCTAACCCTAACCCTAACCCTATCTACGGCTGATGCTAACCCTAACCCTAACCCTAACACTATCCTAAGGCTGATGCTAACCCTAACACTAACACTATCCTAGGCCTGGTGCTAACCCTAACCCTAACCCTAACACTATTCTAGGGCTGATGCTAACCCTAACCCTAATAATATCCTAGGGCTGATGCTAACCCTAACCCTAACCCTAACACTATCCTAGGGCTGATGCTAACCCTAACCCTAACTCTAACACTATCCTAGGGCTGATGCTAACCCTAACCCTAACCCTAACACTATCCTAGGGCTGATGCTAACCCTAACACTAACAATATCCTAGGCCTGATGATATCCATAACCCTAAACCTAACACTATCCTAGGGCTGATGCTAACCCTAACCCTAACACTAACACTATCCTAGGGCTGATGCTAACCCTATCCCTAACCCTAACACTATCCTAGGGCGGATGCTAACCCTATCCCTAACACTAACACTATCCTAGGGCTGATGCTAACCCTAACCCTAACACTTACACTATCCTAGGGCTGATGCTAACCCTAACCCTAACACTATCCTAGGCCTGATGCTAACCCTAACCCTAACACTTACACTATCCTAGGGCTGATGCTAACCCTAACCCTAAACCTAACACTATCCTAGGTCTGATGCTAACCCTAAACCTAACACTATCCTAGGGCTGATGGTAACCCTGACCCTAACCCTAACACTATCCTAGGGCTGATGTTAACCCTAACCCTAACACTATCCTAGGGCTGATGCTAACCCTAACCCTAACCCTAACACTCTCCTAGGGCTGATGCTAACCATAACCCTAACACTATCCTAGGCCTGATGCTAACCCTAACCCTAACACTATCCTAGGGTTGATGCTAACCCTATCCCTAACCCTAACACTCTCCCAGGGCTGAGGCTAACCCTAACCCTAACACTATCCTAGGGCTGATGCTAACCCTAACCCTAACCCTAACACTATCCTAGGGTTGATGCTAACCCTAACCCTAACACTATCCTAGGGCTGATGCTAACCATAACCCTAACCCTAACACTATCCTAGGGCTGATGCTAACCCTAACCCTAACACTATCCTAGGGCTGATGCTAACCCTAACCCTAACCCTAACACTATCCTAGGGCTGATGCTAACCCTAACCCTAACACTATCCTAGGGCTGATGCTAACCCTAACCCTAACACTATCCTAGGGATCATGCTAACCCTAACCCTAACCCTAACACTATCCTAGGGCTGATGCTAACCCTAACCCTAACACTATCCTAGGGCTGATGCTAACCCTAACCCTAACCCTAACACTATCCTAGGGCTGATGCTAACCCTAACCCTAACACTATCCTAGGGCTGATGCTAACCCTATCCCTAACCCTAACACTATCCTAGGGCTGATGCTAACCCTAACCCTATCCCTAACACTATCCTAGAGCTGATGCTAACGCTAACCCTAACCAAAACCCTAATCCTAATGCTATCCTAGGGCTGATGCTAACCCTAACCCTAACCCTAACACTATCCTAGGGCTGATGCTAACCCTAACACTAGCACTATCCTAGGGCTGATGCTAACCCTAACCCTAACCCTAACACTATCCTAGGGCTGATGCTAACCCTAACCCTAACTCTAACACTATCCTAGGGTTGAGGCTAACCCTAACCCTAACACTATCCTACGGCTGATGCTAACCCTAACCCTAACCCTAAAACTATCCTAAGGCTGATGCTAACCCTAACACTAACACTGTCCTAGGCCTGGTGCTAATCCTAACCCTAACCCTAACACTATCCTAGGGCTGATGCTAACCCTAACCCTAATAATATCCTAGGGCTGATGCTAACCCTAACCCTAACCCTAACACTATCCTAGGGCTGATGCTAACCCTAAACCTAACCCTAACACTATCCTAGGGCTGATGCTAACCCTAACCCTAACTCTAACACTATCCTAGGGCTGATGCTAACCCGAACCCTAACAATATCCTAGGCCTGATGATATCCCTAACCCTATACCTAACACTATCCTAGGGCTGATGCTAACCCTAACCCTAACCCTAACACTATCCTAGGGCTGATTCTAACCGTAACTCTAACACTATCCTAGGCCTGACGCTAACCCTAACCCTAACTCTAACACTATCCTAGGCCTGATGCTAACCCTATCCCTAACCCTAACACTCTCCTAGGGCTGAGGCTAACCCTAACCCTGAAACTATCCTAGGGCTGATGCTAACCCTAACCCTAACGCTAACACTATCCTAGGGCTGATGCTAACTCTAACAATAATACTATCCTAGGGCTGATGCTAACCCAAACCCTAACCCTAACACTATCCTAGGGCTGATGCTAACAATAACCCTAATTCTAACACTATCCTAGGGCTGAGGCTAACCCTAACCCTAACCCTATCCTACGGCTGATGCTAACCCTAACCCTAACCCTAACACTATCCTAAGGCTGATGCTAACCCTAACACTAACACTATCCTAGGCCTGGTGCTAACCCTAACCCTAACCCTAACACTATTCTAGGGCTGATGCTAACCCTAACCCTAATAATATCCTAGGGCTGATGCTAACCCTAACCCTAACCCTAACACTATCCTAGGGCTGATGCTAACCCTAACCCTAACTCTAACACTATCCTAGGGCTGATGCTAACCCTAACCCTAACCCTAACACTATCTTAGGGCTGATGCTAACCCTAACACTAACAATATCCTAGGCCTGATGATATCCATAACCCTAAACCTAACACTATCCTAGGGCTGATGCTAACCCTAACATTAACACTAACACTATCCTAGGGCTGATGCTAACCCTATCCCTAACCCTAACACTATCCTAGGGCGGATGCTAACCCTATCCCTAACACTAACACTATCCTAGGGCTGATGCTAACCCTAACCCTAACACTTACACTATCCTAGGGCTGATGCTAACCCTAACCCTAACACTATCCTAGGCCTGATGCTAACCCTAACCCTAACCCTTACACTATCCTAGGGCTGATGCTAACCCTAACCCTAAACCTAACACTATCCTAGGTCTGATGCTAACCCTAAACCTAACACTATCCTAGGGCTGATGCTAACCCTGACCCTAACCCTAACACTATCCTAGGGCTGATGTTAACCCTAACCCTAACACTATCCTAGGGCTGATGCTAACCCTAACCCTAACCCTAACACTCTCCTAGGGCTGATGCTAACCCTAACCCTAACACTATCCTAGGCCTGATGCTAACCCTAACCCTAACACTATCCTAGGGTTGATGCTAACCCTAACCCTAACCCTAACACTATCCTAGGCCTGATGCTAACCCTATCCCTAACCCTAACACTCTCCCAGGGCTGAGGCTAACCCTAACCCTAACACTATCCTAGGGCTGATGGTAACCCTAACCCTAACCCTAACACTATCCTAGGGTTGATGCTAACCCTAACCCTAACACTATCCTAGGGCTGATGCTAACCATAACCCTAACGCTAACACTATCCTAGGGCTGATGCTAACCCTAACCCTAACACTATCCTAGGGCTGATGCTAACCCTAACCCTAACACTATCCTAGGGCTGATGCTAACCCTAACCCTAACCCTAACACTATCCTAGGGCTGATGCTAACCCTAACCCTAACACTAACACTATCCTAGGGCTGATGCTAAACCTAACCCTAACCCTAACACTATCCAAGGGCTGATGCTAACCCTAACACTAACAATATCCTAGGCCTGATGATATCCATAACCCTAAACCTAACACTATCCTAGGGCTGATGCTAACCCTAACCCTAACACTAACACTATCCTAGGGCGGATGCTAACCCTATCCCTAACCCTAACACTATCCTAGGGCTGATGCTAACCCTAACACTAACACTATCCTAGGGCTGATGCTAACCCTAACCCTAACCCTAACACTATCCTAAGGCTGATGCCAACCCTAACACTAACACTATCCTAGGCCTGGTGCTAACCCTAACCCTAACCCTAACACTATCCTAGGGCTGATGCTAACCCTAACCCTAACCCTAACACTATCCTAGGGTTGATGCTAACCCTAATCCTAACACTATCCTAGGGCTGATGCTAAACCTAACCCTAACCCTAACACTATCCTAGGGCTGATGCTAACCCTAACCCTAACACTATCCTAGGGCTGATGCTAACCCTAACCCTAACCCTAACACTATCCTAGGGCTGATGCTAACCCTAACCCTAACACTATCCTAGGGCTGATGCTAACCCTAACCCTAACACTATCCTAGGGATCATGCTAACCCTAACCCTAACCCTAACACTATCCTAGGGCTGATGCTAACCCTAACCCTAACACTATCCTAGGGCTGATGCTAACCCTAACCCTAACCCTAACACTATCTTAGGGCTGATGCTAACCCTAACCCTAACACTATCCTAGGGCTGATGCTAACCCTATCCCTAACCCTAACACTATCCTAGGGCTGATGCTAACCCTAACCCTATCCCTAACACTATCCTAGAGCTGATGCTAACGCTAACCCTAACCAAAACCCTAATCCTAATGCTATCCTAGGGCTGATGTTAACCCTAACCCTAACCCTAACACTATCCTAGGGCTGATGCTAACCCTAACACTAGCACTATCCTAGGGCTGATGCTAATCCTAACCCTAACCCTAACACTATCCTAGGGCTGATGCTAACCCTAACCCTAACTCTAACACTATCCTAGGGCTGAGGCTAACCCTAACCCTAACACTATCCTACGGCTGATGCTAACCCTAACCAAAACCCTAAAACTATCCTAAGGCTGATGCTAACCCTAACACTAACACTGTCCTAGGCCTGGTGCTAATCCTAACCCTAACCCTAACACTATCCTAGGGCTGATGCTAACCCTAACCCTAATAATATCCTAGGGCTGATGCTAACCCTAACCCTAAACCTAACACTATCCTAGGGCTGATGCTAACCCTAAACCTAACCCTAACACTATCCTAGGGCTGATGCTAACCCTAACCCTAACTCTAACACTATCCTAGGGCTGATGCTAACCCGAACCCTAACAATATCCTAGGCCTGATGATATCCCTAACCCTAAACCTAACACTATCCTAGGGCTGATGCTAACCCTAACCCTAACCCTAACACTATCCTAGGGCTGATTCTAACCGTAACTCTAACACTATCCTAGGCCTGACGCTAACCCTAACCCTAACCCTAACACTATCCTAGGCCTGATGCTAACCCTATCCCTAACCCTAACACTCTCCTAGGGCTGAGGCTAACCCTAACCCTGACACTATCCTAGGGCTGATGCTAACCCTAACCCTAACGCTAACACTATCCTAGGGGTGATGCTAACTCTAACAATAATACTATCCTAGGGCTGATGCTAACCCAAACCCTAACCCTAACACTATCCTAGGGCTGATGCTAACAATAACCCTAATTCTAACACTATCCTAGGGCTGAGGCTAACCCTAACCCTAACCCTATCCTACGGCTGATGCTAACCCTAACCCTAACCCTAACACTATCCTAAGGCTGATGCTAACCCTAACACTAACACTATCCTAGGCCTGGTGCTAACCCTAACCCTAACCCTAACACTATTCTAGGGCTGATGCTAACCCTAACCCTAATAATATCCTAGGGCTGATGCTAACCCTAACCCTAACCCTAACACTATCCTAGGGCTGATGCTAACCCTAACCCTAACTCTAACACTATCCTAGGGCTGATGCTAACCCTAACCCTAACCCTAACACTATCCTAGGGCTGATGCTAACCCTAACACTAACAATATCCTAGGCCTGATGATATCCATAACCCTAAACCTAACACTATCCTAGGGCTGATGCTAACCCTAACATTAACACTAACACTATCCTAGGGCTGATGCTAACCCTATCCCTAACCCTAACACTATCCTAGGGCGGATGCTAACCCTATCCCTAACACTAACACTATCCTAGGGCTGATGCTAACCCTAACCCTAACACTTACACTATCCTAGGGCTGATGCTAACCCTAACCCTAACACTATCCTAGGCCTGATGCTAAACCTAACCCTAACCCTTACACTATCCTAGGGCTGATGCTAACCCTAACCCTAAACCTAACACTATCCTAGGTCTGATGCTAACCCTAAACCTAACACTATCCTAGGGCTGATGCTAACCCTGACCCTAACCCTAACACTATCCTAGGGCTGATGTTAACCCTAACCCTAACACTATCCTAGGGCTGATGCTAACCCTAACCCTAACCCTAACACTCTCCTAGGGCTGATGCTAACCCTAACCCTAACACTATCCTAGGCCTGATGCTAACCCTAACCCTAACACTATCCTAGGGTTGATGCTAACCCTAACCCTAACCCTAACACTATCCTAGGCCTGATGCTAACCCTATCCCTAACCCTAACACTCTCCCAGGGCTGAGGCTAACCCTAACCCTAACACTATCCTAGGGCTGATGGTAACCCTAACCCTAACCCTAACACTATCCTAGGGTTGATGCTAACCCTAACCCTAACACTATCCTAGGGCTGATGCTAACCATAACCCTAACGCTAACACTATCCTAGGGCTGATGCTAACCCTAACCCTAACACTATCCTAGGGCTCATGCTAACCCTAACCCTAACCCTAACACTATCCTAGGGCTGATGCTAACCCTAACCCTAACACTATCCTAGGGCTGATGCTAACCCTAACCCTAACCCTAACACTATCCTAGGGCTGATGCTAACCCTAACCCTAACACTATCCTAGGGCTGATGCTAACCCTATCCCTAACCCTAACACTATCCTAGGGCTGATGCTAACCCTAACCCTATCCCTAACACTATCCTAGAGCTGATGCTAACGCTAACCCTAACCAAAACCCTAATCCTAATGCTACCCTAGGGCTGATGCTAACCCTAACCCTAACCCTAACACTATCCTAGGGCTGATGCTAACCCTAACACTAGCACTATCCTAGGGCTGATGCTAACCCTAACCCTAACCCTAACACTATCCTAGGGCTGATGCTAACCCTAACCCTAACTCTAACACTATCCTAGGGCTGAGGCTAACCCTAACCCTAACACTATCCTACGGCTGATGCTAACCCTAACCCTAACCCTAACACTATCCTAGGGCTGATGCTAACCCTAACCCTAACCCTAACACTATCCTAGGGCTGATGCTAACCCTAACCCTAACTCTAACACTATCCTAGGGCTGATGCTAACCCGAACCCTAACAATATCCTAGGCCTGATGATATCCCTAACCCTAAACCTAACACTATCCTAGGGCTGATGCTAACCCTAACCCTAACCCTAACACTATCCTAGGGCTGATTCTAACCGTAACCCTAACACTATCCTAGGCCTGACGCTAACCCTAACCCTAACCCTAACACTATCCTAGGCCTGATGCTAACCCTATCCCTAACCCTAGCACTCTCCTAGGGCTGAGGCTAACCCTAACCCTAACACTATCCTAGGGCTGATGCTAACCCTAACCCAAACGCTAACACTATCCTAGGGCTGATGCTAACTCTAACACTAACACTATCCTAGGGCTTATGCTAACACAAACCCTAACCCTAACACTATCCTAGGGCTGATGCTAACAATAACCCTAATTCTAACACTATCCTAGGGCTGAGGCTAACCCTAACCCTACCCCTATCCTACGGCTGATGCTAACCCTAACCCTAACCCTAACACTATCCTAAGGCTGATGCTAACCCTAACACTAACACTATCCTAGGCCGGGTGCTAACCCTAACCCTAACCCTAACACTATTCTAGGGCTGATGCTAACCCTAACCCTAATAATATCCTAGGGCTCATGCTAACCCTAACCGTAACCCTAACACTATCCTAGGGCTGATGCTAACCCTAACCCTAACACTAACACTATCCTAGGGCTGATGCTAAACCTAACCCTAACCCTAACACTATCCAAGGGCTGATGCTAACCCTAACACTAACAATATCCTAGGCCTGATGATATCCATAACCCTAAACCTAACACTATCCTAGGGCTGATGCTAACCCTAACCTTAACACTAACACTATCCTAGTTCTGATGCTAACCCTATCCCTAACCCTAAAACTATCCTAGGGCGGATGCTAACCCTATCCCTAACCCTAACACTATCCTAGGGCTGATGCTAACCCTAACACTAACACTATCCTAGGGCTGATGCTAACCCTAACCCTAACCCTAACACTATCCTAAGGCTGATGCTAACCCTAACACTAACACTATCCTAGGCCTGGTGCTAACCCTAACCCTAACCCTAACACTATCCTAGGGCTGATGCTAACCCTAACCCTAACCCTAACACTATCCTAGGGTTGATGCTAACCCTAATCCTAACACTATCCTAGGGCTGATGCTAAACCTAACGCTAACCCTAACACTATCCTAGGGCTGATGCTAACCCTAACCCTAACACTATCCTAGGGCTGATGCTAACCCTAACCCTAACCCTAACACTATCCTAGGGCTGATGCTAACCCTAACCCTAACACTATCCTAGGGCTGATGCTAACCCTAACCCTAACCCTAACACTATCCTAAGTCTGATGCTAACCCTAGCCCTCACACTATCCTAGGCCTGATGTTAACCCTAACCCTAACCTTAACACTATCCTAGGGCTGATGCTAACCCTAACCCTAACACTAACACTATCCTAGAGCTGATGCTAACCGTAACCCTAACAATATCCTAGGCCTGATGATAACCCTAACCCTAACCCTAACACTATCCTAGGGTTTATGTTAACCCTAACACTAACACTATCCTAGGGCTGATGCTAACCCTAACACTAACACTATCCTAGGGCTGATGCTAACCCTAACACTAACCCTAACACTATCCTAGGGCTGATGCTAACCCTAACCCTAACTCTAACACTATCTTAGGGCTGAGGCTAACCCTAACCCAAACACTATCCTACGGCTGATGCTAACTCTAACCCTAACCCTAACACTATCCTAAGGCTGATGCTAACCCTAACACTAACACTATCCTGGGCCTGGTGCTAACCCTAACCCTAACCCTAACACTATCCTAGGGCTGATGCTAACCCTAACGCTAACCCTAACACTATCCTAGGGCTGATGCTAACCCTAACCCTAACACTTACACTATCCTAGGGCTGATGCTAACCCTAACCCTAACACTATCCTAGGCCTGATGCTAACCCTAACCCTAACACTTACACTATCCTAGGGATGATTCTAACCCTAACCCTAAACCTAACACTATCCTAGGTCTGATGCTAACCCTAAACCTAACACTATCCTAGGGCTGATGCTAACCCTAACCCTAACCCTAACACTATCCTAGGGATGATGTTAACCCTAACCCTAAAACTATCCTAGGGCTGATGCTAACCCTAACCCTAACCGAACACTATCCTAAGGCTGATGCTAACCCTAACACAAACACTGTCCAAGGCTGGTGCTAACCCTAACCCTAACCCTAACACTATCCTAGGGCTGATGCTAACCCTAACCCTAATAATATCCTAGGGCTGATGCTAACCCTAACCCTAAGCCTAACACTATCCTAGGGCTGATGCTAACCCTAACCCTAACCCTAACACTATCCTAGGGCTGATTCTAACCCTAACCCTAACTCTAACACTATCCTAGGGCTGATGCTAACCCGAACCCTAACCCTAACACTATCCTAGGGCTGATTCTAACCGTAACCCTAACACTATCCTAGGCCTGACGCTAACCCTAACCCTAACCCTAACACTATCCTAGGCCTGATGCTAACCCTATCCCTAACCCTAGCACTCTCTTAGGGCTGAGGCTAACCCTAACCCTAACACTATCCTAGGGCTGATGCTAACCCTAACCTTAACGCTAACACTATCCTAGGGCTGATGCTAACTCTAACACTAACACTATCCTAGGGCTTATGCTAACACAAACCCTAACCCTAACACTATCCTAGGGCTGATGCTAACAATAACCCTAATTCTAACACTATCCTAGGGCTGAGGCTAACCCTAACCCTACCCCTATCCTACGGCTGATGCTAACCCTAACCCTAACCCTAACACTATCCTAAGGCTGATGCTAACCCTAACACTAACACTATCCTAGGCCGGGTGCTAACCCTAACCCTAACCCTAACACTATTCTAGGGCTGATGCTAACCCTAACCCTAATAATATCCTAGGGCTCATGCTAACCCTAACCGTAACCCTAACACTATCCTAGGGCTGATGCTAACCCTAACCCTAACACTAACACTATCCTAGGGCTGATGCTAAACCTAACCCTAAACCTAACACTATCCAAGGGCTGATGCTAACCCTAACACTAACAATATCCTAGGCCTGATGATATCCATAACCCTAAACCTAACACTATCCTAGGGCTGATGCTAACCCTAACCCTAACACTAACACTATCCTAGGGCTGATGCTAACCCTATCCCTAACCCTAAAACTATCCTAGGGCGGATGCTAACCCTATCCCTAACCCTAACACTATCCTAGGGCTGATGCTAACCCTAACACTAACACTATCCTAGGGCTGATGCTAACCCTAACCCTAACCCTAACACTATCCTAAGGCTCATGCTAACCCTAACACTAACACTATCCTAGGCCTGGTGCTAACCCTAACCCTAACCCTAACACTATCCTAGGGCTGATGCTAACCCTAACCCTAACCCTAACACTATCCTAGGGTTGATGCTAACCCTAATCCTAACACTATCCTAGGGCTGATGCTAAACCTAACCCTAACCCTAACACTATCCTAGGGCTGATGCTAACCCTAACCCTAACACTATCCTAGGGCTGATGCTAACCCTAACCCTAACCCTAACACTATCCTAGGGCTGATGCTAACCCTAACCCTAACACTATCCTAGGGCTGATGCTAACCCTAACCCTAACCCTAACACTATCCTAAGTCTGATGCTAACCCTAGCCCTCACACTATCCTAGGCCTGATGTTAACCCTAACCCTAACCTTAACACTATCCTAGGGCTGATGCTAACCCTAACCCTAACCCTAACACTATCCTAGAGCTAATGCTAACCGTAACCCTAACAATATCCTAGGCCTGATGATAACCCTAACCCTAACCCTAACACTATCCTAGGGTTTATGTTAACCCTAACACTAACACTATCCTAGGGCTGATGCTAACCCTAACACTAACACTATCCTAGGGCTGATGCTAACCCTAACACTAACCCTAACACTATCCTAGGGCTGATGCTAACCCTAACCCTAACTCTAACACTATCTTAGGGCTGAGGCTAACCCTAACCCAAACACTATCCTACGGCTGATGCTAACTCTAACCCTAACCCTAACACTATCCTAAGGCTGATGCTAACCCTAACACTAACACTATCCTGGGCCTGGTGCTAACCCTAACCCTAACCCTAACACTATCCTAGGGCTGATGCTAACCCTAACGCTAAACCTAACACTATCCTAGGTCTGATGCTAACCCTAAACCTAACACTATCCTAGGGCTGATGCTAACCCTAACCCTAACCCTAACACTATCCTAGGGCTGATGTTAACCCTAACCCTAAAACTATCCTAGGGCTGATGCTAACCCTAACCCTAACCCTAACACTATCCTAGGCCTGATGCTAACCCTAACCCTAACACTATCCTAGGGCTGATGCTAACCATAACCCTAACCCTAACACTATCCTAGGCCTGATGCTAACCCTATCCCTAACCCTAACACTCTCCCAGGGCTGAGGCTAACCCTAACCCTAACACTATCCTAGGGCTGCTGCTAACCATAACCCTAACCCTAACACTATCCTAGGGCTGATGCTAACCCTAACCCTAACACTATCCTAGGGCTCATGCTAACCCTAACCCTAACCCTAACACTATCCTAGGGCTGATGCTACCCCTAACCCTAACACTATCCTAGGGCTGATGCTAACCCTAACCCTAACCCTAACACTATCCTAGGGCTGATGCTAACTCTAACCCTAACACTATCCTAGGGCTGATGCTAACCCTATCCCTAACCCTAACAATATCCTAGGGCTGATGCTAACCCTAACCCTATCCCTAACACTATCCTAGAGCTGATGCTAACGCTAACCCTAACCAAAACCCTAATCCTAATGCTATCCAAGGGCTGATGCTAACCCTAACCCTAACCCTAACACTATCCTAGGGCTGATGCTAACCCTAACACTAGCACTATCCTAGGGCTGATGCTAACCCTAACCCTAACCCTAACACTATCCTAGGGCTGATGCTAACCCTAACCCTAACTCTAACACTATCCTAGGGCTGAGGCTAACCCTAACCCTAACACTAACACTATCCTAGGGCTGATGCTAAACCTAACCCTAACCCTAACACTATCCAAGGGCTGATGCTAACCCTAACACTAACAATATCCTAGGCCTGATGATATCCATAACCCTAAACCTAACACTATCCTAGGGCTGATGCTAACCCTAACCCTAACACTAACACTATCCTAGGGCTGATGCTAACCCTATCCCTAACCCTAAAACTATCCTAGGGCGGATGATAACCCTATCCCTAACCCTAACACTATCCTAGGGCTGATGCTAACCCTAACACTAACACTATCCTAGGGCTGATGCTAACCCTAACCCTAACCCTAACACTATCCTAAGGCTCATGCTAACCCTAACACTAACACTATCCTAGGCCTGGTGCTAACCCTAACCCTAACCCTAACACTATCCTAGGGCTGATGCTAACCCTAACCCTAACCCTAACACTATCCTAGGGTTGATGCTAACCCTAATCCTAACACTATCCTAGGGCTGATGCTAAACCTAACCCTAACCCTAACACTATCCTAGGGCTGATGCTAACCCTAACCCTAACACTGTCCTAGGGCTGATGCTAACCCTAACCCTAACCCTAACACTATCCTAGGGCTGATGCTAACCCTAACCCTAACACTATCCTAGGGCTGATGCTAACCCTAACCCTAACCCTAACACTATCCTAAGTCTGATGCTAACCCTAGCCCTCACACTATCCTAGGCCTGATGTTAACCCTAACCCTAACCTTAACACTATCCTAGGGCTGATGCTAACCCTAACCCTAACCCTAACACTATCCTAGAGCTAATGCTAACCGTAACCCTAACAATATCCTAGGCCTGATGATAACCCTAACCCTAACCCTAACACTATCCTAGGGTTTATGTTAACCCTAACACTAACACTATCCTAGGGCTGATGCTAACCCTAACACTAACACTATCCTAGGGCTGATGCTAACCCTAACACTAACCGTAACACTATCCTAGGGCTGATGCTAACCCTAACCCTAACTCTAACACTATCTTAGGGCTGAGGCTAACCCTAACCCAAACACTATCCTACGGCTGATGCTAACTCTAACCCTAACCCTAACACTATCCTAAGGCTGATGCTAACCCTAACACTAACACTATCCTGGGCCTGGTGCTAACCCTAACCCTAACCCTAACACTATCCTAGGGCTGATGCTAACCCTAACGCTAACCCTAACACTATCCTAGGGCTGATGCTAACCCTAACCCTAACACTTACACTATCCTAGGGCTGATGCTAACCCTAACCCTAACACTATCCTAGGCCTGATGCTAACCCTAACCCTAACACTTACACTATCCTAGGGCTGATGCTAACCCTAACCCTAAACCTAACACTATCCTAGGTCTGATGCTAACCCTAAACCTAACACTATCCTAGGGCTGATGCTAACCCTAACCCTAACCCTAACACTATCCTAGGGCTGATGTTAACCCTAACCCTAAAACTATTTTAGGGCTGATGCTAACCCTAACCCTAACCCTAACACTATCCTAGGCCTGATGCTAACCCTAACCCTAACACTATCCTAGGGCTGATGCTAACCATAACCCTAACCCTAACACTATCCTAGGCCTGATGCTAACCCTATCCCTAACCCTAACACTCTCCCAGGGCTGAGGCTAACCCTAACCCTAACACTATCCTAGGGCTGCTGCTAACCATAACCCTAACCCTAACACTATCCTAGGGCTGATGCTAACCCTAACCCTAACACTATCCTAGGGCTCATGCTAACCCTAACCCTAACCCTAACACTATCCTAGGGCTGATGCTAACCCTAACCCTAACACTATCCTAGGGCTGATGCTAACCCTAACCCTAACCCTAACACTATCCTAGGGCTGATGCTAACTCTAACCCTAACACTATCCTAGGGCTGATGCTAACCCTATCCCTAACCCTAACACTATCCTAGGGCTGATGCTAACCCTAACCCTATCCCTAACACTATCCTAGAGCTGATGCTAACGCTAACCCTAACCAAAACCCTAATCCTAATGCTATCCTAGGGCTGATGCTAACCCTAACCCTAACCCTAACACTATCCTAGGGCTGATGCTAACCCTAACACTAGCACTATCCTAGGGCTGATGCTAACCCTAACCCTAACCCTAACACTATCCTAGGGCTGATGCTAACCCTAACCCTAACTCTAACACTATCCTAGGGCTGAGGCTAACCCTAACCCTAACACTATCCTACGGCTGATGCTAACCCTAACCCTAACCCTAACACTATCCTAGGCCTGATGCTAACCCTATCCCTAACCCTAGCACTCTCCTAGGGCTGAGGCTAACCCTAACCCTAACACTATCCTAGGGCTGATGCTAACCCTAACCCTAACGCTAACACTATCCTAGGGCTGATGCTAACTCTAACACTAACACTATCCTAGGGCTGATGCTAACACAAACCCTAACCCTAACACTATCCTAGGGCTGATGCTAACAATAACCCTAATTCTAACACTATCCTAGGGCTGAGGCTAACCCTAACCCTACCCCTATCCTACGGCTGATGCTAACCCTAACCCTAACCCTAACACTATCCTAAATCTGATGCTAACCCTAGCCCTCACACTATCCTAGGCCTGATGATAACCCTAACCCTAACCTTAACACTATCCTAGGGCTGATGCTAACCCTAACCATAACCCTAACACTATCCTAGAGCTGATGCTAACCCTAACCCAAACAATATCCTAGGAATGATGATAACCCTAACCCTAACCCTAACACTATCCTAGGGTTTATGTTAACCCTAACCCTAACACTATCCTAGGGCTGATGCTAACCCTAACCCTAACACTATCCTAGGGCTGATGCTAACCCTAACCCTAACTCTAACACTATCCTAGGGCTGAGGCTAACCCTAACCCTAACACTATCCTACGGCTGATGCTAACCCTAACCCTAACCCTAACACTATCCTAAGGCTGATGCTAACCCTAACACTAACACTGTCCAAGGCTGGTGCTAACCCTAACCCTAACCCTAACACTATCCTAGGGCTGATGCTAACCCTAACCCTAATAATATCCTAGGGCTGATGCTAACCCTAACCCTAACCCTAACACTATCCTAGGGCTGATGCTAACCCTAACCCTAACCCTAACACTATCCTAGGGCTGATTCTAACCCTAACCCTAACTCTAACACTATCCTAGGGCTGATGCTAACCCTATCCCTAACCCTAACACTATCCTAGGGCGGATGCTAACCCTATCCCTAACCCTAACACTATCCTAGGGCTGATGCTAACCCTAACACTAACACTATCCTAGGGCTGATGCTAACCCTAACCCTAACCCTAACACTATCCTAAGGCTGATGCTAACCCTAACACTAACACTATCCTAGGCCTGGTGCTAACCCTAACCCTAACCCTAACACTATCCTAGGGCTGATGCTAACCCTAACCCTAACCCTAACACTATCCTAGGGTTGATGCTAACCCTAATCCTAACACTATCCTAGGGCTGATGCTAACCCTAACCCTAACCCTAACACTATCCTAGGGCTGATGCTAACCCTAACCCTAACACTATCCTAGGGCTGATGCTAACCCTAACCCTAACCCTAACACTATCTTAGGGCTGATGCTAACCCTAACCCTAACACTATCCTAGGGCTGATGCTAACCCTAACCCTAACACTAACACTATCCTAGGGCTGATGCTAACCCTAACACTAACACTATCCTAGGGCTGATGATAACCCTAACCCTAACTCTAACACTATCTTAGGGCTGAGGCTAACCCTAACCCAAACACTATCCTACGGCTGATGCTAACTCTAACCCTAACCCTAACACTATCCTAAGGCTGATGCTAACCCTAACACTAACACTATCCTGGGCCTGGTGCTAACCCTAACCCTAACCCTAACACTATCCTAGGGCTGATGCTAACCCTAACGCTAACTCTAACACTCTCCTAGGCCTGATGCTAACCCTAACCCTAACACTTACACTATCCTAGGGCTGATGCAAACCCTAACCCTAACCCTAACACTATCCTAGGTATGATGCTAACCCTAAACCTAACACTATCCTAGGGCTGATGCTAACCCTAACCCTAACACTATCCTAGGGCTGATGCTAACCCTAACCCTAACCCTAACACTATCCTAGGCCTGATGCTAACCCTATCCCTAACCCTAACACTCTCCTAGGGCTGAGGCTAACCCTAACCCTAACACTATCCTAGGGCTGATGCTAACCCTAACCCTAACCCTAACACTATCCTAGAGTTGATGCTAACCCTAACCCTAACACTATCCTAGGGCTGATGCTAACCATAATCCTAACCCTAACACTATCCTAGGGCTGATGCTAACGCTAACCCTAACACTATCCTAGGGCTAATGCTAACCCTAACCCTAACACTAACACTATCCTGGGGCTGATGCTAACCCTAACCCTAACACTATCCTAGGGCTGATGCTAACCCTAACCCTAACCCTAACACTATCCTAGGGCTGATGCTAACCCTAACCCTAACCCTAACACTATCCTAGAGCTGATGCTAACGCTAACCCTAACCCAAACCCTAACACTATCCTAGTGCTGATGCTAACCCTAACACTAACACTATCCTAGGGCAGATGCTAACCCTAACCCTAACCCTAACACTGTCCTAGGGCTGATGCTAACCCTAACCCTAACTCTAACACTATCCTAGGGCTGAGGCTAACCCTAACCCTAACACTATCCTACGGCTGATGCTAACCCTAACCCTAACCCTAACACTATCCTAAGGCTGATGCTAGCCTTAACACTAACACTATCCTAGGCCTGGTTCTAACCCTAACCCTAACCCTAACACTATCCTAGGGCTGATGCTAATCCTAACCCTAATAATATCCTAGGGTTGATGCTAACCCTAACCCTAACCCAAACACTATCCTAGGGCTGATGCTAACCCTAACCCTAACCCTAACACTATCCTAGGGCTGATGATAACCCTAACCCTAACTCTAACACTATCCTAGGGCTGATTCTAACCCTAACACTAACACTATCCTAGGGCTGATGCTAACCCAAACCCTAACCCTAACACTATCCTAGGGCTGATGCTAACACTAACCCTAACTCTAACACTATCCTAAGGCTTAGGCTAACCCTAACCCTAACACTATCCTACGGCTGATGCTAACCCTAACCCTAACCCTAACACTATCCTAAGGCTGATGCTAACCCTAACACTAACACTATCCTAGGCCTGGTGCTAACCCTAACCCTATCCCTAACACTATTCTAGGGCTGATGCTAACCCTAACCCTAATAATATCCTAGGGCTGATGCTAACCCTAACCCTAACCCTAACACTATCCTAGGGCTGATGCTAACCCTAACCCTAACCCTAACACTGTCCTAGGGCTGATGCAAACCCTAACACTAACAATATCCTAGGCCTGATGATATCCATAACCCTAAACCTAACACTATCCTAGGGCTGATGCTAACCCTAACCCTAACCCTAACACTATCCTAGGGCTGATTCTAACCCTAACCCTAACCCTAACACTATCCTAAATCTGATGCTAACCCTAGCCCTCACACTATCCTAGGCCTGATGATAACCCTAACCCTAACCTTAACACTATCCTAGGGCTGATGCTAACCCTAACCATAACCCTAACACTATCCTAGAGCTGATGCTAACCCTAACCCTAACAATATCCTAGGAATGATGATAACCCTAACCCTAACCCTAACACTATCCTAGGGTTTATGTTAACCCTAACCCTAACACTATCCTAGGGCTGATGCTAACCCTAACACTAACACTATCCTAGGGCTGATGCTAACCCTAACCCTAACCCTAACACTATCCTAGGGCTGATGCTAACCCTAACCCTAACTCTAACACTATCCTAGGGCTGAGGCTAACCCTAACCCTAACACTATCCTACGGCTGATGCTAACCCTAACCCTAACCCTAACACTATCCTAAGGCTGATGCTAACCCTAACACTAACACTGTCCAAGGCTGGTGCTAACCCTAACCCTAACAATAACACTATCCTAGGGCTGATGCTAACCCTAACCCTAATAATATCCTAGGGCTGATGCTAACCCTAACCCTAACCCTAACACTATCCTAGGGCTGATGCTAAACCTAACCCTAACCCTAACACTATCCTAGGGCTGATTCTAACCCTAACCCTAACTCTAACACTATCCTAGGGCTGATGCTAACCCGAACCCTAACAATATCCTAGGCCTGATGATATCCCTAACCCTAAACCTAACACTATCCTAGGGCTGATGCTAACCCTAACCCTAACCCTAACACTATCCTAGGGCTGATTCTAACCGTAACCCTAACACTATCCTAGGCCTGACGCTAACCCTAACCCTAACCCTAACACTATCCTAGGCCTGATGCTAACCCTATCCCTAACCCTAGCACTCTCCTAGGGCTGAGGCTAACCCTAACCCTAATACTATCCTAGGGATGATGCTAACCCTAACCTTAACGCTAACACTATCCTAGGGCTGATGCTAACTCTAACACTAACACTATCCTAGGGCTGATGCTAACACAAACCCTAACCCTAACACTATCCTAGGGCTGATGCTAACAATAACCCTAATTCTAACACTATCCTAGGGCTGAGGCTAACCCTAACCCTACCCCTATCCTACGGCTGATGCTAACCCTAACCCTAACCCTAACACTATCCTAAGGCTGATGCTAACCCTAACACTAACAGTATCCTAGGCCTGGTGCTAACCCTAACCCTAACCCTAACACTATTCTAGGGCTGAAGCTAACCCTAACCCTAATAATATCCTAGGGCTCATGCTAACCCTAACCCTAACCCTAACACTATCCTAGGGCTGATGCTAACCCTAACCCTAACACTAACACTATCCTAGGGCTGATGCTAAACCTAACCCTAACCCTAACACTATCCAAGGGCTGATGCTAACCCTAACCCGAACACTAACACTATCCTAGGGCTGATGCTAACCCTATCCCTAACCCTAACACTATCCTAGGGCGGATGCTAACCCTATCACTAACCCTAACACTATCCTAGGGCTGATGCTAACCCTAACACTAACACTATCCTAGGGCTGATGCTAACCCTAACCCTAACCCTAACACTATCCTAAGGCTGATGCCAACCCTAACACTAACACTATCCTAGGCCTGGTGCTAACCCTAACCCTAACCCTAACACTATCCTAGGGTTGATGCTAACCCTAATCCTAACACTATCCTAGGGCTGATGCTAACCCTAACCCTAACCCTAACACTATCCTAGGGCTGATGCTAACCCTAACCCTAACACTATCCTAGGGCTGATGCTAACCCTAACCCTAACCCTAACACTATCCTAGGGCTGATGCTAACCCTAACCCTAACACTATCCTAGGGCTGATGCTAACCCTAACCCTAACACTAACACTATCCTAGGGTTTATGTTAACCCTAACACTAACACTATCCTAGGGCTGATGCTAACCCTAACACTAACACTATCCTAGGGCTGATGCTAACCCTAACACTAACACTATCCTAGGGCTGATGATAACCCTAACCCTAACTCTAACACTATCTTAGGGCTGAGGCTAACCCTAACCCAAACACTATCCTACGGCTGATGCTAACTCTAACCCTAACCCTAACACTATCCTAAGGCTGATGCTAACCCTAACACTAACACTATCCTGGGCCTGGTGCTAACCCTAACCCTAACCCTAACACTATCCTAGGGCTGATGCTAACCCTAACGCTAACCCTAACACTATCCTCGGGCTGATGCTAACCCTAACCCTAACACTCTCCTAGGCCTGATGCTAACCCTAACCCTAACACTTACACTATCCTAGGGCTGATGCAAACCCTAACCCTAACCCTAACACTATCCTAGGTCTGATGCTAACCCTAAACCTAACACTATCCTAGGGCTGATGCTAACCCTAACCCTAACACTATCCTAGGGCTGATGCTAACCCTAACCCTAACCCTAACACTATCCTAGGCCTGATGCTAACCCTATCCCTAACCCTAACACTCTCCTAGGGCTGAGGCTAACCCTAACCCTAACACTATCCTAGGGCTGATGCTAACCCTAACCCTAACCCTAACACTATCCTAGAGTTGATGCTAACCCTAACCCTAACACTATCCAAGGGCTGATGCTAACCATAATCCTAACCCTAACACTATCCTAGGGCTGATGCTAACGCTAACCCTAACACTATCCTAGGGCTAATGCTAACCCTAACCCTAACACTAACACTATCCTGGGGCTGATGCTAACCCTAACCCTAACACTATCCTAGGGCTGATGCTAACCCTAACCCTAACCCTAACACTATCCTAGGGCTGATGCTAACCCTAACCCTATCCCTAACACTATCCTAGAGCTGATGCTAACGCTAACCCTAACCCAAACCCTAACACTATCCTAGTGCTGATGCTAACCCTAACACTAACACTATCCTAGGGCAGATGCTAACCCTAACCCTAACCCTAACACTGTCCTAGGGCTGATGCTAACCCTAACCCTAACTCTAACACTATCCTAGGGCTGAGGCTAACCCTAACCCTAACACTATCCTACGGCTGATGCTAACCCTAACCCTAACCCTAACACTATCCTAAGGGTAATGCTAACCCTAACACTAACACTATCCTAGGCCTGGTTCTAACCCTAACCCTAACCCTAACACTATCCTAGGGCTGATGCTAACCCTAACCCTAATAATATCCTAGGGTTGATGCTAACCCTAACCCTAACTCAAACACTATCCTAGGGCTGATGCTAACCCTAACCCTAACCCTAACACTATCCTAGGGCTGATGATAACCCTAACCCTAACTCTAACACTATCCTAGGGCTGATGCTAACCCTAACCCTAACAATATCCTAGGCCTGATGATATCCCTAACCCTAAACCTAACACTATCCTAGGGCTGAGGCTAACCCTAACCCTAACGCTAACACTATCCTAGGGCTGATGCTAACCCTAACACTAACACTATCCTAGGGCTGATGCTAACCCAAACCCTAACCCTAACACTATCCTAGGGCTGATGCTAACACTAACCCTAACTCTAACACTATCCTAGGGCTTAGGCTAACCCTAACCCTAACACTATCCTACGGCTGATGCTAACCCTAACCCTAACCCTCACACTATCCTAAGGCTGATGCTAACCCTAACACTAACACTATCCTAGGCCTGGTGCTAACCCTAACCCTATCCCTAACACTATTCTAGGGCTGATGCTAACCCTAACCCTAATAATATCCTAGGGCTGATGCTAACCCTAACCCTAACCCTAACACTATCCTAGGGCTGATGCTAACCCTAACCCTAACCCTAACACTGTCCTAGGGCTGATGCTAACCCTAACACTAACAATATCCTAGGCCTGATGATATCCATAACCCTAAACCTAACACTATCCTAGGGCTGATGCTAACCCTAACCCTAACCCTAACACTATCCTAGGGCTGATTCTAACCCTAACCCTAACCCTAACACTATCCTAAATCTGATGCTAACCCTAGCCCTCACACTATCCTAGGCCTGATGATAACCCTAACCCTAACCTTAACACTATCCTAGGGCTGATGCTAACCCTAACCATAACCCTAACACTATCCTAGAGATGATGCTAACCCTAACCCTAACAATATCCTAGGAATGATGATAACCCTAACCCTAACCCTAACACTATCCTAGGGTTTATGTTAACCCTAACCCTAACACTATCCTAGGGCTGATGCTAACCCTAACACTAACACTATCCTAGGGCTGATGCTAACCCTAACCAAAACCCTAACACTATCCTAGGGCTGATGCTAACCCTAACACTAACACTATCCTAGGGCTGATGCTAACCCAAACCCTAACCCTAACACTATCCTAGGGCTGATGCTAACACTAACCCTAACTCTAACACTATCCTAGGGCTGAGGCTAACCCTAACCCTAACACTATCCTAGGGCTGATGCTAACCCTAACCCTAACCCTAACACTATCCTAAGGCTAATGCTAACCCTAACACTAACACTATCCTAGGCCTGGTGCTAACTCTAACCCTATCCCTAACACTATTCTAGGGCTGATGCTAACCCTAACCCTAATAATATCCTAGGGCTGATGCTAACCCTAACCCTAACCCTAACACTATCCTAGGGCTGATGCTAACACTAACCCTAACTCTAACACTATCCTAGGGCTGAGGCTAACCCTAACACTAACACTATCCTAGGCCTGGTGCTAACCCTAACCCTATCCCTAACACTATTCTAGGGCTGATGCTAACCCTAACCCTAATAATATCCTAGGGCTGATGCTAACCCTAACCCTAACCCTAACACTATCCTAGGGCTGATGCTAACCCTAACCCTAAGCCTAACACTATCCTAGGGCTGATGCTAACCCTAACCCTAACCCTAACACTGTCCTAGGGCTGATGCTAACCCTAACACTAACAATATCCTAGGTCTGATGATATCCATAACCCTAAACCTAACACTATCCTAGGGCTGATGCTAACCCTAACCCTAACCCTAACACTATCCTAGGGCTGATTCTAACCCTAACCCTAACCCTAACACTATCCTAAGTCTGATGCTAACCCTAGCCCTCACACTATCCTAGGCCTGATGATAACCCTAACCCTAACCTTAACACTATCCTAGGGCTGATGCTAACCCTAACCCTAACCCTAACACTATCCTAGAGCTGATGCTAACCCTAACCCTAACAATATCCTAGGAATGATGATAACCCAAACCCTAACCCTAACACTATCCTAGGGTTTATGTTAACCCTAACCCTAACACTATCCTAGGGCTGATTCTAACCCTAACACTAACACTATCCTAGGGCTGATGCTAACCCTAACCCTAACACTAACACTATCCTAGGGCTGATGCTAACCCTTACCCTAACTCTAACACTATCTTAGGGCTGAGGCTAACCCTAACCCTAACACTATCCTACGGCTGATGCTAACCCTAACCCTAACCCTAACACTATCCTAGGGCTGATGCTAACCCAAACCCTAACCCTAACACTATCCTAGGGCTGATGCTAACACTAACCCTAACTCTAACACTATCCTAGGGCTGAGGCTAACCCTAACCCTAACACTCTCCTAAGGCTGATGCTAACCCTAACACTAACACTATCCTAGGCCTGGTGCTAACCCTAACCCTATCCCTAACACTATTCTAGGGCTGATGCTAACCCTAACCCTAATAATATCCTAGGGCTGATGCTAACCCTAACCCTAACCCTAACACTATCCTAGGGCTGATGCTAACCCTAACCCTAACCCTAACACTGTCCTAGGGCTGATGCAAACCCTAACACTAACAATATCCTAGGCCTGATGATATCCATAACCCTAAACCTAACACTATCCTAGGGCTGATACTAACCCTAACCCTAACCCTAACACTATCCTAGGGCTGATTCTAACCCTAACCCTAACCCTAACACTATCCTAAATCTGATGCTAACCCTAACCCTAACAATATCCTAGGAATGATGATAACCCTAACCCTAACCCTAACACTATCCTAGGGTTTATGTTAACCCTAACCCTAACACTATCCTAGGGCTGATGCTAACCCTAACACTAACACTATCCTAGGGCTGATGCTAACCCTAACCCTAACCCTAACACTATCCTAGGGCTGATGCTAACCCTAACCCTAACTCTAACACTATCCTAGGGCTGAGGCTAACCCTAACCCTAACACTATCCTACGGCTGATGCTAACCCTAACCCTAACCCTAACACTATCCTAAGGCTGATGCTAACCCTAACACTAACACTGTCCAAGGCTGGTGCTAACCCTAACCCTAACAATAACACTATCCTAGGGCTGATGCTAACCCTAACCCTAATAATATCCTAGGGCTGATGCTAACCCTAACCCTAACCCTAACACTATCCTAGGGCTGATGCTAAACCTAACCCTAACCCTAACACTATCCTAGGGCTGATTCTAACCCTAACCCTAACTCTAACACTATCCTAGGGCTGATGCTAACCCGAACCCTAACAATATCCTAGGCCTGATGATATCCCTAACCCTAAACCTAACACTATCCTAGGGCTGATGCTAACCCTAACCCTAACCCTAACACTATCCTAGGGCTGATTCTAACCGTAACCCTAACACTATCCTAGGCCTGACGCTAACCCTAACCCTAACCCTAACACTATCCTAGGCCTGATGCTAACCCTATCCCTAACCCTAGCACTCTCCTAGGGCTGAGGCTAACCCTAACCCTAATACTATCCTAGGGATGATGCTAACCCTAACCTTAACGCTAACACTATCCTAGGGCTGATGCTAACTCTAACACTAACACTATCCTAGGGCTGATGCTAACACAAACCCTAACCCTAACACTATCCTAGGGCTGATGCTAACAATAACCCTAATTCTAACACTATCCTAGGGCTGAGGCTAACCCTAACCCTACCCCTATCCTACGGCTGATGCTAACCCTAACCCTAACCCTAACACTATCCTAAGGCTGATGCTAACCCTAACACTAACAGTATCCTAGGCCTGGTGCTAACCCTAACCCTAACCCTAACACTATTCTAGGGCTGAAGCTAACCCTAACCCTAATAATATCCTAGGGCTCATGCTAACCCTAACCCTAACCCTAACACTATCCTAGGGCTGATGCTAACCCTAACCCTAACACTAACACTATCCTAGGGCTGATGCTAAACCTAACCCTAACCCTAACACTATCCAAGGGCTGATGCTAACCCTAACCCGAACACTAACACTATCCTAGGGCTGATGCTAACCCTATCCCTAACCCTAACACTATCCTAGGGCGGATGCTAACCCTATCACTAACCCTAACACTATCCTAGGGCTGATGCTAACCCTAACACTAACACTATCCTAGGGCTGATGCTAACCCTAACCCTAACCCTAACACTATCCTAAGGCTGATGCCAACCCTAACACTAACACTATCCTAGGCCTGGTGCTAACCCTAACCCTAACCCTAACACTATCCTAGGGTTGATGCTAACCCTAATCCTAACACTATCCTAGGGCTGATGCTAACCCTAACCCTAACCCTAACACTATCCTAGGGCTGATGCTAACCCTAACCCTAACACTATCCTAGGGCTGATGCTAACCCTAACCCTAACCCTAACACTATCCTAGGGCTGATGCTAACCCTAACCCTAACACTATCCTAGGGCTGATGCTAACCCTAACCCTAACACTAACACTATCCTAGGGTTTATGTTAACCCTAACACTAACACTATCCTAGGGCTGATGCTAACCCTAACACTAACACTATCCTAGGGCTGATGCTAACCCTAACACTAACACTATCCTAGGGCTGATGATAACCCTAACCCTAACTCTAACACTATCTTAGGGCTGAGGCTAACCCTAACCCAAACACTATCCTACGGCTGATGCTAACTCTAACCCTAACCCTAACACTATCCTAAGGCTGATGCTAACCCTAACACTAACACTATCCTGGGCCTGGTGCTAACCCTAACCCTAACCCTAACACTATCCTAGGGCTGATGCTAACCCTAACGCTAACCCTAACACTATCCTCGGGCTGATGCTAACCCTAACCCTAACACTCTCCTAGGCCTGATGCTAACCCTAACCCTAACACTTACACTATCCTAGGGCTGATGCAAACCCTAACCCTAACCCTAACACTATCCTAGGTCTGATGCTAACCCTAAACCTAACACTATCCTAGGGCTGATGCTAACCCTAACCCTAACACTATCCTAGGGCTGATGCTAACCCTAACCCTAACCCTAACACTATCCTAGGCCTGATGCTAACCCTATCCCTAACCCTAACACTCTCCTAGGGCTGAGGCTAACCCTAACCCTAACACTATCCTAGGGCTGATGCTAACCCTAACCCTAACCCTAACACTATCCTAGAGTTGATGCTAACCCTAACCCTAACACTATCCAAGGGCTGATGCTAACCATAATCCTAACCCTAACACTATCCTAGGGCTGATGCTAACGCTAACCCTAACACTATCCTAGGGCTAATGCTAACCCTAACCCTAACACTAACACTATCCTGGGGCTGATGCTAACCCTAACCCTAACACTATCCTAGGGCTGATGCTAACCCTAACCCTAACCCTAACACTATCCTAGGGCTGATGCTAACCCTAACCCTATCCCTAACACTATCCTAGAGCTGATGCTAACGCTAACCCTAACCCAAACCCTAACACTATCCTAGTGCTGATGCTAACCCTAACACTAACACTATCCTAGGGCAGATGCTAACCCTAACCCTAACCCTAACACTGTCCTAGGGCTGATGCTAACCCTAACCCTAACTCTAACACTATCCTAGGGCTGAGGCTAACCCTAACCCTAACACTATCCTACGGCTGATGCTAACCCTAACCCTAACCCTAACACTATCCTAAGGGTAATGCTAACCCTAACACTAACACTATCCTAGGCCTGGTTCTAACCCTAACCCTAACCCTAACACTATCCTAGGGCTGATGCTAACCCTAACCCTAATAATATCCTAGGGTTGATGCTAACCCTAACCCTAACTCAAACACTATCCTAGGGCTGATGCTAACCCTAACCCTAACCCTAACACTATCCTAGGGCTGATGATAACCCTAACCCTAACTCTAACACTATCCTAGGGCTGATGCTAACCCTAACCCTAACAATATCCTAGGCCTGATGATATCCCTAACCCTAAACCTAACACTATCCTAGGGCTGAGGCTAACCCTAACCCTAACGCTAACACTATCCTAGGGCTGATGCTAACCCTAACACTAACACTATCCTAGGGCTGATGCTAACCCAAACCCTAACCCTAACACTATCCTAGGGCTGATGCTAACACTAACCCTAACTCTAACACTATCCTAGGGCTTAGGCTAACCCTAACCCTAACACTATCCTACGGTTGATGCTAACCCTAACCCTAACCCTCACACTATCCTAAGGCTGATGCTAACCCTAACACTAACACTATCCTAGGCCTGGTGCTAACCCTAACCCTATCCCTAACACTATTCTAGGGCTGATGCTAACCCTAACCCTAATAATATCCTAGGGCTGATGCTAACCCTAACCCTAACCCTAACACTATCCTAGGGCTGATGCTAACCCTAACCCTAACCCTAACACTGTCCTAGGGCTGATGCTAACCCTAACACTAACAATATCCTAGGCCTGATGATATCCATAACCCTAAACCTAACACTATCCTAGGGCTGATGCTAACCCTAACCCTAACCCTAACACTATCCTAGGGCTGATTCTAACCCTAACCCTAACCCTAACACTATCCTAAATCTGATGCTAACCCTAGCCCTCACACTATCCTAGGCCTGATGATAACCCTAACCCTAACCTTAACACTATCCTAGGGCTGATGCTAACCCTAACCATAACCCTAACACTATCCTAGAGATGATGCTAACCCTAACCCTAACAATATCCTAGGAATGATGATAACCCTAACCCTAACCCTAACACTATCCTAGGGTTTATGTTAACCCTAACCCTAACACTATCCTAGGGCTGATGCTAACCCTAACACTAACACTATCCTAGGGCTGATGCTAACCCTAACCAAAACCCTAACACTATCCTAGGGCTGATGCTAACCCTAACACTAACACTATCCTAGGGCTGATGCTAACCCAAACCCTAACCCTAACACTATCCTAGGGCTGATGCTAACACTAACCCTAACTCTAACACTATCCTAGGGCTGAGGCTAACCCTAACCCTAACACTATCCTAGGGCTGATGCTAACCCTAACCCTAACCCTAACACTATCCTAAGGCTAATGCTAACCCTAACACTAACACTATCCTAGGCCTGGTGCTAACTCTAACCCTATCCTTAACACTATTCTATTGCTGATGCTAACCCTAACCCTAATAATATCCTAGGGCTGATGCTAACCCTAACCCTAACCCTAACACTATCCTAGGGCTGATGCTAACACTAACCCTAACTCTAACACTATCCTAGGGCTGAGGCTAACCCTAACACTAACACTATCCTAGGCCTGGTGCTAACCCTAACCCTATCCCTAACACTATTCTAGGGCTGATGCTAACCCTAACCCTAATAATATCCTAGGGCTGATGCTAACCCTAACCCTAACCCTAACACTATCCTAGGGCTGATGCTAACCCTAACCCTAAGCCTAACACTATCCTAGGGCTGATGCTAACCCTAACCCTAACCCTAACACTGTCCTAGGGCTGATGCTAACCCTAACACTAACAATATCCTAGGTCTGATGATATCCATAACCCTAAACCTAACACTATCCTAGGGCTGATGCTAACCCTAACCCTAACCCTAACACTATCCTAGGGCTGATTCTAACCCTAACCCTAACCCTAACACTATCCTAAGTCTGATGCTAACCCTAGCCCTCACACTATCCTAGGCCTGATGATAACCCTAACCCTAACCTTAACACTATCCTAGGGCTGATGCTAACCCTAACCCTAACCCTAACACTATCCTAGAGCTGATGCTAACCCTAACCCTAACAATATCCTAGGAATGATGATAACCCAAACCCTAACCCTAACACTATCCTAGGGTTTATGTTAACCCTAACCCTAACACTATCCTAGGGCTGATTCTAACCCTAACACTAACACTATCCTAGGGCTGATGCTAACCCTAACCCTAACCCTAACACTATCCTAGGGCTGATGCTAACCCTTACCCTAACTCTAACACTATCTTAGGGCTGAGGCTAACCCTAACCCTAACACTATCCTACGGCTGATGCTAACCCTAACCCTAACCCTAACACTATCCTAGGGCTGATGCTAACCCAAACCCTAACCCTAACACTATCCTAGGGCTGATGCTAACACTAACCCTAACTCTAACACTATCCTAGGGCTGAGGCTAACCCTAACCCTAACACTCTCCTAAGGCTGATGCTAACCCTAACACTAACACTATCCTAGGCCTGGTGCTAACCCTAACCCTATCCCTAACACTATTCTAGGGCTGATGCTAACCCTAACCCTAATAATATCCTAGGGCTGATGCTAACCCTAACCCTAACCCTAACACTATCCTAGGGCTGATGCTAACCCTAACCCTAACCCTAACACTGTCCTAGGGCTGATGCTAACCCTAACACTAACAATATCCTAGGCCTGATGATATCCATAACCCTAAACCTAACACTATCCTAGGGCTGATGCTAACCCTAACCCTAACCCTAACACTATCCTAGGGCTGATTCTAACCCTAACCCTAACCCTAACACTATCCTAAATCTGATGCTAACCCTAGTCCTCACACTATCCTAGGCCTGATGATAACCCTAACCCTAACCTTAACACTATCCTAGGGCTGATGCTAACCCTAACCCTAACCCTAACACTATCCTAGGGCTGATGCTAACACTAACCCTAACTCTAACACTATCCTAGGGCTGAGGCTAACCCTAACCCTAACACTATCCTAGGGCTGATGCTAACCCTAACCCTAACCCTAACACTATCCTAAGGGTAATGCTAACCCTAACACTAACACTATCCTAGGCCTGGTGCTAACCCTAACCCTATCCCTAACACTATTCTAGGGCTGATGCTAACCCTAACCCTAATAATATCCTAGGGCTGATGCTAACCCTAAACCTAACCCTAACACTATCCTAGGGCTGATGCTAACACTAACCCTAACTCTAACACTATCCTAGGGCTGAGGCTAACCCTAACACTAACACTATCCTAGGCCTGGTGCTAACCCTAACCCTATCGCTAACACTATTCTAGGGTTGATGCTAACCCTAACCCTAATAATATCCTAGGGCTGATGCTAACCCTAACCCTAACACTAACGCTATCCTAGGGCTGATGCTAACCCTAACCCTAACCCTAACACTATCCTAGGGCTGATGATAACCCTAACCCTAACCCTAACACTGTCCTAGGGCTGATGCTAACCCTAACACTAACAATATCCTAGGCCTGATGATATCCATAACCCTAAACCTAACACTATCCTAGGGCTGATGCTAACCCTAACCCTAACCCTAACACTATCCTAGGGCTGATGCTAACACTAACCCTAACCCTAACACTATCCTAAGTCTGATGCTAACCCTAGCCCTCACACTATCCTAGGCCTGATGATAACCCTAACCCTAACCTTAACACTATCCTAGGGCTGATGCTAACCCTAACCCTAACCCTAACACTATCCTAGAGCTGATGCTAACCCTAACCCTAACAATATCCTAGGAATGATGATAACCCTAACCCTAACCCTAACACTATCCTAGGGTTTATGTTAACCCTAACCCTAACACTATCCTAGGGCTGATGTTAACCCTAACACTAACACTATCCTAGGGCTGATGCTAACCCTAACCCTAACCCTAACCCTAACACTATCCTAGGGCTGATGCTAACCCTACCCCTAACTGTAACACTATCTTAGGGCTGAGGCTAACCCTAACCCAAACACTATCCTACGGCTGATGCTAACCCTAACCCTAACCCTAACACTATCCTAAGGCTGATGCTAACCCTAACACTAACACTATCCTGGGCCTGGTGCTAACCCTAACCCTAACCCTAACACTATCCTAGGGCTGATGCTAACCCTAACTCTAACCCTAACACTATCCTAGGGCTGATGCTAACCCTAACCCTAACACTCTCCTAGGCCTGATGCTAACCCTAACCCTAACATTTACACTATCCTAGGGCTGATGCTAAACCTAACCCTAACCCTAACACTATCCTAGGTCTGATGCTAACCCTAAACCTAACACTATCCTAGGCCTGATGCTAACCCTAACCCTAACACCATCCTAGGTCTGATGCTAACTCTAAACCTAACACTATACTAGGGCTGATGCTAACCCTAACCCTAACCCTAACACTATCCTAGGGCTGATGTTAACCCTAACCCTAACACTATCCTAGGGCTGATGCTAACCCTAACCCTAACCCTAACACTCTCCTAGGGCTGATGCTAACCCTAACCCTAACACTATCCTAGGCCTGATGCTAACCCTAAGCCTATCACTATCCTAGGGCTGATGCTAACCCTAACCCTAACCCTAACACTATCCTAGGCCTGATGCTAACCCTATCCCTAACCCTAACACTTTCCTAGGGCTGAGGCTAACCCTAACCCTAACACTATCCTAGGGCTGATGCTAACCTTAACCCTAACCCTAACACTATCCTAGGGTTTATGTTAACCCTAACCCTAACACTATCCTAGGGCTGATGCTAACCCTAACACTAACACTATCCTAGGGCTGATGCTAACCCTAACCAAAACCCTAACACTATCCTAGGGCTGATGCTAACCCTAACACTAACACTATCCTAGGGCTGATGCTAACCCAAACCCTAACCCTAACACTATCCTAGGGCTGATGCTAACACTAACCCTAACTCTAACACTATCCTAGGGCTGAGGCTAACCCTAACCCTAACACTATCCTAGGGCTGATGCTAACCCTAACCCTAACCCTAACACTATCCTAAGGCTAATGCTAACCCTAACACTAACACTATCCTAGGCCTGGTGCTAACTCTAACCCTATCCCTAACACTATTCTAGGGCTGATGCTAACCCTAACCCTAATAATATCCTAGGGCTGATGCTAACCCTAACCCTAACCCTAACACTATCCTAGGGCTGATGCTAACACTAACCCTAACTCTAACACTATCCTAGGGCTGAGGCTAACCCTAACACTAACACTATCCTAGGCCTGGTGCTAACCCTAACCCTATCCCTAACACTATTCTAGGGCTGATGCTAACCCTAACCCTAATAATATCCTAGGGCTGATGCTAACCCTAACCCTAACCCTAACACTATCCTAGGGCTGATGCTAACCCTAACCCTAAGCCTAACACTATCCTAGGGCTGATGCTAACCCTAACCCTAACCCTAACACTGTCCTAGGGCTGATGCTAACCCTAACACTAACAATATCCTAGGTCTGATGATATCCATAACCCTAAACCTAACACTATCCTAGGGCTGATGCTAACCCTAACCCTAACCCTAACACTATCCTAGGGCTGATTCTAACCCTAACCCTAACCCTAACACTATCCTAAGTCTGATGCTAACCCTAGCCCTCACACTATCCTAGGCCTGATGATAACCCTAACCCTAACCTTAACACTATCCTAGGGCTGATGCTAACCCTAACCCTAACCCTAACACTATCCTAGAGCTGATGCTAACCCTAACCCTAACAATATCCTAGGAATGATGATAACCCAAACCCTAACCCTAACACTATCCTAGGGTTTATGTTAACCCTAACCCTAACACTATCCTAGGGCTGATTCTAACCCTAACACTAACACTATCCTAGGGCTGATGCTAACCCTAACCCTAACCCTAACACTATCCTAGGGCTGATGCTAACCCTTACCCTAACTCTAACACTATCTTAGGGCTGAGGCTAACCCTAACCCTAACACTATCCTACGGCTGATGCTAACCCTAACCCTAACCCTAACACTATCCTAGGGCTGATGCTAACCCAAACCCTAACCCTAACACTATCCTAGGGCTGATGCTAACACTAACCCTAACTCTAACACTATCCTAGGGCTGAGGCTAACCCTAACCCTAACACTATCCTACGGCTGATGCTAACCCTAACCCTAACCCTAACACTCTCCTAAGGCTGATGCTAACCCTAACACTAACACTGTCCTAGGCCTGGTGCTAACCCTAACCCTATCCCTAACACTATTCTAGGGCTGATGCTAACCCTAACCCTAATAATATCCTAGGGCTGATGCTAACCCTAACCCTAACCCTAACACTATCCTAGGGCTGATGCTAACCCTAACCCTAACCCTAACACTGTCCTAGGGCTGATGCTAACCCTAACACTAACAATATCCTAGGCCTGATGATATCCATAACCCTAAACCTAACACTATCCTAGGGCTGATGCTAACCCTAACCCTAACCCTAACACTATCCTAGGGCTGATTCTAACCCTAACCCTAACCCTAACACTATCCTAAATCTGATGCTAACCCTAGTCCTCACACTATCCTAGGCCTGATGATAACCCTAACCCTAACCTTAACACTATCCTAGGGCTGATGCTAACCCTAACCCTAACCCTAACACTATCCTAGGGCTGATGCTAACACTAACCCTAACTCTAACACTATCCTAGGGCTGAGGCTAACCCTAACCCTAACACTATCCTAGGGCTGATGCTAACCCTAACCCTAACCCTAACACTATCCTAAGGGTAATGCTAACCCTAACACTAACACTATCCTAGGCCTGGTGCTAACCCTAACCCTATCCCTAACACTATTCTAGGGCTGATGCTAACCCTAACCCTAATAATATCCTAGGGCTGATGCTAACCCTAACCCTAACCCTAACACTATCCTAGGGCTGATGCTAACACTAACCCTAACTCTAACACTATCCTAGGGCTGAGGCTAACCCTAACACTAACACTATCCTAGGCCTGGTGCTAACCCTAACCCTATCGCTAACACTATTCTAGGGTTGATGCTAACCCTAACCCTAATAATATCCTAGGGCTGATGCTAACCCTAACCCTAACACTAACGCTATCCTAGGGCTGATGCTAACCCTAACCCTAACCCTAACACTATCCTAGGGCTGATGATAACCCTAACCCTAACCCTAACACTGTCCTAGGGCTGATGCTAACCCTAACACTAACAATATCCTAGGCCTGATGATATCCATAACCCTAAACCTAACACTATCCTAGGGCTGATGCTAACCCTAACCCTAACCCTAACACTATCCTAGGGCTGATGCTAACACTAACCCTAACCCTAACACTATCCTAAGTCTGATGCTAACCCTAGCCCTCACACTATCCTAGGCCTGATGATAACCCTAACCCTAACCTTAACACTATCCTAGGGCTGATGCTAACCCTAACAAAACCCTAACACTATCCTAGAGCTGATGCTAACCCTAACCCTAACAATATCCTAGGAATGATGATAACCCTAACCCTAACCCTAACACTATCCTAGGGTTTATGTTAACCCTAACCCTAACACTATCCTAGGGCTGATGTTAACCCTAACACTAACACTATCCTAGGGCTGATGCTAACCCTAACCCTAACCCTAACCCTAACACTATCCTAGGGCTGATGCTAACCCTACCCCTAACTGTAACACTATCTTAGGGCTGAGGCTAACCCTAACCCAAACACTATCCTACGGCTGATGCTAACCCTAACCCTAACCCTAACACTATCCTAAGGCTGATGCTAACCCTAACACTAACACTATCCTGGGCCTGGTGCTAACCCTAACCCTAACCCTAACACTATCCTAGGGCTGATGCTAACCCTAACTCTAACCCTAACACTATCCTAGGGCTGATGCTAACCCTAACCCTAACACTCTCCTAGGCCTGATGCTAACCCTAACCCTAACATTTACACTATCCTAGGGCTGATGCTAAACCTAACCCTAACCCTAACACTATCCTAGGTCTGATGCTAACCCTAAACCTAACACTATCCTAGGCCTGATGCTAACCCTAACCCTAACACCATCCTAGGTCTGATGCTAACTCTAAACCTAACACTATACTAGGGCTGATGCTAACCCTAACCCTAACCCTAACACTATCCTAGGGCTGATGTTAACCCTAACCCTAACACTATCCTAGGGCTGATGCTAACCCTAACCCTAACCCTAACACTCTCCTAGGGCTGATGCTAACCCTAACCCTAACACTATCCTAGGCCTGATGCTAACCCTAAGCCTATCACTATCCTAGGGCTGATGCTAACCCTAACCCTAACCCTAACACTATCCTAGGCCTGATGCTAACCCTATCCCTAACCCTAACACTCTCCTAGGGCTGAGGCTAACCCTAACCCTAACACTATCCTAGGGCTGATGCTAACCTTAACCCTAACCCTAACACTATCCTAGGGTTGATGCTAACCCTAACCCTAACACTATCCTAGGGCTGATGCTAACCATAACCCTAATCCTAACACTATCCTAGGGCTGATGCTAACCCTAACCCTAACACTATCCTAGGGCTGATGCTAACCCTAACCCTAACCCTAACACTATCCTAGGGCTGATGCTAACCCTAACCCTAACACTATCCTAGGGCTGATGCTAACCCTAACCCTAACCCTAACACTATCCTAGGGCTGATGCTAACCCTAACCCTAACAGTATCCTAGGGCTGATGCTAACCCTAACCCTAACCCTAACACTATCCTAGGGCTGATGCTAACCCTAACCCTAACCCTAACACTATCCTAGAGCTGATGCTAACGCTAACCCTAACCCTAACCCTAACCCTAATGCTATCCTAGGGCTGACGCTAACCCTAACCCTAACCCTAACACTATCCTAGGGCTGATGCTAACCCTAACACTAACACTATCCTCGGGCTGATGCTAATCCTAACCCTAACCCTAACACTGTCCTAGGGCTGATGCTAACCCTAACCCTAACTCTAACACTATCCTAGGGCTGAGGCTATCCCTAACCCTAACACTATCCTACGGCTGATGCTAACCCTAACCCTAACCCTAACACTATCCTAAGGCTGATGCTAACCCTAACACTAACACTATCCTAGGCCTGGTGCTAACCCTAAGCCTAACGCTAACACTATCCTAGGGCTGATGCTAACCCTAACCCTAATAATATCCTAGGGTTGATGCTAACCCTAACCCTAACCCTAACACTATCCTAGGGCTTATGCTAACCCTAACCCTAACCCTAACACTATCCTAGGGCTGATGATAACCCTAACCCTAACTCTAACACTATCCTAGGGCTGATGCTAACCCTAACCCTAACAATATCCTAGGCCTGATGATATCCCTAACCCTAAACCTAACACTGTCCTAGGGCTGATGCTAACCCTAACCCTAACGCTAACACTATCCTAGGGCTGATGCTAACCCTAACACTAACACTATCCTAGGGCTGATGCTAACCCAAACCCTAACCCTAACACTATCCTATGGCTGATGCTAACACTAACCCTAACTCTAACACTATCCTAGGGCTGAGGCTAACCCTAACCCTAACACTATCCTACGGCTGATGCTAACCCTAACCCTAACCCTAACACTATCCTAAGGCTAATGCTAACCCTAACACTAACACTATCCTAGGCCTGGTGCTAACCCTAACCCTGTCCTTAACACTATTCTAGGGCTGATGCTAACCCTAACCCTAATAATATCCTAGGGCTGATGCTAACCCTAACCCTAACCCTAACACTATCCTAGGGCTGATGCTAACCCTAACCCTAACCCTAACACTATCCTAGGGCTGATGCTAACCCTAACCCTAACCCTAACACTGTCCTAGGGCTGATGCTAACCCTAACACTAACAATATCCTAGGCCTGATGATATCCATAACCCTAAACCGAACACTATCCTAGGGCTGATGCTAACCCTAATCCTAACCCTAACACTATCATAGGGCTGATTCTAACCCTAACCCTAACACAATCCTAGGCCTGATGCTAACCCTAACCCTTACCCTAACACTATCCTAGGGCTGATGCTAAACCTAACCATAACCCTAACACTATCCTAGGGCTGATGCTAACCCTATCCCTAACCCTAACACTATCCTAGGGCGGATGCTAACCCTAACCCTAACCCTAACACTATCCTAGGGCTAATGCTAACCCTAACACTAACACTATCCTAGGGCTGATGCTAACCCTAACCATAACCCTAACACTATCCTAGGGCTGATGCTAACCCTAACCATAACCCTAACACTATCCTAGGGCTGATGCTAACCCTAACCATAACCCTAACACTATCCTAGGGCTGATGCTAACCCTAACCATAACCCTAACACTATCCTAGGGCTGATGCTAACCCTAACACTAACACTATCCTAGGGCTGATGCTAACCCAAACCCTAACCCTAACACTATCCTAGGGCTGATGCTAACACTAACCCTAACTCTAACACTATCCTAGGGCTGAGGCTAACCCTAACCCTAACACTATCCTAGGGCTGATGCTAACCCTAACCCTAACCCTAACACTATCCTAAGGCTAATGCTAACCCTAACACTAACACTATCCTAGGCCTGGTGCTAACCCTAACCCTATCCCTAACACTATTCTAGGGATGATGCTAACCCTAACCCTAATAATATCCTAGGGCTGATGCTAACCCTAACCCTAACCCTAACACTATCCTAGGGCTGATGCTAACACTAACCCTAACTCTAACACTATCCTAGGGCTGAGGCTAACCCTAACACTAACACTATCCTAGGCCTGGTGCTAACCCTAACCCTATCCCTAACACTATTCTAGGGCTGATGCTAACCCTAACCCTAATAATATCCTAGGGCTGATGCTAACCCTAACCCTAACCCTAACACTATCCTAGGGCTGATGCTAACCCTAACCCTAACCCTAACACTATCCTAGGGCTGATGCTAACCCTAACCCTAACCCTAACACTGTCCTAGGGCTGATGCTAACCCTAACACTAACAATATCCTAGGCCTGATGATATCCATAACCCTAAACCTAACACTATCCTAGGGCTGATGCTAACCCTAACCCTAACCCTAACACTATCCTAGGGCTGATTCTAACCCTAACACTAACCCTAACACTATCCTAAGTCTGATGCTAACCCTAGCCCTCACACTATCCTAGGCCTGATGATAACCCTAACCCTAACCTTAACACTATCCTAGGGCTGATGCTAACCCTAACCCTAACCCTAACACTATCCTAGAGCTGATGCTAACCCTAACCCTAACAATATCCTAGGAATGATGATAACCCTAACCCTAACCCTAACACTATCCTAGGGTTTATGTTAACCCTAACCCTAACACTATCCTAGGGCTGATGCTAACCCTAACACTAACACTATCCTAGGGCTGATGCTAACCCTAACCCTAACCCTAACACTATCCTAGGGCTGATGCTAACCCTAACCCTAACTCTAACACTATCTTAGGGCTGAGGCTAACCCTAACCCTAACACTATCCTACGGCTGATGCTAACCCTAACACTATCCTAGGGCTGATGCTAACCCAAACCCTAACCCTAACACTATCCTAGGGCTGATGCTAACACTAACCCTAACTCTAACACTATCCTAGGGCTGAGGCTAACCCTAACCCTAACACTATCCTACGGCTGATGCTAACCCTAACCCTAACCCTAACACTCTCCTAAGGCTGATGCTAACCCTAACACTAACACTATCCTAGGCCTGGTGCTAACCCTAACCCTATCCCTAACACTATTCTAGGGCTGATGCTAACCCTAACCCTAATAATATCCTAGGGCTGATGCTAACCCTAACCCTAACCCTAACACTATCCTAGGGCTGATGCTAACCCTAACCCTAACCCTAACACTGTCCTAGGGCTGATGCTAACCCTAACACTAACAATATCCCAGGCCTGATGATATCCATAACCCTAAACCTAACACTATCCTAGGGCTGATGCTAACCCTAACCCTAACCCTAACACTATCCTAGGGCTGATTCTAACCCTAACCCTAACCCTAACACTATCCTAAATCTGATGCTAACCCTAGTCCTCACACTATCCTAGGCCTGATGATAACCCTAACCCTAACCTTAACACTATCCTAGGGCTGATGCTAACCCTAACCCTAACCCTAACACTATCCTAGGGCTGATGCTAACACTAACCCTAACTCGAACACTATCCTAGGGCTGAGGCTAACCCTAACCCAAACACTATCCTAGGGCTGATGCTAACCCTAACCCTAACCCTAACACTATCCTAAGGGTAATGCTAACCCTAACACTAACACTTTCCTAGGCCTGGTGCTAACCCTAACCCTATCCCTAACACTATTCTAGGGCTGATGCTAACCCTAACCCTAATAATATCCTAGGGCTGATGCTAACCCTAACCCTAACCCTAACACTATCCTAGGGCTGATGCTAACACTAACCCTAACTCTAACACTATCCTAGGGCTGAGGCTAACCCTAACACTAACACTATCCTAGGAATGGTGCTAACCCTAACCCTATCCCTAACACTATTCTAGGGTTGATGCTAACCCTAACCCTAATAATATCCTAGGGCTGATGCTAACCCTAACCCTAACCCTAACGCTATCCTAGGGCTGATGCTAACCCTAACCCTAACCCTAACACTATCCTAGGGCTGATGCTAACCCTAACCCTAACCCTAACACTATCCTAAGGGTAATGCTAACCCTAACACTAACACTATCCTAGGCCTGGTGCTAACCCTAACCCTATCCCTAACACTATTCTAGGGTTGATGCTAACCCTAACCCTAATAATATCCTAGGGCTGATGCTAACCCTAACCCTAACCCTAACGCTATCCTAGGGCTGATGCTAACCCTAACCCTAACCCTAACACTATCCTAGGGCTGATGCTAACCCTAACCCTAACCCTAACACTGTCCTAGGGCTGATGCTAACACTAACCCTAACTCTAACACTATCCTAGGGCTGAGGCTAACCCTAACACTAACACTATCCTAGGCCTGGTGCTAACCCTAACCCTAACCCTAACACTATCCTAGGGCTGATGCTAACACTAACCCTAACCCTAACACTATCCTAAGTCTGATGCTAACCCTAGCCCTCACACTATCCTAGGCCTGATGATAACCCTAACCCTAACCTTAACACTATCCTAGGGCTGATGCTAACCCTAACCCTAACCCTAACACTATCCTAGAGCTGATGCTAACCCTAACCCTAACAATATCCTAGGAATGATGATAACCCTTACCCTAACGCTAACACTATCCTAGGGTTTATGTTAACCCTAACCCTAACACTATCCTAGGGCTGATGCTAACCCTAACACTAACACTATCCTAGGGCTGATGCTAACCCTAACCCTAACCCTAACCCTAACACTATCCTAGGGCTGATGCTAACCCTAACCCTAACTGTAACACTATCTTAGGGCTGAGGCTAACCCTAACCCAAACACTATCCTACGGCTGATGCTAACCCTAACCCTAACCCTAACACTATCCTAAGGCTGATGCTAACCCTAACACTAACACTATCCTGGGCCTGGTGCTAACATTAACCCTAACCCTAACACTATCCTAGGGCTGATGCTAACCCTAACCCTAACACTCTCCTAGGCCTGATGCTAACCCTAACCCTAACATTTACACTATCCTAGGGCTGATGCTAACCCTAACCCTAACCCTAACACTATCCTAGGTCTGATGCTAACCCTAAACCTAACTCTATCCTAGGGCTGATGCTAACCCTAACCCTAACCTTAACACTATCCTAGGGCTGATGTTAACCCTAACCCTAATACTATCCTAGGGCTGATGCTAACCTTAACCCTAACCCTAACACTCTCCTAGGGCTGATGCTAACCATAACCCTAACACTATCCTAGGCCTGATGCTAACCCTAACCCTAACACCATCCTAGGTCTGATGCTATCTCTAAACCTAACACTATACTAGGGCTGATGCTAACCCTAACCCTAACCCCAACACTATCCTAGGGCTGATGTTAACCCTAACCCTAACACTATCCTAGGGCTGATGCTAACCCTAACCCTAACCCTAACACTCTCCTAGGGCTGATGCTAACCCTAACCCTAACACTATCCTAGGCCTGATGCTAACCCTAAGCCTATCACTATCCTAGGGCTGATGCTAACCCTAACCCTAACCCTAACACTATCCTAGGCCTGATGCTAACCCTATCCCTAACCCTAACACTCTCCTAGGGCTGAGGCTAACCCTAACCCTAACACTATCCTAGGGCTGATGCTAACCTTAACCCTAACCCTAACACTATCCTAGGGTTGATGCTAACCCTAACCCTAACACTATCCTAGGGCTGATGCTAACCATAACCCTAATCCTAACACTATCCTAGGGCTGATGCTAACCCTAACCCTAACACTATCCTAGGGCTGATGCTAACCCTAACCCTAACCCTAACACTATCCTAGGGCTGATGCTAACCCTAACCCTAACACTATCCTAGGGCTGATGCTAACCCTAACCCTAACCCTAACACTATCCTAGGGCTGATGCTAACCCTAACCCTAACAGTATCCTAGGGCTGATGCTAACCCTAACCCTAACCCTAATACTATCCTAGGGCTGATGCTAACACTAACCCTAACCCTAACACTATCCTAGAGCTGATGCTAACGCTAACCCTAACCCTAACCCTAACCCTAATGCTATCCTAGGCCTGACGCTAACCCTAACCCTAACCCTAACACTATCCTAGGGCTGATGCTAACCCTAACACTAACACTATCCTCGGGCTGATGCTAATCCTAACCCTAACCCTAACACTGTCCTAGGGCTGATGCTAACCCCAACCCTAACACTATCCTAGGGCTGATGCTAACCCTAACCCTAACCCTAACACTATCCTAAGGCTAATGCTAACCCTAACACTAACACTATCCTAGGCCTGGTGCTAACCCTAACCCTATCCCTAACACTATTCTAGGGCTGATGCTAACCCTAACCCTAATAATATCCTAGGGCTGATGCTAACCCTAACCCTAACCCTAACACTATCCTAGGGCTGATGCTAACACTAACCCTAACTCTAACACTATCCTAGGGCTGAGGCTAACCCTAACACTAACACTATCCTAGGCCTGGTGCTAACCCTAACCCTATCCCTAACACTATTCTAGGGCTGATGCTAACCCTAACCCTAATAATATCCTAGGGCTGATGCTAACCCTAACCCTAACCCTAACACTATCCTAGGGCTGATGCTAACCCTAACCCTAACCCTAACACTATCCTAGGGCTGATGCTAACCCTAACCCTAACCCTAACACTGTCCTAGGGCTGATGCTAACCCTAACACTAACAATATCCTAGGCCTGATGATATCCATAACCCTAAACCTAACACTATCCTAGGGCTGATGCTAACCCTAACCCTAACCCTAACACTATCCTAGGGCTGATTCTAACCCTAACCCTAACCCTAACACTATCCTAAGTCTGATGCTAACCCTAGCCCTCACACTATCCTAGGCCTGATGATAACCCTAACCCTAACCTTAACACTATCCTAGGGCTGATGCTAACCCTAACCCTAACCCTAACACTATCCTAGAGCTGATGCTAACCCTAACCCTAACAATATCCTAGGAATGATGATAACCCTAACCCTAACCCTAACACTATCCTAGGGTTTATGTTAACCCTAACCCTAACACTATCCTAGGGCTGATGCTAACCCTAACACTAACACTATCCTAGGGCTGATGCTAACCCTAACCCTAACCCTAACACTATCCTAGGGCTGATGCTAACCCTAACCCTAACTCTAACACTATCTTAGGGCTGAGGCTAACCCTAACCCTAACACTATCCTACGGCTGATGCTAACCCTAACCCTAACCCTAACACTATCCTAGGGCTGATGCTAACCCAAACCCTAACCCTAACACTATCCTAGGGCTGATGCTAACACTAACCCTAACTCTAACACTATCCTAGGGCTGAGGCTAACCCTAACCCTAACACTATCCTAGGGCTGATGCTAACCCTAACCCTAACCCTAACACTATCCTAAGGCTAATGCTAACCCTAACACTAACACTATCCTAGGCCTGGTGCTAACATTAACCCTATCCCTAACACTATTCTAGGGATGATGCTAACCCTAACCCTAATAATATCCTAGGGCTGATGCTAACCCTAACCCTAACCCTAACACTATCCTAGGGCTGATGCTAACACTAACCCTAACTCTAACACTATCCTAGGGCTGAGGCTAACCCTAACACTAACACTATCCTAGGCCTGGTGCTAACCCTAACCCTATCCCTAACACTATTCTAGGGCTGATGCTAACCCTAACCCTAATAATATCCTAGGGCTGATGCTAACCCTAACCCTAACCCTAACACTATCCTAGGGCTGATGCTAACCCTAACCCTAACCCTAACACTATCCTAGGGCTGATGCTAACCCTAACCCTAACCCTAACACTGTCCTAGGGCTGATGCTAACCCTAACACTAACAATATCCTAGGCCTGATGATATCCATAACCCTAAACCTAACACTATCCTATTGCTGATGCTAACCCTAACCCTAACCCTAACACTATCCTAGGGCTGATTCTAACCCTAACACTAACCCTAACACTATCCTAAGTCTGATGCTAACCCTAGCCCTCACACTATCCTAGGCCTGATGATAACCCTAACCCTAACCTTAACACTATCCTAGGGCTGATGCTAACCCTAACCCTAACCCTAACACTATCCTAGAGCTGATGCTAACCCTAACCCTAACAATATCCTAGGAATGATGATATAACCCTAACCCTAACCCTAACACTATCCTAGGGTTTATGTTAACCCTAACCCTAACACTATCCTAGGGCTGATGCTAACCCTAACACTAACACTATCCTAGGGCTGATGCTAACCCTAACCCTAACCCTAACACTATCCTAGGGCTGATGCTAACCCTAACCCTAACTCTAACACTATCTTAGGGCTGAGGCTAACCCTAACCCTAACACTATCCTACGGCTGATGCTAACCCTAACACTATCCTAGGGCTGATGCTAACCCAAACCCTAACCCTAACACTATCCTAGGGCTGATGCTAACACTAACCCTAACTCTAACACTATCCTAGGGCTGAGGCTAACCCTAACCCTAACACTATCCTACGGCTGATGCTAACCCTAACCCTAACCCTAACACTCTCCTAAGGCTGATGCTAACCCTAACACTAACACTATCCTAGGCCTGGTGCTAACCCTAACCCTATCCCTAACACTATTCTAGGGCTGATGCTAACCCTAACCCTAATAATATCCTAGGGCTGATGCTAACCCTAACCCTAACCCTAACACTATCCTAGGGCTGATGCTAACCCTAACCCTAACCCTAACACTGTCCTAGGGCTGATGCTAACCCTAACACTAACAATATCCTAGGCCTGATGATATCCATAACCCTAAACCTAACACTATCCTAGGGCTGATGCTAACCCTAACCCTAACCCTAACACTATCCTAGGGCTGATTCTAACCCTAACCCTAACCCTAACACTATCCTAAATCTGATGCTAACCCTAGTCCTCACACTATCCTAGGCCTGATGATAACCCTAACCCTAACCTTAACACTATCCTAGGGCTGATGCTAACCCTAACCCTAACCCTAACACTATCCTAGGGCTGATGCTAACACTAACCCTAACTCTAACACTATCCTAGGGCTGAGGCTAACCCTAACCCTAACACTATCCTAGGGCTCATGCTAACCCTAACCCTAACCCTAACACTATCCTAAGGGTAATGCTAACCCTAACACTAACACTATCCTAGGCCTGGTGCTAACCCTAACCCTATCCCTAACACTATTCTAGGGCTGATGCTAACCCTAACCCTAATAATATCCTAGGGCTGATGCTAACCCTAACCCTAACCCTAACACTATCCTAGGGCTGATGCTAACACTAACCCTAACTCTAACACTATCCTAGGGCTGAGGCTAACCCTAACACTAACACTATCCTAGGAATGGTGCTAACCCTAACCCTATCCCTAACACTATTCTAGGGTTGATGCTAACCCTAACCCTAATAATATCCTAGGGCTGATGCTAACCCTAACCCTAACCCTAACGCTATCCTAGGGCTGATGCTAACCCTAACCCTAACTCTAACACTATCCTAGGGCTGATGCTAACCCTAACCCTAACCCTAACACTATCCTAAGGGTAATGCTAACCCTAACACTAACACTATCCTAGGCCTGGTGCTAACCCTAACCCTATCCCTAACACTATTCTAGGGCTGATGCTAACCCTAACCCTAATAATATCCTAGGGCTGATGCTAACCCTAACCCTAACCCTAACACTATCCTAGGGCTGATGCTAACACTAACCCTAACTCTAACACTATCCTAGGGCTGAGGCTAACCCTAACACTAACACTATCCTAGGCCTGGTGCTAACCCTAACCCTATCCCTAACACTATTCTAGGGTTGATGCTAACCCTAACCCTAATAATATCCTAGGGCTGATGCTAACCCTAACCCTAACCCTAACGCTATCCTAGGGCTGATGCTAACCCTAACCCTAACCCTAACACTATCCTAGGGCTGATGCTAACCCTAACCCTAACCCTAACACTGTCCTAGGGCTGATGCTAACCCTAACACTAACAATATCCTAGGCCTGATGATATCCATAACCCTAAACCTAACACTATCCTAGGGCTGATGCTAACCCTAACCCTAACCCTAACACTATCCTAGGGCTGATGCTAACACTAACCCTAACCCTAACACTATCCTAAGTCTGATGCTAACCCTAGCCCTCACACTATCCTAGGCCTGATGATAACCCTAACCCTAACCTTAACACTATCCTAGGGCTGATGCTAACCCTAACTCTAACCCTAACACTATCCTAGAGCTGATGCTAACCCTAACCCTAACAATATCCTAGGAATGATGATAACCCTAACTCTAACCCTAACACTATCCTAGGGTTTATGTTAACCCTAACCCTAACACTATCCTAGGGCTGATGTTAACCCTAACACTAACACTATCCTAGGGCTGATGCTAACCCTAACCCTAACCCTAACCCTAACACTATCCTAGGTCTGATGCTAACCCGAAACCTAACTCTATCCTAGGGCTGATGCTAACCCTAACCCTAACCTTAACACTATCCTAGGGCTGATGTTAACCCTAACCCTAATACTATCCTAGGGCTGATGCTAACCTTAACCCTAACCCTAGCACTCTCCTAGGGCTGATGCTAACCATAACCCTAACACTATCCTAGGCCTGATGCTAACCCTAACCCTAACACCATCCTAGGTCTGATGCTATCTCTAAACCTAACACTATACTAGGGCTGATGCTAACCCTAACCCTAACCCTAACACTATCCTAGGGCTGATGTTAACCCTAACCCTAACACTATCCTAGGGCTGATGCTAACCCTAACCCTAACCCTAACACTCTCCTAGGGCTGATGCTAACCCTAACCCTAACACTATCCTAGGCCTGATGCTAACCCTAAGCCTATCACTATCCTAGGGCTGATGCTAACCCTAACCCTAACCCTAACACTATCCTAGGCCTGATGCTAACCCTATCCCTAACCCTAACACTCTCCTAGGGCTGATTCTAACCCTAACCCTAACACTATCCTAGGGCTGATGCCAACCTTAACCCTAACCCTAACACTATCCTAGGGTTGATGCTAACCCTAACCCTAACACTATCCTAGGGCTGATGCTAACCATAACCCTAATCCTAACACTATCCTAGGGCTGATGCTAACCCTAACCCTAACACTATCATAGGGCTGATGCTAACCCTAACCCTAACCCTAACACTATCCTAGGGCTGATGCTAACCCTAACCCTAACACTATCCTAGGGCTGATGCTAACCCTAACCCTAACCCTAACACTATCCTAGGGCTGATGCTAACCCTAACCCTAACAGTATCCTAGGGCTGATGCTAACCCTAACCCTAACCCTAATACTATCCTAGGGCTGATGCTAACCCTAACCCTAACCCTAACACTATCCTAGAGCTGATGCTAACGCTAACCCTAACCGTAACCCTAACCCTAATGCTATCCTAGGGCTGACGCTAACCCTAACCCTAACCCTAACACTATCCTAGGGCTGATGCTAACCCTAACACTAACACTATCCTCGGGCTGATGCTAATCCTAACCCTAACCCTAACACTGTCCTAGGGCTGATGCTAACCCCAACCCTAACACTATCCTAGGGCTGATGCTAACCCTAACCCTAACCCTAACACTATCCTAAGGCTAATGCTAACCCTAACACTAACACTATCCTAGGCCTGGTGCTAACCCTAACCCTATCCCTAACACTATTCTAGGGCTGATGCTAACCCTAACCCTAATAATATCCTAGGGCTGATGCTAACCCTAACCCTAACCCTAACACTATCCTAGGGCTGATGCTAACACTAACCCTAACTCTAACACTATCCTAGGGCTGAGGCTAACCCTAACACTAACACTATCCTAGGAATGGTGCTAACCCTAACCCTATCCCTAACACTATTCTAGGGTTGATGCTAACCCTAACCCTAATAATATCCTAGGGCTGATGCTAACCCTAACCCTAACCCTAACGCTATCCTAGGGCTGATGCTAACCCTAACCCTAACCCTAACACTATCCTAGGGCTGATGCTAACCATAACCCTAACCCTAACACTATCCTAAGGGTAATGCTAACCCTAACACTAACACTATCCTAGGCCTGGTGCTAACCCTAACCCTATCCCTAACACTATTCTAGGGCTGATGCTAACCCTAACCCTAATAATATCCTAGGGCTGATGCTAACCCTAACCCTAACCCTAACACTATCCTAGGGCTGATGCTAACACTAACCCTAACTCTAACACTATCCTAGGGCTGAGGCTAACCCTAACACTAACACTATCCTAGGCCTGGTGCTAACCCTAACCCTATCCCTAACACTATTCTAGGGTTGATGCTAACCCTAACCCTAATAATATCCTAGGGCTGATGCTAACCCTAACCCTAACCCTAACGCTATCCTAGGGCTGATGCTAACCCTAACCCTAACCCTAACACTATCCTAGGGCTGATGCTAACCCTAACCCTAACCCTAACACTGTCCTAGGGCTGATGCTAACCCTAACACTAACAATATCCTAGGCCTGATGATATCCATAACCCTAAACCTAACACTATCCTAGGGCTGATGCTAACCCTAACCCTAACCCTAACACTATCCTAGGGCTGATGCTAACACTAACCCTAACCCTAACACTATCCTAAGTCTGATGCTAACCCTAGCCCTCACACTATCCTAGGCCTGATGATAACCCTAACCCTAACCTTAACACTATCCTAGGGCTGATGCTAACCCTAACCCTAACCCTAACACTATCCTAGAGCTGATGCTAACCCTAACCCTAACAATATCCTAGGAATGATGATAACCCTAACTCTAACCCTAACACTATCCTAGGGTTTATGTTAACCCTAACCCTAACACTATCCTAGGGCTGATGTTAACCCTAACACTAACACTATCCTAGGGCTGATGCTAACCCTAACCCTAACCCTAACCCTAACACTATCCTAGGTCTGATGCTAACCCGAAACCTAACTCTATCCTAGGGCTGATGCTAACCCTAACCCTAACCTTAACACTATCCTAGGGCTGATGTTAACCCTAACCCTAATACTATCCTAGGGCTGATGCTAACCTTAACCCTAACCCTAACACTCTCCTAGGGCTGATGCTAACCATAACCCTAACACTATCCTAGGCCTGATGCTAACCCTAACCCTAACACCATCCTAGGTCTGATGCTATCTCTAAACCTAACACTATACTAGGGCTGATGCTAACCCTAACCCTAACCCTAACACTATCCTAGGGCTGATGTTAACCCTAACCCTAACACTATCCTAGGGCTGATGCTAACCCTAACCCTAACCCTAACACTCTCCTAGGGCTGATGCTAACCCTAACCCTAACACTATCCTAGGCCTGATGCTAACCCTAAGCCTATCACTATCCTAGGGCTGATGCTAACCCTAACCCTAACCCTAACACTATCCTAGGCCTGATGCTAACCCTATCCCTAACCCTAACACTCTCCTAGGGCTGATTCTAACCCTAACCCTAACACTATCCTAGGGCTGATGCTAACCTTAACCCTAACCCTAACACTATCCTAGGGTTGATGCTAACCCTAACCCTAACACTATCCTAGGGCTGATGCTAACCATAACCCTAATCCTAACACTATCCTAGGGCTGATGCTAACCCTAACCCTAACACTATCCTAGGGCTGATGCTAACCCTAACCCTAACCCTAACACTATCCTAGGGCTGATGCTAACCCTAACCCTAACACTATCCTAGGGCTGATGCTAACCCTAACCCTAACCCTAACACTATCCTAGGGCTGATGCTAACCCTAACCCTAACAGTATCCTAGGGCTGATGCTAACCCTAACCCTAACCCTAATACTATCCTAGGGCTGATGCTAACCCTAACCCTAACCCTAACACTATCCTAGAGCTGATGCTAACGCTAACCCTAACCGTAACCCTAACCCTAATGCTATCCTAGGGCTGACGCTAACCCTAACCCTAACCCTAACACTATCCTAGGGCTGATGCTAACCCTAACACTAACACTATCCTCGGGCTGATGCTAATCCTAACCCTAACCCTAACACTGTCCTAGGGCTGATGCTAACCCCAACCCTAACACTATCCTAGGGCTGATGCTAACCCTAACCCTAACCCTAACACTATCCTAAGGCTAATGCTAACCCTAACACTAACACTATCCTAGGCCTGGTGCTAACCCTAACCCTATCCCTAACACTATTCTAGGGCTGATGCTAACCCTAACCCTAATAATATCCTAGGGCTGATGCTAACCCTAACCCTAACCCTAACACTATCCTAGGGCTGATGCTAACCCTAACCCTAACCCTAACACTATCCTAGGGCTGATGCTAACCCTAACCCTAACCCTAACACTGTCCTAGGGCTGATGCTAACCCTAACACTAACAATATCCTAGGCCTGATGATATCCATAACCCTAAACCTAACACTATCCTAGGGCTGATGCTAACCCTAACCCTAACCCTAACACTATCCTAGGGCTGATTCTAACCCTAACCCTAACCCTAACACTATCCTAAGTCTGATGCTAACCCTAGCCCTCACACTATCCTAGGCCTGATGATAACCCTAACCCTAACCTTAACACTATCCTAGGGCTGATGCTAACCCTAACCCTAACCCTAACACTATCCTAGAGCTGATGCTAACCCTAACCCTAACAATATCCTAGGAATGATGATAACCCTAACCCTAACCCTAACACTATCCTAGGGTTTATGTTAACCCTAACCCTAACACTATCCTAGGGCTGATGCTAACCCTAACACTAACACTATCCTAGGGCTGATGCTAACCCTAACCCTAACCCTAACACTATCCTAGGGCTGATGCTAACCCTAACCCTAACTCTAACACTATCTTAGGGCTGAGGCTAACCCTAACCCTAACACTATCCTACGGCTGATGCTAACCCTAACCCTAACCCTAACACTATCCTAGGGCTGATGCTAACCCAAACCCTAACCCTAACACTATCCTAGGGCTGATGCTAACACTAACCCTAACTCTAACACTATCCTAGGGCTGAGGCTAACCCTAACCCTAACACTATCCTAGGGCTGATGCTAACCCTAACCCTAACCCTAACACTATCCTAAGGCTAATGCTAACCCTAACACTAACACTATCCTAGGCCTGGTGCTAACCCTAACCCTATCCCTAACACTATTCTAGGGATGATGCTAACCCTAACCCTAATAATATCCTAGGGCTGATGCTAACCCTAACCCTAACCCTAACACTATCCTAGGGCTGATGCTAACACTAACCCTAACTCTAACACTATCCTAGGGCTGAGGCTAACCCTAACACTAACACTATCCTAGGCCTGGTGCTAACCCTAACCCTATCCCTAACACTATTCTAGGGCTGATGCTAACCCTAACCCTAATAATATCCTAGGGCTGATGCTAACCCTAACCCTAACCCTAACACTATCCTAGGGCTGATGCTAACCCTAACCCTAACCCTAACACTATCCTAGGGCTGATGCTAACCCTAACCCTAACCCTAACACTGTCCTAGGGCTGATGCTAACCCTAACACTAACAATATCCTAGGCCTGATGATATCCATAACCCTAAACCTAACACTATCCTAGGGCTGATGCTAACCCTAACCCTAACCCTAACACTATCCTAGGGCTGATTCTAACCCTAACACTAACCCTAACACTATCCTAAGTCTGATGCTAACCCTAGCCCTCACACTATCCTAGGCCTGATGATAACCCTAACCCTAACCTTAACACTATCCTAGGGCTGATGCTAACCCTAACCCTAACCCTAACACTATCCTAGAGCTGATGCTAACCCTAACCCTAACAATATCCTAGGAATGATGATAACCCTAACCCTAACCCTAACACTATCCTAGGGTTTATGTTAACCCTAACCCTAACACTATCCTAGGGCTGATGCTAACCCTAACACTAACACTATCCTAGGGCTGATGCTAACCCTAACCCTAACCCTAACACTATCCTAGGGCTGATGCTAACCCTAACCCTAACTCTAACACTATCTTAGGGCTGAGGCTAACCCTAACCCTAACACTATCCTACGGCTGATGCTAACCCTAACACTATCCTAGGGCTGATGCTAACCCAAACCCTAACCCTAACACTATCCTAGGGCTGATGCTAACACTAACCCTAACTCTAACACTATCCTAGGGCTGAGGCTAACCCTAACCCTAACACTATCCTACGGCTGATGCTAACCCTAACCCTAACCCTAACACTCTCCTAAGGCTGATGCTAACCCTAACACTAACACTATCCTAGGCCTGGTGCTAACCCTAACCCTATCCCTAACACTATTCTAGGGCTGATGCTAACCCTAACCCTAATAATATCCTAGGGCTGATGCTAACCCTAACCCTAACCCTAACACTATCCTAGGGCTGATGCTAACCCTAACCCTAACCCTAACACTGTCCTAGGGCTGATGCTAACCCTAACACTAACAATATCCTAGGCCTGATGATATCCATAACCCTAAACCTAACACTATCCTAGGGCTGATGCTAACCCTAACCCTAACCCTAACACTATCCTAGGGCTGATTCTAACCCTAACCCTAACCCTAACACTATCCTAAATCTGATGCTAACCCTAGTCCTCACACTATCCTAGGCCTGATGATAACCCTAACCCTAACCTTAACACTATCCTAGGGCTGATGCTAACCCTAACCCTAACCCTAACACTATCCTAGGGCTGATGCTAACACTAACCCTAACTCTAACACTATCCTAGGGCTGAGGCTAACCCTAACCCTAACACTATCCTAGGGCTCATGCTAACCCTAACCCTAACCCTAACACTATCCTAAGGGTAATGCTAACCCTAACACTAACACTATCCTAGGCCTGGTGCTAACCCTAACCCTATCCCTAACACTATTCTAGGGCTGAGGCTAACCCTAACCCTAATAATATCCTAGGGCTGATGCTAACCCTAACCCTAACCCTAACACTATCCTAGGGCTGATGCTAACACTAACCCTAACTCTAACACTATCCTAGGGCTGAGGCTAACCCTAACACTAACACTATCCTAGGAATGGTGCTAACCCTAACCCTATCCCTAACACTATTCTAGGGTTGATGCTAACCCTAACCCTAATAATATCCTAGGGCTGATGCTAACCCTAACCCTAACCCTAACGCTATCCTAGGGCTGATGCTAACCCTAACCCTAACCCTAACACTATCCTAGGGCTGATGCTAACCCTAACCCTAACCCTAACACTATCCTAAGGGTAATGCTAACCCTAACACTAACACTATCCTAGGCCTGGTGCTAACCCTAACCCTATCCCTAACACTATTCTAGGGCTGATGCTAACCCTAACCCTAATAATATCCTAGGGCTGATGCTAACCCTAACCCTAACCCTAACACTATCCTAGGGCTGATGCTAACACTAACCCTAACTCTAACACTATCCTAGGGCTGAGGCTAACCCTAACACTAACACTATCCTAGGCCTGGTGCTAACCCTAACCCTATCCCTAACACTATTCTAGGGTTGATGCTAACCCTAACCCTAATAATATCCTAGGGCTGATGCTAACCCTAACCCTAACCCTAACGCTATCCTAGGGCTGATGCTAACCCTAACCCTAACCCTAACACTATCCTAGGGCTGATGCTAACCCTAACCCTAACCCTAACACTGTCCTAGGGCTGATGCTAACCCTAACACTAACAATATCCTAGGCCTGATGATATCCATAACCCTAAACCTAACACTATCCTAGGGCTGATGCTAACCCTAACCCTAACCCTAACACTATCCTAGGGCTGATGCTAACACTAACCCTAACCCTAACACTATCCTAAGTCTGATGCTAACCCTAGCCCTCACACTATCCTAGGCCTGATGATAACCCTAACCCTAACCTTAACACTATCCTAGGGCTGATGCTAACCCTAACCCTAACCCTAACACTATCCTAGAGCTGATGCTAACCCTAACCCTAACAATATCCTAGGAATGATGATAACCCTAACTCTAACCCTAACACTATCCTAGGGTTTATGTTAACCCTAACCCTAACACTATCCTAGGGCTGATGTTAACCCTAACACTAACACTATCCTAGGGCTGATGCTAACCCTAACCCTAACCCTAACCCTAACACTATCCTAGGTCTGATGCTAACCCGAAACCTAACTCTATCCTAGGGCTGATGCTAACCCTAACCCTAACCTTAACACTATCCTAGGGCTGATGTTAACCCTAACCCTAATACTATCCTAGGGCTGATGCTAACCTTAACCCTAACCCTAGCACTCTCCTAGGGCTGATGCTAACCATAACCCTAACACTATCCTAGGCCTGATGCTAACCCTAACCCTAACACCATCCTAGGTCTGATGCTATCTCTAAACCTAACACTATACTAGGGCTGATGCTAACCCTAACCCTAACCCTAACACTATCCTAGGGCTGATGTTAACCCTAACCCTAACACTATCCTAGGGCTGATGCTAACCCTAACCCTAACCCTAACACTCTCCTAGGGCTGATGCTAACCCTAACCCTAACACTATCCTAGGCCTGATGCTAACCCTAAGCCTATCACTATCCTAGGGCTGATGCTAACCCTAACCCTAACCCTAACACTATCCTAGGCCTGATGCTAACCCTATCCCTAACCCTAACACTCTCCTAGGGCTGATTCTAACCCTAACCCTAACACTATCCTAGGGCTGATGCCAACCTTAACCCTAACCCTAACACTATCCTAGGGTTGATGCTAACCCTAACCCTAACACTATCCTAGGGCTGATGCTAACCATAACCCTAATCCTAACACTATCCTAGGGCTGATGCTAACCCTAACCCTAACACTATCCTAGGGCTGATGCTAACCCTAACCCTAACCCTAACACTATCCTAGGGCTGATGCTAACCCTAACCCTAACACTATCCTAGGGCTGATGCTAACCCTAACCCTAACCCTAACACTATCCTAGGGCTGATGCTAACCCTAACCCTAACAGTATCCTAGGGCTGATGCTAACCCTAACCCTAACCCTAATACTATCCTAGGGCTGATGCTAACCCTAACCCTAACCCTAACACTATCCTAGAGCTGATGCTAACGCTAACCCTAACCGTAACCCTAACCCTAATGCTATCCTAGGGCTGACGCTAACCCTAACCCTAACCCTAACACTATCCTAGGGCTGATGCTAACCCTAACACTAACACTATCCTCGGGCTGATGCTAATCCTAACCCTAACCCTAACACTGTCCTAGGGCTGATGCTAACCCCAACCCTAACACTATCCTAGGGCTGATGCTAACCCTAACCCTAACCCTAACACTATCCTAAGGCTAATGCTAACCCTAACACTAACACTATCCTAGGCCTGGTGCTAACCCTAACCCTATCCCTAACACTATTCTAGGGCTGATGCTAACCCTAACCCTAATAATATCCTAGGGCTGATGCTAACCCTAACCCTAACCCTAACACTATCCTAGGGCTGATGCTAACACTAACCCTAACTCTAACACTATCCTAGGGCTGAGGCTAACCCTAACACTAACACTATCCTAGGAATGGTGCTAACCCTAACCCTATCCCTAACACTATTCTAGGGTTGATGCTAACCCTAACCCTAATAATATCCTAGGGCTGATGCTAACCCTAACCCTAACCCTAACGCTATCCTAGGGCTGATGCTAACCCTAACCCTAACCCTAACACTATCCTAGGGCTGATGCTAACCATAACCCTAACCCTAACACTATCCTAAGGGTAATGCTAACCCTAACACTAACACTATCCTAGGCCTGGTGCTAACCCTAACCCTATCCCTAACACTATTCTAGGGCTGATGCTAACCCTAACCCTAATAATATCCTAGGGCTGATGCTAACCCTAACCCTAACCCTAACACTATCCTAGGGCTGATGCTAACACTAACCCTAACTCTAACACTATCCTAGGGCTGAGGCTAACCCTAACACTAACACTATCCTAGGCCTGGTGCTAACCCTAACCCTATCCCTAACACTATTCTAGGGTTGATGCTAACCCTAACCCTAATAATATCCTAGGGCTGATGCTAACCCTAACCCTAACCCTAACGCTATCCTAGGGCTGATGCTAACCCTAACCCTAACCCTAACACTATCCTAGGGCTGATGCTAACCCTAACCCTAACCCTAACACTGTCCTAGGGCTGATGCTAACCCTAACACTAACAATATCCTAGGCCTGATGATATCCATAACCCTAAACCTAACACTATCCTAGGGCTGATGCTAACCCTAACCCTAACCCTAACACTATCCTAGGGCTGATGCTAACACTAACCCTAACCCTAACACTATCCTAAGTCTGATGCTAACCCTAGCCCTCACACTATCCTAGGCCTGATGATAACCCTAACCCTAACCTTAACACTATCCTAGGGCTGATGCTAACCCTAACCCTAACCCTAACACTATCCTAGAGCTGATGCTAACCCTAACCCTAACAATATCCTAGGAATGATGATAACCCTAACTCTAACCCTAACACTATCCTAGGGTTTATGTTAACCCTAACCCTAACACTATCCTAGGGCTGATGTTAACCCTAACACTAACACTATCCTAGGGCTGATGCTAACCCTAACCCTAACCCTAACCCTAACACTATCCTAGGTCTGATGCTAACCCGAAACCTAACTCTATCCTAGGGCTGATGCTAACCCTAACCCTAACCTTAACACTATCCTAGGGCTGATGTTAACCCTAACCCTAATACTATCCTAGGGCTGATGCTAACCTTAACCCTAACCCTAACACTCTCCTAGGGCTGATGCTAACCATAACCCTAACACTATCCTAGGCCTGATGCTAACCCTAACCCTAACACCATCCTAGGTCTGATGCTATCTCTAAACCTAACACTATACTAGGGCTGATGCTAACCCTAACCCTAACCCTAACACTATCCTAGGGCTGATGTTAACCCTAACCCTAACACTATCCTAGGGCTGATGCTAACCCTAACCCTAACCCTAACACTCTCCTAGGGCTGATGCTAACCCTAACCCTAACACTATCCTAGGCCTGATGCTAACCCTAAGCCTATCACTATCCTAGGGCTGATGCTAACCCTAACCCTAACCCTAACACTATCCTAGGCCTGATGCTAACCCTATCCCTAACCCTAACACTCTCCTAGGGCTGATTCTAACCCTAACCCTAACACTATCCTAGGGCTGATGCTAACCTTAACCCTAACCCTAACACTATCCTAGGGTTGATGCTAACCCTAACCCTAACACTATCCTAGGGCTGATGCTAACCATAACCCTAATCCTAACACTATCCTAGGGCTGATGCTAACCCTAACCCTAACACTATCCTAGGGCTGATGCTAACCCTAACCCTAACCCTAACACTATCCTAGGGCTGATGCTAACCCTAACCCTAACACTATCCTAGGGCTGATGCTAACCCTAACCCTAACCCTAACACTATCCTAGGGCTGATGCTAACCCTAACCCTAACAGTATCCTAGGGCTGATGCTAACCCTAACCCTAACCCTAATACTATCCTAGGGCTGATGCTAACCCTAACCCTAACCCTAACACTATCCTAGAGCTGATGCTAACGCTAACCCTAACCGTAACCCTAACCCTAATGCTATCCTAGGGCTGACGCTAACCCTAACCCTAACCCTAACACTATCCTAGGGCTGATGCTAACCCTAACACTAACACTATCCTCGGGCTGATGCTAATCCTAACCCTAACCCTAACACTGTCCTAGGGCTGATGCTAACCCCAACCCTAACACTATCCTAGGGCTGATGCTAACCCTAACCCTAACCCTAACACTATCCTAAGGCTAATGCTAACCCTAACACTAACACTATCCTAGGCCTGGTGCTAACCCTAACCCTATCCCTAACACTATTCTAGGGCTGATGCTAACCCTAACCCTAATAATATCCTAGGGCTGATGCTAACCCTAACCCTAACCCTAACACTATCCTAGGGCTGATGCTAACCCTAACCCTAACCCTAACACTATCCTAGGGCTGATGCTAACCCTAACCCTAACCCTAACACTGTCCTAGGGCTGATGCTAACCCTAACACTAACAATATCCTAGGCCTGATGATATCCATAACCCTAAACCTAACACTATCCTAGGGCTGATGCTAACCCTAACCCTAACCCTAACACTATCCTAGGGCTGATTCTAACCCTAACCCTAACCCTAACACTATCCTAAGTCTGATGCTAACCCTAGCCCTCACACTATCCTAGGCCTGATGATAACCCTAACCCTAACCTTAACACTATCCTAGGGCTGATGCTAACCCTAACCCTAACCCTAACACTATCCTAGAGCTGATGCTAACCCTAACCCTAACAATATCCTAGGAATGATGATAACCCTAACCCTAACCCTAACACTATCCTAGGGTTTATGTTAACCCTAACCCTAACACTATCCTAGGGCTGATGCTAACCCTAACACTAACACTATCCTAGGGCTGATGCTAACCCTAACCCTAACCCTAACACTATCCTAGGGCTGATGCTAACCCTAACCCTAACTCTAACACTATCTTAGGGCTGAGGCTAACCCTAACCCTAACACTATCCTACGGCTGATGCTAACCCTAACCCTAACCCTAACACTATCCTAGGGCTGATGCTAACCCAAACCCTAACCCTAACACTATCCTAGGGCTGATGCTAACACTAACCCTAACTCTAACACTATCCTAGGGCTGAGGCTAACCCTAACCCTAACACTATCCTAGGGCTGATGCTAACCCTAACCCTAACCCTAACACTATCCTAAGGCTAATGCTAACCCTAACACTAACACTATCCTAGGCCTGGTGCTAACCCTAACCCTATCCCTAACACTATTCTAGGGATGATGCTAACCCTAACCCTAATAATATCCTAGGGCTGATGCTAACCCTAACCCTAACCCTAACACTATCCTAGGGCTGATGCTAACACTAACCCTAACTCTAACACTATCCTAGGGCTGAGGCTAACCCTAACACTAACACTATCCTAGGCCTGGTGCTAACCCTAACCCTATCCCTAACACTATTCTAGGGCTGATGCTAACCCTAACCCTAATAATATCCTAGGGCTGATGCTAACCCTAACCCTAACCCTAACACTATCCTAGGGCTGATGCTAACCCTAACCCTAACCCTAACACTATCCTAGGGCTGATGCTAACCCTAACCCTAACCCTAACACTGTCCTAGGGCTGATGCTAACCCTAACACTAACAATATCCTAGGCCTGATGATATCCATAACCCTAAACCTAACACTATCCTAGGGCTGATGCTAACCCTAACCCTAACCCTAACACTATCCTAGGGCTGATTCTAACCCTAACACTAACCCTAACACTATCCTAAGTCTGATGCTAACCCTAGCCCTCACACTATCCTAGGCCTGATGATAACCCTAACCCTAACCTTAACACTATCCTAGGGCTGATGCTAACCCTAACCCTAACCCTAACACTATCCTAGAGCTGATGCTAACCCTAACCCTAACAATATCCTAGGAATGATGATAACCCTAACCCTAACCCTAACACTATCCTAGGGTTTATGTTAACCCTAACCCTAACACTATCCTAGGGCTGATGCTAACCCTAACACTAACACTATCCTAGGGCTGATGCTAACCCTAACCCTAACCCTAACACTATCCTAGGGCTGATGCTAACCCTAACCCTAACTCTAACACTATCTTAGGGCTGAGGCTAACCCTAACCCTAACACTATCCTACGGCTGATGCTAACCCTAACACTATCCTAGGGCTGATGCTAACCCAAACCCTAACCCTAACACTATCCTAGGGCTGATGCTAACACTAACCCTAACTCTAACACTATCCTAGGGCTGAGGCTAACCCTAACCCTAACACTATCCTACGGCTGATGCTAACCCTAACCCTAACCCTAACACTCTCCTAAGGCTGATGCTAACCCTAACACTAACACTATCCTAGGCCTGGTGCTAACCCTAACCCTATCCCTAACACTATTCTAGGGCTGATGCTAACCCTAACCCTAATAATATCCTAGGGCTGATGCTAACCCTAACCCTAACCCTAACACTATCCTAGGGCTGATGCTAACCCTAACCCTAACCCTAACACTGTCCTAGGGCTGATGCTAACCCTAACACTAACAATATCCTAGGCCTGATGATATCCATAACCCTAAACCTAACACTATCCTAGGGCTGATGCTAACCCTAACCCTAACCCTAACACTATCCTAGGGCTGATTCTAACCCTAACCCTAACCCTAACACTATCCTAAATCTGATGCTAACCCTAGTCCTCACACTATCCTAGGCCTGATGATAACCCTAACCCTAACCTTAACACTATCCTAGGGCTGATGCTAACCCTAACCCTATCCCTAACACTATCCTAGGCCTGATGCTAACCCTATCCCTAACCCTAACACTCTCCTAGGGCTGATTCTAACCCTAACCCTAACACTATCCTAGGGCTGATGCTAACCTTAACCCTAACCCTAACACTATCCTAGGGTTGATGCTAACCCTAACCCTAACACTATCCTAGGGCTGATGCTAACCATAACCCTAATCCTAACACTATCCTAGGGCTGATGCTAACCCTAACCCTAACACTATCCTAGGGCTGATGCTAACCCTAACCCTAACCCTAACACTATCCTAGGGCTGATGCTAACCCTAACCCTAACACTATCCTAGGGCTGATGCTAACCCTAACCCTAACCCTAACACTATCCTAGGGCTGATGCTAACCCTAACCCTAACAGTATCCTAGGGCTGATGCTAACCCTAACCCTAACCCTAATACTATCCAAGGGCTGATGCTAACCCTAACCCTAACCCTAACACTATCCTAGAGCTGATGCTAACGCTAACCCTAACCGTAACCCTAACCCTAATGCTATCCTAGGGCTGACGCTAACCCTAACCCTAACCCTAACACTATCCTAGGGCTGATGCTAACCCTAACACTAACACTATCCTCGGGCTGATGCTAATCCTAACCCTAACCCTAACACTGTCCTAGGGCTGATGCTAACCCCAACCCTAACACTATCCTAGGGCTGATGCTAACCCTAACCCTAACCCTAACACTATCCTAAGGGTAATGCTAACCCTAACACTAACACTATCCTAGGCCTGGTGCTAACCCTAACCCTATCCCTAACACTATTCTAGGGCTGATGCTAACCCTAACCCTAATAATATCCTAGGGCTGATGCTAACCCTAACCCTAACCCTAACACTATCATAGGGCTGATGCTAACACTAACCCTAACTCTAACACTATCCTAGGGCTGAGGCTAACCCTAACACTAACACTATCCTAGGCCTGGTGCTAACCCTAACCCTATCCCTAACACTATTCTAGGGCTGATGCTAACCCTAACCCTAATAATATCCTAGGGCTGATGCTAACCCTAACCCTAACCCTAACACTATCCTAGGGCTGATGCTAACCCTAACCCTAACCCTAACACTATCCTAGGGCTGATGCTAACCCTAACCCTAACCCTAACACTGTCCTAGGGCTGATGCTAACCCTAACACTAACAATATCCTAGGCCTGATGATATCCATAACCCTAAACCTAACACTATCCTAGGGCTGATGCTAACCCTAACCCTAACCCTAACACTATCCTAGGGCTGATTCTAACCCTAACCCTAACCCTAACACTATCCTAAGTCTGATGCTAACCCTAGCCCTCACACTATCCTAGGCCTGATGATAACCCTAACCCTAACCTTAACACTATCCTAGGGCTGATGCTAACCCTAACCCTAACCCTAACACTATCCTAGAGCTGATGCTAACCCTAACCCTAACAATATCCTAGGAATGATGATAACCCTAACCCTAACCCTAACACTATCCTAGGGTTTATGTTAACCCTAACCCTAACACTATCCTAGGGCTGATGCTAACCCTAACACTAACACTATCCTAGGGCTGATGCTAACCCTAACCCTAACCCTAACACTATCCTAGGGCTGATGCTAACCCTAACCCTAACTCTAACACTATCTTAGGGCTGAGGCTAACCCTAACCCTAACACTATCCTACGGCTGATGCTAACCCTAACCCTAACCCTAACACTATCCTAGGGCTGATGCTAACCCAAACCCTAACCCTAACACTATCCTAGGGCTGATGCTAACACTAACCCTAACTCTAACACTATCCTAGGGCTGAGGCTAACCCTAACCCTAACACTATCCTAGGGCTGATGCTAACCCTAACCCTAACCCTAACACTATCCTAAGGCTAATGCTAACCCTAACACTAACACTATCCTAGGCCTGGTGCTAACCCTAACCCTATCCCTAACACTATTCTAGGGATGATGCTAACCCTAACCCTAATAATATCCTAGGGCTGATGCTAACCCTAACCCTAACCCTAACACTATCCTAGGGCTGATGCTAACACTAACCCTAACTCTAACACTATCCTAGGGCTGAGGCTAACCCTAACACTAACACTATCCTAGGCCTGGTGCTAACCCTAACCCTATCCCTAACACTATTCTAGGGCTGATGCTAACCCTAACCCTAATAATATCCTAGGGCTGATGCTAACCCTAACCCTAACCCTAACACTATCCTAGGGCTGATGCTAACCCTAACCCTAACCCTAACACTATCCTAGGGCTGATGCTAACCCTAACCCTAACCCTAACACTGTCCTAGGGCTGATGCTAACCCTAACACTAACAATATCCTAGGCCTGATGATATCCATAACCCTAAACCTAACACTATCCTAGGGCTGATGCTAACCCTAACCCTAACCCTAACACTATCCTAGGGCTGATTCTAACCCTAACACTAACCCTAACACTATCCTAAGTCTGATGCTAACCCTAGCCCTCACACTATCCTAGGCCTGATGATAACCCTAACCCTAACCTTAACACTATCCTAGGGCTGATGCTAACCCTAACCCTAACCCTAACACTATCCTAGAGCTGATGCTAACCCTAACCCTAACAATATCCTAGGAATGATGATAACCCTAACCCTAACCCTAACACTATCCTAGGGTTTATGTTAACCCTAACCCTAACACTATCCTAGGGCTGATGCTAACCCTAACACTAACACTATCCTAGGGCTGATGCTAACCCTAACCCTAACCCTAACACTATCCTAGGGCTGATGCTAACCCTAACCCTAACTCTAACACTATCTTAGGGCTGAGGCTAACCCTAACCCTAACACTATCCTACGGCTGATGCTAACCCTAACACTATCCTAGGGCTGATGCTAACCCAAACCCTAACCCTAACACTATCCTAGGGCTGATGCTAACACTAACCCTAACTCTAACACTATCCTAGGGCTGAGGCTAACCCTAACCCTAACACTATCCTACGGCTGATGCTAACCCTAACCCTAACCCTAACACTCTCCTAAGGCTGATGCTAACCCTAACACTAACACTATCCTAGGCCTGGTGCTAACCCTAACCCTATCCCTAACACTATTCTAGGGCTGATGCTAACCCTAACCCTAATAATATCCTAGGGCTGATGCTAACCCTAACCCTAACCCTAACACTATCCTAGGGCTGATGCTAACCCTAACCCTAACCCTAACACTGTCCTAGGGCTGATGCTAACCCTAACACTAACAATATCCTAGGCCTGATGATATCCATAACCCTAAACCTAACACTATCCTAGGGCTGATGCTAACCCTAACCCTAACCCTAACACTATCCTAGGGCTGATTCTAACCCTAACCCTAACCCTAACACTATCCTAAATCTGATGCTAACCCTAGTCCTCACACTATCCTAGGCCTGATGATAACCCTAACCCTAACCTTAACACTATCCTAGGGCTGATGCTAACCCTAACCCTAACCCTAACACTATCCTAGGGCTGATGCTAACACTAACCCTAACTCTAACACTATCCTAGGGCTGAGGCTAACCCTAACCCTAACACTATCCTAGGGCTGATGCTAACCCTAACCCTAACCCTAACACTATCCTAAGGGTAATGCTAACCCTAACACTAACACTATCCTAGGCCTGGTGCTAACCCTAACCCTATCCCTAACACTATTCTAGGGCTGATGCTAACCCTAACCCTAATAATATCCTAGGGCTGATGCTAACCCTAACCCTAACCCTAACACTATCCTAGGGCTGATGCTAACACTAACCCTAACTCTAACACTATCCTAGGGCTGAGGCTAACCCTAACACTAACACTATCCTAGGAATGGTGCTAACCCTAACCCTATCCCTAACACTATTCTAGGGTTGATGCTAACCCTAACCCTAATAATATCCTAGGGCTGATGCTAACCCTAACCCTAACCCTAACGCTATCCTAGGGCTGATGCTAACCCTAACCCTAACCCTAACACTATCCTAGGGCTGATGCTAACCCTAACCCTAACCCTAACACTATCCTAAGGGTAATGCTAACCCTAACACTAACACTATCCTAGGCCTGGTGCTAACCCTAACCCTATCCCTAACACTATTCTAGGGCTGATGCTAACCCTAACCCTAATAATATCCTAGGGCTGATGCTAACCCTAACCCTAACCCTAACACTATCCTAGGGCTGATGCTAACACTAACCCTAACTCTAACACTATCCTAGGGCTGAGGCTAACCCTAACACTAACACTATCCTAGGCCTGGTGCTAACCCTAACCCTATCCCTAACACTATTCTAGGGTTGATGCTAACCCTAACCCTAATAATATCCTAGGGCTGATGCTAACCCTAACCCCAACCCTAACGCTATCCTAGGGCTGATGCTAACCCTAACCCTAACCCTAACACTATCCTAGGGCTGATGCTAACCCTAACCCTAACCCTAACACTGTCCTAGGGCTGATGCTAACCCTAACACTAACAATATCCTAGGCCTGATGATATCCATAACCCTAAACCTAACACTATCCTAGGGCTGATGCTAACCCTAACCCTAACCCTAACACTATCCTAGGGCTGATGCTAACACTAACCCTAACCCTAACACTATCCTAAGTCTGATGCTAACCCTAGCCCTCACACTATCCTAGGCCTGATGATAACCCTAACCCTAACCTTAACACTATCCTAGGGCTGATGCTAACCCTAACCCTAACCCTAACACTATCCTAGAGCTGATGCTAACCCTAACCCTAACAATATCCTAGGAATGATGATAACCCTAACCCTAACCCTAACACTATCCTAGGGTTTATGTTAACCCTAACCCTAACACTATCCTAGGGCTGATGCTAACCCTAACACTAACACTATCCTAGGGCTGATGCTAACCCTAACCCTAACCCTAACCCTAACACTATCCTAGGGCTGATGCTAACCCTAACCCTAACTGTAACACTATCGTAGGGCTGAGGCTAACCCTAACCCAAACACTATCCTACGGCTGATGCTAACCCTAACCCTAACCCTAACACTATCCTAAGGCTGATGCTAACCCTAACACTAACACTATCCTGGGCCTGGTGCTAACCCTAACCCTAACCCTAACACTATCCTAGGGCTGATGCTAACCCTAACCCTAACACTCTCCTAGGCCTGATGCTAACCCTAACCCTAACATTTACACTATCCTAGGGCTGATGCTAACCCTAACCCTAACCCTAACACTATCCTAGGTCTGATGCTAACCCTAAACCTAACTCTATCCTAGGGCTGATGTTAACCCTAACCCTAACCTTAACACTATCCTAGGGCTGATGTTAACCCTAACCCTAATACTATCCTAGGGCTGATGCTAACCTTAACCCTAACCCTAACACTCTCCTAGGGCTGATGCTAACCATAACCCTAACACTATCCTAGGCCTGATGCTAACCCTAACCCTAACACCATCCTAGGTCTGATGCTATCTCTAAACCTAACACTATACTAGGGCTGATGCTAACCCTAACCCTAACCCTAACACTATCCTAGGGCTGATGTTAACCCTAACCCTAACACTATCCTAGGGCTGATGCTAACCCTAACCCTAACCCTAACACTCTACTAGGGCTGATGCTAACCCTAACCCTAACACTATCCTAGGCCTGATGCTAACCCTAAGCCTATCACTATCCTAGGGCTGATGCTAACCCTAACCCTAACCCTAACACTATCCTAGGCCTGATGCTAACCCTATCCCTAACCCTAACACTCTCCTAGGGCTGATTCTAACCCTAACCCTAACACTATCCTAGGGCTGATGCTAACCTTAACCCTAACCCTAACACTATCCTAGGGTTGATGCTAACCCTAACCCTAACACTATCCTAGGGCTTATGCTAACCATAACCCTAATCCTAACACTATCCTAGGGCTGATGCTAACCCTAACCCTAACACTATCCTAGGGCTGATGCTAACCCTAACCCTAACCCTAACACTATCCTAGGGCTGATGCTAACACTAACCCTAACACTATCCTAGGGCTGATGCTAACCCTAACCCTAACCCTAACACTATCCTAGGGCTGATGCTAACCCTAACCCTAACCCTAACACTGTCCTAGGGCTGATGCTAACCCTAACACTAACAATATCCTAGGCCTGATGATATCCATAACCCTAAACCTAACACTATCCTAGGGCTGATGCTAACCCTAACCCTAACCCTAACACTATCCTAGGGCTGATTCTAACCCTAACCCTAACCCTAACACTATCCTAAATCTGATGCTAACCCTAGTCCTCACACTATCCTAGGCCTGATGATAACCCTAACCCTAACCTTAACACTATCCTAGGGCTGATGCTAACCCTAACCCTATCCCTAACACTATCCTAGGCCTGATGCTAACCCTATCCCTAACCCTAACACTCTCCTAGGGCTGATTCTAACCCTAACCCTAACACTATCCTAGGGCTGATGCTAACCTTAACCCTAACCCTAACACTATCCTAGGGTTGATGCTAACCCTAACCCTAACACTATCCTAGGGCTGATGCTAACCATAACCCTAATCCTAACACTATCCTAGGGCTGATGCTAACCCTAACCCTAACACTATCCTAGGGCTGATGCTAACCCTAACCCTAACCCTAACACTATCCTAGGGCTGATGCTAACCCTAACCCTAACACTATCCTAGGGCTGATGCTAACCCTAACCCTAACCCTAACACTATCCTAGGGCTGATGCTAACCCTAACCCTAACAGTATCCTAGGGCTGATGCTAACCCTAACCCTAACCCTAATACTATCCAAGGGCTGATGCTAACCCTAACCCTAACCCTAACACTATCCTAGAGCTGATGCTAACGCTAACCCTAACCGTAACCCTAACCCTAATGCTATCCTAGGGCTGACGCTAACCCTAACCCTAACCCTAACACTATCCTAGGGCTGATGCTAACCCTAACACTAACACTATCCTCGGGCTGATGCTAATCCTAACCCTAACCCTAACACTGTCCTAGGGCTGATGCTAACCCCAACCCTAACACTATCCTAGGGCTGATGCTAACCCTAACCCTAACCCTAACACTATCCTAAGGGTAATGCTAACCCTAACACTAACACTATCCTAGGCCTGGTGCTAACCCTAACCCTATCCCTAACACTATTCTAGGGCTGATGCTAACCCTAACCCTAATAATATCCTAGGGCTGATGCTAACCCTAACCCTAACCCTAACACTATCATAGGGCTGATGCTAACACTAACCCTAACTCTAACACTATCCTAGGGCTGAGGCTAACCCTAACACTAACACTATCCTAGGCCTGGTGCTAACCCTAACCCTATCCCTAACACTATTCTAGGGCTGATGCTAACCCTAACCCTAATAATATCCTAGGGCTGATGCTAACCCTAACCCTAACCCTAACACTATCCTAGGGCTGATGCTAACCCTAACCCTAACCCTAACACTATCCTAGGGCTGATGCTAACCCTAACCCTAACCCTAACACTGTCCTAGGGCTGATGCTAACCCTAACACTAACAATATCCTAGGCCTGATGATATCCATAACCCTAAACCTAACACTATCCTAGGGCTGATGCTAACCCTAACCCTAACCCTAACACTATCCTAGGGCTGATTCTAACCCTAACCCTAACCCTAACACTATCCTAAGTCTGATGCTAACCCTAGCCCTCACACTATCCTAGGCCTGATGATAACCCTAACCCTAACCTTAACACTATCCTAGGGCTGATGCTAACCCTAACCCTAACCCTAACACTATCCTAGAGCTGATGCTAACCCTAACCCTAACAATATCCTAGGAATGATGATAACCCTAACCCTAACCCTAACACTATCCTAGGGTTTATGTTAACCCTAACCCTAACACTATCCTAGGGCTGATGCTAACCCTAACACTAACACTATCCTAGGGCTGATGCTAACCCTAACCCTAACCCTAACACTATCCTAGGGCTGATGCTAACCCTAACCCTAACTCTAACACTATCTTAGGGCTGAGGCTAACCCTAACCCTAACACTATCCTACGGCTGATGCTAACCCTAACCCTAACCCTAACACTATCCTAGGGCTGATGCTAACCCAAACCCTAACCCTAACACTATCCTAGGGCTGATGCTAACACTAACCCTAACTCTAACACTATCCTAGGGCTGAGGCTAACCCTAACCCTAACACTATCCTAGGGCTGATGCTAACCCTAACCCTAACCCTAACACTATCCTAAGGCTAATGCTAACCCTAACACTAACACTATCCTAGGCCTGGTGCTAACCCTAACCCTATCCCTAACACTATTCTAGGGATGATGCTAACCCTAACCCTAATAATATCCTAGGGCTGATGCTAACCCTAACCCTAACCCTAACACTATCCTAGGGCTGATGCTAACACTAACCCTAACTCTAACACTATCCTAGGGCTGAGGCTAACCCTAACACTAACACTATCCTAGGCCTGGTGCTAACCCTAACCCTATCCCTAACACTATTCTAGGGCTGATGCTAACCCTAACCCTAATAATATCCTAGGGCTGATGCTAACCCTAACCCTAACCCTAACACTATCCTAGGGCTGATGCTAACCCTAACCCTAACCCTAACACTATCCTAGGGCTGATGCTAACCCTAACCCTAACCCTAACACTGTCCTAGGGCTGATGCTAACCCTAACACTAACAATATCCTAGGCCTGATGATATCCATAACCCTAAACCTAACACTATCCTAGGGCTGATGCTAACCCTAACCCTAACCCTAACACTATCCTAGGGCTGATTCTAACCCTAACACTAACCCTAACACTATCCTAAGTCTGATGCTAACCCTAGCCCTCACACTATCCTAGGCCTGATGATAACCCTAACCCTAACCTTAACACTATCCTAGGGCTGATGCTAACCCTAACCCTAACCCTAACACTATCCTAGAGCTGATGCTAACCCTAACCCTAACAATATCCTAGGAATGATGATAACCCTAACCCTAACCCTAACACTATCCTAGGGTTTATGTTAACCCTAACCCTAACACTATCCTAGGGCTGATGCTAACCCTAACACTAACACTATCCTAGGGCTGATGCTAACCCTAACCCTAACCCTAACACTATCCTAGGGCTGATGCTAACCCTAACCCTAACTCTAACACTATCTTAGGGCTGAGGCTAACCCTAACCCTAACACTATCCTACGGCTGATGCTAACCCTAACACTATCCTAGGGCTGATGCTAACCCAAACCCTAACCCTAACACTATCCTAGGGCTGATGCTAACACTAACCCTAACTCTAACACTATCCTAGGGCTGAGGCTAACCCTAACCCTAACACTATCCTACGGCTGATGCTAACCCTAACCCTAACCCTAACACTCTCCTAAGGCTGATGCTAACCCTAACACTAACACTATCCTAGGCCTGGTGCTAACCCTAACCCTATCCCTAACACTATTCTAGGGCTGATGCTAACCCTAACCCTAATAATATCCTAGGGCTGATGCTAACCCTAACCCTAACCCTAACACTATCCTAGGGCTGATGCTAACCCTAACCCTAACCCTAACACTGTCCTAGGGCTGATGCTAACCCTAACACTAACAATATCCTAGGCCTGATGATATCCATAACCCTAAACCTAACACTATCCTAGGGCTGATGCTAACCCTAACCCTAACCCTAACACTATCCTAGGGCTGATTCTAACCCTAACCCTAACCCTAACACTATCCTAAATCTGATGCTAACCCTAGTCCTCACACTATCCTAGGCCTGATGATAACCCTAACCCTAACCTTAACACTATCCTAGGGCTGATGCTAACCCTAACCCTAACCCTAACACTATCCTAGGGCTGATGCTAACACTAACCCTAACTCTAACACTATCCTAGGGCTGAGGCTAACCCTAACCCTAACACTATCCTAGGGCTGATGCTAACCCTAACCCTAACCCTAACACTATCCTAAGGGTAATGCTAACCCTAACACTAACACTATCCTAGGCCTGGTGCTAACCCTAACCCTATCCCTAACACTATTCTAGGGCTGATGCTAACCCTAACCCTAATAATATCCTAGGGCTGATGCTAACCCTAACCCTAACCCTAACACTATCCTAGGGCTGATGCTAACACTAACCCTAACTCTAACACTATCCTAGGGCTGAGGCTAACCCTAACACTAACACTATCCTAGGAATGGTGCTAACCCTAACCCTATCCCTAACACTATTCTAGGGTTGATGCTAACCCTAACCCTAATAATATCCTAGGGCTGATGCTAACCCTAACCCTAACCCTAACGCTATCCTAGGGCTGATGCTAACCCTAACCCTAACCCTAACACTATCCTAGGGCTGATGCTAACCCTAACCCTAACCCTAACACTATCCTAAGGGTAATGCTAACCCTAACACTAACACTATCCTAGGCCTGGTGCTAACCCTAACCCTATCCCTAACACTATTCTAGGGCTGATGCTAACCCTAACCCTAATAATATCCTAGGGCTGATGCTAACCCTAACCCTAACCCTAACACTATCCTAGGGCTGATGCTAACACTAACCCTAACTCTAACACTATCCTAGGGCTGAGGCTAACCCTAACACTAACACTATCCTAGGCCTGGTGCTAACCCTAACCCTATCCCTAACACTATTCTAGGGCTGATGCTAACCGTAACCCTAACACTATCCTAGGGCTGATGCTAACCTTAACCCTAACCCTAACACTATCCTAGGGTTGATGCTAACCCTAACCCTAACACTATCCTAGGGCTGATGCTAACCATAACCCTAATCCTAACACTATCCTAGGGCTGATGCTAACCCTAACCCTAACACTATCCTAGGGCTGATGCTAACCCTAACCCTAACCCTAACACTATCCTAGGGCTGATGCTAACCCTAACCCTAACACTATCCTAGGGCTGATGCTAACCCTAACCCTAACCCTAACACTATCCTAGGGCTGATGCTAACCCTAACCCTAACAGTATCCTAGGGCTGATGCTAACCCTAACCCTAACCCTAATACTATCCAAGGGCTGATGCTAACCCTAACCCTAACCCTAACACTATCCTAGAGCTGATGCTAACGCTAACCCTAACCGTAACCCTAACCCTAATGCTATCCTAGGGCTGACGCTAACCCTAACCCTAACCCTAACACTATCCTAGGGCTGATGCTAACCCTAACACTAACACTATCCTCGGGCTGATGCTAATCCTAACCCTAACCCTAACACTGTCCTAGGGCTGATGCTAACCCCAACCCTAACACTATCCTAGGGCTGATGCTAACCCTAACCCTAACCCTAACACTATCCTAAGGGTAATGCTAACCCTAACACTAACACTATCCTAGGCCTGGTGCTAACCCTAACCCTATCCCTAACACTATTCTAGGGCTGATGCTAACCCTAACCCTAATAATATCCTAGGGCTGATGCTAACCCTAACCCTAACCCTAACACTATCATAGGGCTGATGCTAACACTAACCCTAACTCTAACACTATCCTAGGGCTGAGGCTAACCCTAACACTAACACTATCCTAGGCCTGGTGCTAACCCTAACCCTATCCCTAACACTATTCTAGGGCTGATGCTAACCCTAACCCTAATAATATCCTAGGGCTGATGCTAACCCTAACCCTAACCCTAACACTATCCTAGGGCTGATGCTAACCCTAACCCTAACCCTAACACTATCCTAGGGCTGATGCTAACCCTAACCCTAACCCTAACACTGTCCTAGGGCTGATGCTAACCCTAACACTAACAATATCCTAGGCCTGATGATATCCATAACCCTAAACCTAACACTATCCTAGGGCTGATGCTAACCCTAACCCTAACCCTAACACTATCCTAGGGCTGATTCTAACCCTAACCCTAACCCTAACACTATCCTAAGTCTGATGCTAACCCTAGCCCTCACACTATCCTAGGCCTGATGATAACCCTAACCCTAACCTTAACACTATCCTAGGGCTGATGCTAACCCTAACCCTAACCCTAACACTATCCTAGAGCTGATGCTAACCCTAACCCTAACAATATCCTAGGAATGATGATAACCCTAACCCTAACCCTAACACTATCCTAGGGTTTATGTTAACCCTAACCCTAACACTATCCTAGGGCTGATGCTAACCCTAACACTAACACTATCCTAGGGCTGATGCTAACCCTAACCCTAACCCTAACACTATCCTAGGGCTGATGCTAACCCTAACCCTAACTCTAACACTATCTTAGGGCTGAGGCTAACCCTAACCCTAACACTATCCTACGGCTGATGCTAACCCTAACCCTAACCCTAACACTATCCTAGGGCTGATGCTAACCCAAACCCTAACCCTAACACTATCCTAGGGCTGATGCTAACACTAACCCTAACTCTAACACTATCCTAGGGCTGAGGCTAACCCTAACCCTAACACTATCCTAGGGCTGATGCTAACCCTAACCCTAACCCTAACACTATCCTAAGGCTAATGCTAACCCTAACACTAACACTATCCTAGGCCTGGTGCTAACCCTAACCCTATCCCTAACACTATTCTAGGGATGATGCTAACCCTAACCCTAATAATATCCTAGGGCTGATGCTAACCCTAACCCTAACCCTAACACTATCCTAGGGCTGATGCTAACACTAACCATAACTCTAACACTATCCTAGGGCTGAGGCTAACCCTAACACTAACACTATCCTAGGCCTGGTGCTAACCCTAACCCTATCCCTAACACTATTCTAGGGCTGATGCTAACCCTAACCCTAATAATATCCTAGGGCTGATGCTAACCCTAACCCTAACCCTAACACTATCCTAGGGCTGATGCTAACCCTAACCCTAACCCTAACACTATCCTAGGGCTGATGCTAACCCTAACCCTAACCCTAACACTGTCCTAGGGCTGATGCTAACCCTAACACTAACAATATCCTAGGCCTGATGATATCCATAACCCTAAACCTAACACTATCCTAGGGCTGATGCTAACCCTAACCCTAACCCTAACACTATCCTAGGGCTGATTCTAACCCTAACACTAACCCTAACACTATCCTAAGTCTGATGCTAACCCTAGCCCTCACACTATCCTAGGCCTGATGATAACCCTAACCCTAACCTTAACACTATCCTAGGGCTGATGCTAACCCTAACCCTAACCCTAACACTATCCTAGAGCTGATGCTAACCCTAACCCTAACAATATCCTAGGAATGATGATAACCCTAACCCTAACCCTAACACTATCCTAGGGTTTATGTTAACCCTAACCCTAACACTATCCTAGGGCTGATGCTAACCCTAACACTAACACTATCCTAGGGCTGATGCTAACCCTAACCCTAACCCTAACACTATCCTAGGGCTGATGCTAACCCTAACCCTAACTCTAACACTATCTTAGGGCTGAGGCTAACCCTAACCCTAACACTATCCTACGGCTGATGCTAACCCTAACACTATCCTAGGGCTGATGCTAACCCAAACCCTAACCCTAACACTATCCTAGGGCTGATGCTAACACTAACCCTAACTCTAACACTATCCTAGGGCTGAGGCTAACCCTAACCCTAACACTATCCTACGGCTGATGCTAACCCTAACCCTAACCCTAACACTCTCCTAAGGCTGATGCTAACCCTAACACTAACACTATCCTAGGCCTGGTGCTAACCCTAACCCTATCCCTAACACTATTCTAGGGCTGATGCTAACCCTAACCCTAATAATATCCTAGGGCTGATGCTAACCCTAACCCTAACCCTAACACTATCCTAGGGCTGATGCTAACCCTAACCCTAACCCTAACACTGTCCTAGGGCTGATGCTAACCCTAACACTAACAATATCCTAGGCCTGATGATATCCATAACCCTAAACCTAACACTATCCTAGGGCTGATGCTAACCCTAACCCTAACCCTAACACTATCCTAGGGCTGATTCTAACCCTAACCCTAACCCTAACACTATCCTAAATCTGATGCTAACCCTAGTCCTCACACTATCCTAGGCCTGATGATAACCCTAACCCTAACCTTAACACTATCCTAGGGCTGATGCTAACCCTAACCCTAACCCTAACACTATCCTAGGGCTGATGCTAACACTAACCCTAACTCTAACACTATCCTAGGGCTGAGGCTAACCCTAACCCTAACACTATCCTAGGGCTGATGCTAACCCTAACCCTAACCCTAACACTATCCTAAGGGTAATGCTAACCCTAACACTAACACTATCCTAGGCCTGGTGCTAACCCTAACCCTATCCCTAACACTATTCTAGGGCTGATGCTAACCCTAACCCTAATAATATCCTAGGGCTGATGCTAACCCTAACCCTAACCCTAACACTATCCTAGGGCTGATGCTAACACTAACCCTAACTCTAACACTATCCTAGGGCTGAGGCTAACCCTAACACTAACACTATCCTAGGAATGGTGCTAACCCTAACCCTATCCCTAACACTATTCTAGGGTTGATGCTAACCCTAACCCTAATAATATCCTAGGGCTGATGCTAACCCTAACCCTAACCCTAACGCTATCCTAGGGCTGATGCTAACCCTAACCCTAACCCTAACACTATCCTAGGGCTGATGCTAACCCTAACCCTAACCCTAACACTATCCTAAGGGTAATGCTAACCCTAACACTAACACTATCCTAGGCCTGGTGCTAACCCTAACCCTATCCCTAACACTATTCTAGGGCTGATGCTAACCCTAACCCTAATAATATCCTAGGGCTGATGCTAACCCTAACCCTAACCCTAACACTATCCTAGGGCTGATGCTAACACTAACCCTAACTCTAACACTATCCTAGGGCTGAGGCTAACCCTAACACTAACACTATCCTAGGCCTGGTGCTAACCCTAACCCTATCCCTAACACTATTCTAGGGTTGATGCTAACCCTAACCCTAATAATATCCTAGGGCTGATGCTAACCCTAACCCCAACCCTAACGCTATCCTAGGGCTGATGCTAACCCTAACCCTAACCCTAACACTATCCTAGGGCTGATGCTAACCCTAACCCTAACCCTAACACTGTCCTAGGGCTGATGCTAACCCTAACACTAACAATATCCTAGGCCTGATGATATCCATAACCCTAAACCTAACACTATCCTAGGGCTGATGCTAACCCTAACCCTAACCCTAACACTATCCTAGGGCTGATGCTAACACTAACCCTAACCCTAACACTATCCTAAGTCTGATGCTAACCCTAGCCCTCACACTATCCTAGGCCTGATGATAACCCTAACCCTAACCTTAACACTATCCTAGGGCTGATGCTAACCCTAACCCTAACCCTAACACTATCCTAGAGCTGATGCTAACCCTAACCCTAACAATATCCTAGGAATGATGATAACCCTAACCCTAACCCTAACACTATCCTAGGGTTTATGTTAACCCTAACCCTAACACTATCCTAGGGCTGATGCTAACCCTAACACTAACACTATCCTAGGGCTGATGCTAACCCTAACCCTAACCCTAACCCTAACACTATCCTAGGGCTGATGCTAACCCTAACCCTAACTGTAACACTATCGTAGGGCTGAGGCTAACCCTAACCCAAACACTATCCTACGGCTGATGCTAACCCTAACCCTAACCCTAACACTATCCTAAGGCTGATGCTAACCCTAACACTAACACTATCCTGGGCCTGGTGCTAACCCTAACCCTAACCCTAACACTATCCTAGGGCTGATGCTAACCCTAACCCTAACACTCTCCTAGGCCTGATGCTAACCCTAACCCTAACATTTACACTATCCTAGGGCTGATGCTAACCCTAACCCTAACCCTAACACTATCCTAGGTCTGATGCTAACCCTAAACCTAACTCTATCCTAGGGCTGATGTTAACCCTAACCCTAACCTTAACACTATCCTAGGGCTGATGTTAACCCTAACCCTAATACTATCCTAGGGCTGATGCTAACCTTAACCCTAACCCTAACACTCTCCTAGGGCTGATGCTAACCATAACCCTAACACTATCCTAGGCCTGATGCTAACCCTAACCCTAACACCATCCTAGGTCTGATGCTATCTCTAAACCTAACACTATACTAGGGCTGATGCTAACCCTAACCCTAACCCTAACACTATCCTAGGGCTGATGTTAACCCTAACCCTAACACTATCCTAGGGCTGATGCTAACCCTAACCCTAACCCTAACACTCTACTAGGGCTGATGCTAACCCTAACCCTAACACTATCCTAGGCCTGATGCTAACCCTAAGCCTATCACTATCCTAGGGCTGATGCTAACCCTAACCCTAACCCTAACACTATCCTAGGCCTGATGCTAACCCTATCCCTAACCCTAACACTCTCCTAGGGCTGATTCTAACCCTAACCCTAACACTATCCTAGGGCTGATGCTAACCTTAACCCTAACCCTAACACTATCCTAGGGTTGATGCTAACCCTAACCCTAACACTATCCTAGGGCTGATGCTAACCATAACCCTAATCCTAACACTATCCTAGGGCTGATGCTAACCCTAACCCTAACACTATCCTAGGGCTGATGCTAACCCTAACCCTAACCCTAACACTATCCTAGGGCTGATGCTAACACTAACCCTAACACTATCCTAGGGCTGATGCTAACCCTAACCCTAACCCTAACACTATCCTAGGGCTGATGCTAACCCTAACCCTAACCCTAACACTGTCCTAGGGCTGATGCTAACCCTAACACTAACAATATCCTAGGCCTGATGATATCCATAACCCTAAACCTAACACTATCCTAGGGCTGATGCTAACCCTAACCCTAACCCTAACACTATCCTAGGGCTGATTCTAACCCTAACCCTAACCCTAACACTATCCTAAATCTGATGCTAACCCTAGTCCTCACACTATCCTAGGCCTGATGATAACCCTAACCCTAACCTTAACACTATCCTAGGGCTGATGCTAACCCTAACCCTATCCCTAACACTATCCTAGGCCTGATGCTAACCCTATCCCTAACCCTAACACTCTCCTAGGGCTGATTCTAACCCTAACCCTAACACTATCCTAGGGCTGATGCTAACCTTAACCCTAACCCTAACACTATCCTAGGGTTGATGCTAACCCTAACCCTAACACTATCCTAGGGCTGATGCTAACCATAACCCTAATCCTAACACTATCCTAGGGCTGATGCTAACCCTAACCCTAACACTATCCTAGGGCTGATGCTAACCCTAACCCTAACCCTAACACTATCCTAGGGCTGATGCTAACCCTAACCCTAACACTATCCTAGGGCTGATGCTAACCCTAACCCTAACCCTAACACTATCCTAGGGCTGATGCTAACCCTAACCCTAACAGTATCCTAGGGCTGATGCTAACCCTAACCCTAACCCTAATACTATCCAAGGGCTGATGCTAACCCTAACCCTAACCCTAACACTATCCTAGAGCTGATGCTAACGCTAACCCTAACCGTAACCCTAACCCTAATGCTATCCTAGGGCTGACGCTAACCCTAACCCTAACCCTAACACTATCCTAGGGCTGATGCTAACCCTAACACTAACACTATCCTCGGGCTGATGCTAATCCTAACCCTAACCCTAACACTGTCCTAGGGCTGATGCTAACCCCAACCCTAACACTATCCTAGGGCTGATGCTAACCCTAACCCTAACCCTAACACTATCCTAAGGGTAATGCTAACCCTAACACTAACACTATCCTAGGCCTGGTGCTAACCCTAACCCTATCCCTAACACTATTCTAGGGCTGATGCTAACCCTAACCCTAATAATATCCTAGGGCTGATGCTAACCCTAACCCTAACCCTAACACTATCATAGGGCTGATGCTAACACTAACCCTAACTCTAACACTATCCTAGGGCTGAGGCTAACCCTAACACTAACACTATCCTAGGCCTGGTGCTAACCCTAACCCTATCCCTAACACTATTCTAGGGCTGATGCTAACCCTAACCCTAATAATATCCTAGGGCTGATGCTAACCCTAACCCTAACCCTAACACTATCCTAGGGCTGATGCTAACCCTAACCCTAACCCTAACACTATCCTAGGGCTGATGCTAACCCTAACCCTAACCCTAACACTGTCCTAGGGCTGATGCTAACCCTAACACTAACAATATCCTAGGCCTGATGATATCCATAACCCTAAACCTAACACTATCCTAGGGCTGATGCTAACCCTAACCCTAACCCTAACACTATCCTAGGGCTGATTCTAACCCTAACCCTAACCCTAACACTATCCTAAGTCTGATGCTAACCCTAGCCCTCACACTATCCTAGGCCTGATGATAACCCTAACCCTAACCTTAACACTATCCTAGGGCTGATGCTAACCCTAACCCTAACCCTAACACTATCCTAGAGCTGATGCTAACCCTAACCCTAACAATATCCTAGGAATGATGATAACCCTAACCCTAACCCTAACACTATCCTAGGGTTTATGTTAACCCTAACCCTAACACTATCCTAGGGCTGATGCTAACCCTAACACTAACACTATCCTAGGGCTGATGCTAACCCTAACCCTAACCCTAACACTATCCTAGGGCTGATGCTAACCCTAACCCTAACTCTAACACTATCTTAGGGCTGAGGCTAACCCTAACCCTAACACTATCCTACGGCTGATGCTAACCCTAACCCTAACCCTAACACTATCCTAGGGCTGATGCTAACCCAAACCCTAACCCTAACACTATCCTAGGGCTGATGCTAACACTAACCCTAACTCTAACACTATCCTAGGGCTGAGGCTAACCCTAACCCTAACACTATCCTAGGGCTGATGCTAACCCTAACCCTAACCCTAACACTATCCTAAGGCTAATGCTAACCCTAACACTAACACTATCCTAGGCCTGGTGCTAACCCTAACCCTATCCCTAACACTATTCTAGGGATGATGCTAACCCTAACCCTAATAATATCCTAGGGCTGATGCTAACCCTAACCCTAACCCTAACACTATCCTAGGGCTGATGCTAACACTAACCCTAACTCTAACACTATCCTAGGGCTGAGGCTAACCCTAACACTAACACTATCCTAGGCCTGGTGCTAACCCTAACCCTATCCCTAACACTATTCTAGGGCTGATGCTAACCCTAACCCTAATAATATCCTAGGGCTGATGCTAACCCTAACCCTAACCCTAACACTATCCTAGGGCTGATGCTAACCCTAACCCTAACCCTAACACTATCCTAGGGCTGATGCTAACCCTAACCCTAACCCTAACACTGTCCTAGGGCTGATGCTAACCCTAACACTAACAATATCCTAGGCCTGATGATATCCATAACCCTAAACCTAACACTATCCTAGGGCTGATGCTAACCCTAACCCTAACCCTAACACTATCCTAGGGCTGATTCTAACCCTAACACTAACCCTAACACTATCCTAAGTCTGATGCTAACCCTAGCCCTCACACTATCCTAGGCCTGATGATAACCCTAACCCTAACCTTAACACTATCCTAGGGCTGATGCTAACCCTAACCCTAACCCTAACACTATCCTAGAGCTGATGCTAACCCTAACCCTAACAATATCCTAGGAATGATGATAACCCTAACCCTAACCCTAACACTATCCTAGGGTTTATGTTAACCCTAACCCTAACACTATCCTAGGGCTGATGCTAACCCTAACACTAACACTATCCTAGGGCTGATGCTAACCCTAACCCTAACCCTAACACTATCCTAGGGCTGATGCTAACCCTAACCCTAACTCTAACACTATCTTAGGGCTGAGGCTAACCCTAACCCTAACACTATCCTACGGCTGATGCTAACCCTAACACTATCCTAGGGCTGATGCTAACCCAAACCCTAACCCTAACACTATCCTAGGGCTGATGCTAACACTAACCCTAACTCTAACACTATCCTAGGGCTGAGGCTAACCCTAACCCTAACACTATCCTACGGCTGATGCTAACCCTAACCCTAACCCTAACACTCTCCTAAGGCTGATGCTAACCCTAACACTAACACTATCCTAGGCCTGGTGCTAACCCTAACCCTATCCCTAACACTATTCTAGGGCTGATGCTAACCCTAACCCTAATAATATCCTAGGGCTGATGCTAACCCTAACCCTAACCCTAACACTATCCTAGGGCTGATGCTAACCCTAACCCTAACCCTAACACTGTCCTAGGGCTGATGCTAACCCTAACACTAACAATATCCTAGGCCTGATGATATCCATAACCCTAAACCTAACACTATCCTAGGGCTGATGCTAACCCTAACCCTAACCCTAACACTATCCTAGGGCTGATTCTAACCCTAACCCTAACCCTAACACTATCCTAAATCTGATGCTAACCCTAGTCCTCACACTATCCTAGGCCTGATGATAACCCTAACCCTAACCTTAACACTATCCTAGGGCTGATGCTAACCCTAACCCTAACCCTAACACTATCCTAGGGCTGATGCTAACACTAACCCTAACTCTAACACTATCCTAGGGCTGAGGCTAACCCTAACCCTAACACTATCCTAGGGCTGATGCTAACCCTAACCCTAACCCTAACACTATCCTAAGGGTAATGCTAACCCTAACACTAACACTATCCTAGGCCTGGTGCTAACCCTAACCCTATCCCTAACACTATTCTAGGGCTGATGCTAACCCTAACCCTAATAATATCCTAGGGCTGATGCTAACCCTAACCCTAACCCTAACACTATCCTAGGGCTGATGCTAACACTAACCCTAACTCTAACACTATCCTAGGGCTGAGGCTAACCCTAACACTAACACTATCCTAGGAATGGTGCTAACCCTAACCCTATCCCTAACACTATTCTAGGGTTGATGCTAACCCTAACCCTAATAATATCCTAGGGCTGATGCTAACCCTAACCCTAACCCTAACGCTATCCTAGGGCTGATGCTAACCCTAACCCTAACCCTAACACTATCCTAGGGCTGATGCTAACCCTAACCCTAACCCTAACACTATCCTAAGGGTAATGCTAACCCTAACACTAACACTATCCTAGGCCTGGTGCTAACCCTAACCCTATCCCTAACACTATTCTAGGGCTGATGCTAACCCTAACCCTAATAATATCCTAGGGCTGATGCTAACCCTAACCCTAACCCTAACACTATCCTAGGGCTGATGCTAACACTAACCCTAACTCTAACACTATCCTAGGGCTGAGGCTAACCCTAACACTAACACTATCCTAGGCCTGGTGCTAACCCTAACCCTATCCCTAACACTATTCTAGGGTTGATGCTAACCCTAACCCTAATAATATCCTAGGGCTGATGCTAACCCTAACCCCAACCCTAACGCTATCCTAGGGCTGATGCTAACCCTAACCCTAACCCTAACACTATCCTAGGGCTGATGCTAACCCTAACCCTAACCCTAACACTGTCCTAGGGCTGATGCTAACCCTAACACTAACAATATCCTAGGCCTGATGATATCCATAACCCTAAACCTAACACTATCCTAGGGCTGATGCTAACCCTAACCCTAACCCTAACACTATCCTAGGGCTGATGCTAACACTAACCCTAACCCTAACACTATCCTAAGTCTGATGCTAACCCTAGCCCTCACACTATCCTAGGCCTGATGATAACCCTAACCCTAACCTTAACACTATCCTAGGGCTGATGCTAACCCTAACCCTAACCCTAACACTATCCTAGAGCTGATGCTAACCCTAACCCTAACAATATCCTAGGAATGATGATAACCCTAACCCTAACCCTAACACTATCCTAGGGTTTATGTTAACCCTAACCCTAACACTATCCTAGGGCTGATGCTAACCCTAACACTAACACTATCCTAGGGCTGATGCTAACCCTAACCCTAACCCTAACCCTAACACTATCCTAGGGCTGATGCTAACCCTAACCCTAACTGTAACACTATCGTAGGGCTGAGGCTAACCCTAACCCAAACACTATCCTACGGCTGATGCTAACCCTAACCCTAACCCTAACACTATCCTAAGGCTGATGCTAACCCTAACACTAACACTATCCTGGGCCTGGTGCTAACCCTAACCCTAACCCTAACACTATCCTAGGGCTGATGCTAACCCTAACCCTAACACTCTCCTAGGCCTGATGCTAACCCTAACCCTAACATTTACACTATCCTAGGGCTGATGCTAACCCTAACCCTAACCCTAACACTATCCTAGGTCTGATGCTAACCCTAAACCTAACTCTATCCTAGGGCTGATGTTAACCCTAACCCTAACCTTAACACTATCCTAGGGCTGATGTTAACCCTAACCCTAATACTATCCTAGGGCTGATGCTAACCTTAACCCTAACCCTAACACTCTCCTAGGGCTGATGCTAACCATAACCCTAACACTATCTAGGCCTGATGCTAACCCTAACCCTAACACCATCCTAGGTCTGATGCTATCTCTAAACCTAACACTATACTAGGGCTGATGCTAACCCTAACCCTAACCCTAACACTATCCTAGGGCTGATGTTAACCCTAACCCTAACACTATCCTAGGGCTGATGCTAACCCTAACCCTAACCCTAACACTCTACTAGGGCTGATGCTAACCCTAACCCTAACACTATCCTAGGCCTGATGCTAACCCTAAGCCTATCACTATCCTAGGGCTGATGCTAACCCTAACCCTAACCCTAACACTATCCTAGGCCTGATGCTAACCCTATCCCTAACCCTAACACTCTCCTAGGGCTGATTCTAACCCTAACCCTAACACTATCCTAGGGCTGATGCTAACCTTAACCCTAACCCTAACACTATCCTAGGGCTGATGCTAACACTAACCCTAACACTATCCTAGGGCTGATGCTAACCCTAACCCTAACCCTAACACTATCCTAGGGCTGATGCTAACCCTAACCCTAACCCTAACACTATCCTAGGGCTGATGCTAACCCTAACCCTAACACTATCCTAGGGCTGATGCTAACCCTAACCCTAACAGTATCCTAGGGCTGATGCTAACCCTAACCCTAACCCTAATACTATCCTAGGGCTGATGCTAACCCTAACCCTAACCCTAACACTATCCTAGAGCTGATGCTAACGCTAACCCTAACCCTAACCCTAACCCTAATGCTATCCTAGGGCTGACGCTAACCCTAACACTAACACTATCCTCGGGCTGATGCTAATCCTAACCCTAACCCTAACACTGTCCTAGGGCTGATGCTAACCCCAACCCTAACACTATCCTAGGGCTGATGCTAACCCTAACCCTAACCCTAACACTATCCTAAGGCTAATGCTAACCCTAACACTAACACTATCCTAGGCCTGGTGCTAACCCTGACCCTATCCCTAACACTATTCTAGGGCTGATGCTAACCCTAACCCTAATAATATCCTAGGGCTGATGCTAACCCTAACCCTAACCTTAACACTATCCTAGGGCTGATGCTAACACTAACCCTAACTCTAACACTATCCTAGGGCTGAGGCTAACCCTAACACTAACACTATCCTAGGCCTGGTGCTAACCCTAACCCTATCCCTAACACTATTCTAGGGCTGATGCTAACCCTAACCCTAATAATATCCTAGGGCTGATGCTAACCCTAACCCTAACCCTAACACTATCCTAGGGCTGATGCTAACCCTAACCCTAACCCTAACACTATCCTAGGGCTGATGCTAACCCTAACCCTAACCCTAACACTGTCCTAGGGCTGATGCTAACCCTAACACTAACAATATCCTAGGCCTGATGATATCCATAACCCTAAACCTAACACTATCCTAGGGCTGATGCTAACCCTAACCCTAACCCTAACACTATCCTAGGGCTGATTCTAACCCTAACCCTAACCCTAACACTATCCTAAGTCTGATGCTAACCCTAGCCCTCACACTATCCTAGGCCTGATGATAACCCTAACCCTAACCTTAACACTATCCTAGGGCTGATGCTAACCCTAACCCTAACCCTAACACTATCCTAGAGCTGATGCTAACCCTAACCCTAACAATATCCTAGGAATGATGATAACCCTAACCCTAACCCTAACACTATCCTAGGGTTTATGTTAACCCTAACCTTAACACTATCCTAGGGCTGATGCTAACCCTAACACTAACACTATCCTAGGGCTGATGCTAACCGTAACCCTAACCCTAACACTATCCTAGGGCTGATGCTAACCCTAACCCTAACTCTAACACTATCTTAGGGCTGAGGCTAACCCTAACCCTAACACTATCCTACGGCTGATGCTAACCCTAACCCTAACCCTAACACTATCCTAGGGCTGATGCTAACCCAAACCCTAACCCTAACACTATCCTAGGGCTGATGCTAACACTAACCCTAACTCTAACACTATCCTAGGGCTGAGGCTAACCCTAACCCTAACACTATCCTACGGCTGATGCTAACCCTAACCCTAACCCTAACACTCTCCTAAGGCTGATGCTAACCCTAACACTAACACTATCCTAGGCCTGGTGCTAACCCTAACCCTATCCCTAACACTATTCCAGGGCTGATGCTAACCCTAACCCTAATAATATCCTAGGGCTGATGCTAACCCTAACCCTAACCCTAACACTATCCTAGGGCTGATGCTAACCCTAACCCTAACCCTAACACTGTCCTAGGGCTGATGCTAACCCTAACACTAACAATATCCTAGGCCTGATGATATCCATAACCCTAAACCTAACACTATCCTAGGGCTGATGCTAACCCTAACCCTAACCCTAACACTATCCTAGGGCTGATTCTAACCCTAACCCTAACCCTAACACTATCCTAAATCTGATGCTAACCCTAGTCCTCACACTATCCTAGGCCTGATGATAACCCTAACCCTAACCTTAACACTATCCTAGGGCTGATGCTAACCCTAACCCTAACACTAACACTATCCTAGGGCTGATGCTAACACTAACCCTAACTCTAACACTATCCTAGGGCTGAGGCTAACCCTAACCCTAACACTATCCTAGGGCTGATGCTAACCCTAACCCTAACCCTAACACTATCCTAAGGGTAATGCTAACCCTAACACTAACACTATCCTAGGCCTGGTGCTAACCCTAACCCTATCCCTAACACTATTCTAGGGCTGATGCTAACCCTAACCCTAATAATATCCTAGGGCTGATGCTAACCCTAACCCTAACCCTAACACTATCCTAGGGCTGATGCTAACACTAACCCTAACTCTAACACTATCCTAGGGCTGAGGCTAACCCTAACACTAACACTATCCTAGGCCTGGTGCTAACCCTAACCCTATCCCTAACACTATTCTAGGGTTGATGCTAACCCTAACCCTAATAATATCCTAGGGCTGATGCTAACCCTAACCCTAACCCTAACGCTATCCTAGGGCTGATGCTAACCCTAACCCTAACCCTAACACTATCCTAGGGCTGATGCTAACCCTAACCCTAACCCTAACACTATCCTAAGGGTAATGCTAACCCTAACACTAACACTATCCTAGGCCTGGTGCTAACCCTAACCCTATCCCTAACACTATCCTAGGGCTGATGCTAACCCTAACCCTAATAATATCCTAGGGCTGATGCTAACCCTAACCCTAACCCTAACACTATCCTAGGGCTGATGCTAACACTAACCCTAACTCTAACACTATCCTAGGGCTGACGCTAACCCTAACACTAACACTATCCTAGGCCTGGTGTAACCCTAACCCTATCCCTAACACTATTCTAGGGTTGATGCTAACCCTAACCCTAATAATATCCTAGGGCTGATGCTAACCCTAACCCTAACCGTAACGCTATCCTAGGGCTGATGCTAACCCTAACCCTAACCCTAACACTATCCTAGGGCTGATGCTAACCCTAACCCTAACCCTAACACTGTCCTAGGGCTGATGCTAACCCTAACACTAACAATATCCTAGGCCTGATGATATCCATAACCCTAAACCTAACACTATCCTAGGGCTGATGCTAACCCTAACCCTAACCCTAACACTATCCTAGGGCTGATGCTAAAACTAACCCTAACCCTAACACTATCCTAAGTCTGATGCTAACCCTACCCCTCACACTATCCTAGGCAAGATGATAACCCTAACCCTAACCTTAACACTATCCTAGGGCTGATGCTAACCCTAACCCTAACCCTAACAATATTCTAGAGCTGATGCTAACCCTAACCCTAACAATATCCTAGGAATGATGATAACCCTAACCCTAACCCTAACACTATCCTAGGGTTTATGTTAACCCTAACCCTAACACTATCCTAGGGCTGATGCTAACCCTAACACTAACACTATCCTAGGGCTGATGCTAACCCTAACCCTAACCCTAACCCTAACACTATCCTAGGGCTGATGCTAACCCTAACCCTAACTGTAACACTATCTTAGGGCTGAGGCTAACCCTAACCCAAACACTATCCTACGGCTGATGCTAACCCTAACCCTAACCCTAACACTATCCTAAGGCTGATGCTAACCCTAACACTAACACTATCCTGGGCCTGGTGCTAACCCTAACCCTAACCCTAACACTATCCTAGGGCTTATGCTAACCCTAACTCTAACCCTAACACTATCCTAGGGCTGATGCTAACCCTAACCCTAACACTATCCTAGGCCTGATGCTAACCCTAACCCTAACATTTACACTATCCTAGGGCTGATGCTAACCCTAACCCTAACCCTAACACTATCCTAGGTCTGATGCTAACCCTAAACCTAACACTATCCTAGGGCTGATGCTAACCCTAACCCTAACCTTTACACTATCCTAGGGCTGATGTTAACCCTAACCCTAATACTATCCTAGGGCTGATGCTAACCTTAACCCTAACCCTAACACTCTCCTAGGGCTGATGCTAACCATAACCCTAACACTATCCTAGGCCTGATGCTAACCCTTACCCTAACACCATCCTAGGTCTGATGCTAACTCTAAACCTAACACTATACTTGGGCTGATGCTAACCCTAACCCTAACCCTAACACTATCCTAGGGCTGATGTTAACCCTTACCCTAACACTATCCTAGGGCTGATGCTAACCCTAACCCTAACCCTAACACTCTCCTAGGGCTGATGCTAACCCTAACCCTAACACTATCCTAGGCCTGATGCTAACCCTAACCCTAACACTATCCTAGGGCTGATGCTAACCCTAACCCTAACCCTAACACTATCCTAGGCCTGATGCTAACCCTATCCCTAACCCTAACACTCTCCTAGGGCTGAGGCTAACCCTAACCCTAACACTATCCTAGGGTTGATGCTAACCCTAACCCTAACACTATCCTAGGGCTGATGCTAACCATAACCCTAATCCTAACACTATCCTAGGGCTGATGCTAACCCTAACCCTAACACTATCCTAGGGCTGATGCTAACCCTAACCCTAACCCTAACACTATCCTAGGGCTGATGCTAACCCTAACCCTAACACTATCCTAGGGCTGATGCTAACCCTAACCCTAACCCTAACACTATCCTAGGGCTGATGCTAACCCTAACCCTAACAGTATCCTAGGGCTGATGCTAACCCTAACCCTAACCCTAACACTATCCTAGGGCTGATGCTAACCCTAACCCTAACCCTAACACTATCCTAGAGCTGATGCTAACGCTAACCCTAACCCTAACCCTAACCCTAATGCTATCCTAGGGCTGACGCTAACCCTAACCCTAACCCTAACACTATCCTAGGGCTGATGCTAACCCTAACACTAACACTATCCTCGGGCTGATGCTAACCCTAACCCTAACCCTAACACTCTCCTAGGGCTGATGCTAACCCTAACCCTAACTCTAACACTATCCTAGGGCTGAGGCTATCCCTAACCCTAACACTATCCTACGGCTGATGCTAACCCTAACCCTAACCCTAACACTATCCTAAGGCTGATGCTAACCCTAACACTAACACTATCCTAGGCCTGGTGCTAACCCTAAGCCTAACCCTAACACTATCCTAGGGCTGATGCTAACCCTAACCCTAATAATATCCTAGGGTTGATGCTAACCCTAACCCTAACCCTAACACTATCCTAGGGCTGATGCTAACCCTAACCCTAACCCTAACACTATCCTAGGTCTGATGCTAACCCTAACCCTAACCGTAACACTGTCCTAGGGCTGATGCTAACCCTAACACTAACAATATCCTAGGCCTGATGATATCCATAACCCTAAACCTAACACTATCCTAGGGCTGATGCTAACCCTAACCCTAACCCTAACACTATCCTAGGGCTGATTCTAACCCTAACCCTAACCCTAACACTATCCTAAATCTGATGCTAACCCTAGCCCTAACACTATCCTAGGCCTGATGATAACCCTAACCCTAACCTTAACACTATCCTAGGGCTGATGCTAACCCTAACCATAACACTAACACTATCCTAGAGCTGATGCTAACCCTAACCCTAACAATATCCTAGGAATGACGATAACCCTAACCCTAACCCTAACACTATCCTAGGGTTTATGTTAACCCTAACCCTAACACTATCCTAGGGCTGATGCTAACCCTAACACTAACACTATCCTAGGGCTGATGCTAACCCTAACCCTAACCCTAACACTATCCTAGGGCTGATGCTAACCCTAACCCTAACACTATCCTAGGGCTGATGCTAACCCTAACCCTAACACTCTCCTAGGCCTGATGCTAACCCTAACCCTAACACTTACACTATCCTAGGGCTGATGCTAACCCTAACACTAACCCTAACACTATCCTAGGTCTGATGCTAAACCTAACCTAACACTATCCTAGGGCTGATGCTAACCCTAACCCTAACCTTAACACTATCCTAGGGCTGATGTTAACCCTAACCCTAATACTATCCTAGGGCTGATGCTAACCTTAACCCTAACCCTAACACTCTCCTAGGGCTGATGCTAACCATAACCCTAACACTATCCTAGGCCTGATGCTAACCCTAACCCTAACACCATCCTAGGTCTGATGCTAACTCTAAACCTAACACTATACTAGGGCTGATGCTAACCCTAACCCTAACCCTAACACTCTCCTAGGGCTGATGCTAACCCTAACCCTAACACTATCCTAGGCCTGATGCTAACCCTAACCCTAACACTATCCTAGGGCTGATGCTAACCCTAACCCTAACCCTAACACTATCCTAGGCCTGATGCTAACCCTATCCCTAACCCTAACACTCTCCTAGGGCTGATGCTAACCGTAACCCTAACAGTATCCTAGGGCTGATGCTAACCCTAACCCTAACCCTAACACTATCCTATGGCTGATGCTAACCCGAACCCTAACCCTAACACTATCCTAGAGCTGATGCTAACGCTAACCCTAACCCTAACCCTAACCCTAATGCTATCCTAGGGCTGACGCTAACCCTAACCCTAACCCTAACACTATCCTAGGGCTGATGCTAACCCTAACACTAACACTATCCTAGGGCTGATGCTAACCCTAACCCTAACCCTAACACTGTCCTAGGGCTGATGCTAACCCTAACCCTAACACTATCCTAGGGCTGATGCTAACCCTAACCCTAACCCTAAGACTCTCCTAGGGCTGATGCTAACCCTAACCCTAACACTATCCTAAGCCTGATGCTAACCCTAACCCTAACACTATCCTAGGGCTGATGCTAACCCTAACCCTAACCCTAACACTATCCTAGGCCTGATGCTAACCCTATCCCTAACCCTAACACTCTCCTAGGGCTGAGGCTAACCCTAACCCTAACACTATCCTAGGGCTGATGCTAACCCTAACCCTAACCCTAACACTATCCTAGGGTTGATGCCAACCCTAACCTTAACACTATCCTAGGGCTGATGCTAACCATAACCATAACCCTAACACTATCCTAGGGCTGATGCTAACCCTAACCCTAACACTATCCTAGGGCTGATGCTAACCCTAACCCTAACCCTAACACTATCCTAGGGCTGATGCTAACCCTAACCCTAACACTATCCTAGGGCTGATGCTAACCCTAACCCTAACTCTAACACTATCCTAGGGCTGATGCTAACCCTAACCCTAACAGTATCCTAGGGCTGATGCTAACCCTAACCCTAACCCTAACACTGTCCTAGGGCTGATGCTAACCCTAACACTAACAATATCCTAGGCCTGATGATATCCATAACCCTAAACCGAACACTATCCTAGGGCTGATGCTAACCCTAATCCTAACCCTAACACTATCCTAGGGCTGATTCTAACCGTAACCCTAACAAAATCCTAGGCCTGATGCTAACCCTAACCCTTACCCTAACACTATCCTAGGGCTGATGATAACCTAACCATAACCCTAACACTATCCTAGGGCTGATACTAACCCTATCCCTAACCCTAACACTATCCTAGGGCGGATGGTAACCCTAACCCTAACCCTAACACTATCCTAGGGCTAAAGCTAACCCTAACACTAACACTATCCTAGGGCTGATGCTAACCCTAACCCTAACCCTAACACTATCCTAGGGCTGATGCTAACCCTAACCCAAACTCTAACAATATCTTAGGGCTGAGGCTAACCCTAACCCTAACACTATCCTACGGCTGATGCTAACCCTAACCATAACCCTAACACTATCCTAGGGCTAATGCTAACCCTAACTCTAACACTATCCTAGGCCTGATGCTAACCCTAACCCTAACCCTAACACTATCCTAGGCCTGATGCTAACCCTATCCCTAACCCTAACACTCTCCTAGGGCTGAGGCTAACCCTAACCCTAACACTATCCTAGGGTTGATGCTAACCCTAACCCTAACACTATCCTAGGGCTGATGCTAACCCTAACCCTAACCCTAACACTCTCCTAGGGCTGATGCTAACCCTAACCCTAACACTATCCTAGGCCTGATGCTAACCCTAACCCTAACACCATCCTAGGTCTGATGCTAACTCTAAACCTAACACTATACTTGGGCTGATGCTAACCCTAACCCTAACCCTAACACTATCCTAGGGCTGATGTTAACCCTTACCCTAACACTATCCTAGGGCTGATGCTAACCCTAACCCTAACCCTAACACTCTCCTAGGGCTGATGCTAACCCTAACCCTAACACTATCCTAGGCCTGATGCTAACCCTAACCCTAACACTATCCTAGGGCTGATGCTAACCCTAACCCTAACCCTAACACTATCCTAGGCCTGATGCTAACCCTATCCCTAACCCTAACACTCTCCTAGGGCTGAGGCTAACCCTAACCCTAACACTATCCTAGGGTTGATGCTAACCCTAACCCTAACACTATCCTAGGGCTGATGCTAACCATAACCCTAATCCTAACACTATCCTAGGGCTGATGCTAACCCTAACCCTAACACTATCCTAGGGCTGATGCTAACCCTAACCCTAACCCTAACACTATCCTAGGGCTGATGCTAACCCTAACCCTAACACTATCCTAGGGCTTATGCTAACCCTAACCCTAACCCTAACACTATCCTAGGGCTGATGCTAACCCTAACCCTAACAGTATCCTAGGGCTGATGCTAACCCTAACCCTAACCCTAACACTATCCTAGGGCTGATGCTAACCCTAACCCTAACCCTAACACTATCCTAGAGCTGATGCTAACGCTAACCCTAACCCTAACCCTAACCCTAATGCTATCCTAGGGCTGACGCTAACCCTAACCCTAACCCTAACACTATCCTAGGGCTGATGCTAACCCTAACACTAACACTATCCTCGGGCTGATGCTAACCCTAACCCTAACCCTAACACTCTCCTAGGGCTGATGCTAACCCTAACCCTAACTCTAACACTATCCTAGGGCTGAGGCTATCCCTAACCCTAACACTATCCTACGGCTGATGCTAACCCTAACCCTAACCCTAACACTATCCTAAGGCTGATGCTAACCCTAACACTAACACTATCCTAGGCCTGGTGCTAACCCTAAGCCTAACCCTAACACTATCCTAGGGCTGATGCTAACCCTAACCCTAATAATATCCTAGGGTTGATGCTAACCCTAACCCTAACCCTAACACTATCCTAGGGCTGATGCTAACCCTAACCCTAACCCTAACACTATCCTAGGTCTGATGCTAACCCTAACCCTAACCGTAACACTGTCCTAGGGCTGATGCTAACCCTAACACTAACAATATCCTAGGCCTGATGATATCCATAACCCTAAACCTAACACTATCCTAGGGCTGATGCTAACCCTAACCCTAACCCTAACACTATCCTAGGGCTGATTCTAACCCTAACCCTAACCCTAACACTATCCTAAATCTGATGCTAACCCTAGCCCTAACACTATCCTAGGCCTGATGATAACCCTAACCCTAACCTTAACACTATCCTAGGGCTGATGCTAACCCTAACCATAACACTAACACTATCCTAGAGCTGATGCTAACCCTAACCCTAACAATATCCTAGGAATGACGATAACCCTAACCCTAACCCTAACACTATCCTAGGGTTTATGTTAACCCTAACCCTAACACTATCCTAGGGCTGATGCTAACCCTAACACTAACACTATCCTAGGGCTGATGCTAACCCTAACCCTAACCCTAACACTATCCTAGGGCTGATGCTAACCCTAACCCTAACACTATCCTAGGGCTGATGCTAACCCTAACCCTAACACTCTCCTAGGCCTGATGCTAACCCTAACCCTAACACTTACACTATCCTAGGGCTGATGCTAACCCTAACACTAACCCTAACACTATCCTAGGTCTGATGCTAAACCTAACCTAACACTATCCTAGGGCTGATGCTAACCCTAACCCTAACCTTAACACTATCCTAGGGCTGATGTTAACCCTAACCCTAATACTATCCTAGGGCTGATGCTAACCTTAACCCTAACCCTAACACTCTCCTAGGGCTGATGCTAACCATAACCCTAACACTATCCTAGGCCTGATGCTAACCCTAACCCTAACACCATCCTAGGTCTGATGCTAACTCTAAACCTAACACTATACTAGGGCTGATGCTAACCCTAACCCTAACCCTAACACTATCCTAGGGCTGATGTTAACCCTAACCCTAACACTATCCTAGGGCTGATGCTAACCCTAACCCTAACCCTAACACTCTCCTAGGGCTGATGCTAACCCTAACCCTAACACTATCCTAGGCCTGATGCTAACCCTAACCCTAACACTATCCTAGGGCTGATGCTAACCCTAACCCTAACCCTAACACTATCCTAGGCCTGATGCTAACCCTATCCCTAACCCTAACACTCTCCTAGGGCTGATGCTAACCGTAACCCTAACAGTATCCTAGGGCTGATGCTAACCCTAACCCTAACCCTAACACTATCCTATGGCTGATGCTAACCCGAACCCTAACCCTAACACTATCCTAGAGCTGATGCTAACGCTAACCCTAACCCTAACCCTAACCCTAATGCTATCCTAGGGCTGACGCTAACCCTAACCCTAACCCTAACACTATCCTAGGGCTGATGCTAACCCTAACACTAACACTATCCTAGGGCTGATGCTAACCCTAACCCTAACCCTAACACTGTCCTAGGGCTGATGCTAACCCTAACCCTAACACTATCCTAGGGCTGATGCTAACCCTAACCCTAACCCTAAGACTCTCCTAGGGCTGATGCTAACCCTAACCCTAACACTATCCTAAGCCTGATGCTAACCCTAACCCTAACACTATCCTAGGGCTGATGCTAACCCTAACCCTAACCCTAACACTATCCTAGGCCTGATGCTAACCCTATCCCTAACCCTAACACTCTCCTAGGGCTGAGGCTAACCCTAACCCTAACACTATCCTAGGGCTGATGCTAACCCTAACCCTAACCCTAACACTATCCTAGGGTTGATGCCAACCCTAACCTTAACACTATCCTAGGGCTGATGCTAACCATAACCATAACCCTAACACTATCCTAGGGCTGATGCTAACCCTAACCCTAACACTATCCTAGGGCTGATGCTAACCCTAACCCTAACCCTAACACTATCCTAGGGCTGATGCTAACCCTAACCCTAACACTATCCTAGGGCTGATGCTAACCCTAACCCTAACTCTAACACTATCCTAGGGCTGATGCTAACCCTAACCCTAACAGTATCCTAGGGCTGATGCTAACCCTAACCCTAACCCTAACACTGTCCTAGGGCTGATGCTAACCCTAACACTAACAATATCCTAGGCCTGATGATATCCATAACCCTAAACCGAACACTATCCTAGGGCTGATGCTAACCCTAATCCTAACCCTAACACTATCCTAGGGCTGATTCTAACCGTAACCCTAACAAAATCCTAGGCCTGATGCTAACCCTAACCCTTACCCTAACACTATCCTAGGGCTGATGATAACCTAACCATAACCCTAACACTATCCTAGGGCTGATACTAACCCTATCCCTAACCCTAACACTATCCTAGGGCGGATGGTAACCCTAACCCTAACCCTAACACTATCCTAGGGCTAAAGCTAACCCTAACACTAACACTATCCTAGGGCTGATGCTAACCCTAACCCTAACCCTAACACTATCCTAGGGCTGATGCTAACCCTAACCCAAACTCTAACAATATCTTAGGGCTGAGGCTAACCCTAACCCTAACACTATCCTACGGCTGATGCTAACCCTAACCATAACCCTAACACTATCCTAGGGCTAATGCTAACCCTAACTCTAACACTATCCTAGGCCTGATGCTAACCCTAACCCTAACCCTAACACTATCCTAGGGCTGATGCTAACCCTAACCCTAACCCTAACACTATCCTAGGGCTGATGCTAACCCTAACCCTAACCCTAACACTGTCCTAGGGCTGATGCTAACGCTAACACTAACAATATCCTAGGCCTGATGATATCCATAACCCTAAACCGAACACTATCCTAGGGCTGATGCTAACCCTAACCCTAACCCTAACACTATCCTAGGCCTGATGCTAACCCTAACCTTTACCCTAACACTATCCTAGGGCTGATGCTAAACCTAACCATAACCCTAACACTATCCTAGGGCTGATGCTAACCCTATCCGTAACCCTAACACTATCCTAGGGCGGATGCTAACCCTAACCCTAACCCTAACACTATCCTAGGGCTAATGCTAACCCTAACACTAACACTATCCTAGGGCTGATGCTAACCCTAACCCTAACCCTAACACTATCCTAGGGCTGATGCTAACCCTAACCCTAACTCTAACACTATCTTAGGGCTGAGGCTAACCCTAACCCTAACACTATCCTACGGCTGATGCTCACCCTAACCATAACCCTAACACTATCCTAGGGCTAATGCTAACCCTAACCCTAACACTATCCTAGGCCTGATGCTAACCCTAACCCTAACCCTAACACTATCCTAGGGCTGATGCTAACCCTAACCCTAACACTATCCTAGGGCTGGTGCTAACCCTAACCCTAACCCTAACACTATCCTAGGGCTGATGCTAACCCTAACCATAACACTAACACTATCCTAGAGCTGATGCTAACCCTAACCCTAACAATATCCTAGGAATGACGATAACCCTAACCCTAACCCTAACACTATCCTAGGGTTTATGTTAACCCTAACCCTAACACTATCCTAGGGCTGATGCTAACCCTAACACTAACACTATCCTAGGGCTGATGCTAACCCTAACCCTAACCCTAACACTATCCTAGGGCTGATGCTAACCCTAACCCTAACACTATCCTAGGGCTGATGCTAACCCTAACCCTAACACTCTCCTAGGCCTGATGCTAACCCTAACCCTAACACTTACACTATCCTAGGGCTGATGCTAACCCTAACACTAACCCTAACACTATCCTAGGTCTGATGCTAAACCTAACCTAACACTATCCTAGGGCTGATGCTAACCCTAACCCTAACCTTAACACTATCCTAGGGCTGATGTTAACCCTAACCCTAATACTATCCTAGGGCTGATGCTAACCTTAACACTAACCCTAACACTCTCCTAGGGCTGATGCTAACCATAACCCTAACACTATCCTAGGCCTGATGCTAACCCTAACCCTAACACCATCCTAGGTCTGATGCTAACTCTAAACCTAACACTATACTAGGGCTGATGCTAACCCTAACCCTAACCCTAACACTATCCTAGGGCTGATGTTAACCCTAACCCTAACACTATCCTAGGGCTGATGCTAACCCTAACCCTAACCCTAACACTCTCCTAGGGCTGATGCTAACCCTAACCCTAACACTATCCTAGGCCTGATGCTAACCCTAACCCTAACACTATCCTAGGGCTGATGCTAACCCTAACCCTAACCCTAACACTATCCTAGGCCTGATGCTAACCCTAACCCTAACCCTAACACTCTCCTAGGGCTGATGCTAACCGTAACCCTAACAGTATCCTAGGGCTGATGCTAACCCTAACCCTAACCCTAACACTATCCTATGGCTGATGCTAACCCGAACCCTAACCCTAACACTATCCTAGAGCTGATGCTAACGCTAACCCTAACCCTAACCCTAACCCTAATGCTATCCTAGGGCTGACGCTAACCCTAACCCTAACCCTAACACTATCCTAGGGCTGATGCTAACCCTAACACTAACACTATCCTAGGGCTGATGCTAACCCTAACCCTAACCCTAACACTGTCCTAGGGCTGATGCTAACCCTAACCCTAACACTATCCTAGGGCTGATGCTAACCCTAACCCTAACCCTAAGACTCTCCTAGGGCTGATGCTAACCCTAACCCTAACACTATCCTAAGCCTGATGCTAACCCTAACCCTAACACTATCCTAGGGCTGATGCTAACCCTAACCCTAACCCTAACACTATCCTAGGCCTGATGCTAACCCTATCCCTAACCCTAACACTCTCCTAGGGCTGAGGCTAACCCTAACCCTAACACTATCCTAGGGCTGATGCTAACCCTAACCCTAACCCTAACACTATCCTAGGGTTGATGCCAACCCTAACCTTAACACTATCCTAGGGCTGATGCTAACCATAACCATAACCCTAACACTATCCTAGGGCTGATGCTAACCCTAACCCTAACACTATCCTAGGGCTGATGCTAACCCTAACCCTAACTCTAACACTATCCTAGGGCTGATGCTAACCCTAACCCTAACAGTATCCTAGGGCTGATGCTAACCGTAACCCTAACCCTAACACTGTCCTAGGGCTGATGCTAACCCTAACACTAACAATATCCTAGGCCTGATGATATCCATAACCCTAAACCGAACACTATCCTAGGGCTGATGCTAACCCTAATCCTAACCCTAACACTATCCTAGGGCTGATTCTAACCGTAACCCTAACAAAATCCTAGGCCTGATGCTAACCCTAACCCTTACCCTAACACTATCCTAGGGCTGATGATAACCTAACCATAACCCTAACACTATCCTAGGGCTGATACTAACCCTATCCCTAACCCTAACACTATCCTAGGGCGGATGGTAACCCTAACCCTAACCCTAACACTATCCTAGGGCTAAAGCTAACCCTAACACTAACACTATCCTAGGGCTGATGCTAACCCTAACCCTAACCCTAACACTATCCTAGGGCTGATGCTAACCCTAACCCTAACACTATCCTAGGGCTGATGCTAACCCTAACCCTAACACTCTCCTAGGCCTGATGCTAACCCTAACCCTAACACTTACACTATCCTAGGGCTGATGCTAACCCTAACACTAACCCTAACACTATCCTAGGTCTGATGCTAAACCTAAACCTAACTCTATCCTAGGGCTGATGCTAACCCTAACCCTAACCTTAACACTATCCTAGGGCTGATGTTAACCCTAACCCTAATACTATCCTAGGGCTGATGCTAACCTTAACCCTAACTCTAACACTCTCCTAGGGCTGATGCTAACCATAACCCTAACACTATCCTAGGCCTGATGCTAACCCTAACCCTAACACCATCCTAGGTCTGATGCTAACTCTAAACCTAACACTATACTAGGGCTGATGCTAACCCTAACCCTAACCCTAACACTATCCTAGGGCTGATGTTAACCCTAACCCTAACACTATCCTAGGGCTGATGCTAACCCTAACCCTAACCCTAACACTCTCCTAGGGCTGATGCTAACCCTAACCCTAACACTATCCTAGGCCTGATGCTAACCCTAACCCTAACACTATCCTAGGGCTGATGCTAACCCTAACCCTAACCCTAACACTATCCTAGGCCTGATGCTAACCCTATCCCTAACCCTAACACTCTCCTAGGGCTGATGCTAACCGTAACCCTAACAGTATCCTAGGGCTGATGCTAACCCTAACCCTAACCCTAACACTATCCTATGGCTGATGCTAACCCGAACCCTAACCCTAACACTATCCTAGAGCTGATGCTAACGCTAACCCTAACCCTAACCCTAACCCTAATGCTATCCTAGGGCTGACGCTAACCCTAACCCTAACCCTAACACTATCCTAGGGCTGATGCTAACCCTAACACTAACACTATCCTAGGGCTGATGCTAACCCTAACCCTACCCCTAACACTGTCCTAGGGCTGATGCTAACCCTAACCCTAACACTATCCTAGGGCTGATGCTAACCCTAACCCTAACCCTAAGACTCTCCTAGGGCTGATGCTAACCCTAACCCTAACACTATCCTAAGCCTGATGCTAACCCTAACCCTAACACTATCCTAGGGCTGATGCTAACCCTAACCCTAACCCTAACACTATCCTAGGGCTGATGCTAACCCTAACCCTAACCCTAACACTGTCCTAGGGCTGATGCTAACCCTAACACTAACAATATCCTAGGCCTGATGATATTCATAACCCTAAACCTAACACTATCCTAGGGCTGATGCTAACCCTAACCCTAACCCTAACACTACCCTAGGGCTGCTTCTAACCCTAACCCTAACCCTAACACTATCCTAAGTCTGATGCTAACCCTAGCCCTCACACTATCCTAGGCCTGATGATAACCGTAACCCTAACCTTAAAACTATCCTAGGGCTGATGCTAACCCTAACCCTAACGCTAACACTATCCTAGAGCTGATGCTAACCCTAACCCTAACAATATCCTAGGAATGATGATAACCCTAACCCTAACCCTAACACTATCCTAGGGTTTATGTTAACCCTAACCCTAACACTATCCTAGGGCTGATGCTAACCCTAACACTAACACTATCCTAGGGCTGATGCTAACCCTAACCCTAACCCTAACACTATCCTAGGGCTGATGCTAACCCTAACCCTAACTCTAACACTATCTTAGGGCTGAGGCTAACCCTAACCCAAACACTATCCTACGGCTGATGCTAAGCCTAACCCTAACCCTAACACTATCCTAAGGCTCATGCTAACCCTAACACTAACACTATCCTGGGCCAGGTGCTAACCCTAACCCTAACCCTAACACTATCCTAGGGCTGATGCTAACCCTAACCCTAACCCTAACACTATCCTAGGGCTGATGCTAACCCTAACCCTAACACTCTCCTAGGCCTGACGCTAACCCTAACCCTAACACTTACACTATCCTAGGGCTGATGCTAACCCTAACACTAACCCTAACACTATCCTAGGTCTGATGCTGACCCTAAACCTAACACTATCGTAGGGCTGATGCTAACCCTAACCCTAACCTTAACACTATCCTAGGGCTGATGTTAACCCTAACCCTAATACTATCCTAGGGTTGATGCTAACCTTAACCCTAACCCTAACACTCTCCTAGGGCTGATGCTAACCATAACCCTAACACTATCCTAGGCCTGATGCTAACCCTAACCCTAACACCATCCGAGGTCTGATGCTAACTCTAAACCTAACACTATACTAGGGCTGATGCTAACCCTAACCCTAACCCTAACACTATCCTAGGGCTGATGTTAACCCTAACCCTAACACTATCCTAGGGCTGATGCTAACCCTAACCGTAACCCTAACACTCTCCTAGGGCTGATGCTAACCCTAACCCTAACACTATCCTAGGCCTGATGCTAACCCTAACCCTAACACTATCCTAGGGCTGATGCTAACCCTAACCCTAACCCTAACACTATCCTAGGCCTGATGCTAACCCTATCCCTAACCCTAACACTCTCCTAGGGCTGAGGCTAACCCTAACCCTAACACTATCCTAGGGCTGATGCTAACCGTAACCCTAACCCTAACACTATCCTAGGGCTGATGCTAACCCTAACCCTAACACTATCCTAGGGCTGATGCTAACCCTAACCCTAACCATAACACTATCCTAGGGCTGATGCTAACCCTAACCCTAACACTATCCTAGGGCTGATGCTAACCCTAACCCTAACCCTAACACTATCCTAGGGCTGATGCTAACCCTAACCCTAACAGTATCCTAGGGCTGATGCTAACCCTAACCCTAACCCTAACACTATCCTAGGGCTGATGCTAACCCAAACCCTAACCCTAACACTATCCTAGAGCTGATGCTAACGCTAAACCTAACCCTAACCCTAACCCTAATGCTATCGTAGGCCTGGTGCTAACCCTAACCCTAACCCTAACACTATCCTAAGGCTAATGCTAACCCTAACACTAACACTATCCTAGGCCTGGTGCTAACCCTAACCCTATCCCTAACACTATTCTAGGGCTGATGCTAACCCTAAACCTAATAATATCTTAGGGCTGATGCTAACCCTAACCCTAACCCTAACACTATCCTAGGGCTGATGCTAATCCTAACCCTAACCCTAACACTATCCTAGAGCTGATGCTAACCCTAACCCTAACAATATCCTAGGAATGATGATAACCATAACCCTAACCCTAACACTATCCTAGGGTTTATGTTAACCCTAACCCTAACACTATCCTAGGGCAGATGCTAACCCTAACACTAACACTATCCTAGGGCTGATGCTAACACTAACCCTAACCCTAACACTGTCCTAGGGATGATGCTAACCCTAACCCTAACTCTAACACTATCCTAGGGCTGAGGCTAACCCTACCCCTAACACTGTCCTACGGCTGATGCTAACCCTAACCCTAACCCTAACACTATCCTAAGGCTGATGCTAACCCTAACACTAACACTATCCTAGGCCTGGTGCTAACCCTAAGCCTAACCCTAACACTATCCTAGGGCTGATGCTAACCCTAACCCTAATAATATCCTAGGGTTGATGCTAACCCTAACCCTAACCCTAACACTATCCTAGGGCTGATGCTAACCCTAACCCTAACCCTAACACTATCCTAGGGCTGATGATAACCCTAACCCTAACTCTAACACTATCCTAGGGCTGATGCTAACCCTAACCCTAACAATATCCTAGGCCTGATGATATCCGTAACCCTAAACCTAACACTATCCTAGGGCTGATGCTAACCCTAACACTAACACTATCCTAGGGCTGATGCTAACCCAAACCCTAACCCTAACACTATCCTAGGGCTGATGCTAACACTAACCCTAACTCTAACACTATCCTAGGGCTGAGGCTAACCCTAACCCTAACACTATGCTACGGCTGATGCTAACCATAACCCTAACCCTAACACTATCCTAGGGCTGATGCTAACCCTAACCCTAACACTCTCCTAGGCCTGATGCTAACCCTAACCCTAACATTTACACTATCCTAGTGCTGATGCTAACCCTAACCCTAACCCTAACACTATCCTAGGTCTGATGCTAACCCTAAACCTAACTCTATCCTAGGGCTGATGCTAACCCTAACCCTAACCTTAACACTATCCTAGGGCTGATGTTAACCCTAACCCTAATACTATCCTAGGGCTGATGCTAACCTTAACCCTAACCCTAACACTCTCCTAGGGCTGATGCTAACCATAACCCTAACACTATCCTAGGCCTGATGCTAACCCTAACCCTAACACCATCCTAGGTCTGATGCTATCTCTAAACCTAACACTATACTAGGGCTGATGCTAACCCTAACCCTAACCCTAACACTATCCTAGGGCTGATGTTAACCCTAACCCTAACACTATCCTAGGGCTGATGCTAACCCTAACCCTAACCCTAACACTCTCCTAGGGCTGATGCTAACCCTAACCCTAACACTATCCTAGGCCTGATGCTAACCCTAAGCCTATCACTATCCTAGGGCTGATGCTAACCCTAACCCTAACCCTAACACTATCCTAGGCCTTATGCTAACCCTATCCCTAACCCTAACACTCTCCTAGGGCTGAGGCTAACCCTAACCCTAACACTATCCTAGGGCTGATGCTAACCTTAACCCTAACCCTAACACTATCCTAGGGTTGATGCTAACCCTAACCCTAACACTATCCTAGGGCTGATGCTAACCATAACCCTAATCCTAACACTATCCTAGGGCTGATGCTAACCCTAACCCTAACACTATCCTAGGGCTGATGCTAACCCTAACCCTAACCCTAACACTATCCTAGGGCTGATGCTAACCCTAACCCTAACACTATCCTAGGGCTGATGCTAACCCTAACCCTAACCCTAACACTATCCTAGGGCTGATGCTAACCCTAACCCTAACAGTATCCTAGGGCTGATGCTAACCCTAACCCTAACCCTAATACTATCCTAGGGCTGATGCTAACCCTAACCCTAACCCTAACACTATCCTAGAGCTGATGCTAACGCTAACCCTAACCCTAACCCTAACCCTAATGCTATCCTAGGGCTGACGCTAACCCTAACCCTAACCCTAACACTATCCTAGGGCTGATGCTAACCCTAACACTAACACTATCCTCGGGCTGATGCTAATCCTAACCCTAACCCTAACACTGTCCTAGGGCTGATGCTAACCCCAACCCTAACACTATCCTAGGGCTGATGCTAACCCTAACCCTAACCCTAACACTATCCTAAGGCTAATGCTAACCCTAACACTAACACTATCCTAGGCCTGGTGCTAACCCTAACCCTATCCCTAACACTATTCTAGGGCTGATGCTAACCCTAACCCTAATAATATCCTAGGGCTGATGCTAACCCTAACCCTAAACCTAACACTATCCTAGGGCTGATGCTAACACTAACCCTAACTCTAACACTATCCTAGGGCTGAGGCTAACCCTAACACTAACACTATCCTAGGCCTGGTGCTAACCCTAACCCTATCCCTAACACTATTCTAGGGCTGATGCTAACCCTAACCCTAATAATATCCTAGGGCTGATGCTAACCCTAACCCTAACCCTAACACTATCCTAGGGCTGATGCTAACCCTAACCCTAACCCTAACACTATCCTAGGGCTGATGCTAACCCTAACCCTAACCCTAACACTGTCCTAGGGCTGATGCTAACCCTAACACTAACAATATCCTAGGCCTGATGATATCCATAACCCTAAACCTAACACTATCCTAGGGCTGATGCTAACCCTAACCCTAACCCTAACACTATCCTAGGGCTGATTCTAACCCTAACCCTAACCCTAACACTATCCTAAGTCTGATGCTAACCCTAGCCCTCACACTATCCTAGGCCTGATGATAACCCTAACCCTAACCTTAACACTATCCTAGGGCTGATGCTAACCCTAACCCTAACCCTAACACTATCCTAGAGCTGATGCTAACCCTAACCCTAACAATATCCTAGGAATGATGATAACCCTAACCCTAACCCTAACACTATCCTAGGGTTTATGTTAACCCTAACCCTAACACTATCCTAGGGCTGATGCTAACCCTAACACTAACACTATCCTAGGGCTGATGCTAACCCTAACCCTAACCCTAACACTATCCTAGGGCTGATGCTAACCCTAACCCTAACTCTAACACTATCCTAGGGCTGATGCTAACCCTAACCCTAACCCTAACACTATCCTAGGGCTGATGCTAACCCTAACCCTAACAGTATCCTAGGGCTGATGCTAACCCTAACCCTAACCCTAACTCTATCCTAGGGCTGATGCTAACCCAAACCCTAACCCTAACACTATCCTAGAGCTGATGCTAACGCTAAACCTAACCCTAACCCTAACCCTAATGCTATCGTAGGCCTGGTGCTAACCCTAACCCTAACCCTAACACTATCCTAAGGCTAATGCTAACCCTAACACTAACACTATCCTAGGCCTGGTGCTAACCCTAACCCTATCCCTAACACTATTCTAGGGCTGATGCTAACCCTAAACCTAATAATATCTTAGGGCTGATGCTAACCCTAACCCTAACCCTAACACTATCCTAGGGCTGATGCTAATCCTAACCCTAACCCTAACACTATCCTAGAGCTGATGCTAACCCTAACCCTAACAATATCCTAGGAATGATGATAACCATAACCCTAACCCTAACACTATCCTAGGGTTTATGTTAACCCTAACCCTAACACTATCCTAGGGCAGATGCTAACCCTAACACTAACACTATCCTAGGGCTGATGCTAACACTAACCCTAACCCTAACACTGTCCTAGGGATGATGCTAACCCTAACCCTAACTCTAACACTATCCTAGGGCTGAGGCTAACCCTACCCCTAACACTGTCCTACGGCTGATGCTAACCCTAACCCTAACCCTAACACTATCCTAAGGCTGATGCTAACCCTAACACTAACACTATCCTAGGCCTGGTGCTAACCCTAAGCCTAACCCTAACACTATCCTAGGGCTGATGCTAACCCTAACCCTAATAATATCCTAGGGTTGATGCTAACCCTAACCCTAACCCTAACACTATCCTAGGGCTGATGCTAACCCTAACCCTAACCCTAACACTATCCTAGGGCTGATGATAACCCTAACCCTAACTCTAACACTATCCTAGGGCTGATGCTAACCCTAACCCTAACAATATCCTAGGCCTGATGATATCCGTAACCCTAAACCTAACACTATCCTAGGGCTGATGCTAACCCTAACACTAACACTATCCTAGGGCTGATGCTAACCCAAACCCTAACCCTAACACTATCCTAGGGCTGATGCTAACACTAACCCTAACTCTAACACTATCCTAGGGCTGAGGCTAACCCTAACCCTAACACTATGCTACGGCTGATGCTAACCATAACCCTAACCCTAACACTATCCTAGGGCTGATGCTAACCCTAACCCTAACACTCTCCTAGGCCTGATGCTAACCCTAACCCTAACATTTACACTATCCTAGTGCTGATGCTAACCCTAACCCTAACCCTAACACTATCCTAGGTCTGATGCTAACCCTAAACCTAACTCTATCCTAGGGCTGATGCTAACCCTAACCCTAACCTTAACACTATCCTAGGGCTGATGTTAACCCTAACCCTAATACTATCCTAGGGCTGATGCTAACCTTAACCCTAACCCTAACACTCTCCTAGGGCTGATGCTAACCATAACCCTAACACTATCCTAGGCCTGATGCTAACCCTAACCCTAACACCATCCTAGGTCTGATGCTATCTCTAAACCTAACACTATACTAGGGCTGATGCTAACCCTAACCCTAACCCTAACACTATCCTAGGGCTGATGTTAACCCTAACCCTAACACTATCCTAGGGCTGATGCTAACCCTAACCCTAACCCTAACACTCTCCTAGGGCTGATGCTAACCCTAACCCTAACACTATCCTAGGCCTGATGCTAACCCTAAGCCTATCACTATCCTAGGGCTGATGCTAACCCTAACCCTAACCCTAACACTATCCTAGGCCTTATGCTAACCCTATCCCTAACCCTAACACTCTCCTAGGGCTGAGGCTAACCCTAACCCTAACACTATCCTAGGGCTGATGCTAACCTTAACCCTAACCCTAACACTATCCTAGGGTTGATGCTAACCCTAACCCTAACACTATCCTAGGGCTGATGCTAACCATAACCCTAATCCTAACACTATCCTAGGGCTGATGCTAACCCTAACCCTAACACTATCCTAGGGCTGATGCTAACCCTAACCCTAACCCTAACACTATCCTAGGGCTGATGCTAACCCTAACCCTAACACTATCCTAGGGCTGATGCTAACCCTAACCCTAACCCTAACACTATCCTAGGGCTGATGCTAACCCTAACCCTAACAGTATCCTAGGGCTGATGCTAACCCTAACCCTAACCCTAATACTATCCTAGGGCTGATGCTAACCCTAACCCTAACCCTAACACTATCCTAGAGCTGATGCTAACGCTAACCCTAACCCTAACCCTAACCCTAATGCTATCCTAGGGCTGACGCTAACCCTAACCCTAACCCTAACACTATCCTAGGGCTGATGCTAACCCTAACACTAACACTATCCTCGGGCTGATGCTAATCCTAACCCTAACCCTAACACTGTCCTAGGGCTGATGCTAACCCCAACCCTAACACTATCCTAGGGCTGATGCTAACCCTAACCCTAACCCTAACACTATCCTAAGGCTAATGCTAACCCTAACACTAACACTATCCTAGGCCTGGTGCTAACCCTAACCCTATCCCTAACACTATTCTAGGGCTGATGCTAACCCTAACCCTAGTAATATCCTAGGGCTGATGCTAACCCTAACCCTAAACCTAACACTATCCTAGGGCTGATGCTAACACTAACCCTAACTCTAACACTATCCTAGGGCTGAGGCTAACCCTAACACTAACACTATCCTAGGCCTGGTGCTAACCCTAACCCTATCCCTAACACTATTCTAGGGCTGATGCTAACCCTAACCCTAATAATATCCTAGGGCTGATGCTAACCCTAACCCTAACCCTAACACTATCCTAGGGCTGATGCTAACCCTAACCCTAACCCTAACACTATCCTAGGGCTGATGCTAACCCTAACCCTAACCCTAACACTGTCCTAGGGCTGATGCTAACCCTAACACTAACAATATCCTAGGCCTGATGATATCCATAACCCTAAACCTAACACTATCCTAGGGCTGATGCTAACCCTAACCCTAACCCTAACACTATCCTAGGGCTGATTCTAACCCTAACCCTAACCCTAACACTATCCTAAGTCTGATGCTAACCCTAGCCCTCACACTATCCTAGGCCTGATGATAACCCTAACCCTAACCTTAACACTATCCTAGGGCTGATGCTAACCCTAACCCTAACCCTAACACTATCCTAGAGCTGATGCTAACCCTAACCCTAACAATATCCTAGGAATGATGATAACCCTAACCCTAACCCTAACACTATCCTAGGGTTTATGTTAACCCTAACCCTAACACTATCCTAGGGCTGATGCTAACCCTAACACTAACACTATCCTAGGGCTGATGCTAACCCTAACCCTAACCCTAACACTATCCTAGGGCTGATGCTAACCCTAACCCTAACTCTAACACTATCTTAGGGCTGAGGCTAACCCTAACCCTAACACTATCCTACGGCTGATGCTAACCCTAACCCTAACCCTAACACTATCCTAGGGCTGATGCTAACCCAAACCCTAACCCTAACACTATCCTAGGGCTGATGCTAACACTAACCCTAACTCTAACACTATCCTAGGGCTGAGGCTAACCCTAACCCTAACACTATCCTACGGCTGATGCTAACCCTAACCCTAACCCTAACACTCTCCTAAGGCTGATGCTAACCCTAACACTAACACTATCCTAGGCCTGGTGCTAACCCTAACCCTATCCCTAACACTATTCCAGGGCTGATGCTAACCCTAACCCTAATAATATCCTAGGGCTGATGCTAACCCTAACCCTAACCCTAACACTATCCTAGGCCTGATGCTAACCCTAACCCTAACCCTAACACTGTCCTAGGGCTGATGCTAACCCTAACACTAACAATATCCTAGGCCTGATGATATCCATAACCCTAAACCTAACACTATCCTAGGGCTGATGCTAACCCTAACCCTAACCCTAACACTATCCTAGGGCTGATTCTAACCCTAACCCTAACCCTAACACTATCCTAAATCTGATGCTAACCCTAGTCCTCACACTATCCTAGGCCTGATGATAACCCTAACCCTAACCTTAACACTATCCTAGGGCTGATGCTAACCCTAACCCTAACACTAACACTATCCTAGGGCTGATGCTAACACTAACCCTAACTCTAACACTATCCTAGGGCTGAGGCTAACCCTAACCCTAACACTATCCTAGGGCTGATGCTAACCCTAACCCTAACCCTAACACTATCCTAAGGGTAATGCTAACCCTAACACTAACACTATCCTAGGCCTGGTGCTAACCCTAACCCTATCCCTAACACTATTCTAGGGCTGATGCTAACCCTAACCCTAATAATATCCTAGGGCTGATGCTAACCCTAACCCTAACCCTAACACTATCCTAGGGCTGAGGCTAACACTAACCCTAACTCTAACACTATCCTAGGGCTGAGGCTAACCCTAACACTAACACTATCCTAGGCCTGGTGCTAACCCTAACCCTATCCCTAACACTATTCTAGGGTTGATGCTAACCCTAACCCTAATAATATCCTAGGGCTGATGCTAACCCTAACCCTAACCCTAACGCTATCCTAGGGCTGATGCTAACCCTAACCCTAACCCTAACACTATCCTAGGGCTGATGCTAACCCTAACCCTAACCCTAACACTATCCTAAGGGTAATGCTAACCCTAACACTAACACTATCCTAGGCCTGGTGCTAACCCTAACCCTATCCCTAACACTATTCTAGGGCTGATGCTAACCCTAACCCTAATAATATCCTAGGGCTGATGCTAACCCTAACCCTAACCCTAACACTATCCTAGGGCTGATGCTAACACTAACCCTAACTCTAACACTATCCTAGGGCTGAGGCTAACCCTAACACTAACACTATCCTAGGCCTGGTGTAACCCTAACCCTATCCCTAACACTATTCTAGGGTTGATGCTAACCCTAACCCTAATAATATCCTAGGGCTGATGCTAACCCTAACCCTAACCCTAACGCTATCCTAGGGCTGATGCTAACCCTAACCCTAACCCTAACACTATCCTAGGGCTGATGCTAACCCTAACCCTAACCCTAACACTGTCCTAGGGCTGATGCTAACCCTAACACTAACAATATCCTAGGCCTGATGATATCCATAACCCTAAACCTAACACTATCCTAGGGCTGATGCTAACCCTAACCCTAACCCTAACACTATCCTAGGGCTGATGCTAAAACTAACCCTAACCCTAACACTATCCTAAGTCTGATGCTAACCCTAGCCCTCACACTATCCTAGGCCTGATGATAACCCTAACCCTAACCTTAACACTATCCTAGGGCTGATGCTAACCCTAACCCTAACCCTAACACTATCCTAGAGCTGATGCTAACCCTAACCCTAACAATATCCTAGGAATGATGATAACCCTAACCCTAACCCTAACACTATCCTAGGGTTTATGTTAACCCTAACCCTAACACTATCCTAGGGCTGATGCTAACCCTAACACTAACACTATCCTAGGGCTGATGCTAACCCTAACCCTAACCCTAACCCTAACACTATCCTAGGGCTGATGCTAACCCTAACCCTAACTGTAACACTATCTTAGGGCTGAGGCTAACCCTAACCCAAACACTATCCTACGGCTGATGCTAACCCTAACCCTAACCCTAACACTATCCTAAGGCTGATGCTAACCCTAACACTAACACTATCCTGGGCCTGGTGCTAACCCTAACCCTAACCCTAACACTATCCTAGGGCTTATGCTAACCCTAACTCTAACCCTAACACTATCCTAGGGCTGATGCTAACCCTAACCCTAACACTATCCTAGGCCTGATGCTAACCCTAACCCTAACATTTACACTATCCTAGGGCTGATGCTAACCCTAACCCTAACCCTAACACTATCCTAGGTCTGATGCTAACCCTAAACCTAACACTATCCTAGGGCTGATGCTAACCCTAACCCTAACCTTTACACTATCCTAGGGCTGATGTTAACCCTAACCCTAATACTATCCTAGGGCTGATGCTAACCTTAACCCTAACCCTAACACTCTCCTAGGGCTGATGCTAACCATAACCCTAACACTATCCTAGGCCTGATGCTAACCCTTACCCTAACACCATCCTAGGTCTGATGCTAACTCTAAACCTAACACTATACTTGGGCTGATGCTAACCCTAACCCTAACCCTAACACTATCCTAGGGCTGATGTTAACCCTTACCCTAACACTATCCTAGGGCTGATGCTAACCCTAACCCTAACCCTAACACTCTCCTAGGGCTGATGCTAACCCTAACCCTAACACTATCCTAGGCCTGATGCTAACCCTAAACCTAACACTATCCTAGGGCTGATGCTAACCCTAACCCTAACCCTAACACTATCCTAGGCCTGATGCTAACCCTATCCCTAACCCTAACACTCTCCTAGGGCTGAGGCTAACCCTAACCCTAACACTATCCTAGGGTTGATGCTAACCCTAACCCTAACACTATCCTAGGGCTGATGCTAACCATAACCCTAATCCTAACACTATCCTAGGGCTGATGCTAACCCTAACCCTAACACTATCCTAGGGCTGATGCTAACCCTAACCCTAACCCTAACACTATCCTAGGGCTGATGCTAACCCTAACCCTAACACTATCCTAGGGCTGATGCTAACCCTAACCCTAACCCTAACACTATCCTAGGGCTGATGCTAACCCTAACCCTAACAGTATCCTAGGGCTGATGCTAACCCTAACCCTAACCCTAACACTATCCTAGGGCTGATGCTAACCCTAACCCTAACCCTAACACTATCCTAGAGCTGATGCTAACGCTAACCCTAACCCTAACCCTAACCCTAATGCTATCCTAGGGCTGACGCTAACCCTAACCCTAACCCTAACACTATCCTAGGGCTGATGCTAACCCTAACACTAACACTATCCTCGGGCTGATGCTAACCCTAACCCTAACCCTAACACTCTCCTAGGGCTGATGCTAACCCTAACCCTAACTCTAACACTATCCTAGGGCTGAGGCTATCCCTAACCCTAACACTATCCTACGGCTGATGCTAACCCTAACCCTAACCCTAACACTATCCTAAGGCTGATGCTAACCCTAACACTAACACTATCCTAGGCCTGGTGCTAACCCTAAGCCTAACCCTAACACTATCCTAGGGCTGATGCTAACCCTAACCCTAATAATATCCTAGGGTTGATGCTAACCCTAACCCTAACCCTAACACTATCCTAGGGCTGATGCTAACCCTAACCCTAACCCTAACACTATCCTAGGTCTGATGCTAACCCTAACCCTAACCGTAACACTGTCCTAGGGCTGATGCTAACCCTAACACTAACAATATCCTAGGCCTGATTATATCCATAACCCTAAACCTAACACTATCCTAGGGCTGATGCTAACCCTAACCCTAACCCTAACACTATCCTAGGGCTGATTCTAACCCTAACCCTAACCCTAACACTATCCTAAATCTGATGCTAACCCTAGCCCTAACACTATCCTAGGCCTGATGATAACCCTAACCCTAACCTTAACACTATCCTAGGGCTGATGCTAACCCTAACCATAACACTAACACTATCCTAGAGCTGATGCTAACCCTAACCCTAACAATATCCTAGGAATGACGATAACCCTAACCCTAACCCTAACACTATCCTAGGGTTTATGTTAACCCTAACCCTAACACTATCCTAGGGCTGATGCTAACCCTAACACTAACACTATCCTAGGGCTGATGCTAACCCTAACCCTAACCCTAACACTATCCTAGGGCTGATGCTAACCCTAACCCTAACACTATCCTAGGGCTGATGCTAACCCTAACCCTAACACTCTCCTAGGCCTGATGCTAACCCTAACCCTAACACTTACACTATCCTAGGGCTGATGCTAACCCTAACACTAACCCTAACACTATCCTAGGTCTGATGCTAAACCTAACCTAACACTATCCTAGGGCTGATGCTAACCCTAACCCTAACCTTAACACTATCCTAGGGCTGATGTTAACCCTAACCCTAATACTATCCTAGGGCTGATGCTAACCTTAACCCTAACCCTAACACTCTCCTAGGGCTGATGCTAACCATAACCCTAACACTATCCTAGGCCTGATGCTAACCCTAACCCTAACACCATCCTAGGTCTGATGCTAACTCTAAACCTAACACTATACTAGGGCTGATGCTAACCCTAACCCTAACCCTAACACTATCCTAGGGCTGATGTTAACCCTAACCCTAACACTATCCTAGGGCTGATGCTAACCCTAACCCTAACCCTAACACTCTCCTAGGGCTGATGCTAACCCTAACCCTAACACTATCCTAGGCCTGATGCTAACCCTAACCCTAACACTATCCTAGGGCTGATGCTAACCCTAACCCTAACCCTAACACTATCCTAGGCCTGATGCTAACCCTATCCCTAACCCTAACACTCTCCTAGGGCTGATGCTAACCGTAACCCTAACAGTATCCTAGGGCTGATGCTAACCCTAACCCTAACCCTAACACTATCCTATGGCTGATGCTAACCCGAACCCTAACCCTAACACTATACTAGAGCTGATGCTAACGCTAACCCTAACCCTAACCCTAACCCTAATGCTATCCTAGGGCTGACGCTAACCCTAACCCTAACCCTAACACTATCCTAGGGCTGATGCTAACCCTAACACTAACACTATCCTAGGGCTGATGCTAACCCTAACCCTAACCCTAACACTGTCCTAGGGCTGATGCTAACCCTAACCCTAACACTATCCTAGGGCTGATGCTAACCCTAACCCTAACCCTTAGACTCTCCTAGGGCTGATGCTAACCCTAACCCTAACACTATCCTAAGCCTGATGCTAACCCTAACCCTAACACTATCCTAGGGCTGATGCTAACCCTAACCCTAACCCTAACACTATCCTAGGCCTGATGCTAACCCTATCCCTAACCCTAACACTCTCCTAGGGCTGAGGCTAACCCTAACCCTAACACTATCCTAGGGCTGATGCTAACCCTAACCCTAACCCTAACACTATCCTAGGGTTGATGCCAACCCTAACCTTAACACTATCCTAGGGCTGATGCTAACCATAACCATAACCCTAACACTATCCTAGGGCTGATGCTAACCCTAACCCTAACACTATCCTAGGGCTGATGCTAACCCTAACCCTAACCCTAACACTATCCTAGGGCTGATGCTAACCCTAACCCTAACACTATCCTAGGGCTGATGCTAACCCTAACCCTAACTCTAACACTATCCTAGGGCTGATGCTAACCCTAACCCTAACAGTATCCTAGGGCTGATGCTAACCCTAACCCTAACCCTAACACTGTCCTAGGGCTGATGCTAACCCTAACACTAACAATATCCTAGGCCTGATGATATCCATAACCCTAAACCGAACACTATCCTAGGGCTGATGCTAACCCTAATCCTAACCCTAACACTATCCTAGGGCTGATTCTAACCGTAACCCTAACAAAATCCTAGGCCTGATGCTAACCCTAACCCTTACCCTAACACTATCCTAGGGCTGATGATAACCTAACCATAACCCTAACACTATCCTAGGGCTGATACTAACCCTATCCCTAACCCTAACACTATCCTAGGGCGGATGGTAACCCTAACCCTAACCCTAACACTATCCTAGGGCTAAAGCTAACCCTAACACTAACACTATCCTAGGGCTGATGCTAACCCTAACCCTAACCCTAACACTATCCTAGGGCTGATGCTAACCCTAACCCAAACTCTAACAATATCTTAGGGCTGAGGCTAACCCTAACCCTAACACTATCCTACGGCTGATGCTAACCCTAACCATAACCCTAACACTATCCTAGGGCTAATGCTAACCCTAACCCTAACACTATCCTAGGCCTGATGCTAACCCTAACCCTAACCCTAACACTATCCTAGGGCTGATGCTAACCCTAACCCTAACCCTAACACTATCCTAGGGCTGATGCTAACCCTAACCCTAACCCTAACACTGTCCTAGGGCTGATGCTAACCCTAACACTAACAATATCCTAGGCCTGATGATATCCATAACCCTAAACCGAACACTATCCTAGGGCTGATGCTAACCCTAACCCTAACCCTAACACTATCCTAGGCCTGATGCTAACCCTAACCTTTACCCTAACACTATCCTAGGGCTGATGCTAAACCTAACCATAACCCTAACACTATCCTAGGGCTGATGCTAACCCTATCCGTAACCCTAACACTATCCTAGGGCGGATGCTAACCCTAACCCTAACCCTAACACTATCCTAGGGCTAATGCTAACCCTAACACTAACACTATCCTAGGGCTGATGCTAACCCTAACCCTAACCCTAACACTATCCTAGGGCTGATGCTAACCCTAACCCTAACTCTAACACTATCTTAGGGCTGAGGCTAACCCTAACCCTAACACTATCCTACGGCTGATGCTCACCCTAACCATAACCCTAACACTATCCTAGGGCTAATGCTAACCCTAACCCTAACACTATCCTAGGCCTGATGCTAACCCTAACCCTAACCCTAACACTATCCTAGGGCTGATGCTAACCCTAACCCTAACACTATCCTAGGGCTGGTGCTAACCCTAACCCTAACCCTAACACTATCCTAGGGCTGATGCTAACCCTAACCATAACACTAACACTATCCTAGAGCTGATGCTAACCCTAACCCTAACAATATCCTAGGAATGACGATAACCCTAACCCTAACCCTAACACTATCCTAGGGTTTATGTTAACCCTAACCCTAACACTATCCTAGGGCTGATGCTAACCCTAACACTAACACTATCCTAGGGCTGATGCTAACCCTAACCCTAACCCTAACACTATCCTAGGGCTGATGCTAACCCTAACCCTAACACTATCCTAGGGCTGATGCTAACCCTAACCCTAACACTCTCCTAGGCCTGATGCTAACCCTAACCCTAACACTTACACTATCCTAGGGCTGATGCTAACCCTAACACTAACCCTAACACTATCCTAGGTCTGATGCTAAACCTAACCTAACACTATCCTAGGGCTGATGCTAACCCTAACCCTAACCTTAACACTATCCTAGGGCTGATGTTAACCCTAACCCTAATACTATCCTAGGGCTGATGCTAACCTTAACACTAACCCTAACACTCTCCTAGGGCTGATGCTAACCATAACCCTAACACTATCCTAGGCCTGATGCTAACCCTAACCCTAACACCATCCTAGGTCTGATGCTAACTCTAAACCTAACACTATACTAGGGCTGATGCTAACCCTAACCCTAACCCTAACACTATCCTAGGGCTGATGTTAACCCTAACCCTAACACTATCCTAGGGCTGATGCTAACCCTAACCCTAACCCTAACACTCTCCTAGGGCTGATGCTAACCCTAACCCTAACACTATCCTAGGCCTGATGCTAACCCTAACCCTAACACTATCCTAGGGCTGATGCTAACCCTAACCCTAACCCTAACACTATCCTAGGCCTGATGCTAACCCAATCCCTAACCCTAACACTCTCCTAGGGCTGATGCTAACCGTAACCCTAACAGTATCCTAGGGCTGATGCTAACCCTAACCCTAACCCTAACACTATCCTATGGCTGATGCTAACCCGAACCCTAACCCTAACACTATCCTAGAGCTGATGCTAACGCTAACCCTAACCCTAACCCTAACCCTAATGCTATCCTAGGGCTGACGCTAACCCTAACCCTAACCCTAACACTATCCTAGGGCTGATGCTAACCCTAACACTAACACTATCCTAGGGCTGATGCTAACCCTAACCCTAACCCTAACACTGTCCTAGGGCTGATGCTAACCCTAACCCTAACACTATCCTAGGGCTGATGCTAACCCTAACCCTAACCCTAAGACTCTCCTAGGGCTGATGCTAACCCTAACCCTAACACTATCCTAAGCCTGATGCTAACCCTAACCCTAACACTATCCTAGGGCTGATGCTAACCCTAACCCTAACCCTAACACTATCCTAGGCCTGATGCTAACCCTATCCCTAACCCTAACACTCTCCTAGGGCTGAGGCTAACCCTAACCCTAACACTATCCTAGGGCTGATGCTAACCCTAACCCTAACCCTAACACTATCCTAGGGTTGATGCCAACCCTAACCTTAACACTATCCTAGGGCTGATGCTAACCATAACCATAACCCTAACACTATCCTAGGGCTGATGCTAACCCTAACCCTAACACTATCCTAGGGCTGATGCTAACCCTAACCCTAACCCTAACACTATCCTAGGGCTGATGCTAACCCTAACCCTAACACTATCCTAGGGCTGATGCTAACCCTAACCCTAACTCTAACACTATCCTAGGGCTGATGCTAACCCTAACCCTAACAGTATCCTAGGGCTGATGCTAACCCTAACCCTAACCCTAACACTGTCCTAGGGCTGATGCTAACCCTAACACTAACAATATCCTAGGCCTGATGATATCCATAACCCTAAACCGAACACTATCCTAGGGCTGATGCTAACCCTAATCCTAACCCTAACACTATCCTAGGGCTGATTCTAACCGTAACCCTAACAAAATCCTAGGCCTGATGCTAACCCTAACCCTTACCCTAACACTATCCTAGGGCTGATGATAACCTAACCATAACCCTAACACTATCCTAGGGCTGATACTAACCCTATCCCTAACCCTAACACTATCCTAGGGCGGATGGTAACCCTAACCCTAACCCTAACACTATCCTAGGGCTAAAGCTAACCCTAACACTAACACTCTCCTAGGGCTGATGCTAACCCTAACCCTAACCCTAACACTATCCTAGGGCTGATGCTAACCCTAACCCTAACACTATCCTAGGGCTGATGCTAACCCTAACGCTAACACTCTCCTAGGCCTGATGCTAACCCTAACCCTAACACTTACACTATCCTAGGGCTGATGCTAACCCTAACACTAACCCTAACACTATCCTAGGTCTGATGCTAAACCTAAACCTAACTCTATCCTAGGGCTGATGCTAACCCTAACCCTAACCTTAACACTATCCTAGGGCTGATGTTAACCCTAACCCTAATACTATCCTAGGGCTGATGCTAACCTTAACCCTAACTCTAACACTCTCCTAGGGCTGATGCTAACCATAACCCTAACACTATCCTAGGCCTGATGCTAACCCTAACCCTAACACCATCCTAGGTCTGATGCTAACTCTAAACCTAACACTATACTAGGGCTGATGCTAACCCTAACCCTAACCCTAACACTATCCTAGGGCTGATGTTAACCCTAACCCTAACACTATCCTAGGGCTGATGCTAACCCTAACCCTAACCCTAACACTCTCCTAGGGCTGATGCTAACCCTAACCCTAACACTATCCTAGGCCTGATGCTAACCCTAACCCTAACACTATCCTAGGGCTGATGCTAACCCTAACCCTAACCCTAACACTATCCTAGGCCTGATGCTAACCCTATCCCTAACCCTAACACTCTCCTAGGGCTGATGCTAACCGTAACCCTAACAGTATCCTAGGGCTGATGCTAACCCTAACCCTAACCCTAACACTATCCTATGGCTGATGCTAACCCGAACCCTAACCCTAACACTATCCTAGAGCTGATGCTAACGCTAACCCTAACCCTAACCCTAACCCTAATGCTATCCTAGGGCTGACGCTAACCCTAACCCTAACCCTAACACTATCCTAGGGCTGATGCTAACCCTAACACTAACACTATCCTAGGGCTGATGCTAACCCTAACCCTAACCCTAACACTGTCCTAGGGCTGATGCTAACCCTAACCCTAACACTATCCTAGGGCTGATGCTAACCCTAACCCTAACCCTAAGACTCTCCTAGGGCTGATGCTAACCCTAACCCTAACACTATCCTAAGCCTGATGCTAACCCTAACCCTAACACTATCCTAGGGCTGATGCTAACCCTAACCCTAACCCTAACACTATCCTAGGGCTGATGCTAACCCTAACCCTAACCCTAACACTGTCCTAGGGCTGATGCTAACCCTAACACTAACAATATCCTAGGCCTGATGATATTCATAACCCTAAACCTAACACTATCCTAGGGCTGATGCTAACCCTAACCCTAACCCTAACACTACCCTAGGGCTGCTTCTAACCCTAACCCTAACCCTAACACTATCCTAAGTCTGATGCTAACCCTAGCCCTCACACTGTCCTAGGCCTGATGATAACCGTAACCCTAACCTTAAAACTATCCTAGGGCTGATGCTAACCCTAACCCTAACGCTAACACTATCCTAGAGCTGATGCTAACCCTAACCCTAACAATATCCTAGGAATGATGATAACCCTAACCCTAACCCTAACACTATCCTAGGGTTTATGTTAACCCTAACCCTAACACTATCCTAGGGCTGATGCTAACCCTAACACTAACACTATCCTAGGGCTGATGCTAACCCTAACCCTAACCCTAACACTATCCTAGGGCTGATGCTAACCCTAACCCTAACTCTAACACTATCTTAGGGCTGAGGCTAACCCTAACCCAAACACTATCCTACGGCTGATGCTAACCCTAACCCTAACCCTAACACTATCCTAAGGCTGATGCTAACCCTAACACTAACACTATCCTGGGCCAGGTGCTAACCCTAACCCTAACCCTAACACTATCCTAGGGCTGATGCTAACCCTAACCCTAACCCTAACACTATCCTAGGGCTGATGCTAACCCTAACCCTAACACTCTCCTAGGCCTGACGCTAACCCTAACCCTAACACTTACACTATCCTAGGGCTGATGCTAACCCTAACACTAACCCTAACACTATCCTAGGTCTGATGCTGACCCTAAACCTAACACTATCGTAGGGCTGATGCTAACCCTAACCCTAACCTTAACACTATCCTAGGGCTGATGTTAACCCTAACCCTAATACTATCCTAGGGTTGATGCTAACCTTAACCCTAACCCTAACACTCTCCTAGGGCTGATGCTAACCATAACCCTAACACTATCCTAGGCCTGATGCTAACCCTAACCCTAACACCATCCGAGGTCTGATGCTAACTCTAAACCTAACACTATACTAGGGCTGATGCTAACCCTAACCCTAACCCTAACACTATCCTAGGGCTGATGTTAACCCTAACCCTAACACTATCCTAGGGCTGATGCTAACCCTAACCGTAACCCTAACACTCTCCTAGGGCTGATGCTAACCCTAACCCTAACACTATCCTAGGCCTGATGCTAACCCTAACCCTAACACTATCCTAGGGCTGATGCTAACCCTAACCCTAACCCTAACACTATCCTAGGCCTGATGCTAACCCTATCCCTAACCCTAACACTCTCCTAGGGCTGAGGCTAACCCTAACCCTAACACTATCCTAGGGCTGATGCTAACCGTAACCCTAACCCTAACACTATCCTAGGGCTGATGCTAACCCTAACCCTAACACTATCCTAGGGCTGGTGCTAACCCTAACCCTAACCATAACACTATCCTAGGGCTGATGCTAACCCTAACCCTAACACTATCCTAGGGCTGATGCTAACCCTAACCCTAACCCTAACACTATCCTAGGGCTGATGCTAACCCTAACCCTAACAGTATCCTAGGGCTGATGCTAACCCTAACCCTAACCCTAACACTATCCTAGGGCTGATGCTAACCCAAACCCTAACCCTAACACTATCCTAGAGCTGATGCTAACGCTAAACCTAACCCTAACCCTAACCCTAATGCTATCGTAGGCCTGGTGCTAACCCTAACCCTAACCCTAACACTATCCTAAGGCTAATGCTAACCCTAACACTAACACTATCCTAGGCCTGGTGCTAACCCTAACCCTATCCCTAACACTATTCTAGGGCTGATGCTAACCCTAAACCTAATAATATCTTAGGGCTGATGCTAACCCTAACCCTAACCCTAACACTATCCTAGGGCTGATGCTAATCCTAACCCTAACCCTAACACTATCCTAGAGCTGATGCTAACCCTAACCCTAACAATATCCTAGGAATGATGATAACCATAACCCTAACCCTAACACTATCCTAGGGTTTATGTTAACCCTAACCCTAACACTATCCTAGGGCAGATGCTAACCGTAACACTAACACTATCCTAGGGCTGATGCTAACACTAACCCTAACCCTAACACTGTCCTAGGGATGATGCTAACCCTAACCCTAACTCTAACACTATCCTAGGGCTGAGGCTAACCCTACCCCTAACACTGTCCTACGGCTGATGCTAACCCTAACCCTAACCCTAACACTATCCTAAGGCTGATGCTAACCCTAACACTAACACTATCCTAGGCCTGGTGCTAACCCTAAGCCTAACCCTAACACTATCCTAGGGCTGATGCTAACCCTAACCCTAATAATATCCTAGGGTTGATGCTAACCCTAACCCTAACCCTAACACTATCCTAGGGCTGATGCTAACCCTAACCCTAACCCTAACACTATCCTAGGGCTGATGATAACCCTAACCCTAACTCTAACACTATCCTAGGGCTGATGCTAACCCTAACCCTAACAATATCCTAGGCCTGATGATATCCGTAACCCTAAACCTAACACTATCCTAGGGCTGATGCTAACCCTAACACTAACACTATCCTAGGGCTGATGCTAACCCAAACCCTAACCCTAACACTATCCTAGGGCTGATGCTAACACTAACCCTAACTCTAACACTATCCTAGGGCTGAGGCTAACCCTAACCCTAACACTATGCTACGGCTGATGCTAACCATAACCCTAACCCTAACACTATCCTAGGGCTGATGCTAACCCTAACCCTAACACTCTCCTAGGCCTGATGCTAACCCTAACCCTAACATTTACACTATCCTAGTGCTGATGCTAACCCTAACCCTAACCCTAACACTATCCTAGGTCTGATGCTAACCCTAAACCTAACTCTATCCTAGGGCTGATGCTAACCCTAACCCTAACCTTAACACTATCCTAGGGCTTATGTTAACCCTAACCCTAATACTATCCTAGGGCTGATGCTAACCTTAACCCTAACCCTAACACTCTCCTAGGGCTGATGCTAACCATAACCCTAACACTATCCTAGGCCTGATGCTAACCCTAACCCTAACACCATCCTAGGTCTGATGCTATCTCTAAACCTAACACTATACTAGGGCTGATGCTAACCCTAACCCTAACCCTAACACTATCCTAGGGCTGATGTTAACCCTAACCCTAACACTATCCTAGGGCTGATGCTAACCCTAACCCTAACCCTAACACTCTCCTAGGGCTGATGCTAACCCTAACCCTAACACTATCCTAGGCCTGATGCTAACCCTAAGCCTATCACTATCCTAGGGCTGATGCTAACCCTAACCCTAACCCTAACACTATCCTAGGCCTTATGCTAACCCTATCCCTAACCCTAACACTCTCCTAGGGCTGAGGCTAACCCTAACCCTAACACTATCCTAGGGCTGATGCTAACCTTAACCCTAACCCTAACACTATCCTAGGGTTGATGCTAACCCTAACCCTAACACTATCCTAGGGCTGATGCTAACCATAACCCTAATCCTAACACTATCCTAGGGCTGATGCTAACCCTAACCCTAACACTATCCTAGGGCTGATGCTAACCCTAACCCTAACCCTAACACTATCCTAGGGCTGATGCTAACCCTAACCCTAACACTATCCTAGGGCTGATGCTAACCCTAACCCTAACCCTAACACTATCCTAGGGCTGATGCTAACCCTAACCCTAACAGTATCCTAGGGCTGATGCTAACCCTAACCCTAACCCTAATACTATCCTAGGGCTGATGCTAACCCTAACCCTAACCCTAACACTATCCTAGAGCTGATGCTAACGCTAACCCTAACCCTAACCCTAACCCTAATGCTATCCTAGGGCTGACGCTAACCCTAACCCTAACCCTAACACTATCCTAGGGCTGATGCTAACCCTAACACTAACACTATCCTCGGGCTGATGCTAATCCTAACCCTAACCCTAACACTGTCCTAGGGCTGATGGTAACCCCAACCCTAACACTATCCTAGGGCTGATGCTAACCCTAACCCTAACCCTAACACTATCCTAAGGCTAATGCTAACCCTAACACTAACACTATCCTAGGCCTGGTGCTAACCCTAACCCTATCCCTAACACTATTCTAGGGCTGATGCTAACCCTAACCCTAATAATATCCTAGGGCTGATGCTAACCCTAACCCTAACCCTAACACTATCCTAGGGCTGATGCTAACACTAACCCTAACTCTAACACTATCCTAGGGCTGAGGCTAACCCTAACACTAACACTATCCTAGGCCTGGTGCTAACCCTAACCCTATCCCTAACACTATTCTAGGGCTGATGCTAACCCTAACCCTAATAATATCCTAGGGCTGATGCTAACCCTAACCCTAACCCTAACACTATCCTAGGGCTGATGCTAACCCTAACCCTAACCCTAACACTATCCTAGGGCTGATGCTAACCCTAACCCTAACCCTAACACTGTCCTAGGGCTGATGCTAACCCTAACACTAACAATATCCTAGGCCTGATGATATCCATAACCCTAAACCTAACACTATCCTAGGGCTGATGCTAACCCTAACCCTAACCCTAACACTATCCTAGGGCTGATTCTAACCCTAACCCTAACCCTAACACTATCCTAAGTCTGATGCTAACCCTAGCCCTCACACTATCCTAGGCCTGATGATAACCCTAACCCTAACCTTAACACTATCCTAGGGCTGATGCTAACCCTAACCCTAACCCTAACACTATCCTAGAGCTGATGCTAACCCTAACCCTAACAATATCCTAGGAATGATGATAACCCTAACCCTAACCCTAACACTATCCTAGGGTTTATGTTAACCCTAACCCTAACACTATCCTAGGGCTGATGCTAACCCTAACACTAACACTATCCTAGGGCTGATGCTAACCCTAACCCTAACCCTAACACTATCCTAGGGCTGATGCTAACCCTAACCCTAACTCTAACACTATCTTAGGGCTGAGGCTAACCCTAACCCTAACACTATCCTACGGCTGATGCTAACCCTAACCCTAACCCTAACACTATCCTAGGGCTGATGCTAACCCAAACCCTAACCCTAACACTATCCTAGGGCTGATGCTAACACTAACCCTAACTCTAACACTATCCTAGGGCTGAGGCTAACCCTAACCCTAACACTATCCTACGGCTGATGCTAACCCTAACCCTAACCCTAACACTCTCCTAAGGCTGATGCTAACCCTAACACTAACACTATCCTAGGCCTGGTGCTAACCCTAACCCTATCCCTAACACTATTCCAGGGCTGATGCTAACCCTAACCCTAATAATATCCTAGGGCTGATGCTAACCCTAACCCTAACCCTAACACTATCCTAGGGCTGATGCTAACCCTAACCCTAACCCTAACACTGTCCTAGGGCTGATGCTAACCCTAACACTAACAATATCCTAGGCCTGATGATATCCATAACCCTAAACCTAACACTATCCTAGGGCTGATGCTAACCCTAACCCTAACCCTAACACTATCCTAGGGCTGATTCTAACCCTAACCCTAACCCTAACACTATCCTAAATCTGATGCTAACCCTAGTCCTCACACTATCCTAGGCCTGATGATAACCCTAACCCTAACCTTAACACTATCCTAGGGCTGATGCTAACCCTAACCCTAACACTAACACTATCCTAGGGCTGATGCTAACACTAACCCTAACTCTAACACTATCCTAGGGCTGAGGCTAACCCTAACCCTAACACTATCCTAGGGCTGATGCTAACCCTAACCCTAACCCTAACACTATCCTAAGGGTAATGCTAACCCTAACACTAACACTATCCTAGGCCTGGTGCTAACCCTAACCCTATCCCTAACACTATTCTAGGGCTGATGCTAACCCTAACCCTAATAATATCCTAGGGCTGATGCTAACCCTAACCCTAACCCTAACACTATCCTAGGGCTGATGCTAACACTAACCCTAACTCTAACACTATCCTAGGGCTGAGGCTAACCCTAACACTAACACTATCCTAGGCCTGGTGCTAACCCTAACCCTATCCCTAACACTATTCTAGGGTTGATGCTAACCCTAACCCTAATAATATCCTAGGGCTGATGCTAACCCTAACCCTAACCCTAACGCTATCCTAGGGCTGATGCTAACCCTAACCCTAACCCTAACACTATCCTAGGGCTGATGCTAACCCTAACCCTAACCCTAACACTATCCTAAGGGTAATGCTAACCCTAACACTAACACTATCCTAGGCCTGGTGCTAACCCTAACCCTATCCCTAACACTATTCTAGGGCTGATGCTAACCCTAACCCTAATAATATCCTAGGGCTGATGCTAACCCTAACCCTAACCCTAACACTATCCTAGGGCTGATGCTAACACTAACCCTAACTCTAACACTATCCTAGGGCTGAGGCTAACCCTAACACTAACACTATCCTAGGCCTGGTGTAACCCTAACCCTATCCCTAACACTATTCTAGGGTTGATGCTAACCCTAACCCTAATAATATCCTAGGGCTGATGCTAACCCTAACCCTAACCCTAACGCTATCCTAGGGCTGATGCTAACCCTAACCCTAACCCTAACACTATCCTAGGGCTGATGCTAACCCTAACCCTAACCCTAACACTGTCCTAGGGCTGATGCTAACCCTAACACTAACAATATCCTAGGCCTGATGATATCCATAACCCTAAACCTAACACTATCCTAGGGCTGATGCTAACCCTAACCCTAACCCTAACACTATCCTAGGGCTGATGCTAAAACTAACCCTAACCCTAACACTATCCTAAGTCTGATGCTAACCCTAGCCCTCACACTATCCTAGGCCTGATGATAACCCTAACCCTAACCTTAACACTATCCTAGGGCTGATGCTAACCCTAACCCTAACCCTAACACTATCCTAGAGCTGATGCTAACCCTAACCCTAACAATATCCTAGGAATGATGATAACCCTAACCCTAACCCTAACACTATCCTAGGGTTTATGTTAACCCTAACCCTAACACTATCCTAGGGCTGATGCTAACCCTAACACTAACACTATCCTAGGGCTGATTCTAACCCTAACCCTAACCCTAACCCTAACACTATCCTAGGGCTGATGCTAACCCTAACCCTAACTGTAACACTATCTTAGGGCTGAGGCTAACCCTAACCCAAACACTATCCTACGGCTGATGCTAACCCTAACCCTAACCCTAACACTATCCTAAGGCTGATGCTAACCCTAACACTAACACTATCCTGGGCCTGGTGCTAACCCTAACCCTAACCCTAACACTATCCTAGGGCTTATGCTAACCCTAACTCTAACCCTAACACTATCCTAGGGCTGATGCTAACCCTAACCCTAACACTATCCTAGGCCTGATGCTAACCCTAACCCTAACATTTACACTATCCTAGGGCTGATGCTAACCCTAACCCTAACCCTAACACTATCCTAGGTCTGATGCTAACCCTAAACCTAACACTATCCTAGGGCTGATGCTAACCCTAACCCTAACCTTTACACTATCCTAGGGCTGATGTTAACCCTAACCCTAATACTATCCTAGGGCTGATGCTAACCTTAACCCTAACCCTAACACTCTCCTAGGGCTGATGCTAACCATAACCCTAACACTATCCTAGGCCTGATGCTAACCCTTACCCTAACACCATCCTAGGTCTGATGCTAACTCTAAACCTAACACTATACTTGGGCTGATGCTAACCCTAACCCTAACCCTAACACTATCCTAGGGCTGATGTTAACCCTTACCCTAACACTATCCTAGGGCTGATGCTAACCCTAACCCTAACCCTAACACTCTCCTAGGGCTGATGCTAACCCTAACCCTAACACTATCCTAGGCCTGATGCTAACCCTAACCCTAACACTATCCTAGGGCTGATGCTATCCCTAACCCTAACCCTAACACTATCCTAGGCCTGATGCTAACCCTATCCCTAACCCTAACACTCTCCTAGGGCTGAGGCTAACCCTAACCCTAACACTATCCTAGGGCTGATGCTAACCCTAACCCTAACCCTAACACTATCCTAGGGTTGATGCTAACCCTAACCCTAACACTATCCTAGGGCTGATGCTAACCATAACCCTAATCCTAACACTATCCTAGGGCTGATGCTAACCCTAACCCTAACACTATCCTAGGGCTGATGCTAACCCTAACCCTAACCCTAACACTATCCTAGGGCTGATGCTAACCCTAACCCTAACACTATCCTAGGGCTGATGCTAACCCTAACCCTAACCCTAACACTATCCTAGGGCTGATGCTAACCCTAACCCTAACAGTATCCTAGGGCTGATGCTAACCCTAACCCTAACCCTAACACTATCCTAGGGCTGATGCTAACCCTAACCCTAACCCTAACACTATCCTAGAGCTGATGCTAACGCTAACCCTAACCCTAACCCTAACCCTAATGCTATCCTAGGGCTGACGCTAACCCTAACCCTAACCCTAACACTATCCTAGGGCTGATGCTAACCCTAACACTAACACTATCCTCGGGCTGATGCTAACCCTAACCCTAACCCTAACACTCTCCTAGGGCTGATGCTAACCCTAACCCTAACTCTAACACTATCCTAGGGCTGAGGCTATCCCTAACCCTAACACTATCCTACGGCTGATGCTAACCCTAACCCTAACCCTAACACTATCCTAAGGCTGATGCTAACCCTAACACTAACACTATCCTAGGCCTGGTGCTAACCCTAAGCCTAACCCTAACACTATCCTAGGGCTGATGTTAACCCTAACCCTAATAATATCCTAGGGTTGATGCTAACCCTAACCCTAACCCTAACACTATCCTAGGGCTGATGCTAACCCTAACCCTAACCCTAACACTATCCTAGGGCTGATGCTAACCCTAACCCTAACCGTAACACTGTCCTAGGGCTGATGCTAACCCTAACACTAACAATATCCTAGGCCTGATGATATCCATAACCCTAAACCTAACACTATCCTAGGGCTGATGCTAACCCTAACCCTAACCCTAACACTATCCTAGGGCTGATTCTAACCCTAACCCTAACCCTAACACTATCCTAAATCTGATGCTAACCCTAGCCCTAACACTATCCTAGGCCTGATCATAACCCTAACCCTAACCTTAACACTATCCTAGGGCTGATGCTAACCTTAACCCTAACCCTAACACTCTCCTAGGGCTGATGCTAACCATAACCCTAACACTATCCTAGGCCTGATGCTAACCCTAACCCTAACACCATCCTAGATCTGATGCTAACTCTAAACCTAACACTATACTAGGGCTGATGCTAACCCTAACCCTAACCCTAACACTATCCTAGGGCTGATGTTAACCCTAACCCTAACACTATCCTAGGGCTGATGCTAACCCTAACCCTAACCCTAACACTCTCCTAGGGCTGATGCTAACCCTAACCCTAACACTATCCTAGGCCTGATGCTAACCCTAACCCTAACACTATCCTAGGGCTGATGCTAACCCTAACCCTAACCCTAACACTATCCTAGGCCTGATGCTAACCCTATCCCTAACCCTAACACTCTCCTAGGGCTGATGCTAACCGTAACCCTAACAGTATCCTAGGGCTGATGCTAACCCTAACCCTAACCCTAACACTATCCTATGGCTGATGCTAACCCGAACCCTAACCCTAACACTATCCTAGAGCTGATGCTAACGCTAACCCTAACCCTAAACCTAACCCTAATGCTATCCTAGGGCTGACGCTAACCCTAACCCTAACCCTAACACTATCCTAGGGCTGATGCTAACCCTAACACTAACACTATCCTAGGGCTGATGCTAACCCTAACCCTAACCCTAACACTGTCCTAGGGCTGATGCTAACCCTAACCCTAACTCTAACACTATCCTAGGGCTGAGGCTAACCCTAACCTAACACTATCCTACGGCTGATGCTAACCCTAACCCTAACCCTAACACTATCCTAAGGCTGATGATAACCCTAACACTAACACTATCCTAGGCCTGGTGCTAACCCTAAGCCTAACCCTAACACTATCCTAGGGCTGATGCTAACCCTAACTCTAATAATATCCTAGGGTTGATGCTAACCCTAACCCTAACCCTAACACTATCCTAGGGCTGATGCTAACCCTAACCCTAACCCTAACACTATCCTAGGGCTGATGCTAACCCTAACACTAACACTATCCTAGGGCTGATGCTAACCCAAACCCTAACCCTAACACTATCCTAGGGCTGATGCTAACACTAACCCTAACTCTAACACTATCCTAGGGCTGAGGCTAACCCTAACCCTAACACTATCCTACGGCTGATGCTAACCCTAACCCTAACCCTAACACTATTCTAAGGCTAATGCTAACCCTAACACTAACACTATCCTAGGCCTGGTGCTAACCCTAACCCTATCCCTAACACTATTCTAGGGCTGATGCTAACCCTAACCCTAATAATATCCTAGGGCTGATGCTAACCCTAACCCTAACCCTAACACTATCCTAGGGCTGATGCTAACACTAACCCTAACTCTAACACTATCCTAGGGCTGAGGCTTACCCTAACGCGAACACTATCCTAGGCCTGGTGCTAACCCTAACCCTATCCCTAACACTATTCTAGGGCTGATGCTAACCCTAACCCTAATAATATCCTATGGGTGATGCTAACCCTAACCCTAACCCTAACACTATCCTAGGGCTGATGCTAACCCTAACCCTAACCCTAACACTGTCCTAGGGCTGATGCTAACCCTAACACTAACAATATCCTAGGCCTGATGATATTCATAACCCTAAACCTAACACTATCCTAGGGCTGATGCTAACCCTAACCCTAACCCTAACACTACCCTAGGGCTGATTCTAACCCTAACCCTAACCCTAACACTATCCTAAGTCTGATGCTAACCCTAGCCCTCACACTATCCTAGGCCTGATGATAACCGTAACCCTAACCTTAAAACTATCCTAGGGCTGATGCTAACCCTAACCCTAACCCTAACACTATCCTAGAGCTGATGCTAACCCTAACCCTAACAATATCCTAGGAATGATGATAACCCTAACCCTAACCCTAACACTATCCTAGGGTTTATGTTAACCCTAACCCTAACACTATCCTAGGGCTGATGCTAACCCTAACACTAACACTATCCTAGGGCTGATGCTAACCCTAACCCTAACCCTAACACTATCCTAGGGCTGATGCTAACCCTAACCCTAACTCTAACACTATCTTAGGGCTGAGGCTAACCCTAACCCAAACACTATCCTACGGCTGATGCTAACCCTAACCCTAACCCTAACACTATCCTAAGGCTGATGCTAACCCTAACACTAACACTATCCTGGGCCAGGTGCTAACCCTAACCCTAACCCTAACACTATCCTAGGGCTGATGCTAACCGTAACCCTAACCCTAACACTATCCTAGGGCTGATGCTAACCCTAACCCTAACACTCTCCTAGGCCTGATGCTAACCCTAACCCTAACACTTACACTATCCTAGGGCTGATGCTAACCCTAACACTAACCCTAACACTATCCTAGGTCTGATGCTGACCCTAAACCTAACACTATCGTAGGGCTGATGCTAACCCTAACCCTAACCTTAACACTATCCTAGGGCTGATGTTAACCCTAACCCTAATACTATCCTAGGGTTGATGCTAACCTTAACCCTAACCCTAACACTCTCCTAGGGCTGATGCCAACCATAACCCTAACACTATCCTAGGCCTGATGCTAACCCTAACCCTAACACCATCCGAGGTCTGATGCTAACTCTAAACCTAACACTATACTAGGGCTGATGCTAACCCTAACCCTAACCCTAATACTATCCTAGGGCTGATGTTAACCCTAACCCTAACACTATCCTAGGGCTGATGCTAACCCTAACCGTAACCCTAACACTCTCCTAGGGCTGATGCTAACCCTAACCCTAACACTATCCTAGGCCTGATGCTAACCCTAACCCTAACACTATCCTAGGGCTGATGCTAACCCTAACCCTAACCCTAACACTATCCTAGGCCTGATGCTAACCCTATCCCTAACCCTAACACTCTCCTAGGGCTGAGGCTAACCCTAACCCTAACACTATCCTAGGGCTGATGCTAACCGTAACCCTAACCCTAACACTATCCTAGGGCTGATGCTAACCCTAACCCTAACACTATCCTAGGGCTGATGCTAACCCTAACCCTAACCATAACACTATACTAGGGCTGATGCTAACCCTAACCCTAACACTATCCTAGGGCTGATGCTAACCCTAACCCTAACCCTAACACTATCCTAGGGCTGATGCTAACCCTAACCCTAACAGTATCCTAGGGCTGATGCTAACCCTAACCCTAACCCTAACACTATCCTAGGGCTGATGCTAACCCAAACCCTAACCCTAACACTATCCTAGAGCTGATGCTAACGCTAAACCTAACCCTAACCCTAACCCTAATGCTATCCTAGGGCTGACGCTAACCCTAACCCTAACCCTAACACTATCCTAGGGCTGATGCTAACCCTAACACTAACACTATCCTAGGGCTGATGCTAACCCTAACCCTAACCCTAACACTGTCCTAGGGCTGATGCTAACCCTAACCCTAACTCTAACACTATCCTAGGGCTGAGGCTAACCCTAACCCTAACACTATCCTACGGCTGATGCTAACCCTAACCCTAACCCTAACACTATCCTAAGGCTGATGCTAACCCTAACACTAACACTATCGTAGGCCTGGTGCTAACCCTAAGCCTAACCCTAACACTATCCTAGGGCTGATGCTAACCCTAACCCTAATAATATCCTAGGGTTGATGCTAACCCTAACCCTAACCCTAACACTATCCTCAGGCTGATGCTAACCCTAACCCTAACCCTAACACTATCCTAGGGCTGATGATAACCCTAACCCTAACTCTAACACTATCCTAGGGCTGATGCTAACCCTAACCCTAACAATATCCTAGGCCTGATGATATCCGTAACCCTAAACCTAACAGTATCCTAGGGCTGATGCTAACCCTAACACTAACACTATCCTAGGGCTGATGCTAACCCAAACCCTAACCCTAACACTATCCTAGGGCTGATGCTAACACTAACCCTAACTCTAACACTATCCTAGGGCTGAGGCTAACCCTAACCCTAACACTATCCTACGGCTGATGCTAACCCTAACCCTAACCCTAACACTATCCTTAGGCTAATGCTAACCCTAACACTAACACTATCCTAGGCCTGGTGCTAACCCTAACCCTATCCCTAACACTATTCTAGGGCTGATGCTAACCCTAACCCTAACCCTAACACTATCCTAGGGCTGATGCTAACCCTAACCCTAACCCTAACACTATCCTAGAGCTGATGCTAACCCTAACCCTAACAATATCCTAGGAATGATGATAACCATAACCCTAACCCTAACACTATCCTAGGGTTTATGTTAACCCTAACCCTAACACTATCCTAGGGCAGATGCTAACCCTAACACTAACACTATCCTAGGGCTGATGCTAACACTAACCCTAACCCTAACACTGTCCTAGGGATGATGCTAACCCTAACCCTAACTCTAACACTATCCTAGGGCTGAGGCTAACCCTACCCCTAACACTATCCTATGGCTGATGCTAACCCTAACCCTAACCCTAACACTATCCTAAGGCTGATGCTAACCCTAACACTAACACTATCCTAGGCCTGGTGCTAACCCTAAGCCTAACCCTAACACTATCCTAGGGCTGATGCTAACCCTAACCCTAATAATATCCTAGGGTTGATGCTAACCCTAACCCTAACCCTAACACTATCCTAGGGCTGATGCTAACCCTAACCCTAACCCTAACACTATCCTAGGGCTGATGATAACCCTAACCCTAACTCTAACACTATCCTAGGGCTGATGCTAACCCTAACCCTAACAATATCCTAGGCCTGATGATATCCGTAACCCTAAACCTAACACTATCCTAGGGCTGATGCTAACCCTAACACTAACACTATCCTAGGGCTGATGCTAACCCAAACCCTAACCCTAACACTATCCTAGGGCTGATGCTAACACTAACCCTAACTCTAACACTATCCTAGGGCTGAGGCTAACCCTAACCCTAACACTATGCTACGGCTGATGCTAACCATAACCCTAACACTAACACTATCCTAAGGCTAATGCTAATCCTAACACTAACACTATGCTAGGCCTGGTGCTAACCCTAACCCTATGCCTAACACTATTCTAGGGCTGATGCTAACCCTAACCCTAATAATATCTTAGGGCTGATGCTAACCCTAACCCTAACCCTAACACTATCCTAGGGCTGATGCTAACCCTAACCCTAACCCTAACACTATCCTAGAGCTGATGCTAACCCTAACCCTAACAATATCCTAGGAATGATGATAACCCTAACCCTAACCCTAACACTATCCTAGGGTTTATGTTAACCCTAACCCTAACACTATCCTAGGGCAGATGCTAACCCTAACACTAACACTATCCTAGGGCTGATGCTAACCCTAACCCTAACCCTAACACTATCCTAGGGCTGATGCTAACCCTAACCCTAACTCTAACACTATCTTAGGGCTGAGGCTAACCCTAACCCAAACACTATCCTACGGCTGATGCTAACCCTAACCCTAACCCTAACACTATCCTAAGGCTGATGCTAACCCTAACACTAACACTATCCTGGGCCTGGTGCTAACCCTAACCCTAACCCTAACACTATCCTAGGGCTGATGCTAACCCTAACCCTAACCCTAACACTATCCTAGGGCTGATGCTAACCCTAACCCTAACACTCCCCTAGGCCTGATGCTAACCCTAACCCTAACACTTACACTATCCTAGGGCTGATGCTAACCCTAACCCTAACCCTAACACTATCCTAGGTCTGATGCTAACCCTAAACCTAAGACTATCCTAGGGCTGATGCTAACCCTAACCCTAACCTTAACACTATCCTAGGGCTGATGTTAACCCTAACCCTAATACTATCCTAGGGCTGATGCTAACCTTAACCCTAACCCTAACACTCTCCCAGGGCTGATGCTAAACATAACCCTAACACTATCCTAGGCCTGATGCTAACCCTAACCCTAACACCACCCTAGGTCTTATGCTAACTCTAAACCTAACACTATACTAGGGCTGATGCTAACACTAACCCTAACCCTAACACTATCCTATGGCTGCTGTTAACCCTAACCCTAACACTATCCTACGGCTGATGCTAACCCTAACCCTAACCCTAACACTCTCCTAGGGCTGATGCTAACCCTAACCCTAACACTATCCTAGGCCTGATGCTAACCCTAACCCTAACACTATCCTAGGGCTGATGCTAACCCTAACCCTAACCCTAACACTATCCTAGGGCTGATGCTAACCCTAACCCTAACCCTAACACTCTCCTCGGGCTGATGCTAACCCTAACACTAACAATATCCTAGGCCTGATGATATCCATAACCCTAAACCGAACACTATCCTAGGGCTGATGCTAACCCTAACCCTAACCCTAACACTATCCTAGGCCTGATGCTAACCCTAACCTTTATCCTAACACTATCCTAGGGCTGATGCTAAACCTAACCATAACCCTAACACTATCCTAGGGCTGATGCTAACCCTATCCCTAACCCTAACACTATCCTAGGGCGGATGCTAACCCTAACCCTAACCCTAACACTATCCTAGGGCTAATGCTAACCCTAACACTAACACTATCCTAGGGCTGATGCTAACCCTAACCCTAACCCTAACACTATCCTAGGGCTGATGCTAACACTAACCCTAACTCTAACACTATCTTAGGGCTGAGGCTAACCCTAACCCTAACACTATCCTAGGGCTGATGCTAACCCTAACCCTAACACTATCCTAGGGCTGGTGCTAACACTAACCCTAACCCTAACACTATCCTAGGGCTGATGCTAACCCTAACACTAACACTATCCTAGGGCTGATGCTAACCCTAACCCTAACCCTAACACTATCCTAGGGCTGATGCTAACCCTAACCCTAACACTATCCTAGGGCTGATGCTAACCCTAACCCTAACACTCTGCTAGGCCTGATGCTAACCCTAACCCTAACACTTACACTATCCTAGGGCTGATGCTAACCCTAACACTAACACTAACACTATCCTAGGTCTGATGCTAACCCTAACCTAACACTATCCTAGGGCTGATGCTAATCCTAACCCTAACCTTAACACTATCCTAGGGCTGATGTTAACCCTAACCCTAATACTATCCTAGGGCTGATGCTAACCTTAACCCTAACCCTAACACTCTCCTAGGGCTGATGCTAACCATATCCCTAACACTATCCTAGGCCTGATGCTAACCCTAACCCTAACACCATCCTAGGTCTGATGCTAACTCTAAACCTAACACTATACTAGGGCTGATGCTAACCCTAACCCTAACCCTAACACTATCCTAGGGCTGATGTTAACCCTAACCCTAACACTATCCTAGGGCTGATGCTAACCCTAACCCTAACCCTAACACTCTCCTAGGGCTGATGCTAACCCTAACGCTAACACTATCCTAGGCCTGATGCTAACCCTAACCCTAACACTATCCTAGGGCTGATGCTAACCCTAACCCTAACCCTAACACTATCCTAGGCCTGATGATAACCCTATCCCTAACCCTAACACTCTCCTAGGGCTGATGCTAACCGTAACCCTAACAGTATCCTAGGGCTGATGCTAACCCTAACCCTAACCCTAACACTATCCTATGGCTGATGCTAACCCGAACCCTAACCCTAACACTATCCTAGAGCTGATGCTAACGCTAACCCTAACCCTAACCCTAACGCTAATGCTATCCTAGGGCTGACGCTAACCCTAACCCTAACCCTAACACTATCCTAGGGCTGATGCTAACCCTAACACTAACACTATCCTAGGGCTGATGCTAACCCTAACCCTAACCCTAACACTGTCCTAGGGCTGATGCTAACCCTAACCCTAACTCTAACACTATCCTAGGGCTGAGGCTAACCCTAACCTAACACTATCCTAGGCCTGGTGCTAACCCTAACCCTAACCCTAACACTATCCTAAGGCTGATGATAACCCTAACACTAACACTATCCTAGGCCTGGTGCTAACCCTAAGCCTAACCCTAACACTATCCTAGGGCTGATGCTAACCCTAACCCTAATAATATCCTAGGGTTGATGCTAACCCTAACCCTAACCCTAACACTATCCTAGGGCTGATGCTAACCCTAACCCTAACCCTAACACTATCCTAGGGCTGATGCTAACCCTAACACTAACACTATCCTAGGGCTGATGCTAACCCAAACCCTAACCCTAACACTATCCTAGGGCTGATGCTAACACTAACCCTAACTCTAACACTATCCTAGGGCTGAGGCTAACCCTAACCCTAACACTATCCTACGGCTGATGCTAACCCTAAACCTAACCCTAACACTATCCTAAGGCTAATGCTAACCCTAACACTAACACTATCCTAGGCTTGGTGCTAACCCTAACCCTATCCCTAACACTATTCTAGGGCTGATGCTAACCCTAACCCTAATAATATCCTAGGGCTGATGCTAACCCTAACCCTAACCCTAACACTATCCTAGGGCTGATGCTAACACTAACCCTAACTCTAACACTATCCTAGGGCTGAGGCTTACCCTAACACGAACACTATCCTAGGCCTGGTGCTAACCCTAACCCTATCCCTAACACTATTCTAGGGCTGATGCTAACCCTAACCCTAATAATATCCTATGGCTGATGCTAACCCTAACCCTAACCCTAACACTATCCTAGGGCTGATGCTAACCCTAACCCTAACCCTAAAACTATCCTAGGGCTGATGCTAACCCTAACGCTAACCCTAGCAATTTCCTAGGGCTGATGCTAACCCTAATACTAACAATATCCTAGGCCTGATGATATCCATAACCCTAAACCTAACACTATCCTAGGGCTGATGCTAACCCTAACCCTAACCCTAACACTACCCTAGGGCTGATTCTAACCCTAACCCTAACCCTAACACTATCCTAAGTCTGATGCTAACCCTAGCCCTCACACTATCCTAGGCCTGATGATAACCCTAACCCTAACCTTAAAACTATCCTAGGGCTGATGCTAACCCTAACCCTAACCCTAACACTATCCTAGAGCTGATGCTAACCCTAACCCTAACAATATCCTAGGAATGATGATAACCCTAACCCTAACCCTAACACTATCCTAGGGTTTATGTTAACCCTAACCCTAACACTATCCTAGGGCTGATGCTAACCCTAACGCTAACACTATCCTAGGGCTGATGCTAACCCTAACCCTAACCCTAACACTATCCTAGGGCTGATGCTAACCCTAACCCTAACTCTAACACTATCTTAGGGCTGAGGCTAACCCTAACCCAAACACTATCCTACGGCTGATGCTAACCCTAACCCTAACCCTAACACTATCCTAAGGCTGATGCTAACCCTAACACTAACACTATCCTGGGCCTGGTGCTAACCCTAACCCTAACCCTAACACTATCCTAGGACTGATGCTAACCATAACCCTAACCCTAACACTCTCCTAGGGCTGATGCTAACCCTAACCCTAACACTCTCCTAGGCCTGATGCTAACCCTAACCCTAACACTTACACTATCCTAGGGCTGATGCTAACCCTAACACTAACCCTAACACTATCCTAGGTCTGATGCTAACCCTAAACCTAACACTATCCTAGGGCTGATGCTAACCCTAACCCTAACCTTAACACTATCCTAGGGCTGATGTTAACCCTAACCCTAATACTATCCTAGGGTTGATGCTAAACTTAACCCTAACCCTAACACTCTCCTAGGGCTCATGCTAACCATAACCCTAACACTATCCTAGGCCTGATGCTAACCCTAACCCTAACACCATCCTAGGTCTGATGCTAACTCTAAACCTAACACTATACTAGGGCTGATGCTAACCCTAACCCTAACCCTAACACTATCCTAGGGCTGATGTTAACCCTAACCCTATCACTATCCTAGGGCTGATGCTAACCCTAACCGTAACCCTAACACTCTCCTAGGGCTGATGCTAACCCTAACCCTAACACTATCCTAGGCCTGATGCTAACCCTAACCCTAACACTATCCTAGGGCTGATGCTAACCCTAACCCTAACCCTAACACTATCCTAGGCCTGATGCTAACCCTATCCCTAACCCTAACACTCTCCTAGGGCTGATGCTAACCCTAACCCTAACCCTAACACTATCCTAGGGTTGATGCTAACCCTAACCCTAACAGTATCCTAGGGCTGATGCTAACCCTAACCCTAACCCTAACACTATCCTAGGGCTGATGCTAACCGTAACCCTAACCCTAACACTATCCTAGGGCTGATGCTAACCCTAACCCTAACACTATCCTAGGGCTGATGCTAACCCTAACCCTAACCATAACACTATCCTAGGGCTGATGCTAACCCTAACCCTAACACTATCCTAGGGCTGATGCTAACCCTAACCCTAACCCTAACACTATCCTAGGGCTGATGCTAACCCTAACCCTAACAGTATCCTAGGGCTGATGCTAACCCTAACCCTAACCCTAACACTATCCTAGGGCTGATGCTAACCCAAACCCTAACCCTAACACTATCCTAGAGCTGATGCTAACGCTAAACCTAACCCTAACCCTAACCCTAATGCTATCCTAGGGCTGACGCTAACCCTAACCCTAACCCTAACACTATCCTAGGGCTGATGCTAACCCTAACACTAACACTATCCTAGGGCTGATGCTAACCCTAACCCTAACCCTAACACTGTCCTAGGGCTGATGCTAACCCTAACCCTAACTCTAACACTATCCTACGGCTGATGCTAACCCTAACCCTAACCCTAACACTATCCTAAGGCTGATGCTAACCCTAACACTAACACTATCGTAGGCCTGGTGCTAACCCTAAGCCTAACCCTAACACTATCCTAGGGCTGATGCTAACCCTAACCCTAATAATATCCTAGGGTTGATGCTAACCCTAACCCTAACCCTAACACTATCCTAGGGCTGATGCTAACCCTAACCCTAACCCTAACACTATCCTAGGGCTGATGATAACCCTAACCCTAACTCTAACACTATCCTAGGGCTGATACTAACCCTAACCCTAACAATATCATAGGCCTGATGATATCCCTAACCCTAAACCTAACACTATCCTAGGGCTGATGCTAACCCTAACCCTAACGCTAACACTATCCTAGGGCTGATGCTAACCCTAACACTAACACTATCCTAGGGCTGATGCTAACCCAAACCCTAACCCTAACACTATCCTAGGGCTCATGCTAACACTAACCCTAACTCTAACACTATCCTAGGGCTGAGGCTAACCCTAACCCTAACACTATCCTACGGCTGATGCTAACCCTAACCCTAACCCTAACACTATCCTAAGGCTAATGCTAACCCTAACACTAACACTATCCTAGGCCTGGTGCTAACCCTAACCCTCTCCCTAACACTATTCTAGGGCTGATGCTAACCCTAACCCTAATAATATCCTAGGGCTGATGCTAAACCTAACCCTAACCCTAACACTATCCTAGGGCTGATGCTAACCCTAACCCTAACCCTAACACTATCCTAGGGCTGATGCTAACCCTAACCCTAACCCTAACACTGTCCTAGGGCTGATGCTAACCCTAACACTAACAATATCCTAGGCCTGATGATATCCATAACCCTAAACCGAACACTATCCTAGGGCTGATGCTAACCCTAATCCTAACCCTAACACTATCCTAGGGCTGATTCTAACCGTAACCCTAACACAATCCTATCCCTGATGCTAACCCTAACCCTTACCCTAACACTATCCTAGGGCTGATGCTAAACCTAACCATAACCCTAACACTATCCTAGGGCTGATGCTAACCCTATCCCTTACCCTAACACTATCCTAGGGCGGATGCTAACCCTAACCCTAACCCTAACACTATCCTAGGGCTAATGCTAACCCTAACACTAACACTATCCTAGGGCTGATGCTAACCCTAACCCTAACCCTAACACTATCCTAGGGCTGATGCTAACCCTAAACCTAACTCTAACACTATCTTAGGGCTGAGGCTAACCCTAACCCTAACACTATCCTACGGCTGATGCTAACCCTAACCCTAACCCTAACACTATCCTAGGACTAATGCTAACCCTAACCCTAACACTATCCTAGGCCTGATGCGAACCCTAACCCTAACCCTAACACTATCCTAGGTCTGATGCTAACCCTAACCCTAACACTATCCTAGGGCTGATGCTAACCCTAACCCTAACCCTAACACTATCCTAGGGCTGATGCTAACCCTAACACTAACACTATCCTAGGCCTGATGCTAACCCTAACCCTAACCCTAACACTATCCTAGGGCTAATGCTAACCCTAACCCTAACACTATCCTAGGGCTGATGCTAACCCTAACCCTAACACTCTCCTAGGCCTGATGCTAACCCTAACCCTAACATTTACACTATCCTAGGGCTGATGCTAACCCTAACCCTAACCCTAACACTATCCTAGGTCTGATGCTAACCCTAAACCTAACACTATCCTAGGGCTGATGGTAACCCTAACCCTAACCTTAACACTATCCTTGGGCTGATGTTAACCCTAACCCTAATACTATCCTAGGGCTGATGCTAACCTTAACCCTAACACTAACACTCTCCTAGGGCTGATGCTAACCATAACCCTAACACTATCCTAGGCCTGATGCTAACCCTAACCCTAACACCATCCTAGGTCTGATGCTAACTCTAAACCTAACACTATACTAGGGCTGATGCTAACCCTAACCCTAACCCTAACACTATCCTAGGGCTGATGTTAACCCTAACCCTAACACTATCCTAGGGCTGATGCTAACCCTAACCCTAACCCTAAGACTCTCCTAGGGCTGATGCTAACCCTAACCCTAACACTATCCTAGGCCTGATGCTAACCATAACCATAACACTATCCTAGGGCTGATGCTAACCCTAACCCTAACCCTAACACTATCCTAGGCCTGATGCTAACCCTATCCCTAACCCTAACACTCTCCTAGGGCTGAGGCTAACCCTAACCCTAACACTATCCTAGGGCTGATGCTAACCCTAACCCTAACCCTAACACTATCCTAGGGTTGATGCTAACCCTAACCTTAACACTATCCTAGGGCTGATGCTAACCATAACCCTAACCCTAACACTATCCTAGGGCTGATGCTAACCCTAACCGTAACACTATCCTAGGGCTGATGCTAACCCTAACCCTAACCCTAACACTATCCTAGGGCTGATGCTAACCCTAACCCTAACACTATCCTAGGGCTGATGCTAACCCTAACCCTAACCCTATCACTATCCTAGGGCTGATGCTAACCCTAACCCTAACAGTATCCTAGGGCTGATGCTAACCCTAACCCTAACCCTAACACTGTCCTAGGGCTGATGCTAACCCTAACACTAACAATATCCTAGGCCTGATGATATCCATAACCCTAAACCGAACACTATCCTAGGGCTGATGCTAACCCTAATCCTAACCCTAACACTATCCTAGGGCTGATTCTAACCGTAACCCTAACACTATCCTAGGGCTGATGCTAACCCTAACCCTAACCCTAACACTATCCTAAGGCTGATGCTAACCCTAACACTAACACTATCGTAGGCCTGGTGCTAACCCTAAGCCTAACCCTAACACTATCCTAGGGCTGATGCTAACCCTAACCCTAACTCTAACACTATCCTAGGGCTGAGGCTAACCCTAACCCTAACACTATCCTACGGCTGATGCTAACCCTAACCCTAACCCTAACACTATCCTAAGGCTAATGCTAACCCTAACACTAACACTATCCTAGGCCTGGTGCTAACCCTAACCCTATCCCTAAAACTATTCTAGGGCTGATGCTAACCCTAACCCTAATAATATCCTAGGGCTGATGCTAACCCTAACCCTAACCCTAACACTATCCTAGGGCTGATGCTAACCCTAACCCTAACCCTAACACTATCCTAGGGCTGATGCTAACCCTAACCCTAACCCTAACACTGTCCTAGGGCTGATGCTAACCCTAACACTAACAATATCCTAGGCCTGATGATATCCATAACCCTAAACCGAAACTATCCTAGGGCTGATGCTAACCCTAATCCTAACCCTAACACTATCCTAGGGCTGATTCTAACCGTAACCCTAACACAATCCTAGGCCTGATGCTAACCCTAACCCTTACCCTAACACTATCCTAGGGCTGATGCTAAACCTAACCATAACCCTAACACTATCCTAGGGCTGATGCTAACCCTATCCCTTACCCTAACACTATCCTAGGGCGGATGCTAACCCTAACCCTAACCCTAACACTATCCTAGGGCTAATGCTAACAATAACACTAACACTATCCTAGGGCTGATGCTAACCCTAACCCTAACCCTAACACTATCCTAGGGCTGATGCTAACCCTAACCCTAACTCTAACACTATCTTAGGGCTGAGGCTAACCCTAACCCTAACACTATCCTACGGCTGATGCTAACCCTAACCCTAACCCTAACACTATCCTAGGACTAATGCTAACCCTAACCCTAACACTATCCTAGGCCTGATGCGAACCCTAACCCTAACCCTAACACTATCCTAGGTCTGATGCTAACCCTAACCCTAACACTATCCTAGGGCTGATGCTAACCCTAACCCTAACCCTAACACTATCCTAGGGCTGATGCTAACCCTAACACTAACACTATCCTAGGCCTGATGCTAACCCTAACCCTAACCCTAACACTATCCTAGGGCTAATGCTAACCCTAACCCTAACACTATCCTAGGGCTGATGCTAACCCTAACCCTAACCCTAACACTATCTTAGGGCTGAGGCTAACCCTAACCCTAACTCTAACACTATCTTAGGGCTGAGGCTAACCCTAACCCTAACACTATCCTACGGCTGATGCTAACCCTAACCCTAACCCTAACACTATCCTAGGGCTAATGCTAACCCTAAACCTAACACTATCCTAGGCCTGATGGAACCCTAACCCTAACCCTAACACTATCCTAGGTCTGATGCTAACCCTAACCCTAACACTATCCTAGGGCTGATGCTAACCCTAACCCTAACCCTAACACTCTCCTAGGGCTGATGCTAACCATAACCCTAACACTATCCTAGGCCTGATGCTAACCCTAACCCTAACACCATCCTAGGTCTGATGCTAACTCTAAACCTAACACTATACTAGGGCTGATGCTAACCCTAACCCTAACCCTAACACTATCCTAGGGCTGATGTTAACCCTAACCCTAACACTATCCTAGGGCTGATGCTAACCCTAACCCTAACCCTAAGACTCTCCTAGGGCTGATGCTAACCCTAACCCTAACACTATCCTAAGCCTGATGCTAACCCTAACCCTAACACTATCCTAGGGCTGATGCTAACCCTAACCCTAACCCTAACACTATCCTAGGCCTGATGCTAACCCTATCCCTAACCCTAACACTCTCCTAGGGCTGAGGCTAACCCTAACCCTAACACTATCCTAGGGCTGATGCTAACCCTAACCCTAACCCTAACACTATCCTAGGGTTGATGCCAACCCTAACCTTAACACTATCCTAGGGCTGATGCTAACCATAACCATAACCCTAACACTATCCTAGGGCTGATGTTAACCCTAACCCTAATACTATCCTAGGGTTGATGCTAAACTTAACCCTAACCCTAACACTCTCCTAGGGCTGATGCTAACCATAACCCTAACACTATCCTAGGCCTGATGCTAACCCTAACCCTAACACCATCCTAGGTCTGATGCTAACTCTAAACCTAACACTATACTAGGGCTGATGCTAACCCTAACCCTAACCCTAACACTATCCTAGGGCTGATGTTAACCCTAACACTATCACTATCCTAGGGCTGATGCTAACCCTAACCGTAACCCTAACACTCTCCTAGGGCTGACGCTAACCCTAACCCTAACACTATCCTAGGCCTGATGCTAACCCTAACCCTAACACTATCCTAGGGCTGATGCTAACCCTAACCCTAACCCTAACACTATCCTAGGGCTGATGCTAACCCTAACCCTAACCCTAACACTATCCTAGGGCTGATGCTAACCCTAATCCTAACCCTAACACTATCCTAGGGCTGATTCTAACCGTAACCCTAACACAATCCTAGGCCTGATGCTAACCCTAACCCTTACCCTAACACTATCCTAGGGCTGATGCTAAACCTAACCATAACCCTAACACTATCCTAGGGCTGATGCTAACCCTATCCCTTACCCTAACACTATCCTAGGGCGGATGCTAACCCTAACCCTAACCCTAACACTATCCTAGGGCTAATGCTAACAATAACACTAACACTATCCTAGGGCTGATGCTAACCCTAACCCTAACCCTAACACTATCCTAGGGCTGATGCTAACCCTAACCCTAACTCTAACACTATCTTAGGGCTGAGGCTAACCCTAACCCTAACACTATCCTACGGCTGATGCTAACCCTAACCCTAACCCTAACACTATCCTAGGACTAATGCTAACCCTAACCCTAACACTATCCTAGGCCTGATGCGAACCCTAACCCTAACCCTAACACTATCCTAGGTCTGATGCTAACCCTAACCCTAACACTATCCTAGGGCTGATGCTAACCCTAACCCTAACCCTAACACTATCCTAGGGCTGATGCTAACCCTAACACTAACACTATCCTAGGCCTGATGCTAACCCTAACCCTAACCCTAACACTATCCTAGGGCTAATGCTAACCCTAACCCTAACACTATCCTAGGGCTGATGCTAACCCTAACCCTAACCCTAACACTATCTTAGGGCTGAGGCTAACCCTAACCCTAACTCTAACACTATCTTAGGGCTGAGGCTAACCCTAACCCTAACACTATCCTACGGCTGATGCTAACCCTAACCCTAACCCTAACACTATCCTAGGGCTAATGCTAACCCTAAACCTAACACTATCCTAGGCCTGATGGAACCCTAACCCTAACCCTAACACTATCCTAGGTCTGATGCTAACCCTAACCCTAACACTATCCTAGGGCTGATGCTAACCCTAACCCTAACCCTAACACTCTCCTAGGGCTGATGCTAACCATAACCCTAACACTATCCTAGGCCTGATGCTAACCCTAACCCTAACACCATCCTAGGTCTGATGCTAACTCTAAACCTAACACTATACTAGGGCTGATGCTAACCCTAACCCTAACCCTAACACTATCCTAGGGCTGATGTTAACCCTAACCCTAACACTATCCTAGGGCTGATGCTAACCCTAACCCTAACCCTAAGACTCTCCTAGGGCTGATGCTAACCCTAACCCTAACACTATCCTAAGCCTGATGCTAACCCTAACCCTAACACTATCCTAGGGCTGATGCTAACCCTAACCCTAACCCTAACACTATCCTAGGCCTCATGCTAACCCTATCCCTAACCCTAACACTCTCCTAGGGCTGATGCTAACCCTAACCCTAACCCTAACACTATCCTAGGGTTGATGCTAACCCTAACCCTAACCCTAACACTCTCCTAGGGCTGATGCTAACCCTAACCCTAACCCTAACACTATCCTAGGGCTGATGCTAACCGTAACCCTAACCCTAACACTATCCTAGGGCTGATGCTAACCCTAACCCTAACACTATCCTAGGGCTGATGCTAACCCTAACCCTAACCATAACACTATCCTAGGGCTGATGCTAACCCTAACCCTAACACTATCCTAGGGCTGATGCTAACCCTAACCCTAACCCTAACACTATCCTAGGGCTGATGCTAACCCTAACCCTAACAGTATCCTAGGGCTGATGCTAACCCTAACCCTAACCCTAACACTATCCTAGGGCTGATGCTAACCCAAACCCTAACCCTAACACTATCCTAGAGCTGATGCTAACGCTAAACCTAACCCTAACCCTAACCCTAATGCTATCCTAGGGCTGACGCTAACCCTAACCCTAACCCTAACACTATCCTAGGGCTGATGCTAACCCTAACACTAACACTATCCTAGGGCTGATGCTAACCCTAACCCTAACCCTAACACTGTCCTAGGGCTGATGCTAACCCTAACCCTAACTCTAACACTATCCTACGGCTGATGCTAACCCTAACCCTAACCCTAACACTATCCTAAGGCTGATGCTAACCCTAACACTAACACTATCGTAGGCCTGGTGCTAACCCTAAGCCTAACCCTAACACTATCCTAGGGCTGATGCTAACCCTAACCCTAATAATATCCTAGGGTTGATGCTAACCCTAACCCTAACCCTAACACTATCCTAGGGCTGATGCTAACCCTAACCCTAACCCTAACACTATCCTAGGGCTGATGATAACCCTAACCCTAACTCTAACACTATCCTAGGGCTGATACTAACCCTAACCCTAACAATATCATAGGCCTGATGATATCCCTAACCCTAAACCTAACACTATCCTAGGGCTGATGCTAACCCTAACCCTAACGCTAACACTATCCTAGGGCTGATGCTAACCCTAACACTAACACTATCCTAGGGCTGATGCTAACCCAAACCCTAACCCTAACACTATCCTAGGGCTCATGCTAACACTAACCCTAACTCTAACCCTATCCTAGGGCTGAGGCTAACCCTAACCCTAACACTATCCTACGGCTGATGCTAACCCTAACCCTAACCCTAACACTATCCTAAGGCTAATGCTAACCCTAACACTAACACTATCCTAGGCCTGGTGCTAACCCTAACCCTCTCCCTAACACTATTCTAGGGCTGATGCTAACCCTAACCCTAATAATATCCTAGGGCTGATGCTAAACCTAACCCTAACCCTAACACTATCCTAGGGCTGATGCTAACCCTAACCCTAACCCTAACACTATCCTAGGGCTGATGCTAACCCTAACCCTAACCCTAACACTGTCCTAGGGCTGATGCTAACCCTAACACTAACAATATCCTAGGCCTGATGATATCCATAACCCTAAACCGAACACTATCCTAGGGCTGATGCTAACCCTAATCCTAACCCTAACACTATCCTAGGGCTGATTCTAACCGTAACCCTAACACAATCCTATCCCTGATGCTAACCCTAACCCTTACCCTAACACTATCCTAGGGCTGATGCTAAACCTAACCATAACCCTAACACTATCCTAGGGCTGATGCTAACCCTATCCCTTACCCTAACACTATCCTAGGGCGGATGCTAACCCTAACCCTAACCCTAACACTATCCTAGGGCTAATGCTAACCCTAACACTAACACTATCCTAGGGGTGATGCTAACCCTAACCCTAACCCTAACACTATCCTAGGGCTGATGCTAACCCTAACCCTAACTCTAACACTATCTTAGGGCTGAGGCTAACCCTAACCCTAACACTATCCTACGGCTGATGCTAACCCTAACCCTAACCCTAACACTATCCTAGGACTAATGCTAACCCTAACCCTAACACTATCCTAGGCCTGATGCGAACCCTAACCCTAACCCTAACACTATCCTAGGTCTGATGCTAACCCTAACCCTAACACTATCCTAGGGCTGATGCTAACCCTAACCCTAACCCTAACACTATCCTAGGGCTGATGCTAACCCTAACACTAACACTATCCTAGGCCTGATGCTAACCCTAACCCTAACCCTAACACTATCCTAGGGCTAATGCTAACCCTAACCCTAACACTATCCTAGGGCTGATGCTAACCCTAACCCTAACACTCTCCTAGGCCTGATGCTAACCCTACCCCTAACATTTACACTATCCTAGGGCTGATGCTAACCCTAACCCTAACCCTAACACTATCCTAGGTCTGATGCTAACCCTAAACCTAACACTATCCTAGGGCTGATGGTAACCCTAACCCTAACCTTAACACTATCCTTGGGCTGATGTTAACCCTAACCCTAATACTATCCTAGGGCTGATGCTAACCTTAACCCTAACCCTAACACTCTCCTAGGGCTGATGCTAACCATAACCCTAACACTATCCTAGGCCTGATGCTAACCCTAACCCTAACACCATCCTAGGTCTGATGCTAACTCTAAACCTAACACTATACTAGGGCTGATGCTAACCCTAACCCTAACCCTAACACTATCCTAGGGCTGATGTTAACCCTAACCCTAACACTATCCTAGGGCTGATGCTAACCCTAACCCTAACCCTAAGACTCTCCTAGGGCTGATGCTAACCCTAACCCTAACACTATCCTAGGCCTGATGCTAACCATAACCCTAACACTATCCTAGGGCTGATGCTAACCCTAACCCTAACCCTAACGCTATCCTAGGCCTGATGCTAACCCTATCCCTAACCCTAACACTCTCCTAGGGCTGAGGCTAACCCTAACCCTAACACTATCCTAGGGCTGATGCTAACCCTAACCCTAACCCTAACACTATCCTAGGGTTGATGCTAACCCTAACCTTAACACTATCCTAGGGCTGATGCTAACCATAACCCTAACCCTAACACTATCCTAGGGCTGATGCTAACCCTAACCGTAACACTATCCTAGGGCTGATGCTAACCCTAACCCTAACCCTAACACTATCCTAGGGCTGATGCTAACCCTAACCCTAACACTATCCTAGGGCTGATGCTAACCCTAACCCTAACCGTATCACTATCCTAGGGCTGATGCTAACCCTAACCCTAACAGTATCCTAGGGCTGATGCTAACCCTAACCCTAACCCTAACACTGTCCTAGGGCTGATGCTAACCCTAACACTAACAATATCCTAGGCCTGATGATATCCATAACCCTAAACCGAACACTATCCTAGGGCTGATGCTAACCCTAATCCTAACCCTAACACTATCCTAGGGCTGATTCTAACCGTAACCCTAACACTATCCTAGGGCTGATGCTAACCCTAACCCTAACCCTAACACTATCCTAAGGCTGATGCTAACCCTAACACTAACACTATCGTAGGCCTGGTGCTAACCCTAAGCCTAACCCTAACACTATCCTAGGGCTGATGCTAACCCTAACCCTAACTCTAACACTATCCTAGGGCTGAGGCTAACCCTAACCCTAACACTATCCTACGGCTGATGCTAACCCTAACCCTAACCCTAACACTATCCTAAGGCTAATGCTAACCCTAACACTAACACTATCCTAGGCCTGGTGCTAACCCTAACCCTATCCCTAAAACTATTCTAGGGCTGATGCTAACCCTAACCCTAATAACATCCTAGGGCTGATGCTACCCCTAACCCTAACCCTAACACTATCCTAGGGCTGATGCTAACCCTAACCCTAACCCTAACACTATCCTAGGGCTGATGCTAACCCTAACCCTAACCCTAACACTGTCCTAGGGCTGATGCTAACCCTAACACTAACAATATCCTAGGCCTGATGATATCCATAACCCTAAACCGAAACTATCCTAGGGCTGATGCTAACCCTAATCCTAACCCTAACACTATCCTAGGGCTGATTCTAACCGTAACCCTAACACAATCCTAGGCCTGATGCTAACCCTAACCCTTACCCTAACACTATCCTAGGGCTGATGCTAAACCTAACCATAACCCTAACACTATCCTAGGGCTGATGCTAACCCTATCCCTTACCCTAACACTATCCTAGGGCGGATGCTAACCCTAACCCTAACCCTAACACTATCCTAGGGCTAATGCTAACAATAACACTAACACTATCCTAGGGCTGATGCTAACCCTAACCCTAACCCTAACACTATCCTAGGGCTGATGCTAACCCTAACCCTAACTCTAACACTATCTTAGGGCTGAGGCTAACCCTAACCCTAACACTATCCTACGGCTGATGCTAACCCTAACCCTAACCCTAACACTATCCTAGGACTAATGCTAACCCTAACCCTAACACTATCCTAGGCCTGATGCGAACCCTAACCCTAACCCTAACACTATCCTAGGTCTGATGCTAACCCTAACCCTAACACTATCCTAGGGCTGATGCTAACCCTAACCCTAACCCTAACACTATCCTAGGGCTGATGCTAACCCTAACACTAACACTATCCTAGGCCTGATGCTAACCCTAACCCTAACCCTAACACTATCCTAGGGCTAATGCTAACCCTAACCCTAACACTATCCTAGGGCTGATGCTAACCCTAACCCTAACCCTAACACTATCTTAGGGCTGAGGCTAACCCTAACCCTAACTCTAACACTATCTTAGGGCTGAGGCTAACCCTAACCCTAACACTATCCTACGGCTGATGCTAACCCTAACCCTAACCCTAACACTATCCTAGGACTAATGCTAACCCTAAACCTAACACTATCCTAGGCCTGATGGAACCCTAACCCTAACCCTAACACTATCCTAGGTCTGATGCTAACCCTAACCCTAACACTATCCTAGGGCTGATGCTAACCCTAACCCTAACCCTAACACTCTCCTAGGGCTGATGCTAACCATAACCCTAACACTATCCTAGGCCTGATGCTAACCCTAACCCTAACACCATCCTAGGTCTGATGCTAACTCTAAACCTAACACTATACTAGGGCTGATGCTAACCCTAACCCTAACCCTAACACTATCCTAGGGCTGATGTTAACCCTAACCCTAACACTATCCTAGGGCTGATGCTAACCCTAACCCTAACCCTAAGACTCTCCTAGGGCTGATGCTAACCCTAACCCTAACACTATCCTAAGCCTGATGCTAACCCTAACCCTAACACTATCCTAGGGCTGATGCTAACCCTAACCCTAACCCTAACACTATCCTAGGCCTGATGCTAACCCTATCCCTAACCCTAACACTCTCCTAGGGCTGAGGCTAACCCTAACCCTAACACTATCCTAGGGCTGATGCTAACCCTAACCCTAACCCTAACACTATCCTAGGGTTGATGCCAACCCTAACCTTAACACTATCCTAGGGCTGATGCTAACCATAACCATAACCCTAACACTATCCTAGGGCTGATGCTAACCCTAACCCTAACACTATCCTAGGGCTGATGCTAACCCTAACCCTAACCCTAACACTATCCTAGGGCTGATGCTAACCCTAACCCTAACACTATCCTAGGGCTGATGCTAACCCTAACCCTAACTCTAACACTATCCTAGGGCTGATGCTAACCCTAACCCTAACAGTATCCTAGGGCTGATGCTAACCCTAACCCTAACCCTAACACTGTCCTAGGGCTGATGCTAACCCTAACACTAACAATATCCTAGGCCTGATGATATCCATAACCCTAAACCGAACACTATCCTAGGGCTGATGCTAACCCTAATCCTAACCCTAACACTATCCTAGGGCTGATTCTAACCGTAACCCTAACAAAATCCTAGGCCTGATGCTAACCCTAACCCTTACCCTAACACTATCCTAGGGCTGATGATAACCTAACCATAACCCTAACACTATCCTAGGGCTGATACTAACCCTATCCCTAACCCTAACACTATCCTAGGGCGGATGGTAACCCTAACCCTAACCCTAACACTATCCTAGGGCTAAAGCTAACCCTAACACTAACACTATCCTAGGGCTGATGCTAACCCTAACCCTAACCCTAACACTATCCTAGGGCTGATGCTAACCCTAACCCTAACTCTAACAATATCTTAGGGCTGAGGCTAACCCTAACCCTAACACTATCCTACGGCTGATGCTAACCCTAACCATAACCCTAACACTATCCTAGGGCTAATGCTAACCCTAACCCTAACACTATCCTAGGCCTGATGCTAACCCTAACCCTAACCCTAACACTATCCTAGGGCTGATGCTAACCCTAACCCTAACCCTAACACTATCCTAGGGCTGATGCTAACCCTAACCCTAACCCTACACTGTCCTAGGGCTGATGCTAACCCTAACACTAACAATATCCTAGGCCTGATGATATCCATAACCCTAAACCGAACACTATCCTAGGGCTGATGCTAACCCTAACCCTAACCCTAACACTATCCTAGGCCTGATGCTAACCCTAACCTTTACCCTAACACTATCCTAGGGCTGATGCTAAACCTAACCATAACCCTAACACTATCCTAGGGCTGATGCTAACCCTATCCGTAACCCTAACACTATCCTAGGGCGGATGCTAACCCTAACCCTAACCCTAACACTATCCTAGGGCTAATGCTAACCCTAACACTAACACTATCCTAGGGCTGATGCTAACCCTAACCCTAACCCTAACACTATCCTAGGGCTGATGCTAACCCTAACCCTAACTCTAACACTATCTTAGGGCTGAGGCTAACCCTAACCCTAACACTATCCTACGGCTGATGCTCACCCTAACCATAACCCTAACACTATCCTAGGGCTAATGCTAACCCTAACCCTAACACTATCCTAGGCCTGATGCTAACCCTAACCCTAACCCTAACACTATCCTAGGGCTGATGCTAACCCTAACCCTAACACTATCCTAGGGCTGGTGCTAACCCTAACCCTAACCCTAACACTATCCTAGGGCTGATGCTAACCCTAACACTAACACTATCCTAGGCCTGATGCTAACCCTAACCCTAACCCTAACACTATCCTAGGGCTAATGCTAACCCTAACCCTAACACTATCCTAGGGCTGATGCTAACCCTAACCCTAACACTCTCCTAGGCCTGATGCTAACCCTAACCCTAACACTTACACTATCCTAGGGCTGATGCTAACCCTAACACTAACCCTAACACTATCCTAGGTCTGATGCTAACCCTAACCTAACACTATCCTAGGGCTGATGCTAACCCTAACCCTAACCTTAACACTATCCTAGGGCTGATGTTAACCCTAACCCTAATACTATCCTAGGGCTGATGCTAACCTTAACCCTAACCCTAACACTCTCCTAGGGCTGATGCTAACCATAACCCTAACACTATCCTAGGCCTGATGCTAACCCTAACCCTAACACCATCCTAGGTCTGATGCTAACTCTAAACCTAACACTATACTAGGGCTGATGCTAACCCTAACCCTAACCCTAACACTATCCTAGGGCTGATGTTAACCCTAACCCTAACACTATCCTAGGGCTGATGCTAACCCTAACCCTAACCCTAACACTCTCCTAGGGCTGATGCTAACCCTAACCCTAACACTATCCTAGGCCTGATGCTAACCCTAACCCTAACACTATCCTAGGGCTGATGCTATCCCTAACCCTAACCCTAACACTATCCTAGGCCTGATGCTAACCCTATCCCTAACCCTAACACTCTCCTAGGGCTGAGGCTAACCCAAACCCTAACACTATCCTAGGGCTGATGCTAACCCTAACCCTAACCCTAACACTATCCTAGGGTTGATGCTAACCCTAACTCTAACACTATCCTAGGGCTGATGCTAACCATAACCCTAACCCTAACACTATCCTAGGTCTGATGCTAACCCTAACCCTAACACTATCCTAGGGCTGATGCTAACCCTAACCCTAACCCTAACACTATCCTAGGGCTGATGCTAACCCTAACCCTAACACTATCCTAGGGCTGATGCTAACCCTAACCCTAACCCTAACACTATCCTAGGGCTGATGCTAACCGTAACCCTAACAGTATCCTAGGGCTGATGCTAACCCTAACCCTAACCCTAAAACTATCCTATGGCTGATGATAACCCGAACCCTAACCCTAACACTATCCTAGAGCTGATGCTAACGCTAACCCTAACCCTAACCCTAACCCTAATGCTATCCTAGGGCTGACGCTAACCCTAACCCTAACCCTAACACTATCCTAGGGCTGATGCTAACCCTAACACTAACACTATCCTAGGGCTGATGCTAACCCTAACCCTAACCCTAACACTGTCCTAGGGCTGATGCTAACCCTAACCCTAACTCTAACACTATCCTAGGGCTGAGGTTAACCCTAACCTAACACTATCCTACGGCTGATGCTAACCGTAACCCTAACCCTAACACTATCCTAAGGCTGATGATAACCCTAACACTAACACTATCCTAGGCCTGGTGTTAACCCTAAGCCTAACCCTAACACTATCCTAGGGCTGATGCTAACCCTAACCCTAATAATATCCTAGGGTTGATGCTAACCCTAACCCTAACCCTAACTCTATCCTAGGGCTGATGCTAAACCTAACCCTAACCCTAACACTATCCTAGGGCTGATGATAACCCTAACCCTAACTCTAACACTATCCTAGGGCTGATGCTAACCCTAACCCTAACAATATCCTAGGCCTGATGATATCCCTAACCGTAAACCTAACACTATCCTAGGGCTGATGCTAACCCTAACCCTAACGCTAACACTATCCTAGGTCTGATGCTAACCCTAACACTAACACTATCCTAGGGCTGATGCTAACCCAAACCCTAACCCTAACACTATCCTAGGGCTGATGCTAACACTAACCCTAACTCTAACACTATCCTAGGGCTGAGGCTAACCCTAACCCTAACACTATCCTACGGCTGATGCTAACCCTAACCCTAACCCTAACACTATCCTAAGGCTAATGCTAACCCTAACACTAACACTATCCTAGGCCTGGTGCTAACCCTAACCCTATCCCTAACACTATTCTAGGGCTGATGCTAACCCTAACCCTAATAATATCCTAGGGCTGATGCTAACCCTAACCCTAACCCTAACACTATCCTAGGGCTGATGCTAACACTAACCCTAACTCTAACACTATCCTAGGGCTGAGGCTTACCCTAACACGAACACTATCCTAGGCCTAGTGCTAACCCTAACCCTATCCCTAACACTATTCTAGGGCTGATGCTAACCCTAACCCTAACAATATCCTAGGGCTGATGCTAACCCTAACCCTAACCCTAACACTATCCTAGGGCTGATGCTAACCCTAACCCTAACCCTAACACTATCCTAGGGCTGATGCTAACCCTAACCCTAACCCTAACACTGTCCTAGGGCTGATGCTAACCCTAACACTAACAATATCCTAGGCCTGATGATATCCATAACCCTAAACCTAACACTATCCTAGGGCTGATGCTAACCCTAACCCTAACCCTAACACTATCCTAGGGATGATTCTAACCCTAACCCTAACCCTAACACTATCCTAAGTCTGATGCTAACCCTAGCCCTCACACTATCCTAGGCCTGATGATAACCCTAACCCTAACCTTAAAACTATCCTAGGGCTGATGCTAACCCTAACGCTAACCCTAACACTATCCTAGAGCTGATGCTAACCCTAACCCTAACAATATCCTAGGAATGATGATAACCCTAACCCTAACCCTAACACTATCCTAGGGTTTATGTTAACCCTAACCCTAACACTATCCTAGGGCTGATGCTAACCCTAACACTAACACTATCCTAGGGCTGATGCTAACACTAACCCTAACCCTAACACTATCCTAGGGCTGATGCTAACCCTAACCCTAACTCTAACACTATCTTAGGGCTGAGGCTAACCCTAACCCAAACACTATCCTACGGCTGATGCTAACCCTAACCCTAACCCTAACACTATCCTAAGGCTGATGCTAACCCTAACACTAACACTATCCTGGGCCTGGTGCTAACCCTAACCCTAACCCTAACACTATCCTAGGGCTGATGCTCACCCTAACCATAACCCTAACACTATCCTAGGGCTAATGCTAACCCTAACCCTAACACTATCCTAGGCCTGATGCTAACCCTAACCCTAACACTAACACTATCCTACGGCTGATGCTCACCCTAACCATAACCCTAACACTATCCTAGGGCTAATGCTAACCCTAACCCTAACACTATCCTAGGCCTGATGCTAACCCTAACCCTAACCCTAACACTATCCTAGGGCTGATGCTAACCCTAACCCTAACACTATCCTAGGGCTGGTGCTAAGCCTAACCCTAACCCTAACACTATCCTAGGGCTGATGCTAACCCTAACACTAACACTATCCTAGGCCTGATGCTAACCCTAACCCTAACCCTAACACTATCCTAGGGCTAATGCTAACCCTAACCCTAACACTATCCTAGGGCTGATGCTAACCCTAACCCTAACACTCTCCTAGGCCTGATGCTAACCCTAACCCTAACACTTACACTATCCTAGGGCTGATGCTAACCCTAACACTAACCCTAACACTATCCTAGGTCTGATGCTAACCCTAACCTAACACTATCCTAGGGCTGATGCTAACCCTAACCCTAACCTTAACACTATCCTAGGGCTGATGTTAACCCTAACCCTAATACTATCCTAGGGCTGATGCTAACCTTAACCCTAACCCTAACACTCTCCTAGGGCTGATGCTAACCATAACCCTAACACTATCCTAGGCCTGATGCTAACCCTAACCCTAACACCATCCTAGGTCTGATGCTAACTCTAAACCTAACACTATACTAGGGCTGATGCTAACCCTAACCCTAACACTATCCTAGGGCTGATGTTAACCCTAACCCTAACACTATCCTAGGGCTGATGCTAACCCTAACCCTAACCCTAACACTCTCCTAGGGCTGATGCTAACCCTAACCCTAACACTATCCTAGGCCTGATGCTAACCCTAACCCTAACACTATCCTAGGGCTGATGCTATCCCTAACCCTAACCCTAACACTATCCTAGGCCTGATGCTAACCCTATCCCTAAACCTAACACTCTCCTAGGGCTGAGGCTAACCCAAACCCTAACACTATCCTAGGGCTGATGCTAACCCTAACCCTAACCCTAACACTATCCTAGGGTTGATGCTAACCCTAACTCTAACACTATCCTAGGGCTGATGCTAACCATAACCCTAACCCTAACACTATCCTAGGTCTGATGCTAACCCTAACCCTAACACTATCCTAGGGCTGATGCTAACCCTAACCCTAACCCTAACACTATCCTAGGGCTGATGCTAACCCTAACCCTAACACTATCCTAGGGCTGATGCTAACCCTAACCCTAACCCTAACACTATCCTAGGGCTGATGCTAACCGTAACCCTAACAGTATCCTAGGGCTGATGCTAACCCTAACCCTAACCCTAAAACTATCCTATGGCTGATGATAACCCGAACCCTAACTCTAACACTATCCTAGAGCTGATGCTAACGCTAACCCTAACCCTAACCCTAACCCTAATGCTATCCTAGGGCTGACGCTAACCCTAACCCTAACCCTAACACTATCCTAGGGCTGATGCTAACCCTAACACTAACACTATTCTAGGGCTGATGCTAACCCTAACCCTAACCCTAACACTGTCCTAGGGCTGATGCTAACCCTAACCCTAACTCTAACACTATCCTAGGGCTGAGGTTAACCCTAACCTAACACTATCCTACGGCTGATGCTAACCGTAACCCTAACCCTAACACTATCCTAAGGCTGATGATAACCCTAACACTAACACTATCCTAGGCCTGGTGTTAACCCTAAGCCTAACCCTAACACTATCCTAGGGCTGATGCCAACCCTAACCCTAATAATATCCTAGGGTTGATGCTAACCCTAACCCTAACCCTAACTCTATCCTAGGGCTGATGCTAACCCTAACCCTAACCCTAACACTATCCTAGGGCTGATGATAACCCTAACCCTAACTCTAACACTATCCTAGGGCTGATGCTAACCCTAACCCTAACAATATCCTAGGCCTGATTATATCCCTAACCGTAAACCTAACACTATCCTAGGGCTGATGCTAACCCTAACCCTAACGCTAACACTATCCTAGGGCTGATGCTAACCCTAACACTAACACTATCCTAGGGCTGATGCTAACCCAAACCCTAACCCTAACACTATCCTAGGGCTGATGCTAACACTAACCCTAACTCTAACACTATCCTAGGGCTGAGGCTAACCCTAACCCTAACACTATCCTACGGCTGATGCTAACCCTAACCCTAACCCTAACACTATCCTAAGGCTAATGCTAACCCTAACACTAACACTATCCTAGGCCTGGTGCTAACCCTAACCCTATCCCTAACACTATTCTAGGGCTGATGCTAACCCTAACCCTAATAATATCCTAGGGCTGATGCTAACCCTAACCCTAACCCTAACACTATCCTAGGGCTGATGCTAACACTAACCCTAACTCTAACACTATCCTAGGGCTGAGGCTTACCCTAACACGAACACTATCCTAGGCCTAGTGCTAACCCTAACCCTATCCCTAACACTATTCTAGGGCTGATGCTAACCCTAACCCTAATAATATCCTAGGGCTGATGCTAACCCTAACCCTAACCCTAACACTATCCTAGGGCTGATGCTAACCCTAACCCTAACCCTAACACTATCCTAGGGCTGATGCTAACCCTAACCCTAACCCTAACACTGTCCTAGGGCTAATGCTAACCCTAACACTAACAATATCCTAGGCCTGATGATATCCATAACCCTAAACCTAACACTATCCTAGGGCTGATGCTAACCCTAACCCTAACCCTAACACTATCCTAGGGCTGATTCTAACCCTAACCCTAACCCTAACACTATCCTAAGTCTGATGCTAACCCTAGCCCTCACACTATCCTAGGCCTGATGATAACCCTAACCCTAACCTTAAAACTATCCTAGGGCTGATGCTAACCCTAACGCTAACCCTAACACTATCCTAGAGCTGATGCTAACCCTAACCCTAACAATATCCTAGGAATGATGATAACCCTAACCCTAACCCTAACACTATCCTAGGGTTTATGTTAACCCTAACCCTAACACTATCCTAGGGCTGATGCTAACCCTAACACTAACACTATCCTAGGGCTGATGCTAACATTAACCCTAACCCTAACACTATCCTAGGGCTGATGCTAACCCTATCCCTAACTCTAACACTATCTTAGGGCTGAGGCTAACCCTAACCCAAACACTATCTTACGGCTGATGCTAACCCTAACCCTAACCCTAACACTATCCTAAGGCTGATGCTAACCCTAACACTAACACTATCCTGGGCCTGGTGCTAACCCTAACCCTAACCCTAACACTATCCTAGGGCTGATGCTAACCCTAACCCTAACCCTACCACTATCCTAGGGCTGATGCTAACCCTAACCCTAACACTCTCCTAGGCCTGATGCTAACCCTAACCCTAACACTTACACTATCCTAGGGCTGATGCTAACCCTAACACTAACCCTAACACTATCCTAGGTCTGATGCTAACCCTAAACCTAACACTATCCTAGGGCTGATGCTAACCCTAACCCTAACCTTAACACTATCCTAGGGCTGATGTTAACCCTAACCCTAATACTATCCTAGGGCTGATGCTAACCTTAACCCTAACCCTGACACTCTCCTAGGGCTGATGCTAACCATAACCCTAACACTATCCTAGGCCTGATGCTAACCCTAACCCTAACACCATCCTAGGTCTGATGCTAACTCTAAACCTAACACTATACTAGGGCTGATGCTAACCCTAACCCTAACCCTAACACTATCCTAGGTTTGATGTTAACCCTAACCCTAACACTATCCTAGGGCTGATGCTAACCCTAACCCTAACCCTAACACTCTCCTAGCGCTGATGCTAACCCTAACCCTAACACTATCCTAGGCCTGATGCTAACCCTAACCCTAACACTATCCTAGGGCTGATGCTAACCCTAACCCTAACCCTAACACTATCCTAGGCCTGATGCTAACCCTATCCCTAACCCTACACTCTCCTAGGGCTGAGGCTAACCCTAACCCTAACACTATCCTAGGGCTGATGCTAACCCTAACCCTAACCCTAACACTATCCTAGGGTTGATGCTAACCCTAACCCTAACACTATCCTAGGGCTGATGCTAACCATAACCCTAACCCTAACACTATCCTAGGGCTGATGCTAACCCTAACCCTAACCCTAACACTATCCTTGGGCTGATGCTAACCCTAACACTAACACTATCCTAGGGCTGATGCTAACCCTAACCCTAACCCTAACACTGTCCTAGGGCTGATGCTAACCCTAACCCTAACTCTAACACTATCCTACGGCTGATGCTAACCCTAACCCTAACCCTAACACTATCCTAAGGCTGATGCTAACCCTAACACTAACACTATCCTAGGCCTGGTGCTAACCCTAAGCCTAACCCTAACACTATCCTAGGGCTGATGCTAACCCTAACCCTAATAATATCCTAGGGTTGATGCTAACCCTAACCCTAACCCTAACACTATCCTAGGGCTGATGCTAACCCTAACCCTAACCCTAACACTATCCTAGGGCTGATGATAACCCTAACCCTAACTCTAACACTATCCTAGGGCTGATGCTAACCCTAACCCTAACAATATCCTAGGCCTGATGATATCCCTAACCCTAAACCTAACACTATCCTAGGGCTGATGCTAACCCTAACCCTAACGCTAACACTATCCTAGGGCTGATGCTAACCCTAACACTAACACTATCCTAGGGCTGATGCTAACCCAAACCCTAACCCTAACACTATCCTAGGGCTGATGCTAACACTAAACCTAACTCTAACACTATCCTAGGGCTGAGGCTAACCCTAACCCTAACACTATCCTACGGCTGATGCTAACCCTAACCCTAACCCTAACACTATCCTAAGGCTAATGCTAACCCTAACACTAACACTATCCTAGGCCTGGTGCTAACCCTAACCCTATCCCTAACACTATTCTAGGGCTGATGCTAACCCTAACCCTAATAATATCCTAGGGCTGATGCTAACCCTAACCCTAACCCTAACACTATCCTACGGCTGATGCTAACACTAACCCTAACTCTAACACTATCCTAGGGCTGAGGCTAACCCTAACACTAACACTATCCTAGGCCTGGTGCTAACCCTAACCCTATCCCTAACACTATTCTAGGGCTGATGCTAACCCTAACCCTACTAATATCCTAGGGCTGATGCTAACCCTAACCCTAACCCTAACACTATCCTAGGGCTAATGCTAACCCTAACCCTAACCCTAACACTATCCTAGGGCTGATGCTAACCCTAACCCTAACCCTAACACTGTCCTAGGGCTGATGCTAACCCTAACACTAACAATATCCTAGGCCTGATGATATCCATAACCCTAAACCTAACACTATCCTAGGGCTGATGCTAACCCTAACCCTAACCCTAACACTATCCTAGGGCTGATTCTAACCCTAACCCTAACCCTAACACTATCCTAAGTCTGATGCTAACCCTAGCCCTCACACTATCCTAGGCCTGATGATAACCCTAACCCTACCCTTAAAACTATCCTAGGGCTGATGCTAACCCTAACGCTAACCCTAACACTATCCTAGAGCTGATGCTAACCCTAACCCTAACAATATCCTAGGAATGATGATAACCCTAACCCTAACCCTAACACTATCCTAGGGTTTATGTTAACCCTAACCCTAACACTATCCTAGGGCTGATGCTAACCCAAACCCTAACCCTAACACTATCCTAGAGCTGATGCTAACGCTAAACCTAACCCTAACCCTAACCCTAATGCTATCATAGGGCTGACGCTAACCCTAACCCTAACCCTAACACTATCCTAGGGCTGATGCTAACCCTAACACTAACACTATCCTAGGGCTGATGCTAACCCTAACCCTAACCCTAACACTGTCCTAGGGCTGATGCTAACCCTAACCCTAACTCTAACACTATCCTAGGGCTGAGGCTAACCCTAACCCTAACACTATCCTACGGCTGATGCTAACCCTAACCCTAACCCTAACACTATCCTAAGGCTGATGCTAACCCTAACACTAACACTATCGTAGGCCTGGTGCTAACCCTAAGCCTAATCCTAACACTATCCTAGGGCTGATGCTAACCCTAACCCTAATAATATCCTAGGGTTGATGCTAACCCTAACCCTAACCCTAACACTATCCTAGGGCTGATGCTAACCCTAACCCTAACCCTAACACTATCCTAGGGCTGATGATAACCCTACCCCTAACTCTAACACTATCCTAGGGCTGATACTAACCCTAACCCTAACAATATCATAGGCCTGATGATATCCCTAACCCTAAACCTAACACTATCCTAGGGCTGATGCTAACCCTAACCCTAACGCTAACACTATCCTAGGGCTGATGCTAACCCTAACACTAACACTATCCTAGGGCTGATGCTAACCCAAACCCTAACCCTAACACTATCCTAGGGCTGATGCTAACACTAACCCTAACTCTAACACTATCCTAGGGCTGAGGCTAACCCTAACCCTAACACTATCCTACGGCTGATGCTTACCCTAACCCTAACCCTAACACTATCCTAAGGCTAATGCTAACCCTAACACTAACACTATCCTAGGCCTGGTGCTAACCCTAACCCTCTCCCTAACACTATTCTAGGGCTGATGCTAACCCTAACCCTAATAATATCCTAGGGCTGATGCTAACCCTAACCCTAACCCTAACACTATCCTAGGGCTGATGCTAACCCTAACCCTAACCCTAACACTATCCTAGGGCTGATGCTAACCCAAACCCTAACCCTAACACTGTCCTAGGGCTGATGCTAACCCTAACACTAACAATATCCTAGGCCTGATGATATCCATAACCCTAAACCGAACACTATCTTAGGGCTGATGCTAACCCTAATCCTAACCCTAACACTATCCTAGGGCTGATTCTAACCGTAACCCTAACACAATCCTAGGCCTGATGCTAACCCTAACCCTTACCCTAACACTATCCTAGGGCTGATGCTAAACCTAACCATAACCCTAACACTATCCTAGGGCTGATGCTAACCCTATCCCTTACCCTAACACTATCCTAGGGCGGATGCTAACCCTAACCCTAACCCTAACACTATCCTAGGGCTAATGCTAACCCTAACACTAACACTATCCTAGGGCTGATGCTAACCCTAACCCTAACCCTAACACTATCCTAGGGCTGATGCTAACCCTAACCCTAACTCTAACACTATCTTAGGGCTGAGGCTAACCCTAACCCTAACACTATCCTACGGCTGATGCTAACCCTAACCCTAACCCTAACACTATCCTAGGACTAATGCTAACCCTAACCCTAACACTATCCTAGGCCTGATGCGAATCCTAACCCTAACCCTAACACTATCCTAGGTCTGATGCTAACCCTAACCCTAACACTATCCTAGGGCTGATGCTAACCCTAACCCTAACCCTAACACTATCCTAGGGCTGATGCTAACCCTAACACTAACACTATCCTAGGCCTGATGCTAACCCTAACCCTAACCCTAACACTATCCTAGGGCTAATGCTAACCCTAACCCTAACACTATCCTAGGGCTGATGCTAACCCTAACCCTAACACTCTCCTAGGCCTGATGCTAACCCTAACCCTAACATTTACACTATCCTAGGGCTGATGCTAACCCTAACCCTAACCCTAACACTATCCTAGGTCTGATGCTAACCCTAAACCTAACACTATCCTAGGGCTGATGGTAACCCTAACCCTAACCTTAACACTATCCTAGGGCTGATGTTAACCCTAACCCTAATACTATCCTAGGGCTGATGCTAACCTTAACCCTAACCCTAACACTCTCCTAGGGCTGATGCTAACCATAACCCTAACACTATCCTAGGCCTGATGCTAACCCTAACCCTAACACCATCCTAGGTCTGATGCTAACTCTAAACCTAACACTATACTAGGGCTGATGCTAACCCTAACCCTAACCCTAACACTATCCTAGGGCTGATGTTAACCCTAACCCTAACACTATCCTAGGGCTGATGCTAACCCTAACCCTAACCCTAAGACTCTCCTAGGGCTCATGCTAACCCTAACCCTAACACTATCCTAGGCCTGATGCTAACCCTAACCCTAACACTATCCTAGGGCTGATGCTAACCCTAACCCTAACCCTAACACTATCCTAGGCCTGATGCTAACCCTATCCCTAACCCTAACACTCTCCTAGGGCTGAGGCTACCCCTAACCCTAACACTATCCTAGGGCTGATGCTAACCCTAACCCTAACCCTAACACTATCCTAGGGTTGTTGCTAACCCTAACCTTAACACTATCCTAGGGCTGATGCTAACCATAACACTAACCCTAACACTATCCTAGGGCTGATGCTAACCGTAACCCTAACACTATCCTAGGGCTGATGCTAACCCTAACCCTAACCCTAACACTATCCTAGGGCTGATGCTAACCCTAACCCTAACACTATCCTAGGGCTGATGCTAACCCTAACCCTAACCCTATCACTATCCTAGGGCTGATGCTAACCCTAACCCTAACAGTATCCTAGGGCTGATGCTAACCCTAACCCTAACCCTAACACTGTCCTAGGGCTGATGCTAACCCTAACACTAACAATATCCTAGGCCTGATGATATCCATAACCCTAAACCGAACACGATCCTAGGGCTGATGCTAACCCTAATCCTAACCCTAACACTATCCTAGGGCTGATTCTAACCGTAACCCTAACACAATCCTAGGCCTGATGCTAACCCTAACCCTTACCCTAACACTATCCTAGGGCTGATGCTAAACCTAACCATAACCCTAACACTATCCTAGGGCTGATGCTAACCCTAACCCTAACCCTAACACTATCCTAAGGCTGATGCTAACCCTAACACTAACACTATCGTAGGCCTGGTGCTAACCCTAAGCCTAACCCTAACACTATCCTAGGGCTGATGCTAACCCTAACCCTAATAATATCCTAGGGTTGATGCTAACCCTAACCCTAACCCTAACACTATCCTAGGGCTGATGCTAACCCTAACCCTAACCCTAACACTATCCTAGGGCTGATGATAACCCTAACCCTAACTCTAACACTATCCTAGGGCTGACGCTAACCCTAACCCTAACAATATCACAGGCCTGATGATATCCCTAACCCTAAACCTAACACTATCCTAGGGCTGATGCTAACCCTAACCCTAACGCTAACACTATCCTAGGGCTGATTCTAACCCTAACACTAACACTATCCTAGGGTTGATGCTAACCCAAACCCTAACCCTAACACTATCCTAGGGCTGATGCTAACACTAACCCTAACTCTAACACTATCCTAGGGCTGAGGCTAACCCTAACCCTAACACTATCCTACGGCTGATGCTAACCCTAACCCTAACCCTAACACTATCCTAAGGCTAATGCTAACCCTAACACTAACACTATCCTAGGCCTGGTGCTAACCCTAACCCTATCCCTAACACTATTCTAGGGCTGATGCTAACCCTAACCCTAATAATATCCTAGGGCTGATGCTAACCCTAACCCTAACCCTAACACTATCCTAGGGCTGATGCTAACCCTAACCCTAACCCTAACACTATCCTAGGGCTGATGCTAACCCTAACCCTAACCCTAACACTGTCCTAGGGCTGATGCTAACCCTAACACTAACAATATCCTAGGCCTGATGATATCCATAACCCTAAACCGAACACTATCCTAGGGCTGATGCTAACCCTAATCCTAACCCTAACACTATCCTAGGGCTGATTCTAACCGTAACCCTAACACAATCCTAGGCCTGATGCTAACCCTAACCCTTACCCTAACACTATCCTAGGGCTGATGCTAAACCTAACCATAACCCTAAAACTATCCTAGGGCTGATGCTAACCCTATCCCTTACCCTAACACTATCCTAGGGCGGATGCTAACCCTAACCCTAACCCTAACACTATCCTAGGGCTAATGCTAACAATAACACTAACACTATCCTAGGGCTGATGCTAACCCTAACCCTAACCCTAACACTATCTTAGGGCTGATGCTAACCCTAACCCTAACTCTAACACTATCTTAGGGCTGAGGCTAACCCTAACCCTAACACTATCCTACGGCTGATGCTAACCCTAACCCTAACCCTAACACTATCCTAGGACTAATGCTAACCCTAACCCTAACAGTATCCTAGGCCTGATGCGAACCCTAACCCTAACCCTAACACTATCCTAGGTCTGATGCTAACCCTAACCCTAACACTATCCTAGGGCTGATGCTAACCCTAACCCTAACCCTAACACTATCCTAGGGCTGATGCTAACCCTAACACTAACACTATCCTAGGCCTGATGCTAACCCTAACCCTAACCCTAACACTATCCTAGGGCTAATGCTAACCCTAACCCTAACACTATCCTAGGGCTGATGCTAACCCTAACCCTAACCCTAACACTATCTTAGGGCTGAGGCTAACCCTAACCCTAACTCTAACACTATCTTAGGGCTGAGGCTAACCCTAACCCTAACACTATCCTACGGCTGATGCTAACCCTAACCCTAACCCTAACACTATCCTAGGCCTGATGCTAACCCTAACCCTAACACTATCCTAGGGCTGATGCTAACCCTAACCCTAACCCTAACACTATCCTAGGCCTGATGCTAACCCTATCCCTAACCCTAACACTCTCCTAGGGCTGAGACTAACCCTAACCCTAACACTATCCTAGGGCTGATGCTAACCCTAACCCTAACCCTAACACTATCCTAGGGTTGATGCCAACCCTAACCTTAACACTATCCTAGGGCTGATGCTAACCATAACCCTAACCCTAACACTATCCTAGGGCTGATGCTAACCCTAACCCTAACACTATCCTAGGGCTGATGCTAACCCTAACCCTAACCCTAACACTATCCTAGGGCTGATGCTAACCCTAACCCTAACACTATCCTAGGGCTGATGCTAACCCTAACCCTAACTCTAACACTATCCTAGGGCTGATGCTAACCCTAACCCTAACAGTATCCTAGGGCTGATGCTAACCCTAACCCTAACCCTAACACTGTCCTAGGGCTGATGCTAACCCTAACACTAACAATATCCTAGGCCTGATGATATCCATAACCCTAAACCGAACACTATCCTAGGGCTGATGCTAACCCTAATCCTAACCCTAACACTATCCTAGGGCTGATTCTAACCGTAACCCTAACAAAATCCTAGGCCTGATGCTAACCCTAACCCTTACCCTAACACTATCCTAGGGCTGATGCTAAACCTAACCATAACCCTAACACTATCCTAGGGCTGATGCTAACCCTATCCCTAACCCTAACACTATCCTAGGGCGGATGCTAACCCTAACCCTAACCCTAACACTATCCTAGGGCTAAAGCTAACCCTAACACTAACACTATCCTAGGGCTGATGCTAACCCTAACCCTAACCCTAACACTATCCTAGGGCTGATGCTAACCCTAACCCTAACTCTAACAATATCTTAGGGCTGAGGCTAACCCTAACCCTAACACTATCCTATGGCTGATGCTAACCCTAACCATAATCCTAACACTATCCTAGGGCTAATGCTAACCCTAACCCTAACACTATCCTAGGCCTGATGCTAACCCTAACCCTAACCCTAACACTATCCTAGGGCTGATGCTAACCCTAACCCTAACCCTAACACTATCCTAGGGCTGATGCTAACCCTAACCCTAACCCTAACACTGTCCTAGGGCTGATGCTAACCCTAACACTAACAATATCCTAGGCCTGATGATATCCATAACCCTAAACCGAACACTATCCTAGGGCTGATGCTAACCCTAACCCTAACCCTAACACTATCCTAGGCCTGATGCTAACCCTAACCTTTACCCTAACACTATCCTAGGGCTGATGCTAAACCTAACCATAACCCTAACACTATCCTAGGGCTGATGCTAACCCTATCCCTAACCCTAACACTATCCTAGGGCGGATGCTAACCCTAACCCTAACCCTAACACTATCCTAGGGCTAATGCTAACCCTAACACTAACACTATCCTAGGGCTGATGCTAACCCTAACCCTAACCCTAACACTATCCTAGGGCTGATGCTAACCCTAACAATAACTCTAATACTATCTTAGGGCTGAGGCTAACCCTAACCCTAACACTATCCTACGGCTGATGCTCACCCTAACCATAACCCTAACACTATCCTAGGGCTAATGCTAACCCTAACCCTAACACTATCCTAGGCCTGAAGCTAACCCTAACCCTAACCCTAACACTATCCTAGGGCTGATGCTAACCCTAACCCTAACACTATCCTAGGGCTGATGCTAACCCTAACCCTAACCCTAACACTATCCTAGGGCTGATGCTAACCCTAACGCTAACCCTAACACTATCCTAGGGCTGATGCTAACCCTAACCCTAACACTACCCTAGGCCTGATGCTAACCCTAACCGTAACCCTAACACTATCCTAGGTCTGATGCTAACCCTAAACGTAACACTATCCTGGGGCTGATGCTAACCCTAACCCTAACCCTAACACTATCCTAGGGCTGGTGCTAACCCTAACACTAACACTATCCTACGCCTGATGCTAACCCTAACCCTAACCCTAACACTATCCTAGGGCTAATGCTAACCCTAACCCTAACACTATCCTAGGGCTGATGCTAACCCTAACCCTAACACTCTCCTAGGCCTGATGCTAACCCTAACCCTAACACTTACACTATCCTAGGGCTGATGCTAACCCTAACACTAACCCTAACACTATCCTAGGTCTGATGCTAACCCTAACCTAACACTATCCTAGGGCTGATGCTAACCCTAACCCTAACCTTAACACTATCCTAGGGCTGATGTTAACCCTAACCCTAATACTATCCTAGGGCTGATGCTAACCTTAACCCTAACCCTAACACTCTCCTAGGGCTGATGCTAACCATAACCCTAACACTATCCTAGGCCTGATGCTAACCCTAACCCTAACACCATCCTAGGTCTGATGCTAACTCTAAACCTAACACTATACTAGGGCTGATGCTAACCCTAACCCTAACCCTAACACTATCGTAGGGCTGATGTTAACCCTAACCCTAACACTATCCTAGGGCTGATGCTAACCCTAACCCTAACCCTAACACTCTCCTAGGGCTGATGCTAACCCTAACCCTAACACTATCCTAGGCCTGATGCTAACCCTAACCCTAACACTATCCTAGGGCTGATGCTATCCCTAACCCTAACCCTAACACTATCCTAGGCCTGATGCTAACCCTATCCCTAACCATAACACTCTCCTAGGGCTGAGGCTAACCCAAACCCTAACACTATCGTAGGGCTGATGCTAACCCTAACCCTAACCCTAACACTATCCTAGGGTTGATGCTAACCCTAACCCTAACACTATCCTATGGCTGATGATAACCATAACCCTAACCCTAACACTATCCTAGGTCTGATGCTAACCCTAACCCTAACACTATCCTAGGGCTGATGCTAACCCTAACCCTAAACCTAACACTATCCTAGGGCTGATGCTAACCCTAACCCTAACACTATCCTAGGGCTGATGCTAACCCTAACCCTAACCCTAACACTATCCTAGGGCTGATGCTAACCGTAACCCTAACAGTATCCTAGGGCTGATGCTAACCCTAACCCTAACCCTAAAACTATCCTATGGCTGATGCTAACCCGAACCCTAACCCTAACACTATCCTAGAGCTGATGCTAACGCTAACCCTAACCCTAAACCTAACCCTAATGCTATCCTAGGGCTGACGCTAACCCTAACCCTAACCCTAACACTATCCTAGGGCTGATGCTAACCCTAACACTAACACTATCCTAGGGCTGATGCTAACCCTAACCCTAACCCTAACACTGTCCTAGGGCTGATGCTAACCCTAACCCTAACTCTAACACTATCCTAGGGCTGAGGCTAACCCTAACCTAACACTATCCTACGGCTGATGCTAACCCTAACCCTAACCCTAACACTATCCTAAGGCTGATGATAACCCTAACACTAACACTATCATAGGCCTGGTGCTAACCCTAAGCCTAACCCTAACACTATCCTAGGGCTGATGCTAACCCTAACCCTAATAATATCCTAGGGTTGATGCTAACCCTAACCCTAACCCTAACTCTATCCTAGGGCTGATGCTAACCCCAACCCTAACCCTAACACTATCCTAGGGCTGATGATAACCCTAACCCTAACTCTAACACTATCCTAGGGCTGATGCTAACCCTAACCCTAACAATATCCTAGGCCTGATGATATCCCTAACCGTAAACCTAACACTATCCTAGCGCTGATGCTAACCCTAACCCTAACGCTAACACTATCCTAGGGCTGATGCTAACCCTAACACTAACACTATCCTAGGGCTGATGCTAACCCAAACCCTAACCCTAACACTATCCTAGGGCTGATGCTAACACTAACCCTAACTCTAACACTATCCTAGGGCTGAGGCTAACCCTAACCCTAACACTATCCTACGGCTGATGCTAACCCTAACCCTAACCCTAACACTATCCTAAGGCTAATGCTAACCCTAACACTAACACTATCCTAGGCCTGGTGCTAACCCTAACCCTATCCCTAACACTATTCTAGGGTTGATGCTAACCCTAACCCTAATAATATCCTAGGGCTGATGCTAACCCTAACCCTAACCCTAACACTATCCTAGGGCTGATGCTAACACTAACCCTAACTCTAACACTATCCTAGGGCTGAGGCTTACCCTAACACGAACACTATCCTAGGCCTAGTGCTAACCCTAACCCTATCCCTAACACTATTCTAGGGCTGATGCTAACCCTAACCCTAATAATATCCTAGGGCTGATGCTAACCCTAACCCTAACCCTAACACTATCCTAGGGCTGATGCTAACCCTAACCCTAACAATATCCTAGGCCTGATGATATCCGTTACCCTAAACCGAACACTATCCTAGGGCTGATGCTAACCCTAATCCTAACCCTAACACTATCCTAGGGCTGATTCTAACCGTAACCCTAACAAAATCCTAGGCCTGATGCTAACCCTAACCCTTACCCTAACACTATCCTAGGGCTGATGCTAAACCTAACCATAACCCTAACACTATCCTAGGGCTGATGCTAACCCTATCCCTAACCCTAACACTATCCTAGGGCGGATGCTAACCCTAACCCTAACCCTAACACTATCCTAGGGCTAAAGCTAACCCTAACACTAACACTATCCTAGGGCTGATGCTAACCCTAACCCTAACCCTAACACTATCCTAGGGCTGATGCTAACCCTAACCCTAACTCTAACAATATCTTAGGGCTGAGGCTAACCCTAACACTAACACTATCCTATGGCTGATGCTAACCCTAACCATAACCCTAACACTATCCTAGGGCTAATGCTAACCCTAACCCTAACACTATCCTAGGCCTGATGCTAACCCTAACCCTAACCCTAACACTATCCTAGGGCTGATGCTAACCCTAACCCTAACCCTAACACTATCCTAGGGCTGATGCTAACCCTAACCCTAACCCTAACACTGTCCTAGGGCTGATGCTAACCCTAACACTAACAATATCCTAGGCCTGATGATATCCATAACCCTAAACCGAACACTATCCTAGGGCTGATGCTAACCCTAACCCTAACCCTAACACTATCGTAGGCCTGATGCTAACCCTAACCTTTACCCTAACACTATCCTAGGGCTGATGCTAAACCTAACCATAACCCTAACACTATCCTAGGGCTGATGCTAACCCTATCCCTAACCCTAACACTATCCTAGGGCGGATGCTAACCCTAACCCTAACCCTAACACTATCCTAGGGCTAATGCTAACCCTAACACTAACACTATCCTAGGGCTGATGCTAACCCTAACCCTAACCCTAACACTATCCTAGGGCTGATGCTAACCCTAACAATAACTCTAACACTATCTTAGGGCTGAGGCTAACCCTAACCCTAACACTATCCTACGGCTGATGCTCACCCTAACCATAAGCCTAACACTATCCTAGGGCTAATGCTAACCCTAACCCTAACACTATCCTAGGCCTGAAGCTAACCCTAACCCTAACCCTAACACTATCCTAGGGCTGATGCTAACCCTAACCCTAACACTATCCTAGGGCTGATGCTAACCCTAACCCTAACCCTAACACTATCCTAGGGCTGATGCTAACCCTAACGCTAACCCTAACACTATCCTAGGGCTGATGCTAACCCTAACCCTAACACTACCCTAGGCCTGATGCTAACCCTAAACGTAACACTATCCTGGGGCTGATGCTAACCCTAACCCTAACCCTAACACTATCCTAGGGCTGGTGCTAACCCTAACACTAACACTATCCTAGGCCTGATGCTAACCCTAACCCTAACCCTAACACTATCCTAGGGCTAATGCTAACCCTAACCCTAACACTATCCTAGGGCTGATGCTAACCCTAACCCTAACACTCTCCTAGGCCTGATGCTAACCCTAACCCTAACACTTACACTATCCTAGGGCTGATGCTAACCCTAACACTAACCCTAACACTATCCTAGGTCTGATGCTAACCCTAACCTAACACTATCCTAAGGCTGATGCTAACCCTAACCCTAACCTTAACACTATCCTAGGGCTGATGTTAACCCTAACCCTAATACTATCCTAGGGCTGATGCTAACCTTAACCCTAACCCTAACACTCTCCTAGGGCTGATGCTAACCATAACCCTAACACTATCCTAGGCCTGATGCTAACCCTAACCCTAACACCATCCTAGGTCTGATGCTAACTCTAAACCTAACACTATACTAGGGCTGATGCTAACCCTAACCCTAACCCTAACACTATCGTAGGGCTGATGTTAACCCTAACCCTAACACTATCCTAGGGCTGATGCTAACCCTAACCCTAACCCTAACACTCTCCTAGGGCTGATGCTAACCCTAACCCTAACACTATCCTAGGCCTGATGCTAACCCTAACCCTAACACTATCCTAGGGCTGATGCTATCCCTAACCCTAACCCTAACACTATCCTAGGCCTGATGCTAACCCTATCCCTAACCATAACACTCTCCTAGGGCTGAGGCTAACCCAAACCCTAACACTATCGTAGGGCTGATGCTAACCCTAACCCTAACCCTAACACTATCCTAGGGTTGATGCTAACCCTAACCCTAACACTATCCTATGGCTGATGATAACCATAACCCTAACCCTAACACTATCCTAGGTCTGATGCTAACCCTAACCCTAACACTATCCTAGGGCTGATGCTAACCCTAACCCTAACCCTAACACTATCCTAGGGCTGATGCTAACCCTAACCCTAACACTATCCTAGGGCTGATGCTAACCCTAACCCTAACCCTAACACTATCCTAGGGCTGATGCTAACCGTAACCCTAACAGTATCCTAGGGCTGATGCTAACCCTAACCCTAACCCTAAAACTATCCTATGGCTGATGCTAACCCGAACCCTAACCCTAACACTATCCTAGAGCTGATGCTAACGCTAACCCTAACCCTAAACCTAACCCTAATGCTATCCTAGGGCTGACGCTAACCCTAACCCTAACCCTAACACTATCCTAGGGCTGATGCTAACCCTAACACTAACACTATCCTAGGGCTGATGCTAACCCTAACCCTAACCCTAACACTGTCCTAGGGCTGATGCTAACCCTAACCCTAACTCTAACACTATCCTAGGGCTGAGGCTAACCCTAACCTAACACTATCCTACGGCTGATGCTAACCCTAACCCTAACCCTAACACTATCCTAAGGCTGATGATAACCCTAACACTAACACTATCATAGGCCTGGTGCTAACCCTAAGCCTAACCCTAACACTATCCTAGGGCTGATGCTAACCCTAACCCTAATAATATCCTAGGGTTGATGCTAACCCTAACCCTAACCCTAACTCTATCCTAGGGCTGATGCTAACCCCAACCCTAACCCTAACACTATCCTAGGGCTGATGATAACCCTAACCCTAACTCTAACACTATCCTAGGGCTGATGCTAACCCTAACCCTAACAATATCCTAGGCCTGATGATATCCCTAACCGTAAACCTAACACTATCCTAGGGCTGATGCTAACCCTAACCCTAACGCTAACACTATCCTAGGGCTGATGCTAACCCTAACACTAACACTATCCTAGGGCTGATGCTAACCCAAACCCTAACCCTAACACTATCCTAGGGCTGATGCTAACACTAACCCTAACTCTAACACTATCCTAGGGCTGAGGCTAACCCTAACCCTAACACTATCCTACGGCTGATGCTAACCCTAACCCTAACCCTAACACTATCCTAAGGCTAATGCTAACCCTAACACTAACACTATCCTAGGCCTGGTGCTAACCCTAACCCTATCCCTAACACTATTCTAGGGCTGATGCTAACCCTAACCCTAATAATATCCTAGGGCTGATGCTAACCCTAACCCTAACCCTAACACTATCCTAGGGCTGATGCTAACACTAACCCTAACTCTAACACTATCCTAGGGCTGAGGCTTACCCTAACACGAACACTATCCTAGGCCTAGTGCTAACCCTAACCCTATCCCTAACACTATTCTAGGGCTGATGCTAACCCTAACCCTAATAATATCCTAGGGCTGATGCTAACCCTAACCCTAACCCTAACACTATCCTAGGGCTGATGCTAACCCTAACCCTAACCCTAACACTATCCTAGGGCTGATGCTAACCCTAACCCTAACCCTAACACTGTCCTAGGGCTGATGCTAACCCTAACACTAACAATATCCTAGGCCTGATGATATCCATAACCCTAAACCTAACACTATCCTAGGGCTGATGCTAACCCTAACCCTAACCCTAACACTATCCTAGGGCTGATTCTAACCCTAACCCTAACCCTAACACTATCCTAAGTCTGATGCTAACCCTAGCCCTCACACTATCCTAGGCCTGATGATAACCCTAACCCTAACCTTAAAACTATCCTAGGGCTGATGCTAACCCTAACGCTAACCCTAACACTATCCTAGAGCTGATGCTAACCCTAACCCTAACAATATCCTAGGAATGATGATAACCCTAACCCTAACCCTAACACTATCCTAGGGTTTATGTTAACCCTAACCCTAACACTATCCTAGGGCTGATGCTAACCCTAACACTAACACTATCCTAGGGCTGATGCTAACCCTAACCCTAACCCTAACACTATCCTAGGGCTGATGCTAACCCTAACCCTAACTCTAACACTATCTTAGGGCTGAGGCTAACCCTAACCCAAACACTATCCTACGGCTGATGCTAACCCTAACCCTAACCCTAACACTATCCTAAGGCTGATGCTAACCCTAACACTAACACTATCCTGGGCCTGGTGCTAACCCTAACCCAAACCCTAACACTATCCTAGGGCTGATGCTAACCCTAACCCTAACCCTACCACTATCCTAGGGCTGATGCTAACCCTAACCCTAACACTCTCCTAGGCCTGATGCTAACCCTAACCCTAACACTTACACTATCCTAGGGCTGATGCTAACCCTAACACTAACCCTAACACTATCCTAGGTCTGATGCTAACCCTAAACCTAACACTATCCTAGGGCTGATGCTAACCCTAACCCTAACCTTAACACTATCCTAGGGCTGATGTTAACCCTAACCCTAATACTATCCTAGGGCTGATGCTAACCTTAACCCTAACCCTAACACTCTCCTAGGGCTGATGCTAACCATAACCCTAACACTATCCTAGGCCTGATGCTAACCCTAACCCTAACACCATCCTAGGTCTGATGCTAACTCTAAACCTAACACTATACTAGGACTGATGCTAACCCTAACCCTAACCCTAACACTATCCTAGGGCTGATGTTAACCCTAACCCTAACACTATCCTAGGGCTGATGCTAACCCTAACCCTAACCCTAACACTCTCCTAGCGCTGATGCTAACCCTAACCCTAACACTATCCTAGGCCTGATGCTAACCCTAACCCTAACACTATCCTAGGGCTGATGCTAACCCTAACCCTAACCCTAACACTATCCTAGGCCTGATGCTAACCCTATCCCTAACCCTACACTCTCCTAGGGCTGAGGCTAACCCTAACCCTAACACTATCCTAGGGCTGATGCTAACCCTAACCCTAACCCTAACACTATCCTAGGGCTGATGCTAACCCTAACCCTAACCTTAACACTATCCTAGGGCTGATGTTAACCCTAACCCTAATACTATCCTAGGGCTGATGCTAACCTTAACCCTAACCCTAACACTCTCCTAGGGCTGATGCTAACCATAACCCTAACACTATCCTAGGCCTGATGCTAACCCTAACCCTAACACCATCCTAGGTCTGATGCTAACTCTAAACCTAACACTATACTAGGGCTTATGCTAACCCTAACCCTAACCCTAACTCTATCCTAGGGCTGATGTTAACCCTAACACTAACACTATCCTAGGGCTGATGCTAACCCTAACCCTAACCCTAACACTCTCCTAGGGCTGATGCTAACCCTAACCCTAACACTATCCTAGGCCTGATGCTAACCCTAACCCTAACACTATCCTAGGGCTGATGCTAACCCTAACCCTAACCCTAACACTATCCTAGGCCTGATGCTAACCCTATCCCTAACCCTACACTCTCCTAGGGCTGAGGCTAACCCTAACCCTAACACTATCCTAGGGCTGATGCTAACCCTAACCCTAACCCTAACACTATCCTAGGGTTGATGCTAACCCTAACCCTAACACTATCCTAGGGCTGATGCTAACCATAACCCTAACCCTAACACTATCCTAGGGCTGATGCTAACCCTAACCCTAACACTATCCTAGGGCTGATGCTAACCCTAACCCTAACCCTAACACTATCCTAGGGCTGATGCTAACCCTAACCCTAACACTATCCTAGGGCTGATGCTAACCCTAACCCTAACCCTAACACTATCCTAGGGCTGATGCTAACCCTAACCTTAACACTATCCTAGGGCTGATGCTAACCCTAACCCTAACAGTATCCTTGGGCTGATGCTAACCCCAACCCTAACCCTAACACTATCCTAGGGCTGATGCTAACCCTAACCCTAACCATAACACTATCCTAGGGCTGATGCTAACGCTAACCCTAACCCTAACCCTAACCCTAATGCTATCGTAGGGCTCACGCTAACCCTAACCCTAACCCTAACACTATCCTTGGGCTGATGCTAACCCTAACACTAACACTATCCTAGGGCTGATGCTAACCCTAACCCTAACCCTAACACTGTCCTAGGGCTGATGCTAACCCTAACCCTAACTCTAACACTATCCTACGGCTGATGCTAACCCTAACCCTAACCCTAACACTATCCTAAGGCTGATGCTAACCCTAACACTAACACTATCCTAGGCCTGGTGCTAACCCTAAGCCTAACCCTAACACTATCCTAGGGCTGATGCTAACCCTAACCCTAATAATATCCTAGGGTTGATGCTAACCCTAACCCTAACCCTAACACTATCCTAGGGCTGATGCTAACCCTAACCCTAACCCTAACACTATCCTAGGGCTGATGATAACCCTAACCCTAACTCTAACACTATCCTAGGGCTGATGCTAACCCTAACCCTAACAATATCCTAGGCCTGATGATATCCCTAACCCTAAACCTAACACTATCCTAGGGCTGATGCTAACCCTAACCCTAACGCTAACACTATCCTAGGGCTGATGCTAACCCTAACACTAACACTATCCTAGGGCTGATGCTAACCCAAACCCTAACCCTAACACTATCCTAGGGCTGATGCTAACACTAAACCTAACTCTAACACTATCCTAGGGCTGAGGCTAACCCTAACCCTAACACTATCCTACGGCTGATGCTAACCCTAACCCTAACCCTAACACTATCCTAAGGCTAATGCTAACCCTAACACTAACACTATCCTAGGCCTGGTGCTAACCCTAACCCTATCCCTAACACTATTCTAGGGCTGATGCTAACCCTAACCCTAATAATATCCTAGGGCTGATGCTAACCCTAACCCTAACACTATCCTAGGGCTGATGCTAACCCTAACCCTAACCCTAACACTATCCTAGGGCTGATGCTAACCCTAACCCTAACCCTAACACTGTCCTAGGGCTGATGCTAACCCTAACACTAACAATATCCTAGGCCTGATGATATCCATAACCCTAAACCTAACACTATCCTAGGGCTGATGCTAACCCTAACCCTAACCCTAACACTATCCTAGGGCTGATTCTAACCCTAACCCTAACCCTAACACTATCCTAAGTCTGATGCTAACCCTAGCCCTCACACTATCCTAGGCCTGATGATAACCCTGACCCTAACCTTAACACTATCCTAGGGCTGATGCTAACCCTAACCCTAACCCTAACACTATCCTAGAGCTGATGCTAACCCTAACCCTAACAATATCCTAGGAATGATGATAACCCTAACCCTAACCCTAACACTATCCTAGGGTTTATGTTAACCCTAACCCTAACACTATCCTAGGGCTGATGCTAACCCTAACACTAACACTATCCTAGGGCTGATGCTAACCCTAACCGTAACCCTAACACTATCCTAGGGCTGATGCTAACCCTAACACTAACTCTAACACTATCTTAGGGCTGAGGCTAACCCTAACCCAAACACTATAATACGGCTGATGCTAACCATAACCCTAACCCTAACACTATCCTAAGGCTGATGCTAACCCTAACACTAACACTATCCTGGGCCTGGTGCTAACCCTAACCCTAACCCTAACACTATCCTAGGGCTGATGCTAACCTTAACCCTAACCCTAACACTATCCTAGGGCTGATGCTAACCCTAACCCTAACACTCTCCTAGGCCTGATGCTAACCCTAACCCTAACACTTACACTATCCTAGGGCTGATGCTAACCCTAACCCTAACCCTAACACTATCCTAGGTCTGATGCTAACCCTAAACCTAACACTATCCTAGGGCTGATGCTAACCCTAACCCTAACCTTAACACTATCCTAGGGCTGATGTTAACCCTAACCCTAATACTATCCTAGGGTTGATGCTAACCTTAACCCTAACCCTAACACTCTCCTAGGGCTGATGCTAACCATAACCCTAACACTATCCTAGGCCTGATGCTAACCCTAACCCTAACACCATCCTAGGTCTGATGCTAACTCTAAACCTAACACTATACTAGGGCTGATGCTAACCCTAACCCTAACCCTAACACTATCCTAGGGCTGATGTTAACCCTAACACTAACACTATCCTAGGGCTGATGCTAACCCTAACCGTAACCCTAACACTCTCCTAGGGCTGATGCTAACCCTAACCCTAACACTATCCTAGGCCTGATGCTAACCCTAACCCTAACACTATCCTAGGGCTGATGCTAACCCTAACCCTAACCCTAACACTATCCTAGGCCTGATGCTAACCCTATCCCTAACCCTAACACTCTCCTAGGGCTGAGGCTAACCCTAACCCTAACACTATCCTAGGGCTGATGCTAACCCTAACCCTAACCCTAACACTATCCTAGGGTTGATGCTAACCCTAACTCTAACACTATCCTAGGGCTGATGCTAACCGTAACCCTAACCCTTACACTATCCTAGGGCTGATGCTAACCCTAACCCTAACACTATCCTAGGGCTGATGCTAACCCTAACCCTAACCATAACACTATCCTAGGGCAGATGCTAACCCTAACCCTAACACTATCCTAGGGCTGATGCTAACCCTAACCCTAACCCTAACACTATCCTAGGGCTGATGCTAACCCTAACCCTAACAGTATCCTAGGGCTGATGCTAACCCTAACCCTAACCCTAACACTATCCTAGGGCTGATGCTAACCCAAACCCTAACCCTAACACTATCCTAGAGCTGATGCTAACGCTAAACCTAACCCTAACCCTAACCCTAATGCTATCCTAGGGCTGACGCTAACCCTAACCCTAACCCTAACACTATCCTAGGGCTGATGCTAACCCTAACACTAACACTATCCTAGGGCTGATGCTAACCCTAACCCTAACCCTAACACTGTCCTAGGGCTGATGCTAACCCTAACCCTAACTCTAACACTATCCGAGGGCTGAGGCTAACCCTAACCCTAACACTATCCTACGGCTGATGCTAACCCTAACCCTAACCCTAACACTATCCTAAGGCTGATGCTAACCCTAACACTAACACTATCGTAGGCGTGGTACTAACCCTAAGCCTAACCCTAACACTATCCTAGGGCTGATGCTAACCCTAACCCTAATAATATCCTAGGGTTGATGCTAACCCTAACCCTAACCCTAACACTATCCTAGGGCTGATGCTAACCCTAACCCTAACCCTAACACTATCCTAGGGCTGATGATAACCCTAACCCTAACTCTAACACTATCCTAGGGCTGATACTAACCCTAACCCTAACAATATCATAGGCCTGATGATATCCGTAACCCTAAACCTAACACTATCCTAGGGCTGATGCTAACCCTAACCCTAACGCTAACACTATCCTAGGGCTGATGCTAACCCTAACACTAACACTATCCTAGGGCTGATGCTAACCCAAACCCTAACCCTAACACTATCCTAGGGCTGATGCTAACACTAACCCTAACTCTAACACTATCCTAGGGCTGAGGCTAACCCTAACCCTAACACTATCCTACGGCTGATGCTAACCCTAACCCTAACCCTAACACTATCCTAAGGCTAATGCTAACCCTAACACTAACACTATCCTAGGCCTGGTGCTAACCCTAACCCTCTCCCTAACACTATTCTAGGGCTGATGCTAACCCTAACCCTAATAATATCCTAGGGCTGATGCTAACCCTAACCCTAACCCTAACACTGTCCTAGGGCTGATGCTAACCCTAACCCTAACCCTAACACTATCCTAGGGCTGATGCTAACCCTAACCCTAACCCTAACACTGTCCTAGGGCTGATGCTAACCCTAACACTAACAATATCCTAGGCCTGATGATATCCATAACCCTAAACCGAACACTATCCTAGGGCTGATGCTAACCCTAATCCTAACCCTAACACTATCCTAGGGCTGATGCTAACCCTAACCCTAACCCTAACACTGTCCTAGGGCTGATGCTAACCCTAACCCTTACCCTAACACTATCCTAGGGCTGATGCTAAACATAACCATAACCCTAACACTATCCTAGGGCTGATGCTAACCCTATCCCTTACCCTAACACTATCCTAGGGCGGATGCTAACCCTAACCCTAACCCTAACACTATCCTAGGGCTAATGCTAGCCCTAACACTAACACTATCCTAGGGCTGATGCTAACCCTAACCCTAACCCTAACACTATCCTAGGGCTGATGCTAACCCTAACCCTAACTCTAACACTATCTTAGGGCTGAGGCTAACCCTAACCCTAACACTATCCTACGGCTGATGCTAACCCTAACCCTAACCCTAACACTATCCTAGGACTAATGCTAACCCTAACCCTAACACTATCCTAGGCCTGATGCTAACCCTAACCCTAACCCTAACACTATCCTAGGTCTGATGCTAACCCTAACCCTAACACTATCCTAGGGCTGATGCTAACCCTAAACCTAACCCTAACACTATCCTAGGGCTGATGCTAACCCTAACACTAACACTATCCTAGGCCTGATGCTAACCCTAACCCTAACCCTAACACTATCCTAGGGCTAATGCTAACCCTAACCCTAACACTATCCTAGGGCTGATGCTAACCCTAACCCTAACACTCTCCTAGGCCTGATGCTAACCCTAACCCTAACATTTACACTATCCTAGGGCTGATGCTAACCCTAACCCTAACCCTAACACTATCCTAGGTCTGATGCTAACCCTAAACCTAACACTATCCTAGGGCTGATGCTAACCCTAACCCTAACCTTAACACTATCCTAGGGCTGATGTTAACCCTAACCCTAATACTATCCTAGGGCTGATGCTAACCTTAACCCTAACCCTAACACTCTCCTAGGGCTGATGCTAACCATAACCCTAACACTATCCTAGGCCTGATGCTAACCCTAACCCTAACACCATCCTAGGTCTGATGCTAACTCTAAACCTAACACTATACTAGGGCTGATGCTAACCCTAACCCTAACCCTAACACTATCCTAGGGCTGATGTTAACCCTAACCCTAACACTATCCTAGGGCTGATGCTAACCCTAACCCTAACCCTAAGACTCTCCTAGGGCTGATGCTAACCCTAACCCTAACACTATCCTAGGCCTGATGCTAACCCTAACCCTAACACTATCCTAGGGCTGATGCTAACCCTAACCCTAACCCTAACACTATCCTAGGCCTGATGCTAACCCTATCCCTAACCCTAACAGTCTCCTAGGGCTGAGGCTAACCCTAACCCTAACACTATCCTAGGGCTGATGCTAACCCTAACCCTAACCCTAACACTATCCTTGGGTTTATGCTAACCCTAACCTTAACACTATCCTAGGGCTGATGCTAACCATAACCCTAACCCTAACACTATCCTAGGGCTGATGCTAACCCTAACCCTAACACTATCCTAGGGCTGATGCTAACCCTAACCCTAACCCTAACACTATCCTAGGGCTGATGCTAACCCTAACCCTAACACTATCCTAGGGCTGATGCTAACCCTAACCCTAACCCTATCACTATCCTAGGGCTGAAGCTAACCCTAACCCTAACAGTATCCTAGGGCTGATGCTAACCCTAACCCTAACCCTAACACTGTCCTAGGGCTGATGCTAACCAAAACACTAACAATATCCTAGGCCTGATGATATCCATAACCCTAAACCGAACACTATCCTAGGGCTGATGCTTACCCTAATCCTAACCCTAACACTATCCTAGGGCTGATTCTAACCGTAACCCTAACACAATCCTAGGCCTGATGCTTACCCTAACCCTTACCCTAACACTATCCTAGGGCTGATGCTAAACCTAACCATAACCCTAACACTATCCTAGGGCTGATGCTAACCCTAACCCTAACCCTAACACTATCCTAGGGCTGATGCTAACCCTAACCCTAACACTCTCCTAGGCCTGATGCTAACCCTAACCCTAACATTTACACTATCCTAGGGCTGATGCTAACCCTAACCCTAACCCTAACACTATCCTAGGTCTGATGCTAACCCTAAACCTAACACTATCCTAGGGCTGATGCTAACCCTAACCCTAACCTTAACAGTATCCTAGGGCTGATGTTAACCCTAACCCTAATACTATCCTAGGGCTGATGCTAACCTTAACCCTAACCCTAACACTCTCCTAGGGCTGATGCTAACCATAACCCTAACACTATCCTAGGGCTGATGCTAACCCTAACCCTAACACTATCCTAGGGCTGATGCTAACCCTAACCCTAACCCTATCACTATCCTAGGGCTGAAGCTAACCCTAACCCTAACAGTATCCTAGGGCTGATGCTAACCCTAACCCTAACCCTAACACTGTCCTAGGGCTGATGCTAACCAAAACACTAACAATATCCTAGGCCTGATGATATCCATAACCCTAAACCGAACACTATCCTAGGGCTGATGCTTACCCTAATCCTAACCCTAACACTATCCTAGGGCTGATTCTAACCGTAACCCTAACACAATCCTAGGCCTGATGCTTACCCTAACCCTTACCCTAACACTATCCTAGGGCTGATGCTAAACCTAACCATAACCCTAACACTATCCTAGGGCTGATGCTAACCCTAACCCTAACCCTAACACTATCCTAGGGCTGATGCTAACCCTAACCCTAACACTCTCCTAGGCCTGATGCTAACCCTAACCCTAACATTTACACTATCCTAGGGCTGATGCTAACCCTAACCCTAACCCTAACACTATCCTAGGTCTGATGCTAACCCTAAACCTAACACTATCCTAGGGCTGATGCTAACCCTAACCCTAACCTTAACAGTATCCTAGGGCTGATGTTAACCCTAACCCTAATACTATCCTAGGGCTGATGCTAACCTTAACCCTAACCCTAACACTCTCCTAGGGCTGATCCTAACCATAACCCTAACACTATCCTAGGCCTGATGCTAACCCTAACCCTAACACCATCCTAGGTCTGATGCTAACTCTAAACCTAAAACTATACTAGGGCTGATGCTAACCCTAACCCTAACCCTAACACTATCCTAGGGCTGATGTTAACCCTAACCCTAACACTATCCTAGGGCTGATGCTAACCCTAACCCTAACCCTAAGACTCTCCTAGGGCTGATGCTAACCCTAACCCTAACACTATCCTAGGCCTGATGCTAACCCTAACCCTAACACTATCCTAGGGCTGATGCTAACCCTAACCCTAACCCTAACACTATCCTAGGCCTGATGCTAACCCTATCCCTAACCCTAACACTCTCCTAGGGCTGAGGCTAACCCTAACCCTAACACTATCCTAGGGCTGATGCTAACCCTAACCCTAACCCTAACACTATCCTAGGGTTGATGCTAACCCTAAACTTAACACTATCCTAGGGCTGATGCTAACCATAACCCTAACCCTAACACTATCCTAGGGCTGATGCTAACCCTAACCCTAACCCTAACACTATCCTAGGGCTGATGCTAACCCTAACCCTAACACTATCCTAGGGCTGATGCTAACCCTAACCCTAACCCTATCACTATCCTAGGGCTGATGCTAACCCTAACCCTAACAGTATCCTAGGGCTGATGCTAACCCTAACCCTAACCCTAACACTGTCCTAGTGCTGATGCTAACCCTAACACTAAAAATATCCTAGGCCTGATGATATCCATAACCCTAAACCGAACACTATCCTAGGGCTGATGCTAACCCTAATCCTAACCCTAACACTATCCTAGGGCTGATTCTAACCGTAACCCTAACACAATCCTAGGCCTGATGCTAACCCTAGCCCTTACCCTAACACTATCCTAGGGCTGATGCTAAGCCTAACCATAACACTAACACTATCCTAGGGCTGATGCTAACCCTAACCCTAACCCTAACACTATCCTAAGGCTGATGCTAACCCTAACACTAACACTATCGTAGGCCTGGTGCTAACCCTAAGCCTAACCCTAACACTATCCTAGGGCTGATGCTAACCCTAACCCTAATAATATCCTAGGGTTGATGCTAACCCTAACCCTAACACTAACACTATCCTAGGGCTGATGCTAACCCTAACCCTAACCCTAACACTATCCTAGGGCTGATGATAACCCTAACCCTAACTCTAACACTATCCTAGGGCTGATGCTAACCCTAACCCTAACAATATCACAGGCCTGATGATATCCCTAACCCTAAACCTAACACTATCCTAGGGCTGATGCTAACCCTAACCCTAACGCTAACACTATCCTAGGGCTGATTCTAACCCTAACACTAACACTATCCTAGGGCTGATGCTAACCCAAACCCTAACCCTAACACTATCCTAGGGCTGATGCTAACACTAACCCTAACTCTAACACTATCCTAGGGCTGAGGCTAACCCTAACCCTAACACTATCCTACGGCTGATGCTAACCCTAACCCTAACCCTAACACTATCCTAAGGCTAATGCTAACCCTAACACTAACACTATCCTAGGCCTGGTGCTAACCCTAACCCTATCCCTAACACTATTCTAGGGCTGATGCTAACCCTAACCCTAATAATATCCTAGGGCTGATGCTAACCCTAACCCTAACCCTAACACTATCCTAGGGCTGATGCTAACCCTAACCCTAACCCTAACACTATCCTAGGGCTGATGCTAACCCTAACCCTAACCCTAACACTGTCCTAGGGCTGATGCTAACCCTAACACTAACAATATCCTCGGCCTGATGATATCCATAACCCTAAACCGAACAATATCCTAGGGCTGATGCTAACCCTAATCCTAACCCTAACACTATCCTAGGGCTGATTCTAACCGTAACCCTAACACAATCCTAGGCCTGATGCTAACCCTAACCCTTACCCTAACACTATCCTAGGGCTGATGCTAAACCTAACCATAACCCTAACACTATCCTAGGGCTGATGCTAACCCTATCCCTAACCCTAACACTATCCTAGGGCGGATGCTAACACTAACCCTAACCCTAACACTATCCTAGGGCTAAAGCTAACCCTAACACTAACACTATCCTAGGGCTGATGCTAACCCTAACCCTAACCCTAACACTATCCTAGGGCTGATGCTAACCCTAACCCTAACTCTAACAATATCTTAGGGCTGAGGCTAACCCTAACCCTAACACTATCCTACGGCTGATGCTAACCCTAACCATAACCCTAACACTATCCTAGGGCTAATGCTAACCCTAACCCTAACACTATCCTAGGCCTGATGCTAACCCTAACCCTAACCCTAACACTATCCTAGGGCTGATGCTAACCCTAACACTAACACCATCCTAGGGCTGATCCTACCCTAACCCTAACCCTAACACTCTCCTAGGGCTGATGCTAACCCTAACCCTAACATTATCCTAGGCCTGATGCTAACCCTAACCCTAACACTATCCTAGGGCTGATGCTAACCCTAATCCTAACCCTAACACTATCCTAGGGCTGATTCTAACCGTAACCCTAACACAATCCTAGGCCTGATGCTAACCCTAACCCTTACCCTAACACTATCCTAGGGCTGATGCTAAACCTAACCATAACCCTAACACTATCCTAGGGCTGATGCTAACCCTATACCTAACACTAACACTATCCTAGGGCGGATGCTAACCCTAACCCTAACCCTAACACTATCCTAGGGCTAAAGCTAACTCTAACACTAACACTATCCTAGGGCTGATGCTAACCCTAACCCTAACCCTAACACTATCCTAGGGCTGATGCTAACCCTAACCCTAACTCTAACAATATCTTAGGGCTGAGGCTAACCCTAAACCTAACACTATCCTACGGCTGATGCTAACCCTAACCAAAACCCTAACACTATCCTAGGGCTAATGCTAACCCTAACCCTAACACTATCGTAGGCCTGATGCTAACCCTAACCCTAACCCTAACACTATCCTAGGGCTGATGCTAACCCTAACACTAACACTATCCTAGGGCTGATGCTAACCCTAACCCTAACCCTAACACTCTCCTAGGGCTGATGCTAACCCTAACCCTAACATTATCCTAGGCCTGATGCTAACCCTAACCCTAACACTATCCTAGGGCTGATGCTAACCCTAACCCTAACCCTAACACTATCCTAGGGCTGATGCTAAACCTAACACTAACACTATCCTAGGGCTGATGCTAACCCTAACCGTAACACTTACACTATCCTAGGGCTAATGCTAACCCTAACCCTAACACTATCCTAGGGCTGATGCTAACCCTAAACCTAACACTCTCCTAGGCCTGATGCTAACCCTAACCCTAACATTTACACTATCCTAGGGCTGATGCTAACCCTAACCCTAACCCTAACACTATCCTAGGTCTGATGCTAACCCTAAACCTAACACTATCCTAGGGCTGATGCTAACCCTAACCCTAACCTTAACACTATCCTAGGGCTGATGTTAACCCTAACCCTAATACTATCCTAGGGCTGATGCTAACCTTAACCCTAACCCTAACACTCTCCTAGGGCTGATGCTAACCATAACCCTAACACTATCCTAGGCCTGATGCTAACCCTAACCCTAACACCATCCTAGGTTTGATGCTAACTCTAAACCTAACACTATACTAGGGCTGATGCTAACCCTAATCCTAATCCTAACACTATCCTAGGGCTGATGTTACCCCTATCCCTAACACTATCCTAGGGCTGATGCTAACCCTAACCCTAACCCTAAGACTCTCCTAGGGCTGATGCTAACCCTAACCCTAACACTATCCTAGGCCTGATGCTAACCCTAACCCTAACACTATCCTAGGGCTGATGCTAACCCTAACCCTAACCCTAACACTATCCTAGGCCTGATGCTAACCCTATCCCTAACCCTAACACTCTCCTAGGGCTCAGGCTAACCCTAACCCTAACACTATCCTAGGGCTGATGCTAACCCTAACCCAAACCCTAACACTATCCTAGGGTTGATACTAACCCTAACCCTAACACTATCCTAGGGCTGATGCTAACCATAACCCTAACCCTAACACTATCCTAGGGCTGATGCTAACCCTAACCCTAACACTATCCTAGGGCTGATGCTGACCCTAACCCTAACCCTAACACTATCCTAGGGCTGATGCTAACCCTAACCCTAACACTATCCTAGGGCTGATGCTAACCCTAACCCTAACCCTAACACTATCCTAGGTCTGATGCTAACCCTAAACCTAACACTATCCTAGGGCTGATGCTAACCCTAATCCTAACCCTAACACTATCCTAGGGCTGATTCTAACCGTAACCATAACACAATCCTAGGCCTGATGCTAACCCTAACCCTTACCCTAACACTATCCTAGGGCTGATGCTAAACCTAACCAAAACCCTAACACTATCCTAGGGCTGATGCTAACCCTATCCCTAACCCTAACACTATCCTAGGGCGGATGCTAACCCTAACCCTAACCCTAACACTATCCTAGGGCTAATGCTAACCCTAACACTAACACTATCCTAGTGCTGATGCTAACCCTAACCCTAACCCTAACACTATCCTAGGGCTGATGCTAACCCTAACCCTAACTCTAACACTATCTTAGGGCTGAGGCTAACCCTAACCCTAACACTATCCTACGGCTGATGCTAACCCTAACCATAACCCTAACACTATCCTAGGGCTAATGCTAACCCTAACCCTAACACTATCGTAGGCCTGATGCTAACCCTAACCCTAACCCTAACACTATCCTAGGGCTGATGCTAACCCTAACACTAACACTATCCTAGGGCTGATGCTAACCCTAACCCTAACCCTAACACTCTCCTAGGGCTGATGCTAACCCTAACCCTAACACTATCCTAGGCCTGATGCTAACCCTAACCCTAACACTATCCTAGGGCTGATGCTAACCCTAACCCTAACACTAACACTATCCTAGGCCTGATGCTAACCCTATCCCTAACCGTACACTCTCCTAGTGCTGAGGCTAACCCTAACCCTAACACTATCCTACGGGTGATGCTAACCCTAACCCTAACCCTAACACTATCCTAGGGTTGATGCTAACCCTAACCCTAACACTATCCTAGGGCTGATGCTAACTATAACCCTAACCCTAACACTATCCTAGGGCTGATGCTAACCCTAACCCTAACACTATCCTAGGGCTGATGATAACCCTAACCCTAACCCTAACACTATCCTAGGGCTGATGCTAACCCTAACCCTAACAGTATCCTAGGGCTGATGCTAACCCTAACCCTAACCCTAACACTATCCTAGGGCTGATGCTAACCCTAACCCTAACAGTATCCTAGGGCTGATGCTAACCCTAACCCTAACCCTAACACTATCCTAGGGCTGATGCTAACCCTAACCCTAACCCTAACACTATCCTAGAGCTGATGCTAACGCTAACCCTAACCCTAACCCTACCGCTAATGCTATCCTAGGGCTGACGCTAACCCTAACCCTAACCCTAACACTATCCTAGGGCTGATGCTAACCCTAACACTAACACTATCCTAGGGCTGAAGCTAACCCTAACCCTAACCCTAACACTGTCCTAGGGCTGATGCTAACCCTAACCCTAACTCTAACACTATCCTAGGGCTGAGGCTAACCCTAACCCTAACACTATCCTACGGCTGATGCTAACCCTAACCCTAACCCTAACACTATCCTAAGGCTGATGCTAACCCTAACACTAACACTATCCTAGGCCTGGTGCTAACCCTAAGCCTAACCCTAACACTATCCTAGGGCTGATGCTAACCCTAACCCTAATAATATCCTAGGGTTGATGCTAACCCTAACCCTAACCATAACACTATCCTAGGGCTGATGCTAACCCTAACCGTAACCCTAACACTATCCTAGGGCTGATGCTAACCCTAACCCTAACAATATCCTAGGCCTGATGATATCCCTAACCCTAAACCTAACACTATCCTAGGGCTGATGATAACCCTAACCCTAAAGCTAACACTATCCTAGGGCTGATGCTAACCCTAACACTAACACTATCCTAGGGCTGATGCTAACCCAAACAATAACCCTAACACTATCCTAGGGCTGATGCTAACACTAACCCTAACTCTAACACTATCCTAGGGCTGAGGCTAACCCTAACCCTAACACTATCCTACGGCTGATGCTAACCCTAACCCTAACCCTAACACTATCCTAAGGCTAATGCTAACCCTAACACTAACACTATCCTAGGCCTGGTGCTAACCCTAACCCTATCCCTAACACTATTCTAGGGCTGATGCTAACCCTAACCCTAATAATATCCTAGGGCTGATGCTAACCCAAACCCTAACCCTAACACTATCCTACGGCTGATGCTAACACTAACCCTAACTCTAACACTATCCTAGGGCTGAGGCTAACCCTAGAACTAACACTATCCTAGGCCTGGTGCTAACCCTAACCCTATCCCTAACACTATTCTAGGGCTGATGCTAACCCTAACCCTAATAATATCCTAGGGCTGATGCTAACCCTAACCCTAACCCTAACACTATCCTAGGGCTGATGCTAACCCTAACCCTAACCCTAACACTATCCTAGGGCTGATGCTAACCCTAACCCTAACCCTAACACTGTCCAAGGGCTGATGCTAACCGTAACACTAACAATATCCTAGGCCTGATGATATCCATAACCCTAAACCTAACACTATCCTAGGGCTGATGCTAACCCTAACCCTAACCCTAACACTATCCTAGGGCTGATTCTAACCCTAACCCTAACCCTAACACTATCCTAAGTCTGATGCTAACCCTAGCCCTCACACTATCCTAGGCCTGATGATAACCCTAACCCTAACCTTAACACTATCCTAGGGCTGATGCTAACCCTAACCCTAACCCTAACACTATCCTAGAGCTGATGTTAACCGTAACCCTATCCCTAACACTATCCAAGGGCTGATGCTAACCCTAACCCTAACGCTAACACTATCCTAGGGTTGATGCTAACCCTACCCCTAACACTATCCTAGGGCTGATGTTAACCCTAACCCTAACCCTAACACTATCCTAGGGCTGATGCTAACCCTAACCCTAACACTATCCTAGGGCTGATGCTAACCCTAACCCTAACCCTAACACTATCCTAGGGCTGATGCTAACCCTAACCCTAACACTATCCTAGGGCTGATGCTAACCCTAACCCTAACCCTAACACTATCCTAGGGCTGATGCTAACCCTAACCCTAACCATAACACTATCCTAGAGCTGATGCTAACGCTAAACCTAACCCTAACCCTAACCCTAATGCTATCCTAGGGCTGACGCTAACCCTAACCCTAACCCTAACACTATCCTAGGGCTGATGCTAACCCTAACACTAACACTATCCTAGGGCTGATGCTAACCCTAACCCTAACCCGAACACTGTCCTAGGGCTGATGCTAACTCTAACCCTAACTCTAACACTATCCTAGGGCTGAGGCTAACCCTAACCCTAACACTATCCTACGGCTGATGCTAACCCTAACCCTAACCCTAACACTATCCTAAGGCTGATGCTAACCCTAACACTAACACTATCCTAGGCCTGGTGCTAACCCTAAGCCTAACCCTAACACTATCCTAGGGCTGATGCTAACCCTAACCCTAATAATATCCTAGGGTTGATGCTAACCCTAACCCTAACCCTAACACTATCCTAGGGCTGATGCTAACCCTAACCCTAACCCTAACACTATCCTAGGGCTGATGATAACCCTAACCCTAACTCTAACACTATCCTAGGGCTGATGCTAACCCTAACCCTAACAATATCATAGGCCTGATGATATCCCTAACCCTAAACCTAACACTATCCTAGGGCTGATGCTAACCCTAACCCTAACGCTAACACTATCCTAGGGCTGATGCTAACCCTAACACTAACACTATCCTAGGGCTGATGCTAACCCTAACCCTAACCCTAACACTATCCTAGGGCTGATGCTAACCCTAACACTAAGACTATCCTAGGCCTGATGCTAACCCTAACACTAACCCTAACACTATCCTAGGGCTAATGCTAACCCTAACCCTAACACTATCCTAGGGCTGATGCTAACCCTAACCCTAACACTCTCCTAGGCCTGATGCTAACCCTAACCCTAACATTTACACTATCCTAGGGCTGATGCTAACCCTAACCCTAACCCTAACACTATCCTAGGTCTGATGCTAACCCTAAACCTAACACTATCCTAGGGCTGATGCTAACCCTAACCCTAACCTTAACAATATCCTAGGGCTGATGTTAACCCTAACCCTAATACTATCCTAGGGCTGATGCTAACCTTAACCCTAACCCTAACACTCTCCTAGGGCTGATGCTAACCATAACCCTAACACTATCCTAGGCCTGATGCTAACCCTAACACTAACACCATCCTAGGTCTGATGCTAACTCTAAACCTAACACTATACTAGGGCTGATGCTAACCCTAACCCTAACCCTAACACTATCCTAGGGCTGATGTTAACCCTAACCCTAACACTATCCTAGGGCTGATGCTAACCCTAACCCTAACCCTAAGACTCTCCTAGGGCTGATGCTAACCCTAACCCTAACACTATCCTAGGCCTGATGCTAACCCTACCCTAACACTATCCTAGGGCTGATGCTAACCCTAACCCTAACCCTAACACTATCCTAGGCCTGATGCTAACCCTATCCCTAACCGTAACACTCTCCTAGGGCTGAGGCTAACCCTAACCCTAACACTATCCTAGGGCTGATGCTAACCGTAACCCTAACCCTAACACTATCCTAGGGTTGATGCTAACCCTAACCCTAACACTATCCTAGGGCTGATGCTAACCATAACCCTAACCCTAACGCTATCCTAGGGCTGATGCTAACCCTAACCCTAACACTATCCTAGGGCTGATGCTAACCCTAACCCTAACCCTAACACTATCCTAGGGCTGATGCTAACCCTAACCCTAACACAATCCTAGGGCTGATGTTAACCCTAAACCTAACAGTAACACTATCCTAGGGCTGATGCGAACCCTAACCCTAACACTATCCTAGGGCTGATGCTAACCCTAACCCTAACCCTAACACTATCCTAGGGCTGATTCTAACCCTAACCCTAACACTATCCTAGGGCTGATGCTAACCCTAACCCTAACCCTAACACTATCCTAGGGCTGATGCTAACCCTAACCCTAACCCTAACACTATCCTAGAGCTGATGCTAACGCTAAACCTAACCCTACCCCTAACCCTAATGCTATCCTAGGGCTGACGCTAACCCTAACCCTAACCCTAACACTATCCTAGGGCTGATGCTAACCCTAACACTAACACTATCCTACGGCTGATGCTAACCCTAACCCTAACCCTAACACTGTCCTAGGGCTGATGCTAACCCTAACCCTAACTCTAACACTATCCTAGGGCTGAGGCTAACCCTAACCCTAACACTATCCTACGGCTGATGCTAACCCTAACCCTAACCCTTACACTATCCTAAGGCTGATGCTAACCCTAACACTAACACTATCCTAGGCCTGGTGCTAACCCTAAGCCTAACCCTAACACTATCCTAGGGCTGATGCTAACCCTAACCCTAACAATATCATAGGCCTGATGATATCCCTAACCCTAAACCTAACACTATCCTAGGGCTGATGCTAACCCTAACCCTAACGCTAACACTATCCTAGGGCTGATGCTAACCCTAACACTAACACTATCCTAGGGCTGATGCTAACGCAAACCCTAACCCTAACACTATCCTAGGGCTGATGCTAACACTAACCCTAACTCTAACACTATCCTAGCGCTGAGGCTAACCCTAACCCTAACACCATCCTACGGCTGATGCTAACCCTAACCCTAACCCTAACACTATCCTAAGGCTAATGCTAACCCTAACACTAACAGTATCCTAGGCCTGGTGCTAACCCTAACCCTATCCCTAACACTATTCTAGGGCTGATGCTAACCCTAACCCTCATAATATCCTAGGGCTGATGCTAACCCTAACCCTAACCCTAACACTATCCTAGGGCTGATGCTAACCCTAACCCTAACCCTAACACTATCCTAGGGCTGATGATAACCCTAACCCTAACTCTAACACTATCCTAGGGCTGATGCTAACCCTAACCCTAACAATATCATAGGCCTGATGATATCCCTAACCCTAAACCTAACACTATCCTAGGGCTGATGCTAACCCTAACCCTAACGCTGACACTATCCTAGGGCTGATGCTAACCCTAACACTAACACTATCCTAGGGCTGATGCTAACCCAAACCCTAACCCTAACACTATCCTAGGGCTGATGCTAACACTAACCCTAACTCTAACACTATCCTAGGGCTGAGGCTAACCCTAACCCTAACAGTATCCTACGGCTGATGCTAACCCTAACCCTACCTCTAACACTATCCTAAGGCTAATGCTAACCCTAACACTAACACTATCCTAGGCCTGGTGCTAACCCTAACCCTATCCCTAACACTATTCTAGGGCTGATGCTAACCCTAACCCTAATAATATCCTAGGGCTGATGCTAACCCTAACCCTAACCCTAACACTATCCTAGGGCTGATGCTAACCCAAACCCTAACCGTAACACTATCCTAGAGCTGATGCTAACCCTAACCCTAACCCTAACACTGTCCTAGGGCTGATGCTAACCCTAACACTAACAATATCCTAGGCCTGATGATATCCATAACCCTAAACCGAACACTATCCTAGGGCTGATGCTAACCCTAATCCTAACCCTAACACTATCCTAGGGCTGATTCTAACCGTAACCCTAACACAATCCTAGGCCTGATGCTAACCCTAACCCTTACCCTAACACTATCCTAGGGCTGATGCTAAACCTAACCATAACCCTAACACTATCCTAGGGCTGATGCTAACCCTAACCCTAACCCTAACACTATCCTAGGGCTGATGCTAACCCTAACCCTAACTCTAACACTATCTTAGGGCTGAGGCTAACCCTAACCCTAACACTATCCAACGGCTGATGCTAACCCTAACCCTAACCCTAACACTATCCTAGGGCTAATGCTAACCCTAACCCTAACACTATCCTAGGCCTGATGCTAACCCTAACCCTAACCCTAACACTATCCTAGGGCTGATGCTAACCCTAACCCTAACACTATCCTAGGGCTGATGCTAACCCTAACCCTAACCCTAACACTATCCTAGGGCTGATGCTAACCCTAACCCTAACACTCTCCTAGGCCTGATGCTAACCCTAACCCTAACATTTACACTATCCTAGGGCTGATGCTAACCCTAACCCCAACCCTAACACTATCCTAGGTCTGATGCTAACCCTAAACCTAACACTATCCTAGGGCTGATGCTAACCCTAACCCTAACCTTAACACTATCCTAGGGCTGATGTTAACCCTAACCCTAATACTATCCTAGGGCTGATGCTAACCTTAACCCTAACCCTAACACTCTCCTAGGGCTGATGCTAACCATAACCCTAACACTATCCTAGGCCTGATGCTAACCCTAACCCTAACACCATCCTAGGTCTGATGCTAACTCTAAACCTAACACTATACTAGCGCTGATGCTAACCCTAACCCTAACCCTAACACTATCCTAGGGCTGATGTTAACCCTAACCCTAACACTATCCTAGGGCTGATGCTAACCCTAACCCTAACCCTAAGACTCTCCTAGGGCTGATGCTAACCCTAACCCTAACACTATCCTAGGCCTGATGCTAACCCTAACCCTAACACTATCCTAGGGCTGATGCTAACCCTAACCCTAACCCTAACACTATCCTAGGCCTGATGCTAACCCTATCCCTAACCCTAACACTCTCCTAGGGCTGAGGCTAACCCTAACCCTAACACTATCCTAGGGCTGATGCTAACCCTAACCCTAACCCTAACACTATCCTAGGGTTGATGCTAACCCTAACCCTAACACTATCCTAGGGCTGATGCTAACCATAACCCTAACCCTAACACTATCCTAGGGCTGATGCTAACCCTAACCCTAACACTATCCTAGGGCTGATGCTAACCCTAACCCTAACCCTAACACTATCCTAGGGCTGATGCTAACCCTAACACTAAGACTATCCTAGGCCTGATGCTAACCCTAACCCTAACCCTAACACTATCCTAGGGCTAATGCTAACCCTAACCCTAACACTATCCTAGGGCTGATGCTAACCCTAACCCTAACACTCTCCTAGGCCTGATGCTAACCCTAACCCTAACATTTACACTATCCTAGGGCTGATGCTAACCCTAACACTAACACTAACACTATCCTAGGTCTGATGCTAACCCTAAACCTAACACTATCCTAGGGCTGATGCTAACCCTAACCCTAACCTTAACACTATCCTAGGGCTGATGTTAACCCTAACACTAATACTATCCTAGGGCTGATGCTAACCTTAACCCTAACCCTAACACTCTCCTAGGGCTGATGCTAACCATAACCCTAACACTATCCTAGGCCTGATGCTAACCCTAACCCTAACACCATCCTAGGTCTGATGCTAACTCTAAACCGAACACTATACTAGGGCTGATGCTAACCCTAACCCTAACCCTAACACTATCCTAGGGCTGATGTTAACCCTAACCCTAACACTATCCTAGGGCTGATGCTAACCCTAACCCTAACCCTAAGACTCTCCTAGGGCTGATGCTAACCCTAACCCTAACACTATCCTAGGCCTGATGCTAACCCTAACGATAACACTATCCTAGGGCTGATGCTAACCCTAACCCTAACCCTAACACTATCCTAGGCCTGATGCTAACCCTATCCCTAACCCTAACACTCTCCTAGGGCTGAGGCTAACCCTAACCCTAACACTATCCTAGGGCTGATGCTAACCCTAACCCTAACCCTAACACTATCCTAGGGTTGATGCTAACCCTAACCCTAACACTATCCTAGGGCTGATGCTAACCATAACCCTAACCCTAACACTATCCTAGGGCTGATGCTAACCCTAACCCTAACACTATCCTAGGGCTGATGCTAACCCTAACCCTACCCCTAACACTATCCTAGGGCTGATGCTAACCCTAACCCTAACACTATCCTAGGGCTGATGCTAACCCTAACCCTAACCCTAACACTATCCTAGGGCTGATGCTAACCCTAACCCTAACACTATCCTAGGGCTGATGCTAACCCTAACCCTAACCCTAACACTATCCTAGGGCTGATGCTAACCCTAACCCTAACACTATCCTAGGGCTGATGCTAACACTAACCCTAACCCTAACACTATCCTAGGGCTGATGCTAACCCTAACCCTAACCCTAACACTATCCTAGAGCTGATGCTAACGCTAAACCTAACCCTACCCCTAACCCTAATGCTATCCTAGGGCTGACGCTAACCCTAACCCTAACCCTAACACTATCCTAGGGCTGATGCTAACCCTAACACTAACACTATCCTAGGGCTGATGCTAACCCTATCCCTAACCCTAACACTGTCCTAGGGCTGATGGTAACCCTAACCCTAACCCTAACACTATCCTAGGGCTGATGCTAACCCTAACCCTAACACTCTCCTAGGCCTGATGCTAACCCTAACCCTAACATTTACACTATCCTAGGGGTGATGCTAACCCTAACCCTAACCCTAACACTATCCTAGGTCTGATGCTAACCCTAAACCTAACAATATCCTAGGGCTGATGCTAACCCTAACCCTAACCTTAACACTATCCTAGGGCTGATGTTAACCCTAACCCTAATACTATCCTAGGGCTGATGCTAACCTTAACCCTAACCCTAACACTCTCCTAGGGCTGATGCTAACCATAACCCTAACACTATCCTAGGCCTGATGCTAACCCTAACCCTAACACCATCCTAGGTCTGATGCTAACTCTAAACCTAACACTATACTAGGGCTGATGCTAACCCTAACCCTAACCCTAACACTATCCTAGGGCTGATGTTAACCCTAACCCTAACACTATCCTAGGGCTGATGCTAACCCTAACCCTAACCCTAAGACTCTCCTAGGGCTGATGCTAACCCTAACCCTAACACTATCCTAGGCCTGATGCTAACCCTAACCCTAACACTATCCTAGGGCTGATGCTAACCCTAACCCTAACCCTAACACTATCCTAGGCCTGATGCTAACCCTATCCCTAACCCTAACACTCTCCTAGGGCTGAGGCTAACCCTAACCCTAACACTATCCTAGGGCTGATGCTAACCCTAACCCTAACCCTAACACTATCCTAGGGTTGATGCTAACCCTAACCCTAACACTATCCTAGGGCTGATGCTAACCATAACCCTAACCCTAACACTATCCTAGGGCTGATGCTAACCCTAATCCTAACACTATCCTAGGGCTGATGCTAACCCTAACCCTAACCCTAACACTATACTAGGGCTGATGCTAACCCTAACCCTAACACTATCCTAGGGCTGATGTTAACCCTAAGCCTAACCCTAACACTATCCTAGGGCTGATGCGAACCCTAACCCTAACACTATCCTAGGGCTGATGCTAACCCTAACCCTAAACCTAACACTATCCTAGGGCTGATTCTAACCCTAAACCTAACACAATCCTACGGCTGATGCTAACCCTAACCCTAACCCTAACACTATCCTAGGGCTGATGATAACCCTAACCCTAACCCTAACACTATCCTAGAGCTGATGCTAACGCTAAACCTAACCCTACCCCTAACCCTAATGCTATCCTAGGGCTGACGCTAACCCTAACCCTAACCCTAACACTATCCTAGGGCTGATGCTAACCCTAACACTAACACTATCCTAGGGTTGATGCTAACCCTAACCCTAACCCTAACACTGTCCTAGGGCTGATGCTAACCCTAACCCTAACTCTAACACTATCCTAGGGCTGAGGCTAACCCTAACCCTAACACTATCCTACGGCTGATTCTAACCCTAACCCTAACCCTAACACTATCCTAAGGCTGATGCTAACCCTAACACTAACACTATCCTAGGCCTGGTGCTAACCCTAAGCCTAACCCTAACACTATCTTAGGGCTGATGCTAACCCTAACCCTAATAATATCCTAGGGTTGATGCTAACCCTAACCCTAACCCTAACACTATCCTAGGGCTGATGATAACCCTAACCCTAACCCTAACACTATCCTAGGGCTGATGATAACCCTAACCCTAACTCTAACACTATCCTAGGGCTGATGCTAACCCTAACCCTAACAATATCATAGGCCTGATGATATCCCTAACCCTAAACCTAACACTATCCTAGGGCTGATGCTAACCCTAACCCTAACGCTGACACTATCCTAGGGCTGATGCTAACCCTAACACTAACACTATCCTAGGGCTGATGCTAACCCAAACCCTAACCCTAACACTATCCTAGGGCTGATGCTAACACTAACCCTAACTCTAACACTATCCTAGGGCTGAGGCTAACCCTAACCCTAACACTATCCTACGGCTGATGCTAACCCTAACCCTAACTCTAACACTATCCTAAGGCTGATGCTAACCCTAACACTAACACTATCCTAGGACTGGTGCTAACCCTAACCCTATCCCTAACACTATTCTAGGGCTGATGCTAACCCTAACCCTAATAATATCCTAGGGCTGATGCTAACCCTAACCCTAACCCTAACACTATCCTAGGGCTGATGCTAACCCTAACCCTAACCCTAACACTATCCTAGGGCTGATGCTAACCCTAACCCTAACCCTAACACTGTCCTAGGGCTGATGCTAACCCTAACACTAACAATATCCTAGGCCTGATGATATCCATAACCCTAAACCGAACACTATCCTAGGGCTGATGCTAACCCTAATCCTAACCCTAACACTATCCTAGGGCTGATTCTAACCGTAACCCTAACACAATCCTAGGCCTGATGCTAACCCTAACCCTTACCCTAACACTATCCTAGGGCTGATGCTAAACCTAACCATAACCCTAACACTATCCTAGGGCTGATGCTAACCCTATCCCTTACCCTAACACTATCCTAGGGAGGATGCTAACCCTAACCCTAACCCTAACACTATCCTAGGGCTGATGCTAACCCTAACACTAACAATATCCTAGGGCTGATGCTAACCCTAACCCTAACCCTAACACTATCCTAGGGCTGATGCTAACCCTAACCCTAACTCTAACACTATCTTAGGGCTGAGGCTAACCCTAACCCTAACACTATCTTACGGCTGATGCTAACCCTAACCCTAACCCTAACACTATCCTAGGGCTAATGATAACCCTAACCCTAACACTATCCTAGGCCTGATGCTAACCCTAACCCTAACCCTAACACTATCCTAGGGCTGATGCTAACCCTAACCCTAACACTATCCTAGGGCTGATGCTAACCCTAACCCTAACCCTAACACTATCCTAGGGCTGATGCTAACCCTAACACTAAGACTATCCTAGGCCTGATGCTAACCCTAACCCTAACCCTAACACTATCCTAGGGCTAATGCTAACCCTAACCCTAACACTCTCCTAGGCCTGATGCTAACCCTAACCCTAACATTTACACTATCCTAGGGCTGATGCTAACCCTAACCCTAACACTAACACTATCCTAGGTCTGATGCTAACCCTAAACCTAACACTATCCTAGGGCTGATGCTAACCCTAACCCTAACCTTAACACTATCCTAGGGCTGATGTTAACCCTAACACTAATACTATCCTAGGGCTGATGCTAACCTTAAACCTAACCCTAACACTCTCCTAGGGCTGATGCTAACCATAACCCTAACACTATCCTAGGCCTGATGCTAACCCTAACCCTAACACCATCCTAGGTCTGATGCTAACTCTAAACCTAACACTATACTAGGGCTCATGCTAACCCTAACCCTAACCCTAACACTATCCTAGGGCTGATGTTAACCCTAACCCTAACACTATCCTAGGGCTGATGCTAACCCTAACCCTAACCCTAAGACTCTCCTAGGGCTGATGCTAACCCTAACCCTAACACTATCCTAGGCCTGATGCTAACCCTAACGCTAACACTATCCTAGGGCTGATGCTAACCCTAACCCTAACCCTAACACTATCCTAGGCCTGATGCTAACCCTATCCCTAACCCTAACACTCTCCTAGGGCTGAGGCTAACCCTAACCCTAACACTATCCTAGGGCTGATGCTAACCCTAACCCTAACCCTAAAACTATCCTAGGGTTGATGCTAACCCTAACCCTAACACTATCCTAGGGCTGATGCTAACCATAACCCTAACCCTAACACTATCCTAGGGCTGATGCTAACCCTAACCCTAACACTATCCTAGGGCTGATGCTAACCCTAACCCTAACCCTAACACTATCCTAGGGCTGATGCTAACTCTAACCCTAACACTATCCTAGGGCTGATGCTAACCCTAACCCTAACCCTAACACTATCCTAGGGCTGATGCTAACCCTAACCCTAACACTATCCTAGGGCTGATGCTAACCCTAACCCTAACCCTAACACTATCCTAGGGCTGATGCTAACCCTAACCCTAACACTATCCTAGGGCTGATGCTAACACTAACCCTAAACCTAACACTATCCTAGGGCTGATGCTAACCCTAACCCTAACCCTAACACTATCCTAGAGCTGATGCTAACGCTAAACCTAACCCTACCCCTAACCCTAATGCTATCCTAGGGCTGACGCTAACCCTAACCCTAACCCTAACACTATCCTAGGGCTGATGCTAACCCTAACACTAACACTATCCTAGGGCTGATGCTAACCCTATCCCTAACCCTAACACTGTCCTAGGGCTGATGCTAACCCTAACCCTAACTCTAACACTATCCTAGGGCTGAGGCGAACCCTAACCCTAACACTATCCTAGGGCTGATGCTAACCCTAACCCTAACCCTAACACTATCCTAGGGCTGATGATAACCCTAACCCTAACTCTAACACTATCCTAGGGCTGATGCTAACCCTAACCCTAACAATATCATAGGACTGATGATATCCCTAACCCTAAACCTAACACTATCCTAGGGCTGATGCTAACCCTAACCCTAACGCTGACACTATCCTAGGGCTGATGCTAACCCTAACACTAACACTATCCTAGGGCTGATGCTAACCCAAACCCTAACCCTAACACTATCCTAGGGCTGAGGCTAACCCTAACCCTAACACTATCCTACGGCTGATGCTAACCCTAACCCTACCTCTAACACTATCCTAAGGCTAATGATAACCCTAACACTAACACTATCCTAGGCCTGGTGCTAACCCTAACCCTATCCCTAACACTATTCTAGGGCTGATGCTAACCCTAACCCTAATAATATCCTAGGGCTGATGCTAACCCTAACCCTAACCCTAACACTATCCTAGGGCTGATGCTAACCCTAACCCTAACCCTAACACTATCCTAGGGCTGATGCTAACCCTAACCCTAACCCTAACACTGTCCTAGGGCTGATGCTAACCCTAACACTAACAATATCCTAGGCCTGATGATATCCATAACCCTAAACCGAACACTATCCTAGGGCTGATGCTAACCCTAATCCTAACCCTAACACTATCCTAGGGCTGATTCTAACCGTAACCCTAACACAATCCTAGGCCTGATGCTAACCCTAACCCTTACCCTAACACTATCCTAGGGCTGATGCTAAACCTAACCATAACCCTAACACTATCCTAGGGCTGATGCTAACCCTAACCCTAACCCTAACACTATCCTAGGGCTGATGCTAACCCTAACCCTAACTCTAACACTATCTTAGGGCTGAGGCTAACCCTAACCCTAACACTATCCAACGGCTGATGCTAACCCTAACCCTAACCCTAACACTATCCTAGGGCTAATGCTAACCCTAACCCTAACACTATCCTAGGCCTGATGCTAACCCTAACCCTAACCCTAACACTATCCTAGGGCTGATGCTAACCCTAACCCTAACACTATCCTAGGGCTGATGCTAACCCTAACCCTAACCCTAACACTATCCTATGGCTGATGCTAACCCTAACCCTAACACTCTCCTAGGCCTGATGCTAACCCTAACCCTAACATTTACACTATCCTAGGGCTGATGCTAACCCTAACCCTAACCCTAACACTATCCTAGGTCTGATGCTAACCCTAAACCTAACACTATCCTAGGGCTGATGATAACCCTAACCCTAACCTTAACACTATCCTAGGGCTGATGTTAACCCTAACCCTAATACTATCCTAGGGCTGATGCTAACCTTAACCCTAAACCTAACACTCTCCTAGGGCTGATGCTAACCATAACCCTAACACTATCCTAGGCCTGATGCTAACCCTAACCCTAACACCATCCTAGGTCTGATGCTAACTCTAAACCTAACACTATACTAGGGCTGATGCTAACCCTAACCCTAACCCTAACACTATCCTAGGGCTGATGTTAACCCTAACCCTAACACTATCCTAGGGCTGATGCTAACCCTAACCCTAACCCTAAGACTCTCCTAGGGCTGATGCTAACCCTAACCCTAACACTATCCTAGGGCTGATGCTAACCCTAACCCTAACCCTAACACTATCCTAGGCCTGATGCTAACCCTATCCCTAACCCTAACACTCTCCTAGGGCTGAGGCTAACCCTAACCCTAACACTATCCTAGGGCTGATGCTAACCCTAACCCTAACACTATCCTAGGGTTGATGCTAACCCTAACCCTAACACTATCCTAGGGCTGAAGCTAACCATAACCCTAACCCTAACACTATCCTAGGGCTGATGCTAACCCTAACCCTAACACTATCCTAGGGCTGATGCTAACCCTAACCCTAACCCTAACACTATCCTAGGGCTGATGCTAACCCTAACCCTAACACTATCCTAGGGCTGATGTTAACCCTAAGCCTAACCCTAACACTATCCTAGGGCTGATGCGAACCCTAACCCTAACACTATCCTAGGGCTGATGCTAACCCTAACCCTAACCCTAACACTATCCTAGGGCTGATTCTAACCCTAAACCTAACACTATCCTACGGCTGATGCTAACCCTAACCCTAACCCTAACACTATCCTAGGGCTGATGCTAACCCTAACCCTAACCCTAACACTATCCTAGAGCTGATGCTAACGCTAAACCTAACCCTACCCCTAACCCTAATGCTATCCTAGGGCTGACGCTAACCCTAACCCTAACCCTAACACTATCCTAGGGCTGATGCTAACCCTAACACTAACACTATCCTAGGGCTGATGCTAACCCTAACCCTAACCCTAACACTGTCCTAGGGCTGATGCTAACCCTAACCCTAACTCTAACACTATCCTAGGGCTGAGGCTAACCCTAACCCTAACACTATCCTACGGCTGATGCTAACCCTAACCCTAACCCTAACACTATCCTAAGGCTGATGCTAACCCTAACACTAACACTATCCTAGGCCTGGTGCTAACCCTAAGCCTAACCCTAACACTATCCTAGGGCTGATGCTAACCCTAACCCTAATAATATCCTAGGGTTGATGCTAACCCTAACCCTAACCCTAACACTATCCTAGGGCTGATGCTAACCCTAACCCTAACCCTAACACTATCCTAGGGCTGATGATAACCCTAACCCTAACTCTAACACTATCCTAGGGCTGATGCTAACCCAAACCCTAACAATATCATAGGCCTGATGATATCCCTAACCCTAAACCTAACACTATCCTAGGGCTGATGCTAACCCTAACCCTAACGCTAACACTATCCTAGGGCTGATGCTAACCCTAACACTAACACTATCCTAGGGCTGATGCTAACGCAAACCCTTACCCTAACACTATCCTAGGGCTGATGCTAACACTAACCCTAACTCTAACACTATCCTAGCGCTGAGGCTAACCCTAACCCTAACACTATCCTACGGCTGATGCTAACCCTAACCCTAACCCTAACACTATCCTAAGGCTAATGCTAACCCTAACACTAACACTATCCTAGGCCTGGTGCTAACCCTAACCCTATCCCTAACATTATTCTAGGGCTGATGCTAACCCTAACCCTAATAATATCCTAGGGCTGATGCTAACCCTAACCCTATCCCTAACACTATCCTAGGGCTGATGCTAACCCTAACCCTAACCCTAACACTATCCTAGGGCTGATGATAACCCTAACCCTAACTCTAACACTATCCTAGGGCTGATGCTAACCCTAACCCTAACAATATCATAGGCCTGATGATATCCCTAACCCTAAACCTAACACTATCCTAGGGCTGATGCTAACCCTAACCCTAACGCTGACACTGTCCTAGGGCTGATGCTAACCCTAACACTAACACTATCCTAGGGCTGATGCTAACCCAAACCCTAACCCTAACACTATCCTAGGGCTGATGCTAACACTAACCCTAACTCTAACACTATCCTAGGGCTGAGGCTAACCCTAACCCTAACACTATCCTACGGCTGATGCTAACCCTAACCCTAACTCTAACACTATCCTAAGGCTAATGCTAACCCTAACACTAACACTATCCTAGGACTGGTGCTAACCCTAACCCTATCCCTAACACTATTCTAGGGCTGATGCTAACCCTAACCCTAATAATATCCTAGGGCTGATGCTAACCCTAACCCTAACCCTAACACTATCCTAGGGCTGATGCTAACCCTAACCCTAACCCTAACACTATCCTAGGGCTGATGCTAACCCTAACCCTAACCCTAACACTGTCCTAGGGCTGATGCTAACCCTAACACTAACAATATCCTAGGCCTGATGATATCCATAACCCTAAACCGAACACTATCCTAGGGCTGATGCTAACCCTAATCCTAACCCTAACACTATCCTAGGGCTGATTCTAACCGTAACCCTAACACAATCCTAGGCCTGATGCTAACCCTAACCCTTACCCTAACACTATCCTAGGGCTGATGCTAAACCTAACCATAACCCTAACACTATCCTAGGGCTGATGCTAACCCTATCCCTTACCCTAACACTATCCTAGGGCGGATGCTAACCCTAACCCTAACCCTAACACTATCCTAGGGCTAATGCTAACCCTAACACTCACACTATCCTAGGGCTGATGCTAACCCTAACCCTAACCCTAACACTATCCTAGGGCTGATGCTAACCCTAACCCTAACTCTAACACTATCTTAGGGCTGAGGCTAACCCTAACCCTAACACTATCTTACGGCTGATGCTAACCCTAACCCTAACCCTAACACTATCCTAGGGCTAATGATAACCCTAACCCTAACACTATCCTAGGCCTGATGCTAACCCTAACCCTAACCCTAACACTATCCTAGGGCTGATGCTAACCCTAACCCTAACACTATCCTAGGGCTGATGCTAACCCTAACCCTAACCCTAACACTATCCTAGGGCTGATGCTAACCCTAACACTAAGACTATCCTAGGCCTGATGCTAACCCTAACCCTAACCCTAACACTATCCTAGGGCTAATGCTAACCCTAACCCTAACACTATCCTAGGGCTGATGCTAACCCTAACCCTAACACTCTCCTAGGCCTGATGGTAACCCTAACCCTAACATTTACACTATCCTAGGGCTGATGCTAACCCTAACCCTAACACTTACACTATCCTAGGTCTGATGCTAACCCTAAACCTAACACTATCCTAGGGCTGATGCTAACCCTAACCCTAACCTTAACACTATCCTAGGGCTGATGTTAACCCTAACACTAATAGTATCCTAGGGCTGATGCTAACCTTAACCCTAACCCTAACACTCTCCTAGGGCTGATTCTAACCATAACCCTAACACTATCCTAGGCCTGATGCTAACCCTAACCCTAACACCATCCTAGGTCTGATGCTAACTCTAAACCTAACACTATACTAGGGCTGATGCTAACCCTAACCCTAACCCTAACACTATCCTAGGGCTGATGTTAACCCTAACCCTAACACTATCCTAGGCCTGATGCTAACCCTAACCCTAACACCATCCTAGGTCTGATGCTAACTCTAAACCTAACACTATACTAGGGCTGATGCTAACCCTAACCCTAACCCTAACACTATCCTAGGGCTGATGTTAACCCTAACCCTAACACTATCCTAGGGCTGATGCTAACCCTAACCCTAACCCTAAGACTCTCCTAGGGCTGATGCTAACCCTAACCCTAACACTATCCTAGGGCTGATGCTAACCCTAACCCTAACCCTAACACTATCCTAGGCCTGATGCTAACCCTATCCCTAACCCTAACACTCTCCTAGGGCTGAGGCTAACCCTAACCCTAACACTATCCTAGGGCTGATGCTAACCCTAACCCTAACACTATCCTAGGGTTGATGCTAACCCTAACCCTAACACTATCCTAGGGCTGAAGCTAACCATAACCCTAACCCTAACACTATCCTAGGGCTGATGCTAACCCTAACCCTAACACTATCCTAGGGCTGATGCTAACCCTAACCCTAACCCTAACACTATCCTAGGGCTGATGCTAACCCTAACCCTAACACTATCCTAGGGCTGATGTTAACCCTAAGCCTAACCCTAACACTATCCTAGGGCTGATGCGAACCCTAACCCTAACACTATCCTAGGGCTGATGCTAACCCTAACCCTAACCCTAACACTATCCTAGGGCTGATTCTAACCCTAAACCTAACACTATCCTACGGCTGATGCTAACCCTAACCCTAACCCTAACACTATCCTAGGGCTGATGCTAACCCTAACCCTAACCCTAACACTATCCTAGAGCTGATGCTAACGCTAAACCTAACCCTACCCCTAACCCTAATGCTATCCTAGGGCTGACGCTAACCCTAACCCTAACCCTAACACTATCCTAGGGCTGATGCTAACCCTAACACTAACACTATCCTAGGGCTGATGCTAACCCTAACCCTAACCCTAACACTGTCCTAGGGCTGATGCTAACCCTAACCCTAACTCTAACACTATCCTAGGGCTGAGGCTAACCCTAACCCTAACACTATCCTACGGCTGATGCTAACCCTAACCCTAACCCTAACACTATCCTAAGGCTGATGCTAACCCTAACACTAACACTATCCTAGGCCTGGTGCTAACCCTAAGCCTAACCCTAACACTATCCTAGGGCTGATGCTAACCCTAACCCTAATAATATCCTAGGGTTGATGCTAACCCTAACCCTAACCCTAACACTATCCTAGGGCTGATGCTAACCCTAACCCTAACCCTAACACTATCCTAGGGCTGATGATAACCCTAACCCTAACTCTAACACTATCCTAGGGCTGATGCTAACCCAAACCCTAACAATATCATAGGCCTGATGATATCCCTAACCCTAAACCTAACACTATCCTAGGGCTGATGCTAACCCTAACCCTAACGCTAACACTATCCTAGGGCTGATGCTAACCCTAACACTAACACTATCCTAGGGCTGATGCTAACGCAAACCCTTACCCTAACACTATCCTAGGGCTGATGCTAACACTAACCCTAACTCTAACACTATCCTAGCGCTGAGGCTAACCCTAACCCTAACACTATCCTACGGCTGATGCTAACCCTAACCCTAACCCTAACACTATCCTAAGGCTAATGCTAACCCTAACACTAACACTATCCTAGGCCTGGTGCTAACCCTAACCCTATCCCTAACATTATTCTAGGGCTGATGCTAACCCTAACCCTAATAATATCCTAGGGCTGATGCTAACCCTAACCCTATCCCTAACACTATCCTAGGGCTGATGCTAACCCTAACCCTAACCCTAACACTATCCTAGGGCTGATGATAACCCTAACCCTAACTCTAACACTATCCTAGGGCTGATGCTAACCCTAACCCTAACAATATCATAGGCCTGATGATATCCCTAACCCTAAACCTAACACTATCCTAGGGCTGATGCTAACCCTAACCCTAACGCTGACACTGTCCTAGGGCTGATGCTAACCCTAACACTAACACTATCCTAGGGCTGATGCTAACCCAAACCCTAACCCTAACACTATCCTAGGGCTGATGCTAACACTAACCCTAACTCTAACACTATCCTAGGGCTGAGGCTAACCCTAACCCTAACACTATCCTACGGCTGATGCTAACCCTAACCCTAACTCTAACACTATCCTAAGGCTAATGCTAACCCTAACACTAACACTATCCTAGGACTGGTGCTAACCCTAACCCTATCCCTAACACTATTCTAGGGCTGATGCTAACCCTAACCCTAATAATATCCTAGGGCTGATGCTAACCCTAACCCTAACCCTAACACTATCCTAGGGCTGATGCTAACCCTAACCCTAACCCTAACACTATCCTAGGGCTGATGCTAACCCTAACCCTAACCCTAACACTGTCCTAGGGCTGATGCTAACCCTAACACTAACAATATCCTAGGCCTGATGATATCCATAACCCTAAACCGAACACTATCCTAGGGCTGATGCTAACCCTAATCCTAACCCTAACACTATCCTAGGGCTGATTCTAACCGTAACCCTAACACAATCCTAGGCCTGATGCTAACCCTAACCCTTACCCTAACACTATCCTAGGGCTGATGCTAAACCTAACCATAACCCTAACACTATCCTAGGGCTGATGCTAACCCTATCCCTTACCCTAACACTATCCTAGGGCGGATGCTAACCCTAACCCTAACCCTAACACTATCCTAGGGCTAATGCTAACCCTAACACTCACACTATCCTAGGGCTGATGCTAACCCTAACCCTAACCCTAACACTATCCTAGGGCTGATGCTAACCCTAACCCTAACTCTAACACTATCTTAGGGCTGAGGCTAACCCTAACCCTAACACTATCTTACGGCTGATGCTAACCCTAACCCTAACCCTAACACTATCCTAGGGCTAATGATAACCCTAACCCTAACACTATCCTAGGCCTGATGCTAACCCTAACCCTAACCCTAACACTATCCTAGGGCTGATGCTAACCCTAACCCTAACACTATCCTAGGGCTGATGCTAACCCTAACCCTAACCCTAACACTATCCTAGGGCTGATGCTAACCCTAACACTAAGACTATCCTAGGCCTGATGCTAACCCTAACCCTAACCCTAACACTATCCTAGGGCTAATGCTAACCCTAACCCTAACACTATCCTAGGGCTGATGCTAACCCTAACCCTAACACTCTCCTAGGCCTGATGGTAACCCTAACCCTAACATTTACACTATCCTAGGGCTGATGCTAACCCTAACCCTAACACTTACACTATCCTAGGTCTGATGCTAACCCTAAACCTAACACTATCCTAGGGCTGATGCTAACCCTAACCCTAACCTTAACACTATCCTAGGGCTGATGTTAACCCTAACACTAATAGTATCCTAGGGCTGATGCTAACCTTAACCCTAACCCTAACACTCTCCTAGGGCTGATTCTAACCATAACCCTAACACTATCCTAGGCCTGATGCTAACCCTAACCCTAACACCATCCTAGGTCTGATGCTAACTCTAAACCTAACACTATACTAGGGCTGATGCTAACCCTAACCCTAACCCTAACACTATCCTAGGGCTGATGTTAACCCTAACCCTAACACTATCCTAGGGCTGATGCTAACCCTAACCCTAACCCTAAGACTCTCCTAGGGCTGATGCTAACCCTAACCCTAACACTATCCTAGGCCTGATGCTAACCCTAACGCTAACACTATCCTAGGGCTGATGCTAACCCTAACCCTAACCCTAACACTATCCTAGGCCTGATGCTAACCCTATCCCTAACCCTAACACTCTCCTAGGGCTGAGGCTAACCCTAACCCTAACACTATCCTAGGGCTGATGCTAACCCTAACCCTAACCCTAACACTATCCTAGGGTTGATGCTAACCCTAACCCTAACACTATCCTAGGGCTGATGCTAACCATAACCCTAACCCTAACACTATCCTAGGGCTGATGCTAACCCTAACCGTAACACTATCCTAGGGCTGATGCTAACCCTAACCCTAACCCTAACACTATCCTATGGCTGATGCTAACCCTAACCCTAACACTATCCTAGGGCTGATGCTAACACTAACCCTAACCCTAACACTATCCTAGGGCTGATGCTAACCCTAACCCTAACCCTAACACTATCCTAGAGCTGATGCTAACGCTAAACCTAACCCTACCCCTAACCCTAATGCTATCCTAGGGCTGACGCTAACGCTAACCCTAACCCTAACACTATCCTAGGGCTGATGCTAACCCTAACACTAACACTATCCTAGGGCTGATGCTAACCCTATCCCTAACCCTAACACTGTCCTAGGGCTGATGCTAACCCTAACCCTAACTCTAACACTATCCTAGGGCTGAGGCGAACCCTAACCCTAACACTATCCTACGGCTGATGCTAACCCTAACCCTAACGCTGACACTATCCTAGGGCTGATGCTAACCCTAACACTAACACTATCCTAGGGCTGATGCTAACCCAAACCCTAACCCTAACACTATCCTAGGGCTGATGCTAACACTAACCCTAACTCTAACACTATCCTAGGGCTGAGGCTAACCCTAACCCTAACACTATCCTACGGCTGATGCTAACCCTAACCCTACCTCTAACACTATCCTAAGGCTAATGATAACCCTAACACTAACACTATCCTAGGCCTGGTGCTAACCCTAACCCTATCCCTAACACTATTCTAGGGCTGATGCTAACCCTAACCCTAATAATATCCTAGGGCTGATGCTAACCCTAACCCTAACCCTAACACTATCCTAGGGCTGATGCTAACCCTAACCCTAACCCTAACACTATCCTAGGGCTGATGCTAACCCTAACCCTAACCCTAACACTGTCCTAGGGCTGATGCTAACCCTAACACTAACAATATCCTAGGCCTGATGATATCCATAACCCTAAACCGAACACTATCCTAGGGCTGATGCTAACCCTAATCCTAACCCTAACACTATCCTAGGGCTGATTCTAACCGTAACCCTAACACAATCCTAGGCCTGATGCTAACCCTAACCCTTACCCTAACACTATCCTAGGGCTGATGCTAAACCTAACCATAACCCTAACACTATCCTAGGGCTGATGCTAACCCTAACCCTAACCCTAACACTATCCTAGGGCTGATGCTAACCCTAACCCTAACTCTAACACTATCTTAGGGCTGAGGCTAACCCTAACCCTAACACTATCCAACGGCTGATGCTAACCCTAACACTAACCCTAACACTATCCTAGGGCTAATGCTAACCCTAACCCTAACACTATCCTAGGCCTGATGCTAACCCTAACCCTAACCCTAACACTATCCTAGGCCTGATGCTAACCCTAACCCTAACACTATCCTAGGGCTGATGCTAACCCTAACCCTAACCCTAACACTATCCTATGGCTGATGCTAACCCTAACCCTAACACTCTCCTAGGCCTGATGCTAACCCTAACCCTAACATTTACACTATCCTAGGGCTGATGCTAACCCTAACCCTAACCCTAACACTATCCTAGGTCTGATGCTAACCCTAAACCTAACACTATCCTAGGGCTGATGATAACCCTAACCCTAACCTTAACACTATCCTAGGGCTGATGTTAACCCTAACCCTAATACTATCCTAGGGCTGATGCTAACCTTAACCCTAAACCTAACACTCTCCTAGGGCTGATGCTAACCATAACCCTAACACTATCCTAGGCCTGATGCTAACCCTAACCCTAACACCATCCTAGGTCTGATGCTAACTCTAAACCTAACACTATACTAGGGCTGATGCTAACCCTAACCCTAACCCTAACACTATCCTAGGGCTGATGTTAACCCTAACCCTAACACTATCCTAGGGCTGATGCTAACCCTAACCCTAACCCTAAGACTCTCCTAGGGCTGATGCTAACCCTAACCCTAACACTATCCTAGGGCTGATGCTAACCCTAACCCTAACCCTAACACTATCCTAGGCCTGATGCTAACCCTATCCCTAACCCTAACACTCTCCTAGGGCTGAGGCTAACCCTAACCCTAACACTATCCTAGGGCTGATGCTAACCCTAACCCTAACCCTAACACTATCCTAGGGTTGATGCTAACCCTAACCCTAACACTATCCTAGGGCTGAAGCTAACCATAACCCTAACCCTAACACTATCCTAGGGCTGATGCTAACCCTAACCCTAACACTATCCTAGGGCTGATGCTAACCCTAACCCTAACCCTAACACTATCCTAGGGCTGATGCTAACCCTAACCCTAACACTATCCTAGGGCTGATGTTAACCCTAAGCCTAACCCTAACACTATCCTAGGGCTGATGCGAACCCTAACCCTAACACTATCCTAGGGCTGATGCTAACCCTAACCCTAACCCTAACACTATCCTAGGGCTGATTCTAACCCTAAACCTAACACTATCCTACGGCTGATGCTAACCCTAACCCTAACCCTAACACTATCCTAGGGCTGATGCTAACCCTAACCCTAACCCTAACACTATCCTAGAGCTGATGCTAACGCTAAACCTAACCCTACCCCTAACCCTAATGCTATCCTAGGGCTGACGCTAACCCTAACCCTAACCCTAACACTATCCTAGGGCTGATGCTAACCCTAACACTAACACTATCCTAGGGCTGATGCTAACCCTAACCCTAACCCTAACACTGTCCTAGGGCTGATGCTAACCCTAACCCTAACTCTAACACTATCCTAGGGCTGAGGCTAACTCTAACCCTAACACTATCCTACGGCTGATGCTAACCCTAACCCTAACCCTAACACTATCCTAAGGCTGATGCTAACCCTAACACTAACACTATCCTAGGCCTGGTGCTAACCCTAAGCCTAACCCTAACACTATCCTAGGGCTGATGCTAACCCTAACCCTAATAATATCCTAGGGTTGATGCTAACCCTAACCCTAACCCTAACACTATCCTAGGGCTGATGCTAACCCTAACCCTAACCCTAACACTATCCTAGGGCTGATGATAACCCTAACCCTAACTCTAACACTATCCTAGGGCTGATGCTAACCCAAACCCTAACAATATCATAGGCCTGATGATATCCCTAACCCTAAACCTAACACTATCCTAGGGCTGATGCTAACCCTAACCCTAACGCTAACACTATCCTAGGGCTGATGCTAACCCTAACACTAACACTATCCTAGGGCTGATGCTAACGCAAACCCTTACCCTAACACTATCCTAGGGCTGATGCTAACACTAACCCTAACTCTAACACTATCCTAGCGCTGAGGCTAACCCTAACCCTAACACTATCCTACGGCTGATGCTAACCCTAACCCTAACCCTAACACTATCCTAAGGCTAATGCTAACCCTAACACTAACACTATCCTAGGCCTGGTGCTAACCCTAACCCTATCCCTAACATTATTCTAGGGCTGATGCTAACCCTAACCCTAATAATATCCTAGGGCTGATGCTAACCCTAACCCTATCCCTAACACTATCCTAGGGCTGATGCTAACCCTAACCCTAACCCTAACACTATCCTAGGGCTGATGATAACCCTAACCCTAACTCTAACACTATCCTAGGGCTGATGCTAACCCTAACCCTAACAATATCATAGGCCTGATGATATCCCTAACCCTAAACCTAACACTATCCTAGGGCTGATGCTAACCCTAACCCTAACGCTGACACTATCCTAGGGCTGATGCTAACCCTAACACTAACACTATCCTAGGGCTGATGCTAACCCAAACCCTAACCCTAACACTATCCTAGGGCTGATGCTAACACTAACCCTAACTCTAACACTATCCTAGGGCTGAGGCTAACCCTAACCCTAACACTATCCTACGGCTGATGCTAACCCTAACCCTAACTCTAACACTATCCTAAGGCTAATGCTAACCCTAACACTAACACTATCCTAGGACTGGTGCTAACCCTAACCCTATCCCTAACACTATTCTAGGGCTGATGCTAACCCTAACCCTAATAATATCCTAGGGCTGATGCTAACCCTAACCCTAACCCTAACACTATCCTAGGGCTGATGCTAACCCTAACCCTAACCCTAACACTATCCTAGGGCTGATGCTAACCCTAACCCTAACCCTAACACTGTCCTAGGGCTGATGCTAACCCTAACACTAACAATATCCTAGGCCTGATGATATCCATAACCCTAAACCGAACACTATCCTAGGGCTGATGCTAACCCTAATCCTAACCCTAACACTATCCTAGGGCTGATTCTAACCGTAACCCTAACACAATCCTAGGCCTGATGCTAACCCTAACCCTTACCCTAACACTATCCTAGGGCTGATGCTAAACCTAACCATAACCCTAACACTATCCTAGGGCTGATGCTAACCCTATCCCTTACCCTAACACTATCCTAGGGCGGATGCTAACCCTAACCCTAACCCTAACACTATCCTAGGGCTAATGCTAACCCTAACACACACACTATCCTAGGGCTGATGCTAACCCTAACCCTAACCCTAACACTATCCTAGGGCTGATGCTAACCCTAACCCTAACTCTAACACTATCTTAGGGCTGAGGCTAACCCTAACCCTAACACTATCTTACGGCTGATGCTAACCCTAACCCTAACCCTAACACTATCCTAGGGCTAATGATAACCCTAACCCTAACACTATCCTAGGCCTGATGCTAACCCTAACCCTAACCCTAACACTATCCTAGGGCTGATGCTAACCCTAACCCTAACACTATCCTAGGGCTGATGCTAACCCTAACCCTAACCCTAACACTATCCTAGGGCTGATGCTAACCCTAACACTAAGACTATCCTAGGCCTGATGCTAACCCTAACCCTAACCCTAACACTATCCTAGGGCTAATGCTAACCCTAACCCTAACACTATCCTAGGGCTGATGCTAACCCTAACCCTAACACTCTCCTAGGCCTGATGGTAACCCTAACCCTAACATTTACACTATCCTAGGGCTGATGCTAACCCTAACCCTAACACTTACACTATCCTAGGTCTGATGCTAACCCTAAACCTAACACTATCCTAGGGCTGATGCTAACCCTAACCCTAACCTTAACACTATCCTAGGGCTGATGTTAACCCTAACACTAATAGTATCCTAGGGCTGATGCTAACCTTAACCCTAACCCTAACACTCTCCTAGGGCTGATTCTAACCATAACCCTAACACTATCCTAGGCCTGATGCTAACCCTAACCCTAACACCATCCTAGGTCTGATGCTAACTCTAAACCTAACACTATACTAGGGCTGATGCTAACCCTAACCCTAACCCTAACACTATCCTAGGGCTGATGTTAACCCTAACCCTAACACTATCCTAGGGCTGATGCTAACCCTAACCCTAACCCTAAGACTCTCCTAGGGCTGATGCTAACCCTAACCCTAACACTATCCTAGGCCTGATGCTAACCCTAACGCTAACACTATCCTAGGGCTGATGCTAACCCTAACCCTAACCCTAACACTATCCTAGGCCTGATGCTAACCCTATCCCTAACCCTAACACTCTCCTAGGGCTGAGGCTAACCCTAACCCTAACACTATCCTAGGGCTGATGCTAACCCTAACCCTAACCCTAACACTATCCTAGGGTTGATGCTAACCCTAACCCTAACACTATCCTAGGGCTGATGCTAACCATAACCCTAACCCTAACACTATCCTAGGGCTGATGCTAACCCTAACCGTAACACTATCCTAGGGCTGATGCTAACCCTAACCCTAACCCTAACACTATCCTATGGCTGATGCTAACCCTAACCCTAACACTATCCTAGGGCTGATGCTAACACTAACCCTAACCCTAACACTATCCTAGGGCTGATGCTAACCCTAACCCTAACCCTAACACTATCCTAGAGCTGATGCTAACGCTAAACCTAACCCTACCCCTAACCCTAATGCTATCCTAGGGCTGACGCTAACGCTAACCCTAACCCTAACACTATCCTAGGGCTGATGCTAACCCTAACACTAACACTATCCTAGGGCTGATGCTAACCCTATCCCTAACCCTAACACTGTCCTAGGGCTGATGCTAACCCTAACCCTAACTCTAACACTATCCTAGGGCTGAGGCGAACCCTAACCCTAACACTATCCTACGGCTGATGCTAACCCTAACCATAACCCTAACACTATCCTAAGGCTGATGCTAACCCTAACACTAACACTATCCTAGGCCTGGTGGTAACCCTAAGCCTAACCCTAACACTATCCTAGGGCTGATGCTAACCCTAACCCTAATAATATCCTAGGGTTGATGCTAACCCTAACCCTAACCCTAACACTATCCTAGGGCTGATGCTAACCCTAACCCTAACCCTAACACTATCCTAGGGCTGATGATAACCCTAACCCTAACTCTAACACTATCCTAGGGCTGATGCTAACCCTAACCCTAACAATATCATAGGACTGATGATATCCCTAACCCTAAACCTAACACTTTCCTAGGGCTGATGCTAACCCTAACCCTAACGCTAACACTATCCTAGGGCTGATGCTAACCCTAACACTAACACTATCCTAGGGCTGATGCTAACCCAAACCCTAACCCTAACACTATCCTAGGGCTGATGCTAACACTAACCCTAACTCTAACACTATCCTAGGGCTGAGGCTAACCCTAACCCTAACACTATCCTACGGCTGATGCTAACCCTAACCCTAACCCTAACACTATCCTAAGGCTAATGCTAACCCTAACACTAACACTATCCTAGGCCTGGTGCTAACCCTAACCCTATCCCTAACACTATTCTAGGGCTGATGCTAACCCTAACCCTAATAATATCCTAGGGCTGATGCTAACCCTAACCCTAACCCTAACACTATCCTAGGGCTGATGCTAACACTAACCCTAACCCTAACACTATCCTAGGGCTGATGCTAACCCTAACCCTAACCCTAACACTGTCCTAGGGCTGATGCTAACCCTAACACTAACAATATCCTAGGCCTGATGATATCCATAACCCTAAACCGAACACTATCCTAGGGCTGATGCTAACCCTAATCCTAACCCTAACACTATCCTAGGGCTGATTCTAACCGTAACCCTAACACAATCCTAGGCCTGATGCTAACCCTAACCCTTACCCTAACACTATCCTAGGGCTGATGCTAAACCTAACCATAACCCTAACACTATCCTAGGGCTGATGCTAACCCTATCCCTTACCCTAACACTATCCTAGGGCGGATGCTAACCATAACCCTAACCCTAACACTATCCTAGGGCTAATGCTAACCCTAACACTAACACTATCCTAGGGCTGATGCTAACCCTAACCCTAACCCTAACACTATCCTAGGGCTGATGCTAACCCTAACCCTAACTCTAACACTATCTTAGGGCTGAGGCTAACCCTAACCCTAACACTATCATACGGCTGATGCTAACCCTAACCCTAACCCTAACACTATCCTTGGGCTAATGCTAACCCTAACCCTAACACTATCCTAGGCCTGATGCTAACCCTAACCCTAACCCTAACACTATCCTAGGGCTGATGCTAACCCTAACCCTAACACTATCCTAGGGCTGATGCTAACCCTAACCCTAACCCTAACACTATCCTAGGGCTGATGCTAACCCTAACACTAAGACTATCCTAGGCCTGATGCTAACCCTAACCCTAACCCTAACACTATCCTAGGGCTAATGCTAACCCTAACCCTAACACTATCCTAGGGCTGATGCTAACCCTAACCCTAACACTCTCCTAGGCCTGATGCTAACCCTAACCCTAACATTTACACTATCCTAGGGCTGATGCTAACCCTAACCCTAAACCTAACACTATCCTAGGTCTGATGCTAACCCTAAACCTAACACTATCCTAGGGCTGATGCTAACCCTAACCCTAACCTTAACACTATCCTAGGGCTGATGTTAACCCTAACCCTAATACTATCCTAGGGCTGATGCTAACCTTAACCCTAACCCTAACACTCTCGTAGGGCTGATGCTAACCATAAACCTAACACTATCCTAGGCCTGATGCTAACCCTAACCCTAACACCATCCTAGGTCTGATGCTAACTCTAAACCTAACACTATACTAGGGCTGATGCTAACCCTAACCCTAACCCTAACACTATCCTAGGGCTGATGTTAACCCTAACCCTAACACTATCCTAGGGCTGATGCTAACCCTAACCCTAACCCTAAGACTCTCCTAGGGCTGATGCTAACCCTAACCCTAACACTATCCTAGGCCTGATGCTAACCCTAACCCTAACACTATCCTAGGGCTGATGCTAACCCTAACCCTAACCCTAACACTATCCTAGGCCTGATGCTAACCCTATCCCTAACCCTAACACTCTCCTAGGGCTGAGGCTAACCCTAACCCTAACACTATCCTAGGGCTGATGCTAACCCTAACCCTAACCCTAACACTATCCTAGGGCTGAGGCTAACCCTAACCCTAACACTATCCTAGGGTTGATGCTAACCATAACCCTAACCCTAACACTATCCTAGGGCTGATGCTAACCCTAACCCTAACACTATCCTAGGGCTGATGCTAACCCTAACCCTAACCCTAACACTATCCTAGGGCTGATGCTAACACTAACCCTAACACTATCCTAGGGCTGATGCTAACCCTAACCCTAACCCTAACACTATCCTAGGGCTGATGCTAACCCTAACCCTAACACTATCCTAGGGCTGATGCTAACCCTAACCCTAACCCTAACACTATCCTAGGGCTGATGCTAACCCTAACCCTAACACTATCCTAGGGCTGATGCTAACCCTAACCCTAACCCTAACACTATCCTAAGGCTGATGCTAACCCTAACACTAACACTATCCTAGGCCTGGTGCTAACCCTAAGCCTAACCCTAACACTATCCTAGGGCTGATGCTAACCCTAACCCTAATAATATCCTAGGGTTGATGCTAACCCTAACCCTAACCCTAACACTATCCTAGGGCTAATGCTAACCCTAACCCTAACCCTAACACTATCCTAGGGCTGATGATAACCCTAACCCTAACTCTAACACTATCCTAGGGCTGATGCTAACCCAAACCCTAACAATATCATAGGCCTGATGATATCCCTAACCCTAAACCTAACACTATCCTAGGGCTGATGCTAACCCTAACCCTAACGCTAACACTATCCTAGGGCTGATGCTAACCCTAACACTAACACTATCCTAGGGCTGATGCTAACGCAAACCCTAACCCTAACACTATCCTAGGGCTGATGCTAACACTAACCCTAACTCTAACACTATCCTAGCGCTGAGGCTAACCCTAACCCTAACACTATCCTACGGCTGATGCTAACCCTAACCCTAACCCTAACACTATCCTAAGGCTAATGCTAACCCTAACACTAACACTATCCTAGGCCTGGTGCTAACCCTAACCCTATCCCTAACATTATTCTAGGGCTGATGCTAACCCTAACCCTAATAATATCCTAGGGCTGATGCTAACCCTAACCCTAACCCTAACACTATCCTAGGGCTGATGCTAACCCTAACCCTAACCCTAACACTATCCTAGGGCTGATGATAACCCTAACCCTAACTCTAACACTATCCTAGGGCTGATGCTAACCCTAACCCTAACAATATCATAGGCCTGATGATATCCCTAACCCTAAACCTAACACTATCCTAGGGCTGATGCTAACCCTAACCCTAACGCTGACACTATCCTAGGGCTGATGCTAACCCTAACACTAACACTATCCTAGGGCTGATGCTAACCCAAACCCTAACCCTAACACTATCCTAGGGCTGATGCTAACACTAACCCTAACTCTAACACTATCCTAGGGCTGAGGCTAACCCTAACCCTAACACTATCCTACGGCTGATGCTAACCCTAACCCTAACTCTAACACTATCCTAAGGCTAATGCTAACCCTAACAGTAACACTATCCTAGGACTGGTGCTAACCCTAACCCTATCCCTAACACTATTCTAGGGCTGATGCTAACCCTAAACCTAATAATATCCTAGGGCTGATGCTAACCCTAACCCTAACCCTAACACTATCCTAGAGCTGATGCTAACCCTAACCCTAACCCTAACACTATCCTAGGGCTGATGCTAACCCTAACCCTAACCCTAACACTGTCCTAGGGCTGATGCTAACCCTAACACTAACAATATCCTAGGCCTGATGATATCCATAACCCTAAACCGAACACTATCCTAGGGCTGATGCTAACCCTAATCCTAACCCTAACACTATCCTAGGGCTGATTCTAACCGTAACCCTAACACAATCCTAGGCCTGATGCTAACCCTAACCCTTACCCTAACACTATCCTAGGGCTGATGCTAAACCTACCCATAACCCTAACACTATCCTAGGGCTGATGCTAACCCTATCCCTTACCCTAACACTATCCTAGGGCGGATGCTAACCCTAACCCTAACCCTAACACTATCCTAGGGCTAATGCTAACCCTAACACTCACACTATCCTAGGGCTGATGCTAACCCTAACCCTAACCCTAACACTATCCTAGGGCTGATTCTAACCCTAACCCTAACTCTAACACTATCTTAGGGCTGAGGCTAACCCTAACCCTAACACTATCTTACGGCTGATGCTAACCCTAACCCTAACCCTAACACTATCCTAGGGCTAATGATAACCCTAACCCTAACACTATCCTAGGCCTGATGCTAACCCTAACCCTAACCCTAACACTATCCTAGGGCTGATGCTAACCCTAACCCTAACACTATCCTAGGGCTGATGCTAACCCTAACCCTAACCCTAACACTATCCTAGGGCTGATGCTAACCCTAACACTAAGACTATCCTAGGCCTGATGCTAACCCTAACCCTAACCCTAACACTATCCTAGGGCTAATGCTAACCCTAACCCTAACACTATCCTAGGGCTGATGCTAACCCTAACCCTAACACTCTCCTAGGCCTGATGGTAACCCTAACCCTAACATTTACACTATCCTAGGGCTGATGCTAACCCTAACCCTAACACTTACACTATCCTAGGTCTGATGCTAACCCTAAACCTAACACTATCCTAGGGCTGATGCTAACCCTAACCCTAACCTTAACACTATCCTAGGGCTGATGTTAACCCTAACACTAATAGTATCCTAGGGCTGATGCTAACCTTAACCCTAACCCTAACACTCTCCTAGGGCTGATTCTAACCATAACCCTAACACTATCCTAGGCCTGATGCTAACCCTAACCCTAACACCATCCTAGGTCTGATGCTAACTCTAAACCTAACACTATACTAGGGCTGATGCTAACCCTAACCCTAACCCTAACACTATCCTAGGGCTGATGTTAACCCTAACCCTAACACTATCCTAGGGCTGATGCTAACCCTAACCCTAACCCTAAGACTCTCCTAGGGCTGATGCTAACCCTAACCCTAACACTATCCTAGGCCTGATGCTAACCCTAACGCTAACACTATCCTAGGGCTGATGCTAACCCTAACCCTAACCCTAACACTATCCTAGGCCTGATGCTAACCCTATCCCTAACCCTAACACTCTCCTAGGGCTGAGGCTAACCCTAACCCTAACACTATCCTAGGGCTGATGCTAACCCTAACCCTAACCCTAACACTATCCTAGGGTTGATGCTAACCCTAACCCTAACACTATCCTAGGGCTGATGCTAACCATAACCCTAACCCTAACACTATCCTAGGGCTGATGCTAACCCTAACCGTAACACTATCCTAGGGCTGATGCTAACCATAACCCTAACCCTAACACTATCCTAGGGCTGATGCTAACCCTAACCCTAACACTATCCTAGGGCTGATGCTAACACTAACCCTAACCCTAACACTATCCTAGGGCTGATGCTAACCCTAACCCTAACCCTAACACTATCCTAGAGCTGATGCTAACGCTAAACCTAACCCTACCACTAACCCTAATGCTATCCTAGGGCTGACGCTAACGCTAACCCTAACCCTAACACTATCCTAGGGCTGATGCTAACCCTAACACTAACACTATCCTAGGGCTGATGCTAACCCTATCCCTAACCCTAACACTGTCCTAGGGCTGATGCTAACCCTAACCCTAACTCTAACACTATCCTAGGGCTGAGGCGAACCCTAACCCTAACACTATCCTACGGCTGATGCTAACCCTAACCCTAACCCTAACACTATCCTAAGGCTGATGCTAACCCTAACACTAACACTATCCTAGGCCTGGTGGTAACCCTAAGCCTAACCCTAACACTATCCTAGGGCTGGTGCTAACCCTAACCCTAATAATATCCTAGGGTTGATGCTAACCCTAACCCTAACCCTAACACTATCCTAGGGCTGATGCTAACCCTAACCCTAACAATAACACTATCCTAGGGCTGATGATAACCCTAACCCTAACTCTAACACTATCCTAGGGCTGATGCTAACCCTAACCCTAACAATATCCTAGGCCTGATGATATCCGTTACCCTAAACCGAACACTATCCTAGGGCTGATGCTAACCCTAATCCTAACCCTAACACTATCCTAGGGCTGATTCTAACCGTAACCCTAACAAAATCCTAGGCCTGATGCTAACCCTAACCCTTACCCTAACACTATCCTAGGGCTGATGCTAAACCTAACCATAACCCTAACACTATCCTAGGGCTGATGCTAACCCTATCCCTAACCCTAACACTATCCTAGGGCGGATGCTAACCCTAACCCTAACCCTAACACTATCCTAGGGCTAAAGCTAACCCTAACACTAACACTATCCTAGGGCTGATGCTAACCCTAACCCTAACCCTAACACTATCCTAGGGCTGATGCTAACCCTAACCCTAACTCTAACAATATCTTAGGGCTGAGGCTAACCCTAACACTAACACTATCCTATGGCTGATGCTAACCCTAACCATAACCCTAACACTATCCTAGGGCTAATGCTAACCCTAACCCTAACACTATCCTAGGCCTGATGCTAACCCTAACCCTAACCCTAACACTATCCTAGGGCTGATGCTAACCCTAACCCTAACCCTAACACTATCCTAGGGCTGATGCTAACCCTAACCCTAACCCTAACACTGTCCTAGGGCTGATGCTAACCCTAACACTAACAATATCCTAGGCCTGATGATATCCATAACCCTAAACCGAACACTATCCTAGGGCTGATGCTAACCCTAACCCTAACCCTAACACTATCGTAGGCCTGATGCTAACCCTAACCTTTACCCTAACACTATCCTAGGGCTGATGCTAAACCTAACCATAACCCTAACACTATCCTAGGGCTGATGCTAACCCTATCCCTAACCCTAACACTATCCTAGGGCGGATGCTAACCCTAACCCTAACCCTAACACTATCCTAGGGCTAATGCTAACCCTAACACTAACACTATCCTAGGGCTGATGCTAACCCTAACCCTAACCCTAACACTATCCTAGGGCTGATGCTAACCCTAACAATAACTCTAACACTATCTTAGGGCTGAGGCTAACCCTAACCCTAACACTATCCTACGGCTGATGCTCACCCTAACCATAACCCTAACACTATCCTAGGGCTAATGCTAACCCTAACCCTAACACTATCCTAGGCCTGAAGCTAACCCTAACCCTAACCCTAACACTATCCTAGGGCTGATGCTAACCCTAACCCTAACACTATCCTAGGGCTGATGCTAACCCTAACCCTAACCCTAACACTATCCTAGGGCTGATGCTAACCCTAACGCTAACCCTAACACTATCCTAGGGCTGATGCTAACCCTAACCCTAACACTACCCTAGGCCTGATGCTAACCCTAACCGTAACCCTAACACTATCCTAGGTCTGATGCTAACCCTAAACGTAACACTATCCTGGGGCTGATGCTAACCCTAACCCTAACCCTAACACTATCCTAGGGCTGGTGCTAACCCTAACACTAACACTATCCTAGGCCTGATGCTAACCCTAACCCTAACCCTAACACTATCCTAGGGCTAATGCTAACCCTAACCCTAACACTATCCTAGGGCTGATGCTAACCCTAACCCTAACACTCTCCTAGGCCTGATGCTAACCCTAACCCTAACACTTACACTATCCTAGGGCTGATGCTAACCCTAACACTAACCCTAACACTATCCTAGGTCTGATGCTAACCCTAACCTAACACTATCCTAAGGCTGATGCTAACCCTAACCCTAACCTTAACACTATCCTAGGGCTGATGTTAACCCTAACCCTAATACTATCCTAGGGCTGATGCTAACCTTAACCCTAACCCTAACACTCTCCTAGGGCTGATGCTAACCATAACCCTAACACTATCCTAGGCCTGATGCTAACCCTAACCCTAACACCATCCTAGGTCTGATGCTAACTCTAAACCTAACACTATACTAGGGCTGATGCTAACCCTAACCCTAACCCTAACACTATCGTAGGGCTGATGTTAACCCTAACCCTAACACTATCCTAGGGCTGATGCTAACCCTAACCCTAACCCTAACACTCTCCTAGGGCTGATGCTAACCCTAACCCTAACACTATCCTAGGCCTGATGCTAACCCTAACCCTAACACTATCCTAGGGCTGATGCTATCCCTAACCCTAACCCTAACACTATCCTAGGCCTGATGCTAACCCTATCCCTAACCATAACACTCTCCTAGGGCTGAGGCTAACCCAAACCCTAACACTATCGTAGGGCTGATGCTAACCCTAACCCTAACCCTAACACTATCCTAGGGTTGATGCTAACCCTAACCCTAACACTATCCTATGGCTGATGATAACCATAACCCTAACCCTAACACTATCCTAGGTCTGATGCTAACCCTAACCCTAACACTATCCTAGGGCTGATGCTAACCCTAACCCTAACCCTAACACTATCCTAGGGCTGATGCTAACCCTAACCCTAACACTATCCTAGGGCTGATGCTAACCCTAACCCTAACCCTAACACTATCCTAGGGCTGATGCTAACCGTAACCCTAACAGTATCCTAGGGCTGATGCTAACCCTAACCCTAACCCTAAAACTATCCTATGGCTGATGCTAACCCGAACCCTAACCCTAACACTATCCTAGAGCTGATGCTAACGCTAACCCTAACCCTAAACCTAACCCTAATGCTATCCTAGGGCTGACGCTAACCCTAACCCTAACCCTAACACTATCCTAGGGCTGATGCTAACCCTAACACTAACACTATCCTAGGGCTGATGCTAACCCTAACCCTAACCCTAACACTGTCCTAGGGCTGATGCTAACCCTAACCCTAACTCTAACACTATCCTAGGGCTGAGGCTAACCCTAACCTAACACTATCCTACGGCTGATGCTAACCCTAACCCTAACCCTAACACTATCCTAAGGCTGATGATAACCCTAACACTAACACTATCATAGGCCTGGTGCTAACCCTAAGCCTAACCCTAACACTATCCTAGGGCTGATGCTAACCCTAACCCTAATAATATCCTAGGGTTGATGCTAACCCTAACCCTAACCCTAACTCTATCCTAGGGCTGATGCTAACCCCAACCCTAACCCTAACACTATCCTAGGGCTGATGATAACCCTAACCCTAACTCTAACACTATCCTAGGGCTGATGCTAACCCTAACCCTAACAATATCCTAGGCCTGATGATATCCCTAACCGTAAACCTAACACTATCCTAGGGCTGATGCTAACCCTAACCCTAACGCTAACACTATCCTAGGGCTGATGCTAACCCTAACACTAACACTATCCTAGGGCTGATGCTAACCCAAACCCTAACCCTAACACTATCCTAGGGCTGATGCTAACACTAACCCTAACTCTAACACTATCCTAGGGCTGAGGCTAACCCTAACCCTAACACTATCCTACGGCTGATGCTAACCCTAACCCTAACCCTAACACTATCCTAAGGCTAATGCTAACCCTAACACTAACACTATCCTAGGCCTGGTGCTAACCCTAACCCTATCCCTAACACTATTCTAGGGCTGATGCTAACCCTAACCCTAATAATATCCTAGGGCTGATGCTAACCCTAACCCTAACCCTAACACTATCCTAGGGCTGATGCTAACACTAACCCTAACTCTAACACTATCCTAGGGCTGAGGCTTACCCTAACACGAACACTATCCTAGGCCTAGTGCTAACCCTAACCCTATCCCTAACACTATTCTAGGGCTGATGCTAACCCTAACCCTAATAATATCCTAGGGCTGATGCTAACCCTAACCCTAACCCTAACACTATCCTAGGGCTGATGCTAACCCTAACCCTAACCCTAACACTATCCTAGGGCTGATGCTAACCCTAACCCTAACCCTAACACTGTCCTAGGGCTGATGCTAACCCTAACACTAACAATATCCTAGGCCTGATGATATCCATAACCCTAAACCTAACACTATCCTAGGGCTGATGCTAACCCTAACCCTAACCCTAACACTATCCTAGGGCTGATTCTAACCCTAACCCTAACCCTAACACTATCCTAAGTCTGATGCTAACCCTAGCCCTCACACTATCCTAGGCCTGATGATAACCCTAACCCTAACCTTAAAACTATCCTAGGGCTGATGCTAACCCTAACGCTAACCCTAACACTATCCTAGAGCTGATGCTAACCCTAACCCTAACAATATCCTAGGAATGATGATAACCCTAACCCTAACCCTAACACTATCCTAGGGTTTATGTTAACCCTAACCCTAACACTATCCTAGGGCTGATGCTAACCCTAACACTAACACTATCCTAGGGCTGATGCTAACCCTAACCCTAACCCTAACACTATCCTAGGGCTGATGCTAACCCTAACCCTAACTCTAACACTATCTTAGGGCTGAGGCTAACCCTAACCCAAACACTATCCTACGGCTGATGCTAACCCTAACCCTAACCCTAACACTATCCTAAGGCTGATGCTAACCCTAACACTAACACTATCCTGGGCCTGGTGCTAACCCTAACCCAAACCCTAACACTATCCTAGGGCTGATGCTAACCCTAACCCTAACCCTACCACTATCCTAGGGCTGATGCTAACCCTAACCCTAACACTCTCCTAGGCCTGATGCTAACCCTAACCCTAACACTTACACTATCCTAGGGCTGATGCTAACCCTAACACTAACCCTAACACTATCCTAGGTCTGATGCTAACCCTAAACCTAACACTATCCTAGGGCTGATGCTAACCCTAACCCTAACCTTAACACTATCCTAGGGCTGATGTTAACCCTAACCCTAATACTATCCTAGGGCTGATGCTAACCTTAACCCTAACCCTAACACTCTCCTAGGGCTGATGCTAACCATAACCCTAACACTATCCTAGGCCTGATGCTAACCCTAACCCTAACACCATCCTAGGTCTGATGCTAACTCTAAACCTAACACTATACTAGGACTGATGCTAACCCTAACCCTAACCCTAACACTATCCTAGGGCTGATGTTAACCCTAACCCTAACACTATCCTAGGGCTGATGCTAACCCTAACCCTAACCCTAACACTCTCCTAGCGCTGATGCTAACCCTAACCCTAACACTATCCTAGGCCTGATGCTAACCCTAACCCTAACACTATCCTAGGGCTGATGCTAACCCTAACCCTAACCCTAACACTATCCTAGGCCTGATGCTAACCCTATCCCTAACCCTACACTCTCCTAGGGCTGAGGCTAACCCTAACCCTAACACTATCCTAGGGCTGATGCTAACCCTAACCCTAACCCTAACACTATCCTAGGGCTGATGCTAACCCTAACCCTAACCTTAACACTATCCTAGGGCTGATGTTAACCCTAACCCTAATACTATCCTAGGGCTGATGCTAACCTTAACCCTAACCCTAACACTCTCCTAGGGCTGATGCTAACCATAACCCTAACACTATCCTAGGCCTGATGCTAACCCTAACCCTAACACCATCCTAGGTCTGATGCTAACTCTAAACCTAACACTATACTAGGGCTTATGCTAACCCTAACCCTAACCCTAACTCTATCCTAGGGCTGATGTTAACCCTAACACTAACACTATCCTAGGGCTGATGCTAACCCTAACCCTAACCCTAACACTCTCCTAGGGCTGATGCTAACCCTAACCCTAACACTATCCTAGGCCTGATGCTAACCCTAACCCTAACACTATCCTAGGGCTGATGCTAACCCTAACCCTAACCCTAACACTATCCTAGGCCTGATGCTAACCCTATCCCTAACCCTACACTCTCCTAGGGCTGAGGCTAACCCTAACCCTAACACTATCCTAGGGCTGATGCTAACCCTAACCCTAACCCTAACACTATCCTAGGGTTGATGCTAACCCTAACCCTAACACTATCCTAGGGCTGATGCTAACCATAACCCTAACCCTAACACTATCCTAGGGCTGATGCTAACCCTAACCCTAACACTATCCTAGGGCTGATGCTAACCCTAACCCTAACCCTAACACTATCCTAGGGCTGATGCTAACCCTAACCCTAACACTATCCTAGGGCTGATGCTAACCCTAACCCTAACCCTAACACTATCCTAGGGCTGATGCTAACCCTAACCTTAACACTATCCTAGGGCTGATGCTAACCCTAACCCTAACAGTATCCTTGGGCTGATGCTAACCCCAACCCTAACCCTAACACTATCCTAGGGCTGATGCTAACCCTAACCCTAACCATAACACTATCCTAGGGCTGATGCTAACGCTAACCCTAACCCTAACCCTAACCCTAATGCTATCGTAGGGCTCACGCTAACCCTAACCCTAACCCTAACACTATCCTTGGGCTGATGCTAACCCTAACACTAACACTATCCTAGGGCTGATGCTAACCCTAACCCTAACCCTAACACTGTCCTAGGGCTGATGCTAACCCTAACCCTAACTCTAACACTATCCTACGGCTGATGCTAACCCTAACCCTAACCCTAACACTATCCTAAGGCTGATGCTAACCCTAACACTAACACTATCCTAGGCCTGGTGCTAACCCTAAGCCTAACCCTAACACTATCCTAGGGCTGATGCTAACCCTAACCCTAATAATATCCTAGGGTTGATGCTAACCCTAACCCTAACCCTAACACTATCCTAGGGCTGATGCTAACCCTAACCCTAACCCTAACACTATCCTAGGGCTGATGATAACCCTAACCCTAACTCTAACACTATCCTAGGGCTGATGCTAACCCTAACCCTAACAATATCCTAGGCCTGATGATATCCCTAACCCTAAACCTAACACTATCCTAGGGCTGATGCTAACCCTAACCCTAACGCTAACACTATCCTAGGGCTGATGCTAACCCTAACACTAACACTATCCTAGGGCTGATGCTAACCCAAACCCTAACCCTAACACTATCCTAGGGCTGATGCTAACACTAAACCTAACTCTAACACTATCCTAGGGCTGAGGCTAACCCTAACCCTAACACTATCCTACGGCTGATGCTAACCCTAACCCTAACCCTAACACTATCCTAAGGCTAATGCTAACCCTAACACTAACACTATCCTAGGCCTGGTGCTAACCCTAACCCTATCCCTAACACTATTCTAGGGCTGATGCTAACCCTAACCCTAATAATATCCTAGGGCTGATGCTAACCCTAACCCTAACACTATCCTAGGGCTGATGCTAACCCTAACCCTAACCCTAACACTATCCTAGGGCTGATGCTAACCCTAACCCTAACCCTAACACTGTCCTAGGGCTGATGCTAACCCTAACACTAACAATATCCTAGGCCTGATGATATCCATAACCCTAAACCTAACACTATCCTAGGGCTGATGCTAACCCTAACCCTAACCCTAACACTATCCTAGGGCTGATTCTAACCCTAACCCTAACCCTAACACTATCCTAAGTCTGATGCTAACCCTAGCCCTCACACTATCCTAGGCCTGATGATAACCCTGACCCTAACCTTAACACTATCCTAGGGCTGATGCTAACCCTAACCCTAACCCTAACACTATCCTAGAGCTGATGCTAACCCTAACCCTAACAATATCCTAGGAATGATGATAACCCTAACCCTAACCCTAACACTATCCTAGGGTTTATGTTAACCCTAACCCTAACACTATCCTAGGGCTGATGCTAACCCTAACACTAACACTATCCTAGGGCTGATGCTAACCCTAACCGTAACCCTAACACTATCCTAGGGCTGATGCTAACCCTAACCCTAACTCTAACACTATCTTAGGGCTGAGGCTAACCCTAACCCAAACACTATAATACGGCTGATGCTAACCATAACCCTAACCCTAACACTATCCTAAGGCTGATGCTAACCCTAACACTAACACTATCCTGGGCCTGGTGCTAACCCTAACCCTAACCCTAACACTATCCTAGGGCTGATGCTAACCTTAACCCTAACCCTAACACTATCCTAGGGCTGATGCTAACCCTAACCCTAACACTCTCCTAGGCCTGATGCTAACCCTAACCCTAACACTTACACTATCCTAGGGCTGATGCTAACCCTAACCCTAACCCTAACACTATCCTAGGTCTGATGCTAACCCTAAACCTAACACTATCCTAGGGCTGATGCTAACCCTAACCCTAACCTTAACACTATCCTAGGGCTGATGTTAACCCTAACCCTAATACTATCCTAGGGTTGATGCTAACCTTAACCCTAACCCTAACACTCTCCTAGGGCTGATGCTAACCATAACCCTAACACTATCCTAGGCCTGATGCTAACCCTAACCCTAACACCATCCTAGGTCTGATGCTAACTCTAAACCTAACACTATACTAGGGCTGATGCTAACCCTAACCCTAACCCTAACACTATCCTAGGGCTGATGTTAACCCTAACACTAACACTATCCTAGGGCTGATGCTAACCCTAACCGTAACCCTAACACTCTCCTAGGGCTGATGCTAACCCTAACCCTAACACTATCCTAGGCCTGATGCTAACCCTAACCCTAACACTATCCTAGGGCTGATGCTAACCCTAACCCTAACCCTAACACTATCCTAGGCCTGATGCTAACCCTATCCCTAACCCTAACACTCTCCTAGGGCTGAGGCTAACCCTAACCCTAACACTATCCTAGGGCTGATGCTAACCCTAACCCTAACCCTAACACTATCCTAGGGTTGATGCTAACCCTAACTCTAACACTATCCTAGGGCTGATGCTAACCGTAACCCTAACCCTTACACTATCCTAGGGCTGATGCTAACCCTAACCCTAACACTATCCTAGGGCTGATGCTAACCCTAACCCTAACCATAACACTATCCTAGGGCAGATGCTAACCCTAACCCTAACACTATCCTAGGGCTGATGCTAACCCTAACCCTAACCCTAACACTATCCTAGGGCTGATGCTAACCCTAACCCTAACAGTATCCTAGGGCTGATGCTAACCCTAACCCTAACCCTAACACTATCCTAGGGCTGATGCTAACCCAAACCCTAACCCTAACACTATCCTAGAGCTGATGCTAACGCTAAACCTAACCCTAACCCTAACCCTAATGCTATCCTAGGGCTGACGCTAACCCTAACCCTAACCCTAACACTATCCTAGGGCTGATGCTAACCCTAACACTAACACTATCCTAGGGCTGATGCTAACCCTAACCCTAACCCTAACACTGTCCTAGGGCTGATGCTAACCCTAACCCTAACTCTAACACTATCCGAGGGCTGAGGCTAACCCTAACCCTAACACTATCCTACGGCTGATGCTAACCCTAACCCTAACCCTAACACTATCCTAAGGCTGATGCTAACCCTAACACTAACACTATCGTAGGCGTGGTACTAACCCTAAGCCTAACCCTAACACTATCCTAGGGCTGATGCTAACCCTAACCCTAATAATATCCTAGGGTTGATGCTAACCCTAACCCTAACCCTAACACTATCCTAGGGCTGATGCTAACCCTAACCCTAACCCTAACACTATCCTAGGGCTGATGATAACCCTAACCCTAACTCTAACACTATCCTAGGGCTGATACTAACCCTAACCCTAACAATATCATAGGCCTGATGATATCCGTAACCCTAAACCTAACACTATCCTAGGGCTGATGCTAACCCTAACCCTAACGCTAACACTATCCTAGGGCTGATGCTAACCCTAACACTAACACTATCCTAGGGCTGATGCTAACCCAAACCCTAACCCTAACACTATCCTAGGGCTGATGCTAACACTAACCCTAACTCTAACACTATCCTAGGGCTGAGGCTAACCCTAACCCTAACACTATCCTACGGCTGATGCTAACCCTAACCCTAACCCTAACACTATCCTAAGGCTAATGCTAACCCTAACACTAACACTATCCTAGGCCTGGTGCTAACCCTAACCCTCTCCCTAACACTATTCTAGGGCTGATGCTAACCCTAACCCTAATAATATCCTAGGGCTGATGCTAACCCTAACCCTAACCCTAACACTGTCCTAGGGCTGATGCTAACCCTAACCCTAACCCTAACACTATCCTAGGGCTGATGCTAACCCTAACCCTAACCCTAACACTGTCCTAGGGCTGATGCTAACCCTAACACTAACAATATCCTAGGCCTGATGATATCCATAACCCTAAACCGAACACTATCCTAGGGCTGATGCTAACCCTAATCCTAACCCTAACACTATCCTAGGGCTGATGCTAACCCTAACCCTAACCCTAACGCTGTCCTAGGGCTGATGCTAACCCTAACCCTTACCCTAACACTATCCTAGGGCTGATGCTAAACATAACCATAACCCTAACACTATCCTAGGGCTGATGCTAACCCTATCCCTTACCCTAACACTATCCTAGGGCGGATGCTAACCCTAACCCTAACCCTAACACTATCCTAGGGCTAATGCTAGCCCTAACACTAACACTATCCTAGGGCTGATGCTAACCCTAACCCTAACCCTAACACTATCCTAGGGCTGATGCTAACCCTAACCCTAACTCTAACACTATCTTAGGGCTGAGGCTAACCCTAACCCTAACACTATCCTACGGCTGATGCTAACCCTAACCCTAACCCTAACACTATCCTAGGACTAATGCTAACCCTAACCCTAACACTATCCTAGGCCTGATGCTAACCCTAACCCTAACCCTAACACTATCCTAGGTCTGATGCTAACCCTAACCCTAACACTATCCTAGGGCTGATGCTAACCCTAAACCTAACCCTAACACTATCCTAGGGCTGATGCTAACCCTAACACTAACACTATCCTAGGCCTGATGCTAACCCTAACCCTAACCCTAACACTATCCTAGGGCTAATGCTAACCCTAACCCTAACACTATCCTAGGGCTGATGCTAACCCTAACCCTAACACTCTCCTAGGCCTGATGCTAACCCTAACCCTAACATTTACACTATCCTAGGGCTGATGCTAACCCTAACCCTAACCCTAACACTATCCTAGGTCTGATGCTAACCCTAAACCTAACACTATCCTAGGGCTGATGCTAACCCTAACCCTAACCTTAACACTATCCTAGGGCTGATGTTAACCCTAACCCTAATACTATCCTAGGGCTGATGCTAACCTTAACCCTAACCCTAACACTCTCCTAGGGCTGATGCTAACCATAACCCTAACACTATCCTAGGCCTGATGCTAACCCTAACCCTAACACCATCCTAGGTCTGATGCTAACTCTAAACCTAACACTATACTAGGGCTGATGCTAACCCTAACCCTAACCCTAACACTATCCTAGGGCTGATGTTAACCCTAACCCTAACACTATCCTAGGGCTGATGCTAACCCTAACCCTAACCCTAAGACTCTCCTAGGGCTGATGCTAACCCTAACCCTAACACTATCCTAGGCCTGATGCTAACCCTAACCCTAACACTATCCTAGGGCTGATGCTAACCCTAACCCTAACCCTAACACTATCCTAGGGCTGATGCTAACCATAACCCTAACCCTAACACTATCCTAGGGCTGATGCTAACCCTAACCCTAACACTATCCTAGGGCTGATGCTAACCCTAACCCTAACCCTAACACTATCCTAGGGCTGATGCTAACCCTAACCCTAACACTATCCTAGGGCTGATGCTAACCCTAACCCTAACCCTATCACTATCCTAGGGCTGAAGCTAACCCTAACCCTAACAGTATCCTAGGGCTGATGCTAACCCTAACCCTAACCCTAACACTGTCCTAGGGCTGATGCTAACCAAAACACTAACAATATCCTAGGCCTGATGATATCCATAACCCTAAACCGAACACTATCCTAGGGCTGATGCTTACCCTAATCCTAACCCTAACACTATCCTAGGGCTGATTCTAACCGTAACCCTAACACAATCCTAGGCCTGATGCTTACCCTAACCCTTACCCTAACACTATCCTAGGGCTGATGCTAAACCTAACCATAACCCTAACACTATCCTAGGGCTGATGCTAACCCTAACCCTAACCCTAACACTATCCTAGGGCTGATGCTAACCCTAACCCTAACACTCTCCTAGGCCTGATGCTAACCCTAACCCTAACATTTACACTATCCTAGGGCTGATGCTAACCCTAACCCTAACCCTAACACTATCCTAGGTCTGATGCTAACCCTAAACCTAACACTATCCTAGGGCTGATGCTAACCCTAACCCTAACCTTAACAGTATCCTAGGGCTGATGTTAACCCTAACCCTAATACTATCCTAGGGCTGATGCTAACCTTAACTCTAACCCTAACACTCTCCTAGGGCTGATGCTAACCATAACCCTAACACTATCCTAGGGCTGATGCTAACCCTAACCCTAACACTATCCTAGGGCTGATGCTAACCCTAACCCTAACCCTATCACTATCCTAGGGCTGAAGCTAACCCTAACCCTAACAGTATCCTAGGGCTGATGCTAACCCTAACCCTAACCCTAACACTGTCCTAGGGCTGATGCTAACCAAAACACTAACAATATCCTAGGCCTGATGATATCCATAACCCTAAACCGAACACTATCCTAGGGCTGATGCTTACCCTAATCCTAACCCTAACACTATCCTAGGGCTGATTCTAACCGTAACCCTAACACAATCCTAGGCCTGATGCTTACCCTAACCCTTACCCTAACACTATCCTAGGGCTGATGCTAAACCTAACCATAACCCTAACACTATCCTAGGGCTGATGCTAACCCTAACCCTAACCCTAACACTATCCTAGGGCTGATGCTAACCCTAACCCTAACACTCTCCTAGGCCTGATGCTAACCCTAACCCTAACATTTACACTATCCTAGGGCTGATGCTAACCCTAACCCTAACCCTAACACTATCCTAGGTCTGATGCTAACCCTAAACCTAACACTATCCTAGGGCTGATGCTAACCCTAACCCTAACCTTAACAGTATCCTAGGGCTGATGTTAACCCTAACCCTAATACTATCCTAGGGCTGATGCTAACCTTAACCCTAACCCTAACACTCTCCTAGGGCTGATCCTAACCATAACCCTAACACTATCCTAGGCCTGATGCTAACCCTAACCCTAACACCATCCTAGGTCTGATGCTAACTCTAAACCTAAAACTATACTAGGGCTGATGCTAACCCTAACCCTAACCCTAACACTATCCTAGGGCTGATGTTAACCCTAACCCTAACACTATCCTAGGGCTGATGCTAACCCTAACCCTAACCCTAAGACTCTCCTAGGGCTGATGCTAACCCTAACCCTAACACTATCCTAGGCCTGATGCTAACCCTAACCCTAACACTATCCTAGGGCTGATGCTAACCCTAACCCTAACCCTAACACTATCCTAGGCCTGATGCTAACCCTATCCCTAACCCTAACACTCTCCTAGGGCTGAGGCTAACCCTAACCCTAACACTATCCTAGGGCTGATGCTAACCCTAACCCTAACCCTAACACTATCCTAGGGTTGATGCTAACCCTAACCTTAACACTATCCTAGGGCTGATGCTAACCATAACCCTAACCCTAACACTATCCTAGGGCTGATGCTAACCCTAACCCTAACCCTAACACTATCCTAGGGCTGATGCTAACCCTAACCCTAACACTATCCTAGGGCTGATGCTAACCCTAACCCTAACCCTATCACTATCCTAGGGCTGATGCTAACCCTAACCCTAACAGTATCCTAGGGCTGATGCTAACCCTAACCCTAACCCTAACACTGTCCTAGTGCTGATGCTAACCCTAACACTAAAAATATCCTAGGCCTGATGATATCCATAACCCTAAACCGAACACTATCCTAGGGCTGATGCTAACCCTAATCCTAACCCTAACACTATCCTAGGGCTGATTCTAACCGTAACCCTAACACAATCCTAGGCCTGATGCTAACCCTAGCCCTTACCCTAACACTATCCTAGGGCTGATGCTAAGCCTAACCATAACACTAACACTATCCTAGGGCTGATGCTAACCCTAACCCTAACCCTAACACTATCCTAAGGCTGATGCTAACCCTAACACTAACACTATCGTAGGCCTGGTGCTAACCCTAAGCCTAACCCTAACACTATCCTAGGGCTGATGCTAACCCTAACCCTAATAATATCCTAGGGTTGATGCTAACCCTAACCCTAACACTAACACTATCCTAGGGCTGATGCTAACCCTAACCCTAACCCTAACACTATCCTAGGGCTGATGATAACCCTAACCCTAACTCTAACACTATCCTAGGGCTGATGCTAACCCTAACCCTAACAATATCACAGGCCTGATGATATCCCTAACCCTAAACCTAACACTATCCTAGGGCTGATGCTAACCCTAACCCTAACGCTAACACTATCCTAGGGCTGATTCTAACCCTAACACTAACACTATCCTAGGGCTGATGCTAACCCAAACCCTAACCCTAACACTATCCTAGGGCTGATGCTAACACTAACCCTAACTCTAACACTATCCTAGGGCTGAGGCTAACCCTAACCCTAACACTATCCTACGGCTGATGCTAACCCTAACCCTAACCCTAACACTATCCTAAGGCTAATGCTAACCCTAACACTAACACTATCCTAGGCCTGGTGCTAACCCTAACCCTATCCCTAACACTATTCTAGGGCTGATGCTAACCCTAACCCTAATAATATCCTAGGGCTGATGCTAACCCTAACCCTAACCCTAACACTATCCTAGGGCTGATGCTAACCCTAACCCTAACCCTAACACTATCCTAGGGCTGATGCTAACCCTAACCCTAACCCTAACACTGTCCTAGGGCTGATGCTAACCCTAACACTAACAATATCCTCGGCCTGATGATATCCATAACCCTAAACCGAACAATATCCTAGGGCTGATGCTAACCCTAATCCTAACCCTAACACTATCCTAGGGCTGATTCTAACCGTAACCCTAACACAATCCTAGGCCTGATGCTAACCCTAACCCTTACCCTAACACTATCCTAGGGCTGATGCTAAACCTAACCATAACCCTAACACTATCCTAGGGCTGATGCTAACCCTATCCCTAACCCTAACACTATCCTAGGGCGGATGCTAACACTAACCCTAACCCTAACACTATCCTAGGGCTAAAGCTAACCCTAACACTAACACTATCCTAGGGCTGATGCTAACCCTAACCCTAACCCTAACACTATCCTAGGGCTGATGCTAACCCTAACCCTAACTCTAACAATATCTTAGGGCTGAGGCTAACCCTAACCCTAACACTATCCTACGGCTGATGCTAACCCTAACCATAACCCTAACACTATCCTAGGGCTAATGCTAACCCTAACCCTAACACTATCCTAGGCCTGATGCTAACCCTAACCCTAACCCTAACACTATCCTAGGGCTGATGCTAACCCTAACACTAACACCATCCTAGGGCTGATGCTAACCCTAACCCTAACCCTAACACTCTCCTAGGGCTGATGCTAACCCTAACCCTAACATTATCCTAGGCCTGATGCTAACCCTAACCCTAACACTATCCTAGGGCTGATGCTAACCCTAATCCTAACCCTAACACTATCCTAGGGCTGATTCTAACCGTAACCCTAACACAATCCTAGGCCTGATGCTAACCCTAACCCTTACCCTAACACTATCCTAGGGCTGATGCTAAACCTAACCATAACCCTAACACTATCCTAGGGCTGATGCTAACCCTATACCTAACACTAACACTATCCTAGGGCGGATGCTAACCCTAACCCTAACCCTAACACTATCCTAGGGCTAAAGCTAACTCTAACACTAACACTATCCTAGGGCTGATGCTAACCCTAACCCTAACCCTAACACTATCCTAGGGCTGATGCTAACCCTAACCCTAACTCTAACAATATCTTAGGGCTGAGGCTAACCCTAAACCTAACACTATCCTACGGCTGATGCTAACCCTAACCAAAACCCTAACACTATCCTAGGGCTAATGCTAACCCTAACCCTAACACTATCGTAGGCCTGATGCTAACCCTAACCCTAACCCTAACACTATCCTAGGGCTGATGCTAACCCTAACACTAACACTATCCTAGGGCTGATGCTAACCCTAACCCTAACCCTAACACTCTCCTAGGGCTGATGCTAACCCTAACCCTAACATTATCCTAGGCCTGATGCTAACCCTAACCCTAACACTATCCTAGGGCTGATGCTAACCCTAACCCTAACCCTAACACTATCCTAGGGCTGATGCTAAACCTAACACTAACACTATCCTAGGGCTGATGCTAACCCTAACCGTAACACTTACACTATCCTAGGGCTAATGCTAACCCTAACCCTAACACTATCCTAGGGCTGATGCTAACCCTAAACCTAACACTCTCCTAGGCCTGATGCTAACCCTAACCCTAACATTTACACTATCCTAGGGCTGATGCTAACCCTAACCCTAACCCTAACACTATCCTAGGTCTGATGCTAACCCTAAACCTAACACTATCCTAGGGCTGATGCTAACCCTAACCCTAACCTTAACACTATCCTAGGGCTGATGTTAACCCTAACCCTAATACTATCCTAGGGCTGATGCTAACCTTAACCCTAACCCTAACACTCTCCTAGGGCTGATGCTAACCATAACCCTAACACTATCCTAGGCCTGATGCTAACCCTAACCCTAACACCATCCTAGGTTTGATGCTAACTCTAAACCTAACACTATACTAGGGCTGATGCTAACCCTAATCCTAATCCTAACACTATCCTAGGGCTGATGTTACCCCTATCCCTAACACTATCCTAGGGCTGATGCTAACCCTAACCCTAACCCTAAGACTCTCCTAGGGCTGATGCTAACCCTAACCCTAACACTATCCTAGGCCTGATGCTAACCCTAACCCTAACACTATCCTAGGGCTGATGCTAACCCTAACCCTAACCCTAACACTATCCTAGGCCTGATGCTAACCCTATCCCTAACCCTAACACTCTCCTAGGGCTCAGGCTAACCCTAACCCTAACACTATCCTAGGGCTGATGCTAACCCTAACCCAAACCCTAACACTATCCTAGGGTTGATACTAACCCTAACCCTAACACTATCCTAGGGCTGATGCTAACCATAACCCTAACCCTAACACTATCCTAGGGCTGATGCTAACCCTAACCCTAACACTATCCTAGGGCTGATGCTGACCCTAACCCTAACCCTAACACTATCCTAGGGCTGATGCTAACCCTAACCCTAACACTATCCTAGGGCTGATGCTAACCCTAACCCTAACCCTAACACTATCCTAGGTCTGATGCTAACCCTAAACCTAACACTATCCTAGGGCTGATGCTAACCCTAATCCTAACCCTAACACTATCCTAGGGCTGATTCTAACCGTAACCATAACACAATCCTAGGCCTGATGCTAACCCTAACCCTTACCCTAACACTATCCTAGGGCTGATGCTAAACCTAACCAAAACCCTAACACTATCCTAGGGCTGATGCTAACCCTATCCCTAACCCTAACACTATCCTAGGGCGGATGCTAACCCTAACCCTAACCCTAACACTATCCTAGGGCTAATGCTAACCCTAACACTAACACTATCCTAGTGCTGATGCTAACCCTAACCCTAACCCTAACACTATCCTAGGGCTGATGCTAACCCTAACCCTAACTCTAACACTATCTTAGGGCTGAGGCTAACCCTAACCCTAACACTATCCTACGGCTGATGCTAACCCTAACCATAACCCTAACACTATCCTAGGGCTAATGCTAACCCTAACCCTAACACTATCGTAGGCCTGATGCTAACCCTAACCCTAACCCTAACACTATCCTAGGGCTGATGCTAACCCTAACACTAACACTATCCTAGGGCTGATGCTAACCCTAACCCTAACCCTAACACTCTCCTAGGGCTGATGCTAACCCTAACCCTAACACTATCCTAGGCCTGATGCTAACCCTAACCCTAACACTATCCTAGGGCTGATGCTAACCCTAACCCTAACACTAACACTATCCTAGGCCTGATGCTAACCCTATCCCTAACCGTACACTCTCCTAGTGCTGAGGCTAACCCTAACCCTAACACTATCCTACGGGTGATGCTAACCCTAACCCTAACCCTAACACTATCCTAGGGTTGATGCTAACCCTAACCCTAACACTATCCTAGGGCTGATGCTAACTATAACCCTAACCCTAACACTATCCTAGGGCTGATGCTAACCCTAACCCTAACACTATCCTAGGGCTGATGATAACCCTAACCCTAACCCTAACACTATCCTAGGGCTGATGCTAACCCTAACCCTAACAGTATCCTAGGGCTGATGCTAACCCTAACCCTAACCCTAACACTATCCTAGGGCTGATGCTAACCCTAACCCTAACAGTATCCTAGGGCTGATGCTAACCCTAACCCTAACCCTAACACTATCCTAGGGCTGATGCTAACCCTAACCCTAACCCTAACACTATCCTAGAGCTGATGCTAACGCTAACCCTAACCCTAACCCTACCGCTAATGCTATCCTAGGGCTGACGCTAACCCTAACCCTAACCCTAACACTATCCTAGGGCTGATGCTAACCCTAACACTAACACTATCCTAGGGCTGAAGCTAACCCTAACCCTAACCCTAACACTGTCCTAGGGCTGATGCTAACCCTAACCCTAACTCTAACACTATCCTAGGGCTGAGGCTAACCCTAACCCTAACACTATCCTACGGCTGATGCTAACCCTAACCCTAACCCTAACACTATCCTAAGGCTGATGCTAACCCTAACACTAACACTATCCTAGGCCTGGTGCTAACCCTAAGCCTAACCCTAACACTATCCTAGGGCTGATGCTAACCCTAACCCTAATAATATCCTAGGGTTGATGCTAACCCTAACCCTAACCATAACACTATCCTAGGGCTGATGCTAACCCTAACCGTAACCCTAACACTATCCTAGGGCTGATGCTAACCCTAACCCTAACAATATCCTAGGCCTGATGATATCCCTAACCCTAAACCTAACACTATCCTAGGGCTGATGATAACCCTAACCCTAAAGCTAACACTATCCTAGGGCTGATGCTAACCCTAACACTAACACTATCCTAGGGCTGATGCTAACCCAAACAATAACCCTAACACTATCCTAGGGCTGATGCTAACACTAACCCTAACTCTAACACTATCCTAGGGCTGAGGCTAACCCTAACCCTAACACTATCCTACGGCTGATGCTAACCCTAACCCTAACCCTAACACTATCCTAAGGCTAATGCTAACCCTAACACTAACACTATCCTAGGCCTGGTGCTAACCCTAACCCTATCCCTAACACTATTCTAGGGCTGATGCTAACCCTAACCCTAATAATATCCTAGGGCTGATGCTAACCCAAACCCTAACCCTAACACTATCCTACGGCTGATGCTAACACTAACCCTAACTCTAACACTATCCTAGGGCTGAGGCTAACCCTAGAACTAACACTATCCTAGGCCTGGTGCTAACCCTAACCCTATCCCTAACACTATTCTAGGGCTGATGCTAACCCTAACCCTAATAATATCCTAGGGCTGATGCTAACCCTAACCCTAACCCTAACACTATCCTAGGGCTGATGCTAACCCTAACCCTAACCCTAACACTATCCTAGGGCTGATGCTAACCCTAACCCTAACCCTAACACTGTCCAAGGGCTGATGCTAACCGTAACACTAACAATATCCTAGGCCTGATGATATCCATAACCCTAAACCTAACACTATCCTAGGGCTGATGCTAACCCTAACCCTAACCCTAACACTATCCTAGGGCTGATTCTAACCCTAACCCTAACCCTAACACTATCCTAAGTCTGATGCTAACCCTAGCCCTCACACTATCCTAGGCCTGATGATAACCCTAACCCTAACCTTAACACTATCCTAGGGCTGATGCTAACCCTAACCCTAACCCTAACACTATCCTAGAGCTGATGTTAACCGTAACCCTATCCCTAACACTATCCAAGGGCTGATGCTAACCCTAACCCTAACGCTAACACTATCCTAGGGTTGATGCTAACCCTACCCCTAACACTATCCTAGGGCTGATGTTAACCCTAACCCTAACCCTAACACTATCCTAGGGCTGATGCTAACCCTAACCCTAACACTATCCTAGGGCTGATGCTAACCCTAACCCTAACCCTAACACTATCCTAGGGCTGATGCTAACCCTAACCCTAACACTATCCTAGGGCTGATGCTAACCCTAACCCTAACCCTAACACTATCCTAGGGCTGATGCTAACCCTAACCCTAACCATAACACTATCCTAGAGCTGATGCTAACGCTAAACCTAACCCTAACCCTAACCCTAATGCTATCCTAGGGCTGACGCTAACCCTAACCCTAACCCTAACACTATCCTAGGGCTGATGCTAACCCTAACACTAACACTATCCTAGGGCTGATGCTAACCCTAACCCTAACCCGAACACTGTCCTAGGGCTGATGCTAACTCTAACCCTAACTCTAACACTATCCTAGGGCTGAGGCTAACCCTAACCCTAACACTATCCTACGGCTGATGCTAACCCTAACCCTAACCCTAACACTATCCTAAGGCTGATGCTAACCCTAACACTAACACTATCCTAGGCCTGGTGCTAACCCTAAGCCTAACCCTAACACTATCCTAGGGCTGATGCTAACCCTAACCCTAATAATATCCTAGGGTTGATGCTAACCCTAACCCTAACCCTAACACTATCCTAGGGCTGATGCTAACCCTAACCCTAACCCTAACACTATCCTAGGGCTGATGATAACCCTAACCCTAACTCTAACACTATCCTAGGGCTGATGCTAACCCTAACCCTAACAATATCATAGGCCTGATGATATCCCTAACCCTAAACCTAACACTATCCTAGGGCTGATGCTAACCCTAACCCTAACGCTAACACTATCCTAGGGCTGATGCTAACCCTAACACTAACACTATCCTAGGGCTGATGCTAACCCTAACCCTAACCCTAACACTATCCTAGGGCTGATGCTAACCCTAACACTAAGACTATCCTAGGCCTGATGCTAACCCTAACACTAACCCTAACACTATCCTAGGGCTAATGCTAACCCTAACCCTAACACTATCCTAGGGCTGATGCTAACCCTAACCCTAACACTCTCCTAGGCCTGATGCTAACCCTAACCCTAACATTTACACTATCCTAGGGCTGATGCTAACCCTAACCCTAACCCTAACACTATCCTAGGTCTGATGCTAACCCTAAACCTAACACTATCCTAGGGCTGATGCTAACCCTAACCCTAACCTTAACAATATCCTAGGGCTGATGTTAACCCTAACCCTAATACTATCCTAGGGCTGATGCTAACCTTAACCCTAACCCTAACACTCTCCTAGGGCTGATGCTAACCATAACCCTAACACTATCCTAGGCCTGATGCTAACCCTAACACTAACACCATCCTAGGTCTGATGCTAACTCTAAACCTAACACTATACTAGGGCTGATGCTAACCCTAACCCTAACCCTAACACTATCCTAGGGCTGATGTTAACCCTAACCCTAACACTATCCTAGGGCTGAAGCTAACCCTAACCCTAACCCTAAGACTCTCCTAGGGCTGATGCTAACCCTAACCCTAACACTATCCTAGGCCTGATGCTAACCCTACCCTAACACTATCCTAGGGCTGATGCTAACCCTAACCCTAACCCTAACACTATCCTAGGCCTGATGCTAACCCTATCCCTAACCGTAACACTCTCCTAGGGCTGAGGCTAACCCTAACCCTAACACTATCCTAGGGCTGATGCTAACCGTAACCCTAACCCTAACACTATCCTAGGGTTGATGCTAACCCTAACCCTAACACTATCCTAGGGCTGATGCTAACCATAACCCTAACCCTAACGCTATCCTAGGGCTGATGCTAACCCTAACCCTAACACTATCCTAGGGCTGATGCTAACCCTAACCCTAACCCTAACACTATCCTAGGGCTGATGCTAACCCTAACCCTAACACAATCCTAGGGCTGATGTTAACCCTAAACCTAACAGTAACACTATCCTAGGGCTGATGCGAACCCTAACCCTAACACTATCCTAGGGCTGATGCTAACCCTAACCCTAACCCTAACACTATCCTAGGGCTGATTCTAACCCTAACCCTAACACTATCCTAGGGCTGATGCTAACCCTAACCCTAACCCTAACACTATCCTAGGGCTGATGCTAACCCTAACCCTAACCCTAACACTATCCTAGAGCTGATGCTAACGCTAAACCTAACCCTACCCCTAACCCTAATGCTATCCTAGGGCTGACGCTAACCCTAACCCTAACCCTAACACTATCCTAGGGCTGATGCTAACCCTAACACTAACACTATCCTACGGCTGATGCTAACCCTAACCCTAACCCTAACACTGTCCTAGGGCTGATGCTAACCCTAACCCTAACTCTAACACTATCCTAGGGCTGAGGCTAACCCTAACCCTAACACTATCCTACGGCTGATGCTAACCCTAACCCTAACCCTTACACTATCCTAAGGCTGATGCTAACCCTAACACTAACACTATCCTAGGCCTGGTGCTAACCCTAAGCCTAACCCTAACACTATCCTAGGGCTGATGCTAACCCTAACCCTAACAATATCATAGGCCTGATGATATCCCTAACCCTAAACCTAACACTATCCTAGGGCTGATGCTAACCCTAACCCTAACGCTAACACTATCCTAGGGCTGATGCTAACCCTAACACTAACACTATCCTAGGGCTGATGCTAACGCAAACCCTAACCCTAACACTATCCTAGGGCTGATGCTAACACTAACCCTAACTCTAACACTATCCTAGCGCTGAGGCTAACCCTAACCCTAACACCATCCTACGGCTGATGCTAACCCTAACCCTAACCCTAACACTATCCTAAGGCTAATGCTAACCCTAACACTAACAGTATCCTAGGCCTGGTGCTAACCCTAACCCTATCCCTAACACTATTCTAGGGCTGATGCTAACCCTAACCCTCATAATATCCTAGGGCTGATGCTAACCCTAACCCTAACCCTAACACTATCCTAGGGCTGATGCTAACCCTAACCCTAACCCTAACACTATCCTAGGGCTGATGATAACCCTAACCCTAACTCTAACACTATCCTAGGGCTGATGCTAACCCTAACCCTAACAATATCATAGGCCTGATGATATCCCTAACCCTAAACCTAACACTATCCTAGGGCTGATGCTAACCCTAACCCTAACGCTGACACTATCCTAGGGCTGATGCTAACCCTAACACTAACACTATCCTAGGGCTGATGCTAACCCAAACCCTAACCCTAACACTATCCTAGGGCTGATGCTAACACTAACCCTAACTCTAACACTATCCTAGGGCTGAGGCTAACCCTAACCCTAACAGTATCCTACGGCTGATGCTAACCCTAACCCTACCTCTAACACTATCCTAAGGCTAATGCTAACCCTAACACTAACACTATCCTAGGCCTGGTGCTAACCCTAACCCTATCCCTAACACTATTCTAGGGCTGATGCTAACCCTAACCCTAATAATATCCTAGGGCTGATGCTAACCCTAACCCTAACCCTAACACTATCCTAGGGCTGATGCTAACCCAAACCCTAACCGTAACACTATCCTAGAGCTGATGCTAACCCTAACCCTAACCCTAACACTGTCCTAGGGCTGATGCTAACCCTAACACTAACAATATCCTAGGCCTGATGATATCCATAACCCTAAACCGAACACTATCCTAGGGCTGATGCTAACCCTAATCCTAACCCTAACACTATCCTAGGGCTGATTCTAACCGTAACCCTAACACAATCCTAGGCCTGATGCTAACCCTAACCCTTACCCTAACACTATCCTAGGGCTGATGCTAAACCTAACCATAACCCTAACACTATCCTAGGGCTGATGCTAACCCTAACCCTAACCCTAACACTATCCTAGGGCTGATGCTAACCCTAACCCTAACTCTAACACTATCTTAGGGCTGAGGCTAACCCTAACCCTAACACTATCCAACGGCTGATGCTAACCCTAACCCTAACCCTAACACTATCCTAGGGCTAATGCTAACCCTAACCCTAACACTATCCTAGGCCTGATGCTAACCCTAACCCTAACCCTAACACTATCCTAGGGCTGATGCTAACCCTAACCCTAACACTATCCTAGGGCTGATGCTAACCCTAACCCTAACCCTAACACTATCCTAGGGCTGATGCTAACCCTAACCCTAACACTCTCCTAGGCCTGATGCTAACCCTAACCCTAACATTTACACTATCCTAGGGCTGATGCTAACCCTAACCCCAACCCTAACACTATCCTAGGTCTGATGCTAACCCTAAACCTAACACTATCCTAGGGCTGATGCTAACCCTAACCCTAACCTTAACACTATCCTAGGGCTGATGTTAACCCTAACCCTAATACTATCCTAGGGCTGATGCTAACCTTAACCCTAACCCTAACACTCTCCTAGGGCTGATGCTAACCATAACCCTAACACTATCCTAGGCCTGATGCTAACCCTAACCCTAACACCATCCTAGGTCTGATGCTAACTCTAAACCTAACACTATACTAGCGCTGATGCTAACCCTAACCCTAACCCTAACACTATCCTAGGGCTGATGTTAACCCTAACCCTAACACTATCCTAGGGCTGATGCTAACCCTAACCCTAACCCTAAGACTCTCCTAGGGCTGATGCTAACCCTAACCCTAACACTATCCTAGGCCTGATGCTAACCCTAACCCTAACACTATCCTAGGGCTGATGCTAACCCTAACCCTAACCCTAACACTATCCTAGGCCTGATGCTAACCCTATCCCTAACCCTAACACTCTCCTAGGGCTGAGGCTAACCCTAACCCTAACACTATCCTAGGGCTGATGCTAACCCTAACCCTAACCCTAACACTATCCTAGGGTTGATGCTAACCCTAACCCTAACACTATCCTAGGGCTGATGCTAACCATAACCCTAACCCTAACACTATCCTAGGGCTGATGCTAACCCTAACCCTAACACTATCCTAGGGCTGATGCTAACCCTAACCCTAACCCTAACACTATCCTAGGGCTGATGCTAACCCTAACACTAAGACTATCCTAGGCCTGATGCTAACCCTAACCCTAACCCTAACACTATCCTAGGGCTAATGCTAACCCTAACCCTAACACTATCCTAGGGCTGATGCTAACCCTAACCCTAACACTCTCCTAGGCCTGATGCTAACCCTAACCCTAACATTTACACTATCCTAGGGCTGATGCTAACCCTAACACTAACACTAACACTATCCTAGGTCTGATGCTAACCCTAAACCTAACACTATCCTAGGGCTGATGCTAACCCTAACCCTAACCTTAACACTATCCTAGGGCTGATGTTAACCCTAACACTAATACTATCCTAGGGCTGATGCTAACCTTAACCCTAACCCTAACACTCTCCTAGGGCTGATGCTAACCATAACCCTAACACTATCCTAGGCCTGATGCTAACCCTAACCCTAACACCATCCTAGGTCTGATGCTAACTCTAAACCGAACACTATACTAGGGCTGATGCTAACCCTAACCCTAACCCTAACACTATCCTAGGGCTGATGTTAACCCTAACCCTAACACTATCCTAGGGCTGATGCTAACCCTAACCCTAACCCTAAGACTCTCCTAGGGCTGATGCTAACCCTAACCCTAACACTATCCTAGGCCTGATGCTAACCCTAACGATAACACTATCCTAGGGCTGATGCTAACCCTAACCCTAACCCTAACACTATCCTAGGCCTGATGCTAACCCTATCCCTAACCCTAACACTCTCCTAGGGCTGAGGCTAACCCTAACCCTAACACTATCCTAGGGCTGATGCTAACCCTAACCCTAACCCTAACACTATCCTAGGGTTGATGCTAACCCTAACCCTAACACTATCCTAGGGCTGATGCTAACCATAACCCTAACCCTAACACTATCCTAGGGCTGATGCTAACCCTAACCCTAACACTATCCTAGGGCTGATGCTAACCCTAACCCTACCCCTAACACTATCCTAGGGCTGATGCTAACCCTAACCCTAACACTATCCTAGGGCTGATGCTAACCCTAACCCTAACCCTAACACTATCCTAGGGCTGATGCTAACCCTAACCCTAACACTATCCTAGGGCTGATGCTAACCCTAACCCTAACCCTAACACTATCCTAGGGCTGATGCTAACCCTAACCCTAACACTATCCTAGGGCTGATGCTAACACTAACCCTAACCCTAACACTATCCTAGGGCTGATGCTAACCCTAACCCTAACCCTAACACTATCCTAGAGCTGATGCTAACGCTAAACCTAACCCTACCCCTAACCCTAATGCTATCCTAGGGCTGACGCTAACCCTAACCCTAACCCTAACACTATCCTAGGGCTGATGCTAACCCTAACACTAACACTATCCTAGGGCTGATGCTAACCCTATCCCTAACCCTAACACTGTCCTAGGGCTGATGGTAACCCTAACCCTAACCCTAACACTATCCTAGGGCTGATGCTAACCCTAACCCTAACACTCTCCTAGGCCTGATGCTAACCCTAACCCTAACATTTACACTATCCTAGGGGTGATGCTAACCCTAACCCTAACCCTAACACTATCCTAGGTCTGATGCTAACCCTAAACCTAACAATATCCTAGGGCTGATGCTAACCCTAACCCTAACCTTAACACTATCCTAGGGCTGATGTTAACCCTAACCCTAATACTATCCTAGGGCTGATGCTAACCTTAACCCTAACCCTAACACTCTCCTAGGGCTGATGCTAACCATAACCCTAACACTATCCTAGGCCTGATGCTAACCCTAACCCTAACACCATCCTAGGTCTGATGCTAACTCTAAACCTAACACTATACTAGGGCTGATGCTAACCCTAACCCTAACCCTAACACTATCCTAGGGCTGATGTTAACCCTAACCCTAACACTATCCTAGGGCTGATGCTAACCCTAACCCTAACCCTAAGACTCTCCTAGGGCTGATGCTAACCCTAACCCTAACACTATCCTAGGCCTGATGCTAACCCTAACCCTAACACTATCCTAGGGCTGATGCTAACCCTAACCCTAACCCTAACACTATCCTAGGCCTGATGCTAACCCTATCCCTAACCCTAACACTCTCCTAGGGCTGAGGCTAACCCTAACCCTAACACTATCCTAGGGCTGATGCTAACCCTAACCCTAACCCTAACACTATCCTAGGGTTGATGCTAACCCTAACCCTAACACTATCCTAGGGCTGATGCTAACCATAACCCTAACCCTAACACTATCCTAGGGCTGATGCTAACCCTAATCCTAACACTATCCTAGGGCTGATGCTAACCCTAACCCTAACCCTAACACTATACTAGGGCTGATGCTAACCCTAACCCTAACACTATCCTAGGGCTGATGTTAACCCTAAGCCTAACCCTAACACTATCCTAGGGCTGATGCGAACCCTAACCCTAACACTATCCTAGGGCTGATGCTAACCCTAACCCTAAACCTAACACTATCCTAGGGCTGATTCTAACCCTAAACCTAACACAATCCTACGGCTGATGCTAACCCTAACCCTAACCCTAACACTATCCTAGGGCTGATGATAACCCTAACCCTAACCCTAACACTATCCTAGAGCTGATGCTAACGCTAAACCTAACCCTACCCCTAACCCTAATGCTATCCTAGGGCTGACGCTAACCCTAACCCTAACCCTAACACTATCCTAGGGCTGATGCTAACCCTAACACTAACACTATCCTAGGGTTGATGCTAACCCTAACCCTAACCCTAACACTGTCCTAGGGCTGATGCTAACCCTAACCCTAACTCTAACACTATCCTAGGGCTGAGGCTAACCCTAACCCTAACACTATCCTACGGCTGATTCTAACCCTAACCCTAACCCTAACACTATCCTAAGGCTGATGCTAACCCTAACACTAACACTATCCTAGGCCTGGTGCTAACCCTAAGCCTAACCCTAACACTATCTTAGGGCTGATGCTAACCCTAACCCTAATAATATCCTAGGGTTGATGCTAACCCTAACCCTAACCCTAACACTATCCTAGGGCTGATGATAACCCTAACCCTAACCCTAACACTATCCTAGGGCTGATGATAACCCTAACCCTAACTCTAACACTATCCTAGGGCTGATGCTAACCCTAACCCTAACAATATCATAGGCCTGATGATATCCCTAACCCTAAACCTAACACTATCCTAGGGCTGATGCTAACCCTAACCCTAACGCTGACACTATCCTAGGGCTGATGCTAACCCTAACACTAACACTATCCTAGGGCTGATGCTAACCCAAACCCTAACCCTAACACTATCCTAGGGCTGATGCTAACACTAACCCTAACTCTAACACTATCCTAGGGCTGAGGCTAACCCTAACCCTAACACTATCCTACGGCTGATGCTAACCCTAACCCTAACTCTAACACTATCCTAAGGCTGATGCTAACCCTAACACTAACACTATCCTAGGACTGGTGCTAACCCTAACCCTATCCCTAACACTATTCTAGGGCTGATGCTAACCCTAACCCTAATAATATCCTAGGGCTGATGCTAACCCTAACCCTAACCCTAACACTATCCTAGGGCTGATGCTAACCCTAACCCTAACCCTAACACTATCCTAGGGCTGATGCTAACCCTAACCCTAACCCTAACACTGTCCTAGGGCTGATGCTAACCCTAACACTAACAATATCCTAGGCCTGATGATATCCATAACCCTAAACCGAACACTATCCTAGGGCTGATGCTAACCCTAATCCTAACCCTAACACTATCCTAGGGCTGATTCTAACCGTAACCCTAACACAATCCTAGGCCTGATGCTAACCCTAACCCTTACCCTAACACTATCCTAGGGCTGATGCTAAACCTAACCATAACCCTAACACTATCCTAGGGCTGATGCTAACCCTATCCCTTACCCTAACACTATCCTAGGGAGGATGCTAACCCTAACCCTAACCCTAACACTATCCTAGGGCTGATGCTAACCCTAACACTAACAATATCCTAGGGCTGATGCTAACCCTAACCCTAACCCTAACACTATCCTAGGGCTGATGCTAACCCTAACCCTAACTCTAACACTATCTTAGGGCTGAGGCTAACCCTAACCCTAACACTATCTTACGGCTGATGCTAACCCTAACCCTAACCCTAACACTATCCTAGGGCTAATGATAACCCTAACCCTAACACTATCCTAGGCCTGATGCTAACCCTAACCCTAACCCTAACACTATCCTAGGGCTGATGCTAACCCTAACCCTAACACTATCCTAGGGCTGATGCTAACCCTAACCCTAACCCTAACACTATCCTAGGGCTGATGCTAACCCTAACACTAAGACTATCCTAGGCCTGATGCTAACCCTAACCCTAACCCTAACACTATCCTAGGGCTAATGCTAACCCTAACCCTAACACTCTCCTAGGCCTGATGCTAACCCTAACCCTAACATTTACACTATCCTAGGGCTGATGCTAACCCTAACCCTAACACTAACACTATCCTAGGTCTGATGCTAACCCTAAACCTAACACTATCCTAGGGCTGATGCTAACCCTAACCCTAACCTTAACACTATCCTAGGGCTGATGTTAACCCTAACACTAATACTATCCTAGGGCTGATGCTAACCTTAAACCTAACCCTAACACTCTCCTAGGGCTGATGCTAACCATAACCCTAACACTATCCTAGGCCTGATGCTAACCCTAACCCTAACACCATCCTAGGTCTGATGCTAACTCTAAACCTAACACTATACTAGGGCTCATGCTAACCCTAACCCTAACCCTAACACTATCCTAGGGCTGATGTTAACCCTAACCCTAACACTATCCTAGGGCTGATGCTAACCCTAACCCTAACCCTAAGACTCTCCTAGGGCTGATGCTAACCCTAACCCTAACACTATCCTAGGCCTGATGCTAACCCTAACGCTAACACTATCCTAGGGCTGATGCTAACCCTAACCCTAACCCTAACACTATCCTAGGCCTGATGCTAACCCTATCCCTAACCCTAACACTCTCCTAGGGCTGAGGCTAACCCTAACCCTAACACTATCCTAGGGCTGATGCTAACCCTAACCCTAACCCTAAAACTATCCTAGGGTTGATGCTAACCCTAACCCTAACACTATCCTAGGGCTGATGCTAACCATAACCCTAACCCTAACACTATCCTAGGGCTGATGCTAACCCTAACCCTAACACTATCCTAGGGCTGATGCTAACCCTAACCCTAACCCTAACACTATCCTAGGGCTGATGCTAACTCTAACCCTAACACTATCCTAGGGCTGATGCTAACCCTAACCCTAACCCTAACACTATCCTAGGGCTGATGCTAACCCTAACCCTAACACTATCCTAGGGCTGATGCTAACCCTAACCCTAACCCTAACACTATCCTAGGGCTGATGCTAACCCTAACCCTAACACTATCCTAGGGCTGATGCTAACACTAACCCTAAACCTAACACTATCCTAGGGCTGATGCTAACCCTAACCCTAACCCTAACACTATCCTAGAGCTGATGCTAACGCTAAACCTAACCCTACCCCTAACCCTAATGCTATCCTAGGGCTGACGCTAACCCTAACCCTAACCCTAACACTATCCTAGGGCTGATGCTAACCCTAACACTAACACTATCCTAGGGCTGATGCTAACCCTATCCCTAACCCTAACACTGTCCTAGGGCTGATGCTAACCCTAACCCTAACTCTAACACTATCCTAGGGCTGAGGCGAACCCTAACCCTAACACTATCCTAGGGCTGATGCTAACCCTAACCCTAACCCTAACACTATCCTAGGGCTGATGATAACCCTAACCCTAACTCTAACACTATCCTAGGGCTGATGCTAACCCTAACCCTAACAATATCATAGGACTGATGATATCCCTAACCCTAAACCTAACACTATCCTAGGGCTGATGCTAACCCTAACCCTAACGCTGACACTATCCTAGGGCTGATGCTAACCCTAACACTAACACTATCCTAGGGCTGATGCTAACCCAAACCCTAACCCTAACACTATCCTAGGGCTGAGGCTAACCCTAACCCTAACACTATCCTACGGCTGATGCTAACCCTAACCCTACCTCTAACACTATCCTAAGGCTAATGATAACCCTAACACTAACACTATCCTAGGCCTGGTGCTAACCCTAACCCTATCCCTAACACTATTCTAGGGCTGATGCTAACCCTAACCCTAATAATATCCTAGGGCTGATGCTAACCCTAACCCTAACCCTAACACTATCCTAGGGCTGATGCTAACCCTAACCCTAACCCTAACACTATCCTAGGGCTGATGCTAACCCTAACCCTAACCCTAACACTGTCCTAGGGCTGATGCTAACCCTAACACTAACAATATCCTAGGCCTGATGATATCCATAACCCTAAACCGAACACTATCCTAGGGCTGATGCTAACCCTAATCCTAACCCTAACACTATCCTAGGGCTGATTCTAACCGTAACCCTAACACAATCCTAGGCCTGATGCTAACCCTAACCCTTACCCTAACACTATCCTAGGGCTGATGCTAAACCTAACCATAACCCTAACACTATCCTAGGGCTGATGCTAACCCTAACCCTAACCCTAACACTATCCTAGGGCTGATGCTAACCCTAACCCTAACTCTAACACTATCTTAGGGCTGAGGCTAACCCTAACCCTAACACTATCCAACGGCTGATGCTAACCCTAACCCTAACCCTAACACTATCCTAGGGCTAATGCTAACCCTAACCCTAACACTATCCTAGGCCTGATGCTAACCCTAACCCTAACCCTAACACTATCCTAGGGCTGATGCTAACCCTAACCCTAACACTATCCTAGGGCTGATGCTAACCCTAACCCTAACCCTAACACTATCCTATGGCTGATGCTAACCCTAACCCTAACACTCTCCTAGGCCTGATGCTAACCCTAACCCTAACATTTACACTATCCTAGGGCTGATGCTAACCCTAACCCTAACCCTAACACTATCCTAGGTCTGATGCTAACCCTAAACCTAACACTATCCTAGGGCTGATGATAACCCTAACCCTAACCTTAACACTATCCTAGGGCTGATGTTAACCCTAACCCTAATACTATCCTAGGGCTGATGCTAACCTTAACCCTAAACCTAACACTCTCCTAGGGCTGATGCTAACCATAACCCTAACACTATCCTAGGCCTGATGCTAACCCTAACCCTAACACCATCCTAGGTCTGATGCTAACTCTAAACCTAACACTATACTAGGGCTGATGCTAACCCTAACCCTAACCCTAACACTATCCTAGGGCTGATGTTAACCCTAACCCTAACACTATCCTAGGGCTGATGCTAACCCTAACCCTAACCCTAAGACTCTCCTAGGGCTGATGCTAACCCTAACCCTAACACTATCCTAGGGCTGATGCTAACCCTAACCCTAACCCTAACACTATCCTAGGCCTGATGCTAACCCTATCCCTAACCCTAACACTCTCCTAGGGCTGAGGCTAACCCTAACCCTAACACTATCCTAGGGCTGATGCTAACCCTAACCCTAACACTATCCTAGGGTTGATGCTAACCCTAACCCTAACACTATCCTAGGGCTGAAGCTAACCATAACCCTAACCCTAACACTATCCTAGGGCTGATGCTAACCCTAACCCTAACACTATCCTAGGGCTGATGCTAACCCTAACCCTAACCCTAACACTATCCTAGGGCTGATGCTAACCCTAACCCTAACACTATCCTAGGGCTGATGTTAACCCTAAGCCTAACCCTAACACTATCCTAGGGCTGATGCGAACCCTAACCCTAACACTATCCTAGGGCTGATGCTAACCCTAACCCTAACCCTAACACTATCCTAGGGCTGATTCTAACCCTAAACCTAACACTATCCTACGGCTGATGCTAACCCTAACCCTAACCCTAACACTATCCTAGGGCTGATGCTAACCCTAACCCTAACCCTAACACTATCCTAGAGCTGATGCTAACGCTAAACCTAACCCTACCCCTAACCCTAATGCTATCCTAGGGCTGACGCTAACCCTAACCCTAACCCTAACACTATCCTAGGGCTGATGCTAACCCTAACACTAACACTATCCTAGGGCTGATGCTAACCCTAACCCTAACCCTAACACTGTCCTAGGGCTGATGCTAACCCTAACCCTAACTCTAACACTATCCTAGGGCTGAGGCTAACCCTAACCCTAACACTATCCTACGGCTGATGCTAACCCTAACCCTAACCCTAACACTATCCTAAGGCTGATGCTAACCCTAACACTAACACTATCCTAGGCCTGGTGCTAACCCTAAGCCTAACCCTAACACTATCCTAGGGCTGATGCTAACCCTAACCCTAATAATATCCTAGGGTTGATCCTAACCCTAACCCTAACCCTAACACTATCCTAGGGCTGATGCTAACCCTAACCCTAACCCTAACACTATCCTAGGGCTGATGATAACCCTAACCCTAACTCTAACACTATCCTAGGGCTGATGCTAACCCAAACCCTAACAATATCATAGGCCTGATGATATCCCTAACCCTAAACCTAACACTATCCTAGGGCTGATGCTAACCCTAACCCTAACGCTAACACTATCCTAGGGCTGATGCTAACCCTAACACTAACACTATCCTAGGGCTGATGCTAACGCAAACCCTTACCCTAACACTATCCTAGGGCTGATGCTAACACTAACCCTAACTCTAACACTATCCTAGCGCTGAGGCTAACCCTAACCCTAACACTATCCTACGGCTGATGCTAACCCTAACCCTAACCCTAACACTATCCTAAGGCTAATGCTAACCCTAACACTAACACTATCCTAGGCCTGGTGCTAACCCTAACCCTATCCCTAACATTATTCTAGGGCTGATGCTAACCCTAACCCTAATAATATCCTAGGGCTGATGCTAACCCTAACCCTATCCCTAACACTATCCTAGGGCTGATGCTAACCCTAACCCTAACCCTAACACTATCCTAGGGCTGATGATAACCCTAACCCTAACTCTAACACTATCCTAGGGCTGATGCTAACCCTAACCCTAACAATATCATAGGCCTGATGATATCCCTAACCCTAAACCTAACACTATCCTAGGGCTGATGCTAACCCTAACCCTAACGCTGACACTGTCCTAGGGCTGATGCTAACCCTAACACTAACACTATCCTAGGGCTGATGCTAACCCAAACCCTAACCCTAACACTATCCTAGGGCTGATGCTAACACTAACCCTAACTCTAACACTATCCTAGGGCTGAGGCTAACCCTAACCCTAACACTATCCTACGGCTGATGCTAACCCTAACCCTAACTCTAACACTATCCTAAGGCTAATGCTAACCCTAACACTAACACTATCCTAGGACTGGTGCTAACCCTAACCCTATCCCTAACACTATTCTAGGGCTGATGCTAACCCTAACCCTAATAATATCCTAGGGCTGATGCTAACCCTAACCCTAACCCTAACACTATCCTAGGGCTGATGCTAACCCTAACCCTAACCCTAACACTATCCTAGGGCTGATGCTAACCCTAACCCTAACCCTAACACTGTCCTAGGGCTGATGCTAACCCTAACACTAACAATATCCTAGGCCTGATGATATCCATAACCCTAAACCGAACACTATCCTAGGGCTGATGCTAACCCTAATCCTAACCCTAACACTATCCTAGGGCTGATTCTAACCGTAACCCTAACACAATCCTAGGCCTGATGCTAACCCTAACCCTTACCCTAACACTATCCTAGGGCTGATGCTAAACCTAACCATAACCCTAACACTATCCTAGGGCTGATGCTAACCCTATCCCTTACCCTAACACTATCCTAGGGCGGATGCTAACCCTAACCCTAACCCTAACACTATCCTAGGGCTAATGCTAACCCTAACACTCACACTATCCTAGGGCTGATGCTAACCCTAACCCTAACCCTAACACTATCCTAGGGCTGATGCTAACCCTAACCCTAACTCTAACACTATCTTAGGGCTGAGGCTAACCCTAACCCTAACACTATCTTACGGCTGATGCTAACCCTAACCCTAACCCTAACACTATCCTAGGGCTAATGATAACCCTAACCCTAACACTATCCTAGGCCTGATGCTAACCCTAACCCTAACCCTAACACTATCCTAGGGCTGATGCTAACCCTAACCCTAACACTATCCTAGGGCTGATGCTAACCCTAACCCTAACCCTAACACTATCCTAGGGCTGATGCTAACCCTAACACTAAGACTATCCTAGGCCTGATGCTAACCCTAACCCTAACCCTAACACTATCCTAGGGCTAATGCTAACCCTAACCCTAACACTATCCTAGGGCTGATGCTAACCCTAACCCTAACACTCTCCTAGGCCTGATGGTAACCCTAACCCTAACATTTACACTATCCTAGGGCTGATGCTAACCCTAACCCTAACACTTACACTATCCTAGGTCTGATGCTAACCCTAAACCTAACACTATCCTAGGGCTGATGCTAACCCTAACCCTAACCTTAACACTATCCTAGGGCTGATGTTAACCCTAACACTAATAGTATCCTAGGGCTGATGCTAACCTTAACCCTAACCCTAACACTCTCCTAGGGCTGATTCTAACCATAACCCTAACACTATCCTAGGCCTGATGCTAACCCTAACCCTAACACCATCCTAGGTCTGATGCTAACTCTAAACCTAACACTATACTAGGGCTGATGCTAACCCTAACCCTAACCCTAACACTATCCTAGGGCTGATGTTAACCCTAACCCTAACACTATCCTAGGGCTGATGCTAACCCTAACCCTAACCCTAAGACTCTCCTAGGGCTGATGCTAACCCTAACCCTAACACTATCCTAGGCCTGATGCTAACCCTAACGCTAACACTATCCTAGGGCTGATGCTAACCCTAACCCTAACCCTAACACTATCCTAGGCCTGATGCTAACCCTATCCCTAACCCTAACACTCTCCTAGGGCTGAGGCTAACCCTAACCCTAACACTATCCTAGGGCTGATGCTAACCCTAACCCTAACCCTAACACTATCCTAGGGTTGATGCTAACCCTAACCCTAACACTATCCTAGGGCTGATGCTAACCATAACCCTAACCCTAACACTATCCTAGGGCTGATGCTAACCCTAACCGTAACACTATCCTAGGGCTGATGCTAACCCTAACCCTAACCCTAACACTATCCTATGGCTGATGCTAACCCTAACCCTAACACTATCCTAGGGCTGATGCTAACACTAACCCTAACCCTAACACTATCCTAGGGCTGATGCTAACCCTAACCCTAACCCTAACACTATCCTAGAGCTGATGCTAACGCTAAACCTAACCCTACCCCTAACCCTAATGCTATCCTAGGGCTGACGCTAACGCTAACCCTAACCCTAACACTATCCTAGGGCTGATGCTAACCCTAACACTAACACTATCCTAGGGCTGATGCTAACCCTATCCCTAACCCTAACACTGTCCTAGGGCTGATGCTAACCCTAACCCTAACTCTAACACTATCCTAGGGCTGAGGCGAACCCTAACCCTAACACTATCCTACGGCTGATGCTAACCCTAACCCTAACGCTGACACTATCCTAGGGCTGATGCTAACCCTAACACTAACACTATCCTAGGGCTGATGCTAACCCAAACCCTAACCCTAACACTATCCTAGGGCTGATGCTAACACTAACCCTAACTCTAACACTATCCTAGGGCTGAGGCTAACCCTAACCCTAACACTATCCTACGGCTGATGCTAACCCTAACCCTACCTCTAACACTATCCTAAGGCTAATGATAACCCTAACACTAACACTATCCTAGGCCTGGTGCTAACCCTAACCCTATCCCTAACACTATTCTAGGGCTGATGCTAACCCTAACCCTAATAATATCCTAGGGCTGATGCTAACCCTAACCCTAACCCTAACACTATCCTAGGGCTGATGCTAACCCTAACCCTAACCCTAACACTATCCTAGGGCTGATGCTAACCCTAACCCTAACCCTAACACTGTCCTAGGGCTGATGCTAACCCTAACACTAACAATATCCTAGGCCTGATGATATCCATAACCCTAAACCGAACACTATCCTAGGGCTGATGCTAACCCTAATCCTAACCCTAACACTATCCTAGGGCTGATTCTAACCGTAACCCTAACACAATCCTAGGCCTGATGCTAACCCTAACCCTTACCCTAACACTATCCTAGGGCTGATGCTAAACCTAACCATAACCCTAACACTATCCTAGGGCTGATGCTAACCCTAACCCTAACCCTAACACTATCCTAGGGCTGATGCTAACCCTAACCCTAACTCTAACACTATCTTAGGGCTGAGGCTAACCCTAACCCTAACACTATCCAACGGCTGATGCTAACCCTAACACTAACCCTAACACTATCCTAGGGCTAATGCTAACCCTAACCCTAACACTATCCTAGGCCTGATGCTAACCCTAACCCTAACCCTAACACTATCCTAGGCCTGATGCTAACCCTAACCCTAACACTATCCTAGGGCTGATGCTAACCCTAACCCTAACCCTAACACTATCCTATGGCTGATGCTAACCCTAACCCTAACACTCTCCTAGGCCTGATGCTAACCCTAACCCTAACATTTACACTATCCTAGGGCTGATGCTAACCCTAACCCTAACCCTAACACTATCCTAGGTCTGATGCTAACCCTAAACCTAACACTATCCTAGGGCTGATGATAACCCTAACCCTAACCTTAACACTATCCTAGGGCTGATGTTAACCCTAACCCTAATACTATCCTAGGGCTGATGCTAACCTTAACCCTAAACCTAACACTCTCCTAGGGCTGATGCTAACCATAACCCTAACACTATCCTAGGCCTGATGCTAACCCTAACCCTAACACCATCCTAGGTCTGATGCTAACTCTAAACCTAACACTATACTAGGGCTGATGCTAACCCTAACCCTAACCCTAACACTATCCTAGGGCTGATGTTAACCCTAACCCTAACACTATCCTAGGGCTGATGCTAACCCTAACCCTAACCCTAAGACTCTCCTAGGGCTGATGCTAACCCTAACCCTAACACTATCCTAGGGCTGATGCTAACCCTAACCCTAACCCTAACACTATCCTAGGCCTGATGCTAACCCTATCCCTAACCCTAACACTCTCCTAGGGCTGAGGCTAACCCTAACCCTAACACTATCCTAGGGCTGATGCTAACCCTAACCCTAACCCTAACACTATCCTAGGGTTGATGCTAACCCTAACCCTAACACTATCCTAGGGCTGAAGCTAACCATAACCCTAACCCTAACACTATCCTAGGGCTGATGCTAACCCTAACCCTAACACTATCCTAGGGCTGATGCTAACCCTAACCCTAACCCTAACACTATCCTAGGGCTGATGCTAACCCTAACCCTAACACTATCCTAGGGCTGATGTTAACCCTAAGCCTAACCCTAACACTATCCTAGGGCTGATGCGAACCCTAACCCTAACACTATCCTAGGGCTGATGCTAACCCTAACCCTAACCCTAACACTATCCTAGGGCTGATTCTAACCCTAAACCTAACACTATCCTACGGCTGATGCTAACCCTAACCCTAACCCTAACACTATCCTAGGGCTGATGCTAACCCTAACCCTAACCCTAACACTATCCTAGAGCTGATGCTAACGCTAAACCTAACCCTACCCCTAACCCTAATGCTATCCTAGGGCTGACGCTAACCCTAACCCTAACCCTAACACTATCCTAGGGCTGATGCTAACCCTAACACTAACACTATCCTAGGGCTGATGCTAACCCTAACCCTAACCCTAACACTGTCCTAGGGCTGATGCTAACCCTAACCCTAACTCTAACACTATCCTAGGGCTGAGGCTAACTCTAACCCTAACACTATCCTACGGCTGATGCTAACCCTAACCCTAACCCTAACACTATCCTAAGGCTGATGCTAACCCTAACACTAACACTATCCTAGGCCTGGTGCTAACCCTAAGCCTAACCCTAACACTATCCTAGGGCTGATGCTAACCCTAACCCTAATAATATCCTAGGGTTGATGCTAACCCTAACCCTAACCCTAACACTATCCTAGGGCTGATGCTAACCCTAACCCTAACCCTAACACTATCCTAGGGCTGATGATAACCCTAACCCTAACTCTAACACTATCCTAGGGCTGATGCTAACCCAAACCCTAACAATATCATAGGCCTGATGATATCCCTAACCCTAAACCTAACACTATCCTAGGGCTGATGCTAACCCTAACCCTAACGCTAACACTATCCTAGGGCTGATGCTAACCCTAACACTAACACTATCCTAGGGCTGATGCTAACGCAAACCCTTACCCTAACACTATCCTAGGGCTGATGCTAACACTAACCCTAACTCTAACACTATCCTAGCGCTGAGGCTAACCCTAACCCTAACACTATCCTACGGCTGATGCTAACCCTAACCCTAACCCTAACACTATCCTAAGGCTAATGCTAACCCTAACACTAACACTATCCTAGGCCTGGTGCTAACCCTAACCCTATCCCTAACATTATTCTAGGGCTGATGCTAACCCTAACCCTAATAATATCCTAGGGCTGATGCTAACCCTAACCCTATCCCTAACACTATCCTAGGGCTGATGCTAACCCTAACCCTAACCCTAACACTATCCTAGGGCTGATGATAACCCTAACCCTAACTCTAACACTATCCTAGGGCTGATGCTAACCCTAACCCTAACAATATCATAGGCCTGATGATATCCCTAACCCTAAACCTAACACTATCCTAGGGCTGATGCTAACCCTAACCCTAACGCTGACACTATCCTAGGGCTGATGCTAACCCTAACACTAACACTATCCTAGGGCTGATGCTAACCCAAACCCTAACCCTAACACTATCCTAGGGCTGATGCTAACACTAACCCTAACTCTAACACTATCCTAGGGCTGAGGCTAACCCTAACCCTAACACTATCCTACGGCTGATGCTAACCCTAACCCTAACTCTAACACTATCCTAAGGCTAATGCTAACCCTAACACTAACACTATCCTAGGACTGGTGCTAACCCTAACCCTATCCCTAACACTATTCTAGGGCTGATGCTAACCCTAACCCTAATAATATCCTAGGGCTGATGCTAACCCTAACCCTAACCCTAACACTATCCTAGGGCTGATGCTAACCCTAACCCTAACCCTAACACTATCCTAGGGCTGATGCTAACCCTAACCCTAACCCTAACACTGTCCTAGGGCTGATGCTAACCCTAACACTAACAATATCCTAGGCCTGATGATATCCATAACCCTAAACCGAACACTATCCTAGGGCTGATGCTAACCCTAATCCTAACCCTAACACTATCCTAGGGCTGATTCTAACCGTAACCCTAACACAATCCTAGGCCTGATGCTAACCCTAACCCTTACCCTAACACTATCCTAGGGCTGATGCTAAACCTAACCATAACCCTAACACTATCCTAGGGCTGATGCTAACCCTATCCCTTACCCTAACACTATCCTAGGGCGGATGCTAACCCTAACCCTAACCCTAACACTATCCTAGGGCTAATGCTAACCCTAACACACACACTATCCTAGGGCTGATGCTAACCCTAACCCTAACCCTAACACTATCCTAGGGCTGATGCTAACCCTAACCCTAACTCTAACACTATCTTAGGGCTGAGGCTAACCCTAACCCTAACACTATCTTACGGCTGATGCTAACCCTAACCCTAACCCTAACACTATCCTAGGGCTAATGATAACCCTAACCCTAACACTATCCTAGGCCTGATGCTAACCCTAACCCTAACCCTAACACTATCCTAGGGCTGATGCTAACCCTAACCCTAACACTATCCTAGGGCTGATGCTAACCCTAACCCTAACCCTAACACTATCCTAGGGCTGATGCTAACCCTAACACTAAGACTATCCTAGGCCTGATGCTAACCCTAACCCTAACCCTAACACTATCCTAGGGCTAATGCTAACCCTAACCCTAACACTATCCTAGGGCTGATGCTAACCCTAACCCTAACACTCTCCTAGGCCTGATGGTAACCCTAACCCTAACATTTACACTATCCTAGGGCTGATGCTAACCCTAACCCTAACACTTACACTATCCTAGGTCTGATGCTAACCCTAAACCTAACACTATCCTAGGGCTGATGCTAACCCTAACCCTAACCTTAACACTATCCTAGGGCTGATGTTAACCCTAACACTAATAGTATCCTAGGGCTGATGCTAACCTTAACCCTAACCCTAACACTCTCCTAGGGCTGATTCTAACCATAACCCTAACACTATCCTAGGCCTGATGCTAACCCTAACCCTAACACCATCCTAGGTCTGATGCTAACTCTAAACCTAACACTATACTAGGGCTGATGCTAACCCTAACCCTAACCCTAACACTATCCTAGGGCTGATGTTAACCCTAACCCTAACACTATCCTAGGGCTGATGCTAACCCTAACCCTAACCCTAAGACTCTCCTAGGGCTGATGCTAACCCTAACCCTAACACTATCCTAGGCCTGATGCTAACCCTAACGCTAACACTATCCTAGGGCTGATGCTAACCCTAACCCTAACCCTAACACTATCCTAGGCCTGATGCTAACCCTATCCCTAACCCTAACACTCTCCTAGGGCTGAGGCTAACCCTAACCCTAACACTATCCTAGGGCTGATGCTAACCCTAACCCTAACCCTAACACTATCCTAGGGTTGATGCTAACCCTAACCCTAACACTATCCTAGGGCTGATGCTAACCATAACCCTAACCCTAACACTATCCTAGGGCTGATGCTAACCCTAACCGTAACACTATCCTAGGGCTGATGCTAACCCTAACCCTAACCCTAACACTATCCTATGGCTGATGCTAACCCTAACCCTAACACTATCCTAGGGCTGATGCTAACACTAACCCTAACCCTAACACTATCCTAGGGCTGATGCTAACCCTAACCCTAACCCTAACACTATCCTAGAGCTGATGCTAACGCTAAACCTAACCCTACCCCTAACCCTAATGCTATCCTAGGGCTGACGCTAACGCTAACCCTAACCCTAACACTATCCTAGGGCTGATGCTAACCCTAACACTAACACTATCCTAGGGCTGATGCTAACCCTATCCCTAACCCTAACACTGTCCTAGGGCTGATGCTAACCCTAACCCTAACTCTAACACTATCCTAGGGCTGAGGCGAACCCTAACCCTAACACTATCCTACGGCTGATGCTAACCCTAACCATAACCCTAACACTATCCTAAGGCTGATGCTAACCCTAACACTAACACTATCCTAGGCCTGGTGGTAACCCTAAGCCTAACCCTAACACTATCCTAGGGCTGATGCTAACCCTAACCCTAATAATATCCTAGGGTTGATGCTAACCCTAACCCTAACCCTAACACTATCCTAGGGCTGATGCTAACCCTAACCCTAACCCTAACACTATCCTAGGGCTGATGATAACCCTAACCCTAACTCTAACACTATCCTAGGGCTGATGCTAACCCTAACCCTAACAATATCATAGGACTGATGATATCCCTAACCCTAAACCTAACACTTTCCTAGGGCTGATGCTAACCCTAACCCTAACGCTAACACTATCCTAGGGCTGATGCTAACCCTAACACTAACACTATCCTAGGGCTGATGCTAACCCAAACCCTAACCCTAACACTATCCTAGGGCTGATGCTAACACTAACCCTAACTCTAACACTATCCTAGGGCTGAGGCTAACCCTAACCCTAACACTATCCTACGGCTGATGCTAACCCTAACCCTAACCCTAACACTATCCTAAGGCTAATGCTAACCCTAACACTAACACTATCCTAGGCCTGGTGCTAACCCTAACCCTATCCCTAACACTATTCTAGGGCTGATGCTAACCCTAACCCTAATAATATCCTAGGGCTGATGCTAACCCTAACCCTAACCCTAACACTATCCTAGGGCTGATGCTAACACTAACCCTAACCCTAACACTATCCTAGGGCTGATGCTAACCCTAACCCTAACCCTAACACTGTCCTAGGGCTGATGCTAACCCTAACACTAACAATATCCTAGGCCTGATGATATCCATAACCCTAAACCGAACACTATCCTAGGGCTGATGCTAACCCTAATCCTAACCCTAACACTATCCTAGGGCTGATTCTAACCGTAACCCTAACACAATCCTAGGCCTGATGCTAACCCTAACCCTTACCCTAACACTATCCTAGGGCTGATGCTAAACCTAACCATAACCCTAACACTATCCTAGGGCTGATGCTAACCCTATCCCTTACCCTAACACTATCCTAGGGCGGATGCTAACCATAACCCTAACCCTAACACTATCCTAGGGCTAATGCTAACCCTAACACTAACACTATCCTAGGGCTGATGCTAACCCTAACCCTAACCCTAACACTATCCTAGGGCTGATGCTAACCCTAACCCTAACTCTAACACTATCTTAGGGCTGAGGCTAACCCTAACCCTAACACTATCATACGGCTGATGCTAACCCTAACCCTAACCCTAACACTATCCTTGGGCTAATGCTAACCCTAACCCTAACACTATCCTAGGCCTGATGCTAACCCTAACCCTAACCCTAACACTATCCTAGGGCTGATGCTAACCCTAACCCTAACACTATCCTAGGGCTGATGCTAACCCTAACCCTAACCCTAACACTATCCTAGGGCTGATGCTAACCCTAACACTAAGACTATCCTAGGCCTGATGCTAACCCTAACCCTAACCCTAACACTATCCTAGGGCTAATGCTAACCCTAACCCTAACACTATCCTAGGGCTGATGCTAACCCTAACCCTAACACTCTCCTAGGCCTGATGCTAACCCTAACCCTAACATTTACACTATCCTAGGGCTGATGCTAACCCTAACCCTAAACCTAACACTATCCTAGGTCTGATGCTAACCCTAAACCTAACACTATCCTAGGGCTGATGCTAACCCTAACCCTAACCTTAACACTATCCTAGGGCTGATGTTAACCCTAACCCTAATACTATCCTAGGGCTGATGCTAACCTTAACCCTAACCCTAACACTCTCGTAGGGCTGATGCTAACCATAAACCTAACACTATCCTAGGCCTGATGCTAACCCTAACCCTAACACCATCCTAGGTCTGATGCTAACTCTAAACCTAACACTATACTAGGGCTGATGCTAACCCTAACCCTAACCCTAACACTATCCTAGGGCTGATGTTAACCCTAACCCTAACACTATCCTAGGGCTGATGCTAACCCTAACCCTAACCCTAAGACTCTCCTAGGGCTGATGCTAACCCTAACCCTAACACTATCCTAGGCCTGATGCTAACCCTAACCCTAACACTATCCTAGGGCTGATGCTAACCCTAACCCTAACCCTAACACTATCCTAGGCCTGATGCTAACCCTATCCCTAACCCTAACACTCTCCTAGGGCTGAGGCTAACCCTAACCCTAACACTATCCTAGGGCTGATGCTAACCCTAACCCTAACCCTAACACTATCCTAGGGCTGAGGCTAACCCTAACCCTAACACTATCCTAGGGTTGATGCTAACCATAACCCTAACCCTAACACTATCCTAGGGCTGATGCTAACCCTAACCCTAACACTATCCTAGGGCTGATGCTAACCCTAACCCTAACCCTAACACTATCCTAGGGCTGATGCTAACACTAACCCTAACACTATCCTAGGGCTGATGCTAACCCTAACCCTAACCCTAACACTATCCTAGGGCTGATGCTAACCCTAACCCTAACACTATCCTAGGGCTGATGCTAACCCTAACCCTAACCCTAACACTATCCTAGGGCTGATGCTAACCCTAACCCTAACACTATCCTAGGGCTGATGCTAACCCTAACCCTAACCCTAACACTATCCTAAGGCTGATGCTAACCCTAACACTAACACTATCCTAGGCCTGGTGCTAACCCTAAGCCTAACCCTAACACTATCCTAGGGCTGATGCTAACCCTAACCCTAATAATATCCTAGGGTTGATGCTAACCCTAACCCTAACCCTAACACTATCCTAGGGCTAATGCTAACCCTAACCCTAACCCTAACACTATCCTAGGGCTGATGATAACCCTAACCCTAACTCTAACACTATCCTAGGGCTGATGCTAACCCAAACCCTAACAATATCATAGGCCTGATGATATCCCTAACCCTAAACCTAACACTATCCTAGGGCTGATGCTAACCCTAACCCTAACGCTAACACTATCCTAGGGCTGATGCTAACCCTAACACTAACACTATCCTAGGGCTGATGCTAACGCAAACCCTAACCCTAACACTATCCTAGGGCTGATGCTAACACTAACCCTAACTCTAACACTATCCTAGCGCTGAGGCTAACCCTAACCCTAACACTATCCTACGGCTGATGCTAACCCTAACCCTAACCCTAACACTATCCTAAGGCTAATGCTAACCCTAACACTAACACTATCCTAGGCCTGGTGCTAACCCTAACCCTATCCCTAACATTATTCTAGGGCTGATGCTAACCCTAACCCTAATAATATCCTAGGGCTGATGCTAACCCTAACCCTAACCCTAACACTATCCTAGGGCTGATGCTAACCCTAACCCTAACCCTAACACTATCCTAGGGCTGATGATAACCCTAACCCTAACTCTAACACTATCCTAGGGCTGATGCTAACCCTAACCCTAACAATATCATAGGCCTGATGATATCCCTAACCCTAAACCTAACACTATCCTAGGGCTGATGCTAACCCTAACCCTAACGCTGACACTATCCTAGGGCTGATGCTAACCCTAACACTAACACTATCCTAGGGCTGATGCTAACCCAAACCCTAACCCTAACACTATCCTAGGGCTGATGCTAACACTAACCCTAACTCTAACACTATCCTAGGGCTGAGGCTAACCCTAACCCTAACACTATCCTACGGCTGATGCTAACCCTAACCCTAACTCTAACACTATCCTAAGGCTAATGCTAACCCTAACAGTAACACTATCCTAGGACTGGTGCTAACCCTAACCCTATCCCTAACACTATTCTAGGGCTGATGCTAACCCTAAACCTAATAATATCCTAGGGCTGATGCTAACCCTAACCCTAACCCTAACACTATCCTAGAGCTGATGCTAACCCTAACCCTAACCCTAACACTATCCTAGGGCTGATGCTAACCCTAACCCTAACCCTAACACTGTCCTAGGGCTGATGCTAACCCTAACACTAACAATATCCTAGGCCTGATGATATCCATAACCCTAAACCGAACACTATCCTAGGGCTGATGCTAACCCTAATCCTAACCCTAACACTATCCTAGGGCTGATTCTAACCGTAACCCTAACACAATCCTAGGCCTGATGCTAACCCTAACCCTTACCCTAACACTATCCTAGGGCTGATGCTAAACCTAACCATAACCCTAACACTATCCTAGGGCTGATGCTAACCCTATCCCTTACCCTAACACTATCCTAGGGCGGATGCTAACCCTAACCCTAACCCTAACACTATCCTAGGGCTAATGCTAACCCTAACACTCACACTATCCTAGGGCTGATGCTAACCCTAACCCTAACCCTAACACTATCCTAGGGCTGATTCTAACCCTAACCCTAACTCTAACACTATCTTAGGGCTGAGGCTAACCCTAACCCTAACACTATCTTACGGCTGATGCTAACCCTAACCCTAACCCTAACACTATCCTAGGGCTAATGATAACCCTAACCCTAACACTATCCTAGGCCTGATGCTAACCCTAACCCTAACCCTAACACTATCCTAGGGCTGATGCTAACCCTAACCCTAACACTATCCTAGGGCTGATGCTAACCCTAACCCTAACCCTAACACTATCCTAGGGCTGATGCTAACCCTAACACTAAGACTATCCTAGGCCTGATGCTAACCCTAACCCTAACCCTAACACTATCCTAGGGCTAATGCTAACCCTAACCCTAACACTATCCTAGGGCTGATGCTAACCCTAACCCTAACACTCTCCTAGGCCTGATGGTAACCCTAACCCTAACATTTACACTATCCTAGGGCTGATGCTAACCCTAACCCTAACACTTACACTATCCTAGGTCTGATGCTAACCCTAAACCTAACACTATCCTAGGGCTGATGCTAACCCTAACCCTAACCTTAACACTATCCTAGGGCTGATGTTAACCCTAACACTAATAGTATCCTAGGGCTGATGCTAACCTTAACCCTAACCCTAACACTCTCCTAGGGCTGATTCTAACCATAACCCTAACACTATCCTAGGCCTGATGCTAACCCTAACCCTAACACCATCCTAGGTCTGATGCTAACTCTAAACCTAACACTATACTAGGGCTGATGCTAACCCTAACCCTAACCCTAACACTATCCTAGGGCTGATGTTAACCCTAACCCTAACACTATCCTAGGGCTGATGCTAACCCTAACCCTAACCCTAAGACTCTCCTAGGGCTGATGCTAACCCTAACCCTAACACTATCCTAGGCCTGATGCTAACCCTAACGCTAACACTATCCTAGGGCTGATGCTAACCCTAACCCTAACCCTAACACTATCCTAGGCCTGATGCTAACCCTATCCCTAACCCTAACACTCTCCTAGGGCTGAGGCTAACCCTAACCCTAACACTATCCTAGGGCTGATGCTAACCCTAACCCTAACCCTAACACTATCCTAGGGTTGATGCTAACCCTAACCCTAACACTATCCTAGGGCTGATGCTAACCATAACCCTAACCCTAACACTATCCTAGGGCTGATGCTAACCCTAACCGTAACACTATCCTAGGGCTGATGCTAACCATAACCCTAACCCTAACACTATCCTAGGGCTGATGCTAACCCTAACCCTAACACTATCCTAGGGCTGATGCTAACACTAACCCTAACCCTAACACTATCCTAGGGCTGATGCTAACCCTAACCCTAACCCTAACACTATCCTAGAGCTGATGCTAACGCTAAACCTAACCCTACCACTAACCCTAATGCTATCCTAGGGCTGACGCTAACGCTAACCCTAACCCTAACACTATCCTAGGGCTGATGCTAACCCTAACACTAACACTATCCTAGGGCTGATGCTAACCCTATCCCTAACCCTAACACTGTCCTAGGGCTGATGCTAACCCTAACCCTAACTCTAACACTATCCTAGGGCTGAGGCGAACCCTAACCCTAACACTATCCTACGGCTGATGCTAACCCTAACCCTAACCCTAACACTATCCTAAGGCTGATGCTAACCCTAACACTAACACTATCCTAGGCCTGGTGGTAACCCTAAGCCTAACCCTAACACTATCCTAGGGCTGGTGCTAACCCTAACCCTAATAATATCCTAGGGTTGATGCTAACCCTAACCCTAACCCTAACACTATCCTAGGGCTGATGCTAACCCTAACCCTAACAATAACACTATCCTAGGGCTGATGATAACCCTAACCCTAACTCTAACACTATCCTAGGGCTGATGCTAACCCTAACCCTAACAATATCATAGGACTGATGATATCCCTAACCCTAAACCTAACACTTTCCTAGGGCTGATGCTAACCCTAACCCTAACGCTAAAACTATCCTAGGGCTGATGCTAACCCTAACACTAACACTATCCTAGGGCTGATGCTAACCCAAACCCTAACCCTAACACTATCCTAGGGCTGATGCTAACACTAACCCTAACTCTAACACTATCCTAGGGCTGAGGCTAACCCTAACCCTAACACTATCCTACGGCTGATGCTAACCCTAACCCTAACCCTAACACTATCCTAAGGCTAATGCTAACCCTAACACTAACACTATCCTAGGCCTGGTGCTAACCCTAACCCTATCCCTAACACTATTCTAGGGCTGATGCTAACCCTAACCCTAATAATATCCTAGGGCTGATGCTAACCCTAACCCTAACCCTAACACTATCCTAGGGCTGATGCTAACCCTAACCCTAACCCTAACACTATCCTAGGGCTGATGCTAACCCTAACCCTAACCCTAACACTGTCCTAGGGCTGATGCTAACCCTAACACTAACAATATCCTAGGCCTGATGATATCCATAACCCTAAACCGAACACTATCCTAGGGCTGATGCTAACCCTAATCCTAACCCTAACACTATCCTAGGGCTGATTCTAACCGTAAACCTAACACAATCCTAGGCCTGATGCTAACCCTAACCCTTACCCTAACACTATCCTAGGGCTGATGCTAAACCTAACCATAACCCTAACACTATCCTAGGGCTGATGCTAACCCTATCCCTTACCCTAACACTATCCTAGGGCGGATGCTAACCCTAACCCTAACCCTAACACTATCCTAGGGCTAATGCTAACCCTAACACTAACACTATCCTAGGGCTGATGCTAACCCTAACCCTAACCCTAACACTATCCTAGGGCTGATGCTAACCCTAACCCTAACTCTAACACTATCTTAGGGCTGAGGCTAACCCTAACCCTAACACTATCATACGGCTGATGCTAACCCTAACCCTAACCCTAACACTATCCTAGGGCTAATGCTAACCCTAACCCTAACACTATCCTAGGCCTGATGCTAACCCTAACCCTAACCCTAACACTATCCTAGGGCTGATGCTAACCCTAACCCTAACACTATCCTAGGGCTGATGCTAACCCTAACCCTAACCCTAACACTATCCTAGGGCTGATGCTAACCCTAACACTAAGACTATCCTAGGCCTGATGCTAACCCTAACCCTAACCCTAACACTATCCTAGGGCTAATGCTAACCCTAACCCTAACACTATCCTAGGGCTGATGCTAACCCTAACCCTAACACTCTCCTAGGCCTGATGCTAACCCTAACCCTAACATTTACACTATCCTAGGGCTGATGCTAACCCTAACCCTAAACCTAACACTATCCTAGGTCTGATGCTAACCCTAAACCTAACACTATCCTAGGGCTGATGCTAACCCTAACCCTAACCTTAACACTATCCTAGGGCTGATGTTAACCCTAACCCTAATACTATCCTAGGGCTGATGCTAACCTTAACCCTAACCCTAACACTCTCGTAGGGCTGATGCTAACCATAAACCTAACACTATCCTAGGCCTGATGCTAACCCTAACCCTAACACCATCCTAGGTCTGATGCTAACTCTAAACCTAACACTATACTAGGGCTGATGCTAACCCTAACCCTAACCCTAACACTATCCTAGGGCTGATGTTAACCCTAACCCTAACACTATCCTAGGGCTGATGCTAACCCTAACCCTAACCCTAAGACTCTCCTAGGGCTGATGCTAACCCTAACCCTAACACTATCCTAGGCCTGATGCTAACCCTAACCCTAACACTATCCTAGGGCTGATGCTAACCCTAACCCTAACCCTAACACTATCCTAGGCCTGATGCTAACCCTATCCCTAACCCTAACACTCTCCTAGGGCTGAGGCTAACCCTAACCCTAACACTATCCTAGGGCTGATGCTAACCCTAACCCTAACCCTAACACTATCCTAGGGCTGAGGCTAACCCTAACCCTAACACTATCCTAGGGTTGATGCTAACCATAACCCTAACCCTAACACTATCCTAGGGCTGATGCTAACCCTAACCCTAACACTATCCTAGGGCTGATGCTAACCCTAACCCTAACCCTAACACTATCCTAGGGCTGATGCTAACACTAACCCTAACACTATCCTAGGGCTGATGCTAACCCTAACCCTAACCCTAACACTATCCTAGGGCTGATGCTAACCCTAACCCTAACACTATCCTAGGGCTGATGCTAACCCTAACCCTAACCCTAACTCTATCCTAGGGCTGATGCTAACCCTAACCCTAACACTATCCTAGGGCTGATGCTAACCCTAACCCTAACCCTAACACTATCCTAGGGCTGATGCTAACCCTAACCCTAACCCTAACACTATCCTAGAGCTGATGCTAACGCTAAACCTAACCCTACCCCTAACCCTAATGCTATCCTAGGGCTGACGCTAACCCTAACCCTAACCCTAACACTATCCTAGGGCTGATGCTAACCCTAACACTAACACTATCCTAGGCCTGATGCTAACCCTAACCCTTACCCTAACACTATCCGAGGGCTGATGCTAAACCTAACCATAAAACTAACACTATCCTAGGGCTGATGCTCACCCTATCCCTTACCCTAACACTATCCTAGGGCGGATGCTAACCCTAACCCTAACCCTAACACAATCCTAGGGCTAATGCTAACCCTAACACTAACACTATCCTAGGGCTGATGCTAACCCTAACCCTAACCCTAACACTATCCTAGGGCTGATGCTAACCCTAACCCTAACTCTAACATTATCTTAGGGCTGAGGCTAACCCTAACCCTAACACTATCCTACGGCTGATGCTAACCCTAACCCTAACCCTAACACTATCCTAGGGCTAATGCTAACCCTAACCCTAACACTATCCTAGGCCTGATGCTAACCCTAACCCTAACCCTAACACTATCCTAGGGCTAATGCTAACCCTAACCCTAACACTATCCTAGGGCTGATGCTAACCCTAACCCTAACACTCTCCTAGGCCTGATGCTAACCCTAACCCTAACATTTACACTATCCTAGGGCTGATGCTAACCCTAACCCTAAACCTAACACTATCCTAGGTCTGATGCTAACCCTAAACCTAACACTATCCTAGGGCTGATGCTAACCCTAACCCTAACCTTAACACTATCCTAGGGCTGATGTTAACCCTAACCCTAATACTATCCTAGGGCTGATGCTAACCTTAACCCTAACCCTAACACTCTCCTAGGGCTGATGCTAACCATAACCCTAACACTATCCTAGGCCTGATGATAACCCTAACCCTAACACCATCCTAGGTCTGATGCTAACTCTAAACCTAACACTATACTAGGGCTGATGCTAACCCTAACCCTAACCCTAACACTATCCTAGGGCTGATGTTAACCCTAACCGTAACACTATCCTAGGGCTGATGCTAACCCTAACCCTAACCCTAAGACTCTCCTAGGGCTGATGCTAACCCTAACCCTAACACTATCCTAGGCCTGATGCTAACCCTAACCCTAACACTATCCTAGGGCTGATGCTAACCCTAACCCTAACCCTAACACTATCCTAGGCCTGATGCTAACCCTATCCCTAACCCTAACACTCTCCTAGGGCTGAGGCTAACCCTAACCCTAACACTATCCTAGGGCCGATGCTAACCCTAACCCTAACCCTAACACTATCCTAGGGTTGATGCTAACCCTAACCCTAACACTATCCTATGGCCGATGCTAACCATAACCCTAACCCTAACACTATCCTAGGGCTGATGCTAACGCTAACCCTAACACTATCCTAGGGCTGATGCTAACCCTAACCCTAACCCTAACACTATTCTAGGGCTGATGCTAACCCTAACCCTAACACTATCCTAGGGCTGATGCTAACCCTAACCCTAACCCTAACCCTATCCTAGGGCTGATGCTAACCCTAACCCTAACACTATCCTAGGGCTGATGCTAACCCTAACACTAAGACTATCCTAGGCCTGATGCTAACCCTAACCCTAACCCTAACACTATCCTAGGGCTAATGCTAACCCTAACCCTAACACTATCCTAGGGCTGATGCTAACCCTAATCCTAACATTTACGCTATCCTAGGGCTGATGCTAACCCTAACCCTAAACCTAACACTATCCTAGGTCTGATGCTAACCCTAAACCTAACACTATCCTAGGGCTGATGCTAACCCTAACCCTAACCTTAACACTATCCTAGGGCTGATGTTAACCCTAACCCTAACCCTAACACTATCCTAGGGTTGATGCTAACCCTAACCCTAACACTATCCTATGGCCGATGCTAACCATAACCCTAACCCTAACACTATCCTAGGGCTGATGCTAACGCTAACCCTAACACTATCCTAGGGCTGATGCTAACCCTAACCCTAACCCTAACACTATCCTAGGACTGATGCTAACCCTAACCCTAACACTATCCTAGGGCTGATGCTAACCCTAACCCTAACCCTAACACTATCCTAGGGCTGATGCTAACCCTAACCCTAACAGTATCCTAGGGCTGATGCTAACCCTAACCCTAACCGTAACACTGTCCTAGGGCTGATGCTAACCCTAACACTAACAATATCCTAGGCATGATGATATCCATAACCCTAAACCGAACACTATCCTAGGGCAGATGCTAACCCTAATCCTAACCCTAACACTATCCTAGGGCTGATTCTAACCGTAACCCTAACACAATCCTAGGCCTGATGCTAACCCTAACCCTTACCCTAACACTATCCTAGGGCTGATGCTAAACCTAACCATAACCCTAACACTATCCTAGGGCTGATGCTAACCCTATCCCTAACCCTAACACTATCCTAGGGCGGATGCTAACCCTAACATTAACCCTAACACTATCCTAGGGCTAATGCTAACCCTAACACTAACACTATCCTAGGGCTGATGCTAACCCTAACCCTAACCCTAACACTATCCTAGGGCTGATGCTAACCCTAACCCTAACTCTAACACTATCTTAGGGCTGAGGCTAACCCTAACCCTAACACTATCCTACGGCTGATGCTAACCCTAACCATAACCCTAACACTATCCTAGGGCTAATGCTAACCCTAACCCTAACACTATCCTAGGGCTGATGCTAACCCTAACCCTAACCCTAACACTATCCTAGTGCTGATGCTAACCCTAACACTAACACTATCCTAGGGCTGATGCTAACCCTAAGCCTAACCCTAACACTATCCTAGGGCTGATGCTAACCCTAACACTAACACTATCCTAGGCCGGATGCTAACCCTAACCCTAACCCTAACACTATCCTAGGGCTAATGCTAACCCTAACCCTAACACTCTCCTAGGCCTGATGCTAACCCTATCCCTAACATTTACACTATCCTAGGGCTGATGCTAACCCTAACCCTAACCCTAACACTATCCTAGGTCTGATGCTAACCCTAAACCTAACACTATCCTAGGGCTGATGCTAACCCTAACCCTAACCTTAACACTATCCTAGGGCTGATGTTAACCCTAACCCTAATACTATCCTAGGGCTGATGCTAACCTTAACCCTAACCCTAACACTCTCCTAGGCCTGATGCTAACCCTAACCCTAACCCTAACACTATCCTAGGGCTGATGCTAACCCTAACCCTAACACTATCCTAGGGCTGATGCTAACCCTAACCCTAACCCTAACACTATCCTAGGGCTGATGCTAACCCTAACACTAAGACTATCCTAGGCCTGATGCTAACCCTAACCCTAACCCTAACACTATCCTAGGGCTAATGCTAACCCTAACCCTAACACTATCCTAGGGCTGATGCTAACCCTAACCCTAACACTCTCCTAGGCCTGATGCTAACCCTAACCCTAACATTTACACTATCCTAGGGCTGATGCTAACCCTAACCCTAACCCTAACACTATCCTAGGTCTGATGCTAACCCTAAACCTAACACTATCCTACGGCTGATGCTAACCCTAACCCTAACCTTAACACTATCCTAGGGCTGATGTTAACCCTAACCCTAATACTATCCTAGGGCTGATGCTAACCTTAACCCTAACCCTAACACTCTCCTAGGGCTGATGCTAACCATAACCCTAACACTATCCTAGGCCTGATGCTAACCCTAACCCTAACACCATCCTAGGTCTGATGCTAACTCTAAACCTAACACTATACTAGGGCTGATGCTAACCCTAACCCTAACCCTAACACTATCCTAGGGCTGATGTTAACCCTAACCCTAACACTATCCTAGGGCTGATGCTAACCCTAACCCTAACCCTAAGACTCTCCTAGGGCTGATGCTAACCCTAACCCTAACACTATCCTAGGCCTGATGCTAACCCTAACCCTAACACTATCCTAGGGCTGACGCTAACCCTAACCCTAACCCTAACACTATCCTAGGCCTGATGCTAACCCTATCCCTAACCCTAACACTCTCCTAGGGCTGAGGCTAACAATAACCCTAACACTATCCTAGGTCTGATGCTAACCCTAACCCTAACCCTAACACTATCCTAGGGTTGATGCTAACCCTAACCCTAACACTATCCTAGGGCTGATGCTAACCATAACCCTAACCCTAACACTATCCTAGGGCTGATGCTAACCCTAACCCTAACACTATCCTAAGGCTGATGCTAACCCTAACCCTAACCCTAACACTATCCTAGGGCTGATGCTAACCCTAACCCTAACACTATCCTAGGGCTGATGATAACCCTAACCCTAACCCTAACACTATCCTAGGGCTGATGCTAACCCTAACCCTAACAGTATCCTAGGGCTGATGCTAACCCTAACCCTAACCCTAACACTGTCCTAGGGCTGATGCTAACCCTAACACTAACAATATCCTAGGCCTGATGATATCCATAACCCTAAACCGAACACTATCCTAGGGCTGATGCTAACCCTAATCCTAACCCTAACACTATCCTAGGGCTGATTCTAACCGTAACCCTAACACAATCCTAGGCCTGATGCTAACCCTAACCCTTACCCTAACACTATCCTAGGGCTGATGCTAAACCTAACCATAACCCTAACACTATCCTAGGGCTGATGCTAACCCTATCCCTAACCCTAACACTATCCTAGAGCGGATGCTAACCCTAACCCTAACCCTAACACTATCCTAGGGCTAATGCTAACCCTAACACTAACACTATCCTAGGGCTGATCCTAACCCTAACCCTAACCCTAACACTATCCTAGGGCTGATTCTAACCCTAACCCTAACTCTAACACTATCTTAGGGCTGAGGCTAACCCTAACCCTAACACTATCCTACGGCTGATGCTAGCCCTAACCATAACCCTAACACTATCCTAGGGCTAATGCTAAACCTAACCCTAACACTATCCTAGGCCTGATGCTAACCCTAACCATAACCCTAACACTATCCTAGGGCTAATGCTAAACCTAACCCTAACACTATCCTAGGCCTGATGCTAACCCTAACCCTAACCCTAACACTATCCTAGGGCTGATGCTAACCCTAACACTAACACTATCCTAGGGCTGATGCTAACCATAACCCTAACACTAACACTATCCTAGGGCTAATGCTAACCCTAACCCTAACACTATCCTAGGGCTGATGCTAACCCTAACCCTAACACTCTCCTAGGCCTGATGCTAACCCTATCCCTAACATTTACACTATCCTAGGGCTGATGCTAACCCTAACCCTAACCCTAACACTATCCTAGGTCTGATGCTAACCCTAAACCTAACACTATCATAGGGCTGATGCTAACCCTAACCCTAACCTTAACACTATCCTAGGGCTGATGTTAACCCTAACCCTAATACTATCCTAGGGCTGATGCTAACCTTAACCCTAACCCTAACACTCTCCTAGGGCTGATGCTAACCATAACCCTAACACTATCCTAGGCCTGATGCTAACCCTAACCCTAACACCATCCTAGGTCTGATGCTAACTCTAAACCTAACACTATACTAGGGCTGATGCTAACCCTAACCCTAATCCTAACACTATCCTAGGCTGATGTTAACCCTAACCCTAACACTATCCTAGGGCTGATGCTAACCCTAACCCTAACCCTAACACTCTCCTAGGGCTGATGCTAACCCTAACCCTAACACTATCCTAGGCCTGATGCTAACCCTAACCCTAACACTATCCTAGGGCTGATGCTAACCCTAACCCTAACCCTAACACTATCCTAGGGCTGATGCTAACCCTAACCCTAACCCTAACACTATCCTAGGGCTGATGCTAACCCTAACCCTAACCCTAACACTGTCCTAGGGCTGATGCTAACCCTAACACTAACAATACCCTAGGCCTGATGATATCCATAACCCTAAACCGAACACTATCCTAGGGCTGATGCTAACCCTAATCCTAACCCTAACAGTATCCTAGGGCTGAATCTAACCGTAACCCTAACACAATCCTAGGCCTGATGCTAACCCTAACCCTTACCCTAACACTATCCTAGGGCTGATGCTAAACCTAACCATAAAACTAACACTATCCTAGGGCTGATCCTAACCCTATCCCTTACCCTAACACTATCCTAGGGCGGATGCTAACCCTAACCCTAACCCTAACACAATCCTAGGGCTAATGCTAACCCTAACACTAACACTATCCTACGGCTGATGCTAACCCTAACCCTAACCCTAACACTATCCTAGGGCTGATGCTAACCCTAACGCTAACTCTAACACTATCTTAGGGCTGAGGCTAACCCTAACCCTAACACTATCCTACGGCTGATGCTAACCCTAAACCTAACCCTAACACTATCCTAGGGCTAATGCTAACCCTAACCCTAACACTATCCTAGGCCTGATGCTAACCCTAACCCTAACCCTAACACTATCCTAGGGCTGATGCTAACCCTAACCCTAACACTATCCTAGGGCTGATGCTAACCCTAACCCTAACCCTAACACTATCCTAGGGCTGATGCTAACCCTAACACTAAGACTATCCTAGGCCTGATGCTAACCCTAACCCTAACCCTAACACTATCCTAGGGCTAATGCTAACCCTAACCCTAACACTATCCTAGGGCTGATGCTAACCCTAACCCTAACACTCTCCTAGGCCTGATGCTAACCCTAACCCTAACATTTACACTATCCTAGGGCTTATGCTAACCCTAACCCTAAACCTAACACTATCCTAGGTCTGATGCTAACCCTAAACCTAACACTATCCTAGGGCTGATGCTAACCCTAACCCTAACCTTAACACTATCCTAGGGCTGATGTTAACCCTAACCCTAATACTATCCTAGGGCTGATGCTAACCTTAACCCTAACCCTAACACTCTCCTAGGGCTGATGCTAACCATAACCCTAACACTATCCTAGGCCTGATGATAACCCTAACCCTAACACCATCCTAGGTCTGATGCTAACTCTAAACCTAACACTATACTAGGGCTGATGCTAACCCTAACCCTAACCCTAACACTATCCTAGGGCTGATGTTAACCCTAACCGTAACACTATCCTAGGGCTGATGCTAACCCTAACCCTAACCCTAAGACTCTCCTAGGGCTGATGCTAACCCTAACCCTAACACTATCCTAGGCCTGATGCTAACCCTAACCCTAACACTATCCTAGGGCTGATGCTAACCCTAACCCTATCCCTAACACTATCCTAGGCCTGATGCTAACCCTATCCCTAACCCTAACACTCTCCTAGGGCTGAGGCTAACCCTAACCCTAACACTATCCTAGGGCCGATGCTAACCCTAACCCTAACCCTAACACTATCCTAGGGTTGATGCTAACCCTAACCCTAACACTATCCTATGGCCGATGCTAACCATAACCCTAACCCTAACACTATCCTAGGGCTGATGCTAACCCTAACCCTAACCCTAACACTATCCTAGGGCTGATGCTAACCCTAACCCTAACCCTAACACTATCCTAGGGCTGATGCTAACCCTAACCCTAACCCTAACACTGTCCTAGGGCTGATGCTAACCCTAACACTAACAATACCCTAGGCCTGATGATATCCATAACCCTAAACCGAACACTATCCTAGGGCTGATGCTAACCCTAATCCTAACCCTAACAGTATCCTAGGGCTGAATCTAACCGTAACCCTAACACAATCCTAGGCCTGATGCTAACCCTAACCCTTACCCTAACACTATCCTAGGGCTGATGCTAAACCTAACCATAAAACTAACACTATCCTAGGGCTGATGCTAACCCTATCCCTTACCCTAACACTATCCTAGGGCGGATGCTAACCCTAACCCTAACCCTAACACAATCCTAGGGCTAATGCTAACCCTAACACTAACACTATCCTAGGGCTGATGCTAACCCTAACCCTAACCCTAACACTATCCTAGGGCTGATGCTAACCCTAACGCTAACTCTAACACTATCTTAGGGCTGAGGCTAACCCTAACCCTAACACTATCCTACGGCTGATGCTAACCCTAACCCTAACCCTAACACTATCCTAGGGCTAATGCTAACCCTAACCCTAACACTATCCTAGGCCTGATGCTAACCCTAACCCTAACCCTAACACTATCCTAGGGCTGATGCTAACCCTAACCCTAACACTATCCTAGGGCTGATGCTAACCCTAACCCTAACCCTAACACTATCCTAGGGCTGATGCTAACCCTAACACTAAGACTATCCTAGGCCTGATGCTAACCCTAACCCTAACCCTAACACTATCCTAGGGCTAATGCTAACCCTAACCCTAACACTATCCTAGGGCTGATGCTAACCCTAACCCTAACACTCTCCTAGGCCTGATGCTAACCCTAACCCTAACATTTACACTATCCTAGGGCTTATGCTAACCCTAACCCTAAACCTAACACTATCCTAGGTCTGATGCTAACCCTAAACCTAACACTATCCTAGGGCTGATGCTAACCCTAACCCTAACCTTAACACTATCCTAGGGCTGATGTTAACCCTAACCCTAATACTATCCTAGGGCTGATGCTAACCTTAACCCTAACCCTAACACTCTCCTAGGGCTGATGCTAACCATAACCCTAACACTATCCTAGGCCTGATGATAACCCAAACCCTAACACCATCCTAGGTCTGATGCTAACTCTAAACCTAACACTATACTAGGGCTGATGCTAACCCTAACCCTAACCCTAACACTATCCTAGGGCTGATGTTAACCCTAACCGTAACACTATCCTAGGGCTGATGCTAACCCTAACCCTAACCGTAAGACTCTCCTAGGGCTGATGCTAACCCTAACCCTAACACTATCCTAGGCCTGATGCTAACCCTAACCCTAACACTATCCTAGGGCTGATGCTAACCCTAACCCTATCCCTAACACTATCCTAGGCCTGATGCTAACCCTATCCCTAACCCTAACACTCTCCTAGGGCTGAGGCTAACCCTAACCCTAACACTATCCTAGGGCCGATGCTAACCCTAACCCTAACCCTAACACTATCCTAGGGTTGATGCTAACCCTAACCCTAACACTATCCTATGGCCGATGCTAACCATAACCCTAACCCTAACACTATCCTAGGGCTGATGCTAACGCTAACCCTAACACTATCCTAGGGCTGATGCTAACCCTAACCCTAACCCTAACACTATCCTAGGGCTGATGCTAACCCTAACCCTAACACTATCCTAGGGCTGATGCTAACCCTAACCCTAACCCTAACACTATCCTAGGGCTGATGCTAACCCTAACCCTAACACTATCCTAGGGCTGATGCTAACCCTAACACTAAGACTATCCTAGGCCTGATGCTAACCCTAACCCTAACCCTAACACTATCCTAGGGCTAATGCTAACCCTAACCCTAACACTATCCTAGGGATGATGCTAACCCTAACCCTAACATTTACACTATCCTAGGGCTGATGCTAACCCTAACCCTAAACCTAACACTATCCTAGGTCTGATGCTAACCCTAAACCTAACACTATCCTAGGGCTCATGCTAACCCTAACCCTAACCTTAACACTATCCTAGGGCTGATGTTAACCCTAACCCTAACCCTAACACTATCCTAGGGTTGATGCTAACCCTAACCCTAACACTATCCTATGGCCGATGCTAACCATAACCCTAACCCTAACACTATCCTAGGGCTGATGCTAACGCTAACCCTAACACTATCCTAGGGCTGATGCTAACCCTAAACCTAACCCTAACACTATCCTAGGGCTGATGCTAACCCTAACCCTAACCCTAACACTATCCTAGGGCTGATGCTAACCCTAACCCTAACACTATCCTAGGGCTGATGCTAACCCTAACACTAAGACTATCCTAGGCCTGATGCTAACCCTAACCCTAACCCTAACACTATCCTAGGGCTAATGCTAACCCTAACCCTAACACTATCCTAGGGCTGATGCTAACCCTAACCCTAACATTTACACTATCCTAGGGCTGATGCTAACCCTAACCCTAAACCTAACACTATCCTAGGTCTGATGCTAACCCTAAACCTAACACTATCCTAGGGCTGATGCTAACCCTAACCCTAACCTTAACACTATCCTAGGGCTGATGTTAACCCTAACCCTAACCCTAACACTATCCTAGGGTTGATGCTAACCCTAACCCTAACACTATCCTATGGCCGATGCTAACCATAACCCTAACCCTAACACTATCTTAGGGCTGATGCTAACGCTAACCCTAACACTATCCTAGGGCTGATGCTAACCCTAACCCTAACCCTAACACTATCCTAGGGCTGATGCTAACCCTAACCCTAACACTATCCTAGGGCTGATGCTAACCCTAACCCTAACCCTAACACTATCCTAGGGCTGATGATAACCCTAACCCTAACAGTATCCTAGGGCTGATGCTAACCCTAACCCTAACCCTAACACTGTCCTAGGGCTGATGCTAACCCTAACACTAACAATATCCTAGGCATGATGATATCCATAACCCTAAACCGAACACTATCCTAGGGCAGATGCTAACCCTAATCCTAACCCTAACACTATCCTAGGGCTGATTCTAACCGTAACCCTAACACAATCCTAGGCCTGATGCTAACCCTAACCCTTACCCTAACACTATCCTAGGGCTGATGCTAAACCTAACCATAACCCTAACACTATCCTAGGGCTGATGCTAACCCTATCCCTAACCCTAACGCTATCCTAGGGCAGATGCTAACCCTAACCCTAACCCTAACACTATCCTAGGGCTAATGCTAACCCTAACACTAACACTATCCTAGGGCTGATGCTAACCCTAACCCTAACCCTAACACTATCCTAGGGCTGATGCTAACCCTAACCCTAACTCTAACACTATCTTAGGGCTGAGGCTAACCCTAACCCTAACACTATCCTACGGCTGATGCTAACCCTAACCATAACCCTAACACTATCCTAGGGCTAATGCTAACCCTAACCCTAACACTATCCTAGGCCTGATGCTAACCCTAACCCTAACCCTAACACTATCCTAGGGCTGATGCTAACCCTAACACTAACAATATCCTAGGGCTGATGCTAACCCTAAGCCTAACCCTAACACTATCCTAGGGCTGATGCTAACCCTAACACTAACACTATCCTAGGCCGGATGCTAACCCTAACCCTAACCCTAACACTATCCTAGGGCTAATGCTAACCCTAACCCTAACACTATCCTAGGGCTGATGCTAACCCTAACCTTAACACTCTCCTAGGCCTGATGTTAACCCTATCCCTAACATTTACACTATCCTAGGGCTGATGCTAACCCTAACCCTAACCCTAACACTATCCTAGGTCTGATGCTAACCCTAACCCTAACACTCTCCTAGGCCTGATGCTAACCCTAACCCTAACCCTAACACTATCCTAGGGCTGATGCTAACCCTAACCCTAACACTATCCTAGGGCTGATGCTAACCCTAACCCTAACCCTAACACTATCCTAGGGCTGATGCTAACCCTAACACTAAGACTATCCTAGGCCTGATGCTAACCCTAACCCTAACCCTAACACTATCCTAGGGCTAATGCTAACCCTAACCCTAACACTATCCTAGGGCTGATGCTAACCCTAACCCTAACACTCTCCTAGGCCTGATGCTAACCCTAACCCTAACATTTACACTATCCTAGGGCTGATGCTAACCCTAACCCTAACCCTAACACTATCCTAGGTCTGATGCTAACCCTAAACCTAACACTATCCTAGGGCTGATGCTAACCCTAACCCTAACCTTAACACTATCCTAGGGCTGATGTTAACCCTAACCCTAATACTATCCTAGGGCTGATGCTAACCTTAACCCTAACCCTAACACTCTCCTAGGGCTGATGCTAACCATAACCCTAACACTATCCTAGGCCTGATGCTAACCCTAACCCTAACACCATCCTAGGTCTGATGCTAACTCTAAACCTAACACTATACTAGGGCTGATGCTAACCCTAACCCTAACACTAACACTATCCTAGGGCTGATGTTAACCCTAACCCTAACACTATCCTAGGGCTGATGCTAACCCTAACCCTAACCCTAAGACTCTCCTAGGGCTGATGCTAACCCTAACCCTAACACTATCCTAGGCCTGATGCTAATCCTAACCCTAACACTATCCTAGGGCTGATGCTAACCCTAACCCTAACCCTAACACTATCCTAGGCCTGATGCTAACCCTATCCCTAACCCTAACACTCTCCTAGGGCTGAGGCTAACCCTAACCCTAACACTATCCTAGGGCTGATGCTAACCCTAACCCTAACACTATCCTAGGGTTGATGCTAACCCTAACCCTAACACTATCCTAGGGCTGATGCTAACCATAACCTTAACCCTAACACTATCCTAGGGCTGATGCTAACCCTAACCCTAACACTATCCTAGGGCTGATGCTAACCCTAACCCTAACCCTAACACTATCCTAGGGCTGATGCTAACCCTAACCCTAACACTATCCTAGGGCTGATGATAACCCTAACCCTAACCCTAACACTATCCTAGGGCTGATGCTAACCCTAACCCTAACAGTATCCTAGGGCTGATGCTAACCCTAACCCTAACCCTAACACTGTCCTAGAGCTGATGCTAACCCTAACACTAACAATATCCTAGGCCTGATGATATCCATAACCCTAAACCGAACACTATCCTAGGGCTGATGCTAACCCTAATCCTAACCCTAACACTATCCTAGGGCTGATTCTAACCGTAAACCTAACACAATCCTAGGCCTGATGCTAACCCTAACCCTTACCCTAACACTATCCTAGGGCTGATGCTAAACCTAACCATAACCCTAACACTATCCTAGGGCTGATGCTAACCCTATCCCTAACCCTAACACTATCCTAGGGCGGATGCTAACCCTAACCCTAACCCTAACACTATCCTAGGGCTAATGCTAACCCTAACACTAACACTATCCTAGGGCTGATGCTAACCCTAACCCTAACCCTAACACTATCCTAGGGCTGATTCTAACCCTAACCCTAACTCTAACACTATCTTAGGGCTGAGGCTAACCCTAACCCTAACACTATCCTACGGCTGATGCTAACCCTAACCATAACCCTAACACTATCCTAGGGCTAATGCTAAACCTAACCCTAACACTATCCTAGGCCTGATGCTAACCCTAACCATAACCCTAACACTATCCTAGGGCTAATGCTAAACCTAACCCTAACACTATCCTAGGCCTGATGCTAACCCTAACCCTAACCCTAACACTATCCTAGGGCTGATGCTAACCCTAACACTAACACTATCCTAGGGCTGATGCTAACCCTAACCCTAACACTAACACTATCCTAGGGCTGATGCTAACCCTAACACTAACACTATCCTAGGCCTGATGCTAACCCTAACCCTAACCCTAACACTATCCTAGGGCTAATGCTAACCCTAACCCCAACACTATCCTAGGGCTGATGCTAACCTAACCCTAACACTCTCCTAGGCCTGATGCTAACCCTATCCCTAACATTTACACTATCCTAGGGCTGATGCTAACCCTAACCCTAACCCTAACACTATCCTAGGTCTGATGCTAACCCTAAACCTAACACTATCATAGGGCTGATGCTAACCCTAACCCTAACCTTAACACTATCCTAGGGCTGATGTTAACCCTAACCCTAATACTATCCTAGGGCTGATGCTAACCTTAACCCTAACACTAACACTCTCCTAGGGCTGATGCTAACCATAACCCTAACACTATCCTAGGCCTGATGCTAACCCTAACCCTAACACCATCCTAGGTCTGATGCTAACTCTAAACCTAACACTATACTAGGGCTGATGCTAACCCTAACCCTAACCCTAACACTATCCTAGGGCTGATGTTAACCCTAACCCTAACACTATCCTAGGGCTGATGCTAACCCTAACCCTAACCCTAACACTCTCCTAGGGCTGATGCTAACCCTAACCCTAACACTATCCTAGGCCTGATGCTAACCCTAACCCTAACACTATCCTAGGGCTGATGCTAACCCTAACCCTAACCCTAACACTATCCTAGGCCTGATGCTAACCCTATCCCTAACCCTAACACTCTCCTAGGGCTGAGGCTAACCCTAACCCTAACACTATCCTAGGGCTGATGCTAACCCTAACCCTAACCCTAACACTATCCTAGGGTTGATGCTAACCCTAACCATAACACTATCCTAGGGCTGATGCTAACCATAACCCTAACCCTAACACTATCCTAGGGCTGATGCTAACCCTAACCCTAACACTTTCCTAGGGCTGATGCTAACCCTAACCCTAACACTAACACTATCCTAGGGCTGATGCTAACCCTAACCCTAACACTATCCTAGGGCTGATGCTAACCAAAACCCTAACCCTAACACTATCCTAGGGCTGATGCTAACCCTAACCCTAACAGTATCCTAGGGCTGATGCTAACCCTAACCCTAACCCTAACACTATCCTAGGGCTGATGCTAACCCTAACCCTAACCCTAACACTATCCTAGAGCTGATGCTAACGCTAACCCTAACCCTAACCCTAACCCTAATGCTATCCTAGGGCTGACGCTAACCCTAACCCTAACCCTAACACTTTCCTAGGGCTGATGCTAACCCTAACACTAACACTATCCTAGGGCTGATGCTAACCCTAACCCTAACCCTAACACTGTACTAGGGCTGATGCTAACCCTAACCCTAACTCTAACACTATCCTAGGGCTGATTCTAACCGTAACCCTAACACAATCCTAGGCCTGATGCTAACCCTAACCCTTACCCTAACACTATCCTAGGGCTGATGCTAAACCTAACCATAACCCTAACACTATCCTATGGCTGATGCTAACCCTATCCCTAAGCCTAACACTATCCTAGGGCGGATGCTAACCCTAACCCTAACCCTAACACTATCCTAGGGCTAATGCTAACCCTAACACTAACACTATCCTAGGGCTGATGCTAACCCTAACCCTAACCCTAACACTATCCTAGGGCTGATGCTAACCCTAACCCTAACTCTAACACTATCTTAGGGCTGAGGCTAACCCTAACCCTAACACTATCCTACGGCTGATGCTAACCCTAACCATAACCCTAACACTATCCTAGGGCTAATGCTAACCCTAACCCTAACACTATCTTAGGCCTGATGCTAACCCTAACCCTAACCCTAACACTATCCTAGGGCTGATGCTAACCCTAACACTAACACTATCCTAGGGCTGATGCTAACCCTAACCCTAACCCTAACACTATCCTAGGGCTGATGCTAACCCTAACACTAAGACTATCCTAGGCCTGATGCTAACCCTAACCCTAACCCTAACACTATCCTAGGGCTAGTGCTAACCCTAACCCTAACACTATCCTAGGGCTGATGCTAACCCTAACCCTAACACTCTCCTAGGCCTGATGCTAACCCTATCCCTAACATTTACACTATCCTAGGGCTGATGCTAACCCTAACCCTAACCCTAACACTATCCTAGGTCTGATGCTAACCCTAAACCTAACACTATCCTAGGGCTGATGCTAACCCTAACCCTAACCTTAACACTATCCTAGGGCTGATGTTAACCCTAACCCTAATACTATCCTAGGGCTGATGCTAACCTTAACCCTAACCCTAACACTCTCCTAGGGCTGATGCTAACCATAACCCTAACACTATCCTAGGGCTGATGCTAACCATAACCCTAACACCATCCTAGGTCTGATGCTAACTCTAAACCTAACACTATACTAGGGCTGATGCTAACCCTAACCCTAACCCTAACACTATCCTAGGGCTGATGTTAACCCTAACCCTAACACTATCCTAGGGCTGATGCTAACCCTAACCCTAACCCTAACACTCTCCTAGGGCTGATGCTAACCCTAACCCTAACACTATCCTAGGCCTGATGCTAACCCTAACCCTAACACTATCCTAGGGCTGATGCTAACCCTAACCCTAACCCTAACACTATCCTAGGCCTGATGCTAACCCTATCCCTAACCCTAACACTCTCCTAGGGCTGAGGCTAACCCTAACCCTAACACTATCCTAGGGCTGATGCTAACCCTAACACTAAGACTATCCTAGGCCTGATGCTAACCCTAACCCTAACCCTAACACTATCCTAGGGCTAATGCTAACCCTAACCCTAACACTATCGTAGGGCTGATGCTAACCCTAAACCTAACACTCTCCTAGGCCTGATGCTAACCCTAACCCTAACATTTACACTATCCTAGGGCTGATGCTAACCCTAACCCTAAACCTAACACTATCCTAGGTCTGATGCTAACCCTAAACCTAACACTATCCTAGGGCTGATGCTAACCCTAACCCTAACCTTAACACTATCCTAGGGCTTATGTTAACCCTAACCCTAATACTATCCTAGGGCTGATGCTAACCTTAACCCTAACCCTAACACTCTCCTAGGGCTGATGCTAACCATAACCCTAACACTATCCTAGGCCTGATGCTAACCCTAACCCTAACACCATCCTAGGTCTGATGCTAACTCTAAACCTAACACTATACTAGGGCTGATGCTAACCCTAACCCTAACCCTAACACTATCCTAGGGCTGATGTTAACCCTAACCCTAACACTATCCTAGGGCTGATGCTAACCCTAACCCTAACCCTAAGACTCTCCTAGGGCTGATGCTAACCCTAATCCTAACACTATCCTAGGCCTGATGCTAACCCTAACCCTAACATTATCCTAGGGCTGATGCTAACCCTAACCCTAATCCTAACACTATCCTAGGCCTGATGCTAACCCTATCCCTAACCCTAACACTCTCCTAGGGCTGAGGCTAACCCTAACCCTAACACTATCCTAGGGCCGATGCTAACCCTAACCCTAACCCTAACACTATCCTAGGGTTGATGCTAACCCTAACCCTAACACTATCCTATGGCCGATGCTAACCATAACCCTAACCCTAACACTATCCTAGGGCTGATGCTAACGCTAACCTTAACACTATCCTAGGGCTGATGCTAACCCTAACCCTAACCTTAACACTATCCTAGGGCTGATGCTAACCCTAACCCTAACACTATCCTAGGGCTGATGCTAACCCTAACCCTAACCCTAACACTATCCTAGGGCTGATGCTAACCCTAACCCTAACAGTATCCTAGGGCTGATGCTAACCCTAACCCTAACCCTAACACTGTCCTAGGGCTGATGCTAACCCTAACACTAACAATATCCTAGGCATGATGATATCCATAACCCTAAACCGAACACTATCCTAGGGCAGATGCTAACCCTAATCCTAACCCTAACACTATCCTAGGGCTGATTCTAACCGTAACCCTAACACAATCCTAGGCCTGATGCTAACCCTAACCCTTACCCTAACACTATCCTAGGGCTGATGCTAAACCTAACCATAACCCTAACACTATCCTAGGGCTGATGCTAACCCTATCCCTAACCCTAACACTATCCTAGGGCGGATGCTAACCCTAACCCTAACCCTAACACTATCCTAGGGCTGATGCTAACCCTAACACTAACACTATCCTAGGGCTGATGCTAACCCTAACCCTAACCCTAACACTATCCTAGGGCTGATGCTAACCCTAACCCTAACTCTAACACTATCTTAGGGCTGAGCCTAACCCTAACCCTAACACTATCCTACGGCTGATGCTAACCCTAAGCGTAACCCTAACACTATCCTAGGGCTAATGCTAACCCTAACCCTAACACTATCCTAGGCCTGCTGCTAACCCTAACCCTAACCCTAACACTATCCTAGGGCTGATGCTAACCCTAACACTAACACTATCCTAGGGCTGATGCTAACCCTAACCCTAACCTTAACACTATCCTAGGGCTGATGTTAACCCTAACCCTAATACTATCCTAGGGCTGATGCTAACCTTAACCCTAACCCTAACACTCTCCTAGGCCTGATGCTAACCCTAACACTAAGCCTAACCCTAACACTATCCTAGGGCTGATGCTAACCCTAACCCTAACACTATCCTAGGGCTGATGCTAACCCTAACCCTAACCCTAACACTATCCTAGGGCTGATGCTAACCCTAACACTAAGACTATCCTAGGCCTGATGCTAACCCTAACCCTAACCCTAACACTATCCTAGGGCTAATGCTAACCCTAACCCTAACACTATCCTAGGGCTGATGCTAACCCTAACCCTAACACTCTCCTAGGCCTGATGCTAACCCTAACCCTAACACCATCCTAGGTCTGATGCTAACTCTAAACCTAACACTATACTAGGGCTGATGCTAACCCTAACCCTAACCCTAACACTATCCTAGGGCTGATGTTAACCCTAACCCTAACACTATCCTAGGGCTGATGCTAACCCTAACCCTAACCCTAAGACTCTCCTAGGGCTGATGATAACCCTAACCCTAACACTATCCTAGGCCTGATGCTAACCCTAACCCTAACACTATCCTAGGGCTGATGCTAACCCTAACCCTAACCCTAACACTATCCTAGGCCTGATGCTAACCCTATCCCTAACCCTAACACTCTCCTAGGGCTGAGGCTAACCCTAACCCTAACACTATCCTAGGGCTGATGCTAACCCTAACCCTAACCCTAACACTATCCTAGGGTTGATGCTAACCCTAACCCTAACACTATCCTAGGGCTGATGCTAACCATAACCCTAACCCTAACACTATCCTAGGGCTGATGCTAACCCTAACCCTAACACTATCCTAGGGCTGATGCTAACCCTAACCCTAACCCTAACACTATCCTAGGGCTGATGCTAACCCTAACCCTAACACTATCCTAGGGCTGATGCTAACCCTAACCCTAACCCTAACACTATCCTAGGGCTGATGCTAACCCTAATCCTAACAGTATCCTAGGGCTGATGCTAACCCTAACCCTAACCCTAACACTGTCCTAGGGCTGATGCTAACCCTAACACTAACAATATCCTAGGCCTGATGATATCCATAACCCTAAACCGAACACTATCCTAGGGCTGATGCTAACCCTAACCCTAACCCTAACACTATCCTAGGGCTGATGCTAACCCTAACCCTAACAGTATCCTAGGGCTGATGCTAACCCTAACCCTAACCCTAACACTATCCTAGGGCTGATGCTAACCCTAACCCTAACCCTAACACTATCCTAGAGCTGATGCTAACGCTAACCTTAACCCTAACCCTAACCCTAATGCTATCCTAGGGCTGACGCTAACCCTAACCCTAACCCTAACACTATCCTAGGGCTGATGCTAACCCTAACACTAACACTATCCTAGGGCTGATGCTAACCCTAACCCTAACCCTAACACTGTACTAGGGCTGATGCTAACCCTAACCCTAACTCTAACACTATCCTAGGGCTGAGGCTAACCCTAACCCTAACACTATCCTACGGCTGATGCTAACCCTAACCCTAACCCTAACACTATCCTAATTCTGATTCTAACCCTAACACTAACACTATCCTAGGCCTGGTGCTAACCCTAAGCGTAACCCTAACACTATCCTAGGGCTGATGCTAACCCTAACCCTAATAATATCCTAGGGTTGATGCTAACCCTAACCCTAACCCTAACACTATCCTAGGGCTGATGCTAACCCTAACCCTAACGCTATCACTATCCTAGGGCTGATGATAACCCTAACCCTAACTCTAACACTATCCTAGGGCTGATGCTAACCCTATCCCTAAGCCTAACTCTATCCTAGGGCGGATGCTAACCCTAACCCTAACCCTAACACTATCCTAGGGCTAATGCTAACCCTAACACTAACACTATCCTAGGGCTGATGCTAACCCTAACCCTAACCCTAACACTATCCTAGGGCTGATGCTAACCCTAACCCTAACCCTAACACTATCCTAGGGCTGATGCTAACCCTAACCCTAACTCTAACACTATCTTAGGGCTGAGGCTAACCCTAACCCTAACACTATCCTACGGCTGATGCTAACCCTAACCATAACCCTAACACTATCCTAGGGCTAATGCTAACCCTAACCCTAACACTATCCTAGGCCTGATGCTAACCCTAACCCTAACCCTAACACTATCCTAGGGCTGATGCTAACCCTAACCCTAACCCTAACACTATCCTAGGGCTGATGCTAACCCTAACACTAAGACTATCCTAGGCCTGATGCTAACCCTAACCCTAACCCTAACACTATCCTAGGGCTAGTGCTAACCCTAACCCTAACACTATCCTAGGGCTGATGCTAACCCTAACCCTAACACTCTCCTAGGCCTGATGCTAACCCTATCCCTAACATTTACACTATCCTAGGGCTGATGCTAACCCTAACCCTAACCCTAACACTATCCTAGGTCTGATGCTAACCCTAAACCTAACACTATCCTAGGGCTGATGCTATCCCTAACCCTAACCTTAACACTATCCTAGGGCTGATGTTAACCCTAACCCTAATACTATCCTAGGGCTGATGCTAACCTTAACCCTAACCCTAACACTCTCCTAGGGCTGATGCTAACCATAACCCTAACACTATCCTAGGGCTGATGCTAACCATAACCCTAACACCATCCTAGGTCTGATGCTAACTCTAAACCTAACACTATACTAGGGCTGATGCTAACCCTAACCCTAACCCTAACACTATCCTAGGGCTGATGTTAACCCTAACCCTAACACTATCCTAGGGCTGATGCTAACCCTAACCCTAACCCTAACACTCTCCTAGGGCTGATGCTAACCCTAACCCTAACACTATCCTAGGGCTGATGCTAACCCTAACCCTAACCCAACACTATCCTAGGGCTGATGCTAACCCTAACCCTAACACTATCCTAGGGCTGATGCTAACCCTAACCCTAACCCTAACACTATCCTAGGCCTGATGCTAACCCTATCCCTAACCATAACACTCTCCTAGGGCTGAGGCTAACCCTAACCCTAACACTATCCTAGGGCTGATGCTAACGCTAACCCTAACCCTAACACTATCCTAGGGTTGATGCTAACCCTAACCCTAACACTATCCTAGGGCTGATGCTAACCATAACCCTAACCCTAACACTATCCTAGGGCTGATGCTAACCCTAACCCTAACACTATCCTAGGGCTGATGCTAACCCTAACCCTAACCCAACACTATCCTAGGGCTGATGCTAACCCTAACCCTAACCCTAACACTATCCTAGGGCTGATGCTAACCCTAACCCTAACAGTATCCTAGGGCTGATACTAACCCTAACCCTAACCCTAACACTATCCAAGGGCTGATGCTAACCCTAACCCTAACCCTAACACTATCCTAGAGCTGATGCTAACGCTAACCTTAACCCTAACCCTAACCCTAATGCTATCCTAGGGCTGACGCTAACCCTAACCCTAACCCTAACACTATCCTAGGGCTGATGCTAACCCTAACACTAACACTATCCTAGGGCTGATGCTAACCCTAACCCTAACCCTAACACTGTACTAGGGCTGATGCTAACCCTAACCCTAACTCTAACACTATCCTAATGCTGAGGCTAACCCTAACCCTAACACTATCCTACGGCTGATGCTAACCCTAACCCTAACCCTAACACTATCCTAATTCTGATGCTAACCCTAACACTAACACTATCCTAGGCCTGGTGCTAACCCTAAGCGTAACCCTAACACTATCCTAGGGCTGATGCTAACCCTAACCCTAATAATATCCTAGGGTTGATGCTAACCCTAACCCTAACCCTAACACTATCCTAGGGCTGATGCTAACCCTAACCCTAACGCTAACACTATCCTAGGGCTGATGATAACCCTAACCCTAACTCTAACACTATCCTAGGGCTGATGCTAACCCTAACCCTAACAATATCCTAGGCCTGATGATATCCCTAACCCTAAACCTAACACTATCCTAGGGCTGATGCTAACCCTAACCCTAAGGCTAACACTATCCTAGGGCTGATGCTAACCCTAACACTAACACTATCCTAGGGCTGATGCTAACCCAAACCCTAACCCTAACACTATCCTAGGGCTGATGCTAACACTAACCCTAACTCTAACACTATCCTAGGGCTGAGGCTAACCCTAACCCTAACACTATCCTACGGCTGATGCTAACCCTAACCCTAACCCTAACACTATCCTAAGGCTAATGCTAACCCTAACACTAACACTATCCTAGGCCTGGTGCTGACCCTAACCCTATCCCTAACACTATTCTAGGGCTGATGCTAACCCTAACCCTAATAATATCCTAGGGTTGATGCTAACCCTAACCCTAACCCTAACAGTATCCTAGGGCTGATGCTAACCCTAACCCTAACCCTAACACTATCCTAGGGCTGATGCTAACCCTAACCCTAACCCTAACACTGTCCTAGGGCTGATGCTAACCCTAACACTAACAATATCCTAGGCCTGATGATATCCATAACCCTAAACCGAACACTATCCTAGGGCTGATGCTAACCCTAATCCTAACCCTAACACTATCCTAGGGCTGATTCTAACCGTAACCCTAACACAATCCTAGGCCTGATGCTAACCCTAACCCTTACCCTAACACTATCCTAGGGCTGATGCTAAACCTAACCATAACCCTAACACTATCCTAGGGCTGATGCTAACCCTATACCTAACCCTAACACTATCCTAGGGCGGATGCTAACCCTAACCCTAACCCTAACACTATCCTAGGGCTGATGCTAACCCTAACACTAACACTATCCTAGGGCTGATGCTAACCCTAACCCTAACCCTAACACTATCCTAGGGCTGATGCTAACCCTAACCCTAACTCTAACACTATCTTAGGGCTGAGGCTAACCCTAACCCTAACACTATCCTACGGCTGATGCTAACCCTAAACATAACCCTAACACTATCCTAGGGCTAATGCTAAACCTAACCCAAACACTATCCTAGGCCTGATGCTAACCCTAACCCTAACCCTAACACTATCCTAGGGCTGATGCTAACCCTAACACTAACACTATCCTAGGGCTGATGCTAACCCTAACCCTAACACTAACACTATCCTAGGGCTGATGCTAACCCTAACACTAACACTATCCTAGGCCTGATGCTAACCCTATCCCTAACCCTAACACTATCCTAGGGCTAATGCTAACCCTAACCCTAACACTATCCTAGGGCTGATGCTAACCCTAACCCTAACACTCTCCTAGGCCTGATGCTAACCCTATCCCTAACATTTACACTATCCTAGGGCTGAGGCTAACACTAACCCTAACCCTAACACTATCCTAGGTCTGATGCTAACCCTAAACCTAACACTATCCTAGGGCTGATGCTAACCCTAACCCTAACCTTAACACTATCCTACGGCTGATGTTAACCCTAACCCTAATACTATCCTAGGGCTGATGCTAACCTTAACCCTAACCCTAACACTCTCCTAGGGCTGATGCTAACCATAACCCTAACACTATCCTAGGCCTGATGCTAACCCTAACCCTAACACCATCCTAGGTCTGATGCTAACTCTAAACCTAACACTATACTAGGGCTGATGCTAACCCTAACCCTAACCCTAACACTATCCTACGGCTGAGGTTAACCCTAACCCTAACACTATCCTAGGGCTGATGCTAACCCTAACCCTAACCCTAACACTCTCCTAGGGCTGATGCTAACCCTAACCCTAACACTATCCTAGGCCTGATGCTAACCCTAACCCTAACACTATCCTAGGGCTGATGCTAACCCTAACCCTAACCCTAACACTATCCTAGGCCTGATGCTAACCCTATCCCTAACCCTAACACTCTCCTAGGGCTGAGGCTAACCCTAACCCTAACACTATCCTAGGGCTGATGCTAACCCTAACCCTAACCCTAACACTATCCTAGGGTTGATGCTAACCCTAACCCTAACACTATCCTAGGGCTGATGCTAACCCTAACCCTAACCCTAACACTATCCTAGGGCTGATGCTAACCCTAACCCTAACACTATCCTAGGGCTGATGCTAACCCTAACCCTAACACTAACACTATCCTAGGGCTGATGCTAATCCTAACCCTAACACTATCCTAGGGCTGATGCTAACCCTAACCCTAACCCTAACACTATCCTAGGGCTGATGCTAACCCTAACCCTAAAAGTATCCTAGGGCTGATGCTAACCCTAACCCTAACCCTAACACTATCCTAGGGCTGATGCTAACCCTAACCCTAACTCTAACACTATCCTAGAGCTGATGCTAACGCTAACCCTAACCCTAACCCTAACCCTAATGCTATCCTAGGGCTGACGCTAACCCTAACCCTAACCCTAACACTATCCTAGGGCTGATGCTAACCCTAACACTAACACTATCCTAGGGCTGATGCTAACCCTAACCCTAACCCTAACACTGTACTAGGGCTGATGCTAACCCTAACCCTAACTATAACACTATCCTATTGCTGAGGCTAACCCTAACTCTAACACTATCCTACGGCTGATGCTAACCCTAACCCTAACCCTAACACTATCCTAAGGCTGATGCTAACCGTAACACTAACACTATCCTAGGCCTGGTGCTAACCCTAAGCCTAACCCTAACACTATCCTAGGGCTGATGCTAACCCTAACCCTAATAATATCCTAGGGTTGATGCTAACCCTAACCCTAACCCTAACACTATCCTAGGGCTGATGCTAACCCTAACCCTAACCCTAACACTATCCTAGGGCTGATGATAACCCTAACCCTAACTCTAACACTATCCTAGGGCTGATGCTAACCCTAACCCTAACAATATCCTAGGCCTGATGATATCCCTAACCCTAAACCTAACACTATCCTAGGGCTGATGCTAACCCTAACCCTAACGCTAACACTATCCTAGGGCTGATGCTAACCCTAACACTGACACTATCCTAGGGCTGATGCTAACCCAAACCCTAACCCTAACACTATCCTAGGTCTGATGCTAACAGTAACCCTAACTCTAACACTATCCTAGGGCTGAGGCTAACACTAACCCTAACACTATCCTACGGCTGATGCTAACCCTAACCCTAACCCTAACACTATCCTAAGGCTAATGCTAACCCTAACACTAACACTATCCTAGGGCTGATGCTAACCCTAACACTAAGACTATCCTAGGCCTGATGCTAACCCTAACCCTAACCCTAACACTATCCTAGGGCTAGTGCTAACCCTAACCCTAACACTATCCTAGGGCTGATGCTAACCCTAACCCTAACACTCTCCTAGGCCTGATGCTAACCCTATCCCTAACATTTACACTATCCTAGGGCTGATGCTAAGTCTAACCCTAACCCTAACACTATCCTAGGTCTGATGCTAACCCTAAACCTAACACTATCCTAGGGCTGATGCTAACCCTAACCCTAACCTTAACACTATCCTAGGGCTGATGTTAACCCTAACCCTAATACTATCCTAGGGCTGATGCTAACCTTAACCCTAACCCTAACACTCTCCTATGGCTGATGCTAACCATAACCCTAACACTATCCTAGGCCTGATGCTAACCCTAACCCTAACACCATCCTAGGTCTGATGCTAACTCTAAACCTAACACTATACTAGGGCTGATGCTAACCCTAACCCTAACCCTAACACTATCCTAGGGCTGATGTTAACCCTAACCCTAACACTATCCTAGGGCTGATGCTAACCCTAACCCTAACCCTAACACTCTCCTAGGGCTGATGCTAACCCTAACCCTAACACTATCCTAGGCCTGATGCTAACCCTAACCCTAACACTATCCTAGGGCTGATGCTAACCCTAACCCTAACCCTAACACTATCCTAGGCCTGATGCTAACCCTATCCCTAACCCTAACACTCTCCTAGGGCTGAGGCTAACCCTAACCCTAACACTATCCTAGGCCTGATGCTAACCCTAACCCTAACCCTAACACTGTCCTAGGGTTGATGCTAACCCTAACCCTAACACTATCCTAGGGCTGATGCTAACCATAACCCTAACCCTAACACTATCCTAGGGCTGATGCTAACCCTAACCCTAACACTATCCTAGGGCTGATGCTAACCCTAACCCTAACCCTAACAGTATCCTAGGGCTGATGCTAACCCTAACCCTAACCCTAACACTATCCTAGGGCTGATGCTAACCCTAACCCTAACCCTAACACTATCCTAGAGCTGATGCTAACGCTAACCCTAACCCTAACCCTAACCCTAATGCTATCCTAGGGCTGACGCTAACCCTAACCCTAACCCTAACACTATCCTAGGGCTGATGCTAACCCTAACACTAACACTATCCTAGGGCTGATGCTAACCCTAACCCTAACCCTAACACTATCCTAGGGCTGATGCTAACCCTAACCCTAACCCTAACACTATCCTAGGGCTGATGCTAACCCTAACCCTAACACTATCCTAGGGCTGATGCTAACCCTAACCATAACCCTAACACTATCCTAGGGCTAATGCTAACCCTAACCCTAACACTATCCTAAGGCTGATGCTAACCCTAACCCTAACCCTAACACTATCCTAGGGCTGATGCTAACCCTAACACTAACACTATCCTAGGCCTGGTGCTAACCCTAAGCCTAACCCTAACACTATCCTAGGGCTGATGCTAACCCTAACCCTAACCCTAACACTATCCTAGGTCTGATGCTAACCCTAAGCCTAACACTATCCTAGGGCTAATGCTAACCCTAACACTAACACTATCCTAGGGCTGATGCTAACCCTAACCCTAACCCTAACACTATCCTAGGCCTGATGCTAACCCTATCCCTAACCCTAACACTCTCCTAGGGCTGAGGCTAACCCTAACCCTAACACTATCCTAGGGCTGATGCTAACCCTAACCCTAACCCTAACACTATCCTAGGGCTGATTCTAACCGTAACCCTAACACAATCCTAGGCCTGATGCTAACCCTAACCCTTACCCTAACACTATCCTAGGGCTGATGCTAAACCTAACCATAACCCTAACACTATCCTATGGCTGATGCTAACCCTATCCCTAAGCCTAACCCTATCCTAGGGCGGATGCTAACCCTAACCCTAACCCTAACACTATCCTAGGGCTAATGCTAACCCTAACACTAACACTATCCTAGGGCTGATGCTAACCCTAACCCTAACCCTAACACTATCCTAGGACTGATGCTAACCCTAACCCTAACTCTAACACTATCTTAGGGCTGAGGCTAACCCTAACCCTAACACTATCCTACGGCTGATGCTAACCCTAACCATAACCCTAACACTATCCTAGGGCTAATGCTAACCCTAACCCTAACACTATCCTAGGCCTGATGCTAACCCTAACCCTAACCCTAACACTATCCTAGGGCTGATGCTAACCCTAACACTAACACTATCCTAGGGCTGATGCTAACCCTAACCCTAACCCTAACACTATCCTAGGGCTGATGCTAACCCTAACACTAAGACTATCCTAGGCCTGATGCTAACCCTAACCCTAACCCTAACACTATCCTAGGGCTAGTGCTAACCCTAACCCTAACACTATCCTAGGGCTGATGCTAACCCTAACCCTAACACTCTCCTAGGCCTGATGCTAACCCTATCCCTAACATTTACACTATCCTAGGGCTGATGCTAACCCTAACCCTAACCCTAACACTATCCTAGGTCTGATGCTAACCCTAAACCTAACACTATCCTAGGGCTGATGCTATCCCTAACCCTAACCTTAACACTATCCTAGGGCTGATGTTAACCCTAACCCTAATACTATCCTAGGGCTGATGCTAACCTTAACCCTAACCCTAACACTCTCCTAGGGCTGATGCTAACCATAACCCTAACACTATCCTAGGGCTGATGCTAACCATAACCCTAACACCATCCTAGGTCTGATGCTAACTCTAAACCTAACACTATACTAGGGCTGATGCTAACCCTAACCCTAACCCTAACACTATCCTAGGGCTGATGTTAACCCTAACCCTAACACTATCCTAGGGCTGATGCTAACCCTAACCCTAACCCTAACACTCTCCTAGGGCTGATGCTAACCCTAACCCTAACACTATCCTAGGGCTGATGCTAACCCTAACCCTAACCCAACACTATCCTAGGGCTGATGCTAACCCTAACCCTAACACTATCCTAGGGCTGATGCTAACCCTAACCCTAACCCTAACACTATCCTAGGCCTGATGCTAACCCTATCCCTAACCATAACACTCTCCTAGGGCTGAGGCTAACCCTAACCCTAACACTATCCTAGGGCTGATGCTAACGCTAACCCTAACCCTAACACTATCCTAGGGTTGATGCTAACCCTAACCCTAACACTATCCTAGGGCTGATGCTAACCATAACCCTAACCCTAACACTATCCTAGGGCTGATGCTAACCCTAACCCTAACACTATCCTAGGGCTGATGCTAACCCTAACCCTAACCCAACACTATCCTAGGGCTGATGCTAACCCTAACCCTAACCCTAACACTATCCTAGGGCTGATGCTAACCCTAACCCTAACAGTATCCTAGGGCTGATACTAACCCTAACCCTAACCCTAACACTATCCAAGGGCTGATGCTAACCCTAACCCTAACCCTAACACTATCCTAGAGCTGATGCTAACGCTAACCTTAACCCTAACCCTAACCCTAATGCTATCCTAGGGCTGACGCTAACCCTAACCCTAACCCTAACACTATCCTAGGGCTGATGCTAACCCTAACACTAACACTATCCTAGGGCTGATGCTAACCCTAACCCTAACCCTAACACTGTACTAGGGCTGATGCTAACCCTAACCCTAACTCTAACACTATCCTAATGCTGAGGCTAACCCTAACCCTAACACTATCCTACGGCTGATGCTAACCCTAACCCTAACCCTAACACTATCCTAATTCTGATGCTAACCCTAACACTAACACTATCCTAGGCCTGGTGCTAACCCTAAGCGTAACCCTAACACTATCCTAGGGCTGATGCTAACCCTAACCCTAATAATATCCTAGGGTTGATGCTAACCCTAACCCTAACCCTAACACTATCCTAGGGCTGATGCTAACCCTAACCCTAACGCTAACACTATCCTAGGGCTGATGATAACCCTAACCCTAACTCTAACACTATCCTAGGGCTGATGCTAACCCTAACCCTAACAATATCCTAGGCCTGATGATATCCCTAACCCTAAACCTAACACTATCCTAGGGCTGATGCTAACCCTAACCCTAAGGCTAACACTATCCTAGGGCTGATGCTAACCCTAACACTAACACTATCCTAGGGCTGATGCTAACCCAAACCCTAACCCTAACACTATCCTAGGGCTGATGCTAACACTAACCCTAACTCTAACACTATCCTAGGGCTGAGGCTAACCCTAACCCTAACACTATCCTACGGCTGATGCTAACCCTAACCCTAACCCTAACACTATCCTAAGGCTAATGCTAACCCTAACACTAACACTATCCTAGGCCTGGTGCTGACCCTAACCCTATCCCTAACACTATTCTAGGGCTGATGCTAACCCTAACCCTAATAATATCCTAGGGTTGATGCTAACCCTAACCCTAACCCTAACAGTATCCTAGGGCTGATGCTAACCCTAACCCTAACCCTAACACTATCCTAGGGCTGATGCTAACCCTAACCCTAACCCTAACACTGTCCTAGGGCTGATGCTAACCCTAACACTAACAATATCCTAGGCCTGATGATATCCATAACCCTAAACCGAACACTATCCTAGGGCTGATGCTAACCCTAATCCTAACCCTAACACTATCCTAGGGCTGATTCTAACCGTAACCCTAACACAATCCTAGGCCTGATGCTAACCCTAACCCTTACCCTAACACTATCCTAGGGCTGATGCTAAACCTAACCATAACCCTAACACTATCCTAGGGCTGATGCTAACCCTATACCTAACCCTAACACTATCCTAGGGCGGATGCTAACCCTAACCCTAACCCTAACACTATCCTAGGGCTGATGCTAACCCTAACACTAACACTATCCTAGGGCTGATGCTAACCCTAACCCTAACCCTAACACTATCCTAGGGCTGATGCTAACCCTAACCCTAACTCTAACACTATCTTAGGGCTGAGGCTAACCCTAACCCTAACACTATCCTACGGCTGATGCTAACCCTAAACATAACCCTAACACTATCCTAGGGCTAATGCTAAACCTAACCCAAACACTATCCTAGGCCTGATGCTAACCCTAACCCTAACCCTAACACTATCCTAGGGCTGATGCTAACCCTAACACTAACACTATCCTAGGGCTGATGCTAACCCTAACCCTAACACTAACACTATCCTAGGGCTGATGCTAACCCTAACACTAACACTATCCTAGGCCTGATGCTAACCCTATCCCTAACCCTAACACTATCCTAGGGCTAATGCTAACCCTAACCCTAACACTATCCTAGGGCTGATGCTAACCCTAACCCTAACACTCTCCTAGGCCTGATGCTAACCCTATCCCTAACATTTACACTATCCTAGGGCTGAGGCTAACACTAACCCTAACCCTAACACTATCCTAGGTCTGATGCTAACCCTAAACCTAACACTATCCTAGGGCTGATGCTAACCCTAACCCTAACCTTAACACTGTCCTACGGCTGATGTTAACCCTAACCCTAATACTATCCTAGGGCTGATGCTAACCTTAACCCTAACCCTAACACTCTCCTAGGGCTGATGCTAACCATAACCCTAACACTATCCTAGGCCTGATGCTAACCCTAACCCTAACACCATCCTAGGTCTGATGCTAACTCTAAACCTAACACTATACTAGGGCTGATGCTAACCCTAACCCTAACCCTAACACTATCCTACGGCTGAGGTTAACCCTAACCCTAACACTATCCTAGGGCTGATGCTAACCCTAACCCTAACCCTAACACTCTCCTAGGGCTGATGCTAACCCTAACCCTAACACTATCCTAGGCCTGATGCTAACCCTAACCCTAACACTATCCTAGGGCTGATGCTAACCCTAACCCTAACCCTAACACTATCCTAGGCCTGATGCTAACCCTATCCCTAACCCTAACACTCTCCTAGGGCTGAGGCTAACCCTAACCCTAACACTATCCTAGGGCTGATGCTAACCCTAACCCTAACCCTAACACTATCCTAGGGTTGATGCTAACCCTAACCCTAACACTATCCTAGGGCTGATGCTAACCCTAACCCTAACCCTAACACTATCCTAGGGCTGATGCTAACCCTAACCCTAACACTATCCTAGGGCTGATGCTAACCCTAACCCTAACACTAACACTATCCTAGGGCTGATGCTAATCCTAACCCTAACACTATCCTAGGGCTGATGCTAACCCTAACCCTAACCCTAACACTATCCTAGGGCTGATGCTAACCCTAACCCTAAAAGTATCCTAGGGCTGATGCTAACCCTAACCCTAACCCTAACACTATCCTAGGGCTGATGCTAACCCTAACCCTAACTCTAACACTATCCTAGAGCTGATGCTAACGCTAACCCTAACCCTAACCCTAACCCTAATGCTATCCTAGGGCTGACGCTAACCCTAACCCTAACCCTAACACTATCCTAGGGCTGATGCTAACCCTAACACTAACACTATCCTAGGGCTGATGCTAACCCTAACCCTAACCCTAACACTGTACTAGGGCTGATGCTAACCCTAACCCTAACTATAACACTATCCTATTGCTGAGGCTAACCCTAACTCTAACACTATCCTACGGCTGATGCTAACCCTAACCCTAACCCTAACACTATCCTAAGGCTGATGCTAACCGTAACACTAACACTATCCTAGGCCTGGTGCTAACCCTAAGCCTAACCCTAACACTATCCTAGGGCTGATGCTAACCCTAACCCTAATAATATCCTAGGGTTGATGCTAACCCTAACCCTAACCCTAACACTATCCTAGGGCTGATGCTAACCCTAACCCTAACCCTAACACTATCCTAGGGCTGATGATAACCCTAACCCTAACTCTAACACTATCCTAGGGCTGATGCTAACCCTAACCCTAACAATATCCTAGGCCTGATGATATCCCTAACCCTAAACCTAACACTATCCTAGGGCTGATGCTAACCCTAACCCTAACGCTAACACTATCCTAGGGCTGATGCTAACCCTAACACTGACACTATCCTAGGGCTGATGCTAACCCAAACCCTAACCCTAACACTATCCTAGGTCTGATGCTAACAGTAACCCTAACACTAACACTATCCTAGGGCTGAGGCTAACACTAACCCTAACACTATCCTACGGCTGATGCTAACCCTAACCCTAACCCTAACACTATCCTAAGGCTAATGCTAACCCTAACACTAACACTATCCTAGGGCTGATGCTAACCCTAACACTAAGACTATCCTAGGCCTGATGCTAACCCTAACCCTAACCCTAACACTATCCTAGGGCTAGTGCTAACCCTAACCCTAACACTATCCTAGGGCTGATGCTAACCCTAACCCTAACACTCTCCTAGGCCTGATGCTAACCCTATCCCTAACATTTACACTATCCTAGGGCTGATGCTAAGTCTAACCCTAACCCTAACACTATCCTAGGTCTGATGCTAACCCTAAACCTAACACTATCCTAGGGCTGATGCTAACCCTAACCCTAACCTTAACACTATCCTAGGGCTGATGTTAACCCTAACCCTAATACTATCCTAGGGCTGATGCTAACCTTAACCCTAACCCTAACACTCTCCTATGGCTGATGCTAACCATAACCCTAACACTATCCTAGGCCTGATGCTAACCCTAACCCTAACACCATCCTAGGTCTGATGCTAACTCTAAACCTAACACTATACTAGGGCTGATGCTAACCCTAACCCTAACCCTAACACTATCCTAGGGCTGATGTTAACCCTAACCCTAACACTATCCTAGGGCTGATGCTAACCCTAACCCTAACCCTAACACTCTCCTAGGGCTGATGCTAACCCTAACCCTAACACTATCCTAGGCCTGATGCTAACCCTAACCCTAACACTATCCTAGGGCTGATGCTAACCCTAACCCTAACCCTAACACTATCCTAGGCCTGATGCTAACCCTATCCCTAACCCTAACACTCTCCTAGGGCTGAGGCTAACCCTAACCCTAACACTATCCTAGGCCTGATGCTAACCCTAACCCTAACCCTAACACTGTCCTAGGGTTGATGCTAACCCTAACCCTAACACTATCCTAGGGCTGATGCTAACCATAACCCTAACCCTAACACTATCCTAGGGCTGATGCTAACCCTAACCCTAACACTATCCTAGGGCTGATGCTAACCCTAACCCTAACCCTAACACTATCCTAGGGCTGATGCTAACCCTAACCCTAACACTATCCTAGGGCTGATGCTAACCCTAACCCTAACCCTAACACTATCCTAGGGCTGATGCTAACCCTAACCCTAACAGTATCCTAGGGCTGATGCTAACCCTAACCCTAACCCTAACACTATCCTAGGGCTGATGCTAACCCTAACCCTAACCCTAACACTATCCTAGAGCTGATGCTAACGCTAACCCTAACCCTAACCCTAACCCTAATGCTATCCTAGGGCTGACGCTAACCCTAACCCTAACCCTAACACTATCCTAGGGCTGATGCTAACCCTAACACTAACACTACCCTAGGGCTGATGCTAACCCTAACCCTAACCCTAACACTGTACTAGGGCTGATGCTAACCCTAACCCTAACTCTAACACTATCCTAGGGCTGAGGCTAACCCTAACCCTAACACTATCCTACGGCTGATGCTAACCCTAACCCTAACCCTAACACTATCCTAAGGCTGATGCTAACCCTAACACTAACACTATCCTAGGCCTGGTGCTAACCCTAACCCTAACCCTAACACTATCCTAGGGCTGATGCTAACCCTAACCCTAACCCTAACACTATCCTAGGGCTGATGATAACCCTAACCCTAACTCTAACACTATCCTAGGGCTGATGCTAACCCTAACCCTAACAATATCCTAGGCCTGATGATATCCCTAACCCTAAACCTAACACTATCCTAGGGCTGATGCTAACCCTAACCCTAACGCTAACACTATCCTAGGGCTGATGCTAACCCTAACACTAACACTATCCTAGGGCTGATGCTAACCCAAACCCTAACCCTAACACTATCCTAGGGCTGATGCTAACACTAACCCTAACTCTAACACTATCCTAGGGCTCAGGCTAACCCTAACCCTAACACTATCCTACGGCTGATGCTAACCCTAACCCTAACCCTAACACTATCCTAAGGCTAATGCTAACCCTAACACTAACACTATCCTAGGGCTGATGCTAACCCTAACCCTAACCCTAAGACTCTCCTAGGGCTGATGCTCACCCTAACCCTAACACTATCCTAGTCCTGATGCTAACCCTAACCCTAACACTATCCTAGGGCTGATGTTAACCCTAACCCTAACCCTAACACTATCCTAGGCCTGATGCTAACCCTATCCCTAACCCTAACACTCTCCTAGGGCTGAGGCTAACCCTAACCCTAACACTATCCTAGGGCTGATGCTAACCCTAACCCTAACCCTAACACTATCCTAGGGCTGATGCTAAACCTAACCATAACCCTAACACTATCCTAGGGCTGATGCTAAACCTAACCCTTACCCTAACACTATCCTAGGGCTGATGCTAAACCTAACCATAACCCTAGCACTATCCTAGGGCGGATGCTAACCCTAACCCTAACCCTAACACTATCCTAGGGCTAATGCTAACCCTAACACTAACACTATCCTAGGGCTGATGCTAACCCTAACCCTAACCCTAACACTATCCTAGGGCTGATGCTAACCCTAACCCTAACCCTAACACTATCCTAGGGCTGATGCTAACCCTAACCCTAACACTATCCTAGGGCTGATGCTAACCCTAACCATAACCCTAACACTATCCTAGGGCTGATGCTAACCCTAACCCTAACACTATCCTAGGGCTGATGCTAACCCTAACCCTAACCCTAACACTATCCTAGGGCTGATGCTAACCCTAACCTAACCCTAACACTATCCTAGGGCTGATGCTAACCCTAACCCTAACACTATCCTAGGGCTGATGCTAACCCTAACCCTAACCCTAACACTATCCTAGGGCTGATGCTAACACTAACCCTAACTCTAACACTATCCTAGGGCTCAGGCTAACCCTAACCCTAACACTATCCTACGGCTGATGCTAACCCTAACCCTAACCCTAACACTATCCTAAGGCTAATGCTAACCCTAACACTAACACTATCCTAGGGCTGATGCTAACCCTAACCCTAACCCTAAGACTCTCCTAGGGCTGATGCTCACCCTAACCCTAACACTATCCTAGTCCTGATGCTAACCCTAACCCTAACACTATCCTAGGGCTGATGTTAACCCTAACCCTAACCCTAACACTATCCTAGGCCTGATGCTAACCCTATCCCTAACCCTAACACTCTCCTAGGGCTGAGGCTAACCCTAACCCTAACACTATCCTAGGGCTGATGCTAACCCTAACCCTAACCCTAACACTATCCTAGGGCTGATGCTAAACCTAACCATAACCCTAACACTATCCTAGGGCTGATGCTAAACCTAACCCTTACCCTAACACTATCCTAGGGCTGATGCTAAACCTAACCATAACCCTAGCACTATCCTAGGGCGGATGCTAACCCTAACCCTAACCCTAACACTATCCTAGGGCTAATGCTAACCCTAACACTAACACTATCCTAGGGCTGATGCTAACCCTAACCCTAACCCTAACACTATCCTAGGGCTGATGCTAACCCTAACCCTAACCCTAACACTATCCTAGGGCTGATGCTAACCCTAACCCTAACACTATCCTAGGGCTGATGCTAACCCTAACCATAACCCTAACACTATCCTAGGGCTGATGCTAACCCTAACCCTAACACTATCCTAGGGCTGATGCTAACCCTAACCCTAACCCTAACACTATCCTAGGGCTGATGCTAACCCTAACCTAACCCTAACACTATCCTAGGGCTGATGCTAACCCTAACCCTAACACTATCCTAGGGCTGATGCTAACCCTAACCCTAACCCTAACACTATCCTAGGGCTGATGCTAACCCTAACACTAACACTATCCTAGGGCTGATGCTAACCCTAACCCTAACCCTAACACTATCCTAGGGCTGATGCTAACCCTAACCCTAACCCTAACACTATCCTAGGGCTGATGCTAACCCTAACCCTAACACTATCCTAGGGCTGATGCTAACCCTAACCCTAACCCTAACACTATCCTAGGGCTGATGCTAACCCTAACACTAACACTATCCTAGGGCTGATGCTAACCCTAACCCTAACCCTAACACTATCCTAGGGCTGATGCTAACCCTAACACTAAGACTATCCTTGGCCTGATGCTAACCCTAACCCTAACCCTAACACTATCCTAGGGCTAGGGCTAACCCTAACCCTAACACTATCCTAGGGCTGATGCTAACCCTAACCCTAACACTCTCCTAGGCCTGATGCTAACCCTATCCCTAACATTTACACTATCCTAGGGCTGATGCTAACCCTAACCCTAACACTAGCACTATCCTAGGTCTGATGCTAACCCTAAACCTAACACTATCCTAGGGCTGATGCTAACCCTAACCCTAACCTTAACACTATCCTAGGGCTGATGTTAACCCTAACCCTAATACTATCCTAGGGCTGATGCTAACCTTAACCCTAACCCTAACACTCTCCTAGGGCTGATGCTAACCATAACCCTAACACTATCCTAGGCCTGATGCTAACCCTAACCCTAACACCATCCTAGGTCTGATGCTAACTCTACACCTAACACTATACTAGGGCTGATGCTAACCCTAACCCTAACCCTAACACTATCCTAGGGCTGATGTTAACCCTAACCCTAACACTATCCTAGGGCTGATGCTAACCCTAACCCTAACCCTAACACTCTCCTAGGGCTGATGCTAACCCTAACCCTAACACTATCCTAGGCCTGATGCTAACCCTAACCCTAACACTATCCTAGGGCTGATGCTAACCCTAACCCTAACCCTAACACTATCCTAGGCCTGATGCTAACCCTATCCCTAACCCTAACACTGTCCTAGGGCTGAGGCTAAACCTAACCCTAACACTATCCTAGGGCTGATGCTAACCTTAACCCTAACCCTAACACTCTCCTAGGGCTGATGCTAACCATAACCCTAACACTATCCTAGGCCTGATGCTAACCCTAACCCTAACACCATCCTAGGTCTGATGCTAACTCTACACCTAACACTATACTAGGGCTGATGCTAACCCTAACCCTAACCCTAACACTATCCTAGGGCTGATGTTAACCCTAACCCTAACACTATCCTAGGGCTGATGCTAACCCTAACCCTAACCCTAACACTCTCCTAGGGCTGATGCTAACCCTAACCCTAACACTATCCTAGGCCTGATGCTAACCCTAACCCTAACACTATCCTAGGGCTGATGCTAACCCTAACCCTAACCCTAACACTATCCTAGGCCTGATGCTAACCCTATCCCTAATCCTAACACTGTCCTAGGGCTGAGGCTAAACCTAACCCTAACACTATCCTAGGGCTGATGCTAACCCTAACCCTAACCCTAACACTATCCTAGGGTTGATGCTAACCCTAACCCTAACACTATCCTAGGGCTGATGCTAACCATAACCCTAACCCTAACACTATCCTAGGGCTGATGCTAACCCTAACCCTAACACTATCCTAGGGCTGATGCTAACCCTAACCCTAACCCTAACACTATCCTAGGGCTGATGCTAACCCTAACCCTAACACTATCCTAGGGCTGATGCTAACCCTAACCCTAACCCTAACACTATCCTAGGGCTGATGCTAACCCTAACCCTAACAGTATCCTAGGGCTGATGCTAACCCTAACCCTAACCCTAACACTATCCTAGTGCTGATGCTAACCCTAACCCTAACCCTAACACTATCCTAGAGCTGATGCTAACGCTAACCCTAACCCTAACGCTAACCCTAATGCTATCCTAGGGCTGACGCTAACCCTAACCCTAACCCTAACACTATCCTGGGGCTGATGCTAACCCTAACACTAACACTATCCTAGGGCTGATGCTAACCCTAACCCTAACCCTAACACTGTACTAGGGCAGATGCTAACCCTAACCCTAACTCTAACACTATCCTAGGGCTGAGGCTAACCCTAACCCTAACACTATCCTAAGGCTGATGCTAACCCTAACACTAACACTATCCTAGGCCTGGTGCTAACCCTAAGCGTAACCCTAACACTATCCTAGGGCTGATGCTAACCCTAACCCTAATAATATCCTAGGGTTGATGCTAACCCTAACCCTAACCCTAACACTATCCTAGGGCTGATGCTAACCCTAACCCTAACGCTAACACTATCCTAGGGCTGATGCTAACCCTAACACTAACACTATCCTAGGGCTGATGCTAACCCAAACCCTAACCCTAACACTATCCTAGGGCTGATGCTAACACTAACCCTAACTCTAACACTATCCTAGGGCTGAGGCTAACCCTAACCCTAACACTATCCTACGGTTGATGCTAACCCTAACCCTAACCCTAACACTATCCTAAGCCTAATGCTAACCCTAACACTAACACTATCCTAGGCCTGGTGCTGACCCTAACCCTATCCCTAACACTATTCTAGGGCTGATGCTAACCCTAACCCTAATAATATCCTAGGGCTGATGCTAACCCTAACCCTAACCCTAACACTATCCTAGGGCTGATGCTAACCCTAACCCTAACACTAACACTATCCTAGGGCTGATGCTAACCCTAACCCTAACCCTAACACTGTCCTAGGGCTGATGCTAACCCTAACACTAACAATATCCTAGGCCTGATGATATCCATAACCCTAAACCGAACACTATCCTAGGGCTGATGCTAACCCTAATCCTAACCCTAACACTATCCTAGGGCTGATTCTAACCGTAACCCTAACACAATCCTAGGCCTGATGCTAACCCTAACTCTTACCCTAACACTATCCTAGGGCTGATGCTAAACGTAACGATAACCCTAACAACATCCTAGGGCTGATGCTAACCCTATCCCTAACCCTAACACTATCCTAGGGCGGATGCTAACCCTAACCCTAACCCTAACACTATCCTAGGGCTAATGCTAACCCTAACACTAACACTATCCTAGGGCTGATGCTAACCCTAACCCTAACACTATCCTAGGGCTGATGCTAACCCTAACACTAACTCTAACACTATCTTAGGGCTGAGGCTAACCCTAACCCTAACACTATCCTACGGCTGATGCTAACCCTAACCATAACCCTAACACTATCCTAGGGCTAGTGCTAACCCTAACCCTAACACTATCCTAGGCCTGATGCTAACCCTAACCCTAACCCTAACACTATCCTAGGGCTAATGCTAACCCTAACCCTAACACTATCCTAGGGCTGATGCTAACCCTAACCCTAACCCTAACACTATCCTAGGGTTTATGTTAACCCTAACCCAACACTATCCTAGGGCTGATGCTAACCCTAACCCTAACACTATCCTACGGCTGATGCTAACCCTAACCCTAACCCTAACACTATCCTAAGTCTGATGCTAACCTTAGCCCTCACACTATCCTAGGCCTGATGATAACCCTAACCCTAACCTTAACACTATCCTAAGGCTGATGCTAACCCTAACCCTAACCCTAACACTATCCTAGGGTTTATGTTAACCCTAATCCTAACACTATCCTAGGGCTGATGCTAACCCTAACCCTAACCCTAACACTATCCTAGGGCGGATGCTAACCCTAACCCTAACCCTAACACTATCCTAGGGCTGATGCTAACCCTAACACTAACACTATCCTAGGGCTGATGCTAACCCTAACCCTAACCCTAACACTATCCTAGGGCTGATGCTAACCCTAACCCTAACTCTAACACTATCTTAGGGCTGAGGCTAACCCTAACCCAAACACTATCCTACGGCTGATGCTAACCCTAACCCTAACCCTAACACTATCCTAAGGCTGATGCTAACCCTAACACTAACACTATCCTACGCCTGGTGCTAACCCTAACCCTAACCCTAACACTATCCTAGGGCTGAGGCTAACCCTAACCCTAATACTATCCTAGGGCTGATGCTAACCCTAACCCTAACCCTAACACTATCCTAGGGCTGATGCTAACCCTATCCCTAACCCTAACACTATCCTAGGGCTGATGCTAACCCTAACCCTAACACTATCCTAGGCCTGATGCTAACCCTAACCCTAACACTATCCTAGGGCTGATGCTAACCCTAACCCTAACAATAACACTATCCTAGGCCTGATGCTAACCCTATCCCTAACCCTAACACTCTCCTAGGGCTGAGGCTAAACCTAACCCTAACACTATCCTAGGGCTGATGCTAACCCTAACCCTAAACCTAACACTATCCTAGGGCTGATGCTAACCCTAACCCTAACACTATCCTAGGGCTGATGCTAACCCTAACAATAACCCTAACACTATCCTAGGGCTGATGCTAACCCTAACCCTAACCCTAACACTATCCTAGGGCTGATGCTAACCCTAACCCTAACCCTAACACTATCCTAGGGCTGATGCTAACCCTAACCCTAACAATATCCTAGGCCTGATCATATCCATAACCCTAAACGTAACACTATCCTAGGGCTGATGCTAACCCTAACCCTAACCCTAACACTATTATAGGGCTGATTCTAACCGTAACCCTAACACTATCCTAGGCCTGATGCTAACCCTAACCCTAACCCTAACACTACCCTAGGCCTGATGCTAACCCTATCCCTACCCCTAACACTCTCCTAGGGCTGAGGCTAACCCTAACCCTAACCCTAACACTATCCTAGAGCTGATGCTAACCCTAACCCTAACACTATCCTAGGCCTGATGATAACCCTAACCCTAACCCTAACACTATCCTAGGGCTGATGCTAACCCTAACCCTAACACTATCCTAGGGCTGATGCTAACCCTAACACTAAGCCTAACATTATCCTTGAACTGACGCTAACCCTAACCCTAACCCTAACACTATCCTAGGCCTCATGATAACCCTAACCCTAACCCTACCACTATCCTAGGGTTTATGTTAACCCTAACCCTAACACTATCCTAGGTCTGATGCTAACCCTAACCCTAACCCTAACACTATCCTAGGGCGGATGCTAACCCTAACCCTAACCCTAACACTATCCTAGGGCTGATGCTAACCCTAACCCTAACACTATCCTAGGGCTGATGACAACCCTAACCCTAACCCTAACACTATCCTAGGGCTGATGCTAACCCTAACCCTAACCCTAACCCTAACCCTAACACTATCCTAGGGTTGATGCTAACCTTAACCCTAACACTATCCTAGGGCTGATGCTAACCCTAACCCTAACCCTAACACTATCCTAGGGCTGATGCTAACCCTAACCCTAACACTATCCTAGGCCTGATGCTAACCCTAACCCTAACCCTAACACTATCCTAGGGCTGATGCTAACCCTAACCCTAACCCTATCCTAGGGCTGATGCTAACCCTAACCCTAACCCTAACACTATCCTAGGGCTGATGCTAACCCTAACCCTAACCCTAACACTATCCTAGGGCTGATGCTAACCCTAACCCTAACCCTAACACTATCCTAGGGCTGATGCTAACCCTAACCCTAACAATATGCTAGGCCTGATCATATCCATAACCCTAAACGTAACACTATCCTAGGGCTGATGCTAACCCTAACCCTAACCCTAACACTATTATAGGGCTGATTCTAACCGTAACCCTAACACTATCCTAGGCCTGATGCTAACCCTAACCCTAACCCTAACACTACCCTAGGCCTGATGCTAACCCTATCCCTACACCTAACACTCTCCTAGGGCTGAGGCTAACCCTAACCCTAACCCTAACACTATCCTAGAGCTGATGCTAACCCTAACCCTAACACTATCCTAGGCCTTATGATAACCCTAACCCTAACCCTAACACTATCCTAGGGCTGATGCTAACCCTAACCCTAACCCTAACACTATCCTAGGGCTGATGCTAACCCTAACGCTAAGCCTAACACTATCCTTGAACTGACGCTAACCCTAACCCTAACCCTAACACTATCCTAGGCCTCATGATAACCCTAACCCTAACCCTAACACTATCCTAGGGTTTATGTTAACCCTAACCCTAACACTATCCTAGGTCTGATGCTAACCCTAACCCTAACCCTAACACTATCCTAGGGCTGATGCTAACCCTAACACTAACACTATCCTAGGGCTGATGCTAACCCTAACCCTAACCCTAACACTATCCTAGGGCTGATGCTAACACTAACCCTAACTCTAACACTATCTTAGGGCTGAGGCTAACCCTAACCCAAACACTATCCTACGGCTGATGCTAACCCTAACCCTAACCCTAACACTATCCTAAGGCTGATGCTAACCCTAACACTAACACTATCCTAGGCCTGGTGCTAACCCTAAGCCTAACCCTAACACTATCCTAGGGCTGATGCTAACCCTAACCCTAACTCTAACACTATCCTAGGGCTGATGCTAACCCTAACCCTAACACTATCCTAGGGCTGATGCTAACCCTAACCCTAACCCTAACACTATCCTAGGGCTGATGATAACCCTAACCCTCACTCTAACACTATCCTAGGGTTGATGCTAACCCTAACCCTAACCCTAACACTATCCTAGGGCTGATGCTAACCCTAACCCTAACACTATCCTAGGGCTGATGCTAACCCTAACCCTAACCCTAACACTATCCTAGGGCTGATGATAACCCTAACCCTAACTCTAACACTATCCTAGGGCTGATGCTAACCCTAACCCTAACCCTAACACTATCCTAGGGCTGATGCTAACCCTAACCCTAACACTATCCTAGGGCTGATGCTAACCCTAACCCTACCCCTAACACTATCCTAGGGCTGATGGTAACCCTAACACTAACACTATCCTAGGGCTGATGCTAACCCTAAGCCTAACCCTAACACTATCCTAGGGCTGATGCTAACCCTAACCCTAACACTATCCTAGGGCTGATGCTAACCCTAACCCTAACCCTAACACTATCCTAGGGCTGATGCTAACCCTAACCCTAACCCTAACACTATCCTAGGGCTGATGCTAACCCTAACCCTAACCCTAACACTATCCTAGGGCTGATGCTAACCCTAACCCTAACACTATCCTAGGGCTGATGCTAACCCTAACAATAACCCTAACACTATCCTAGGGCTGATGCTAACCCTAACCCTAACCCTAACACTATCCTAGGGCTGATGCTAACCCTAACCCTAACCCTAACACTATCCTAGGGCTGATGCTAACCCTAACCCTAACCCTAACACTATCCTAGGGCTGATGCTAACCCTAACCCTAACAATATCCTAGGCCTGATCATATCCATAACCCTAAACGTAACACTATCCTAGGGCTGATGCTAACCCTAACCCTAACCCTAACACAATTATAGGGCTGATTCTAACCGTAACCCTAACAGTATCCTAGGCCTGATGCTAACCCTAACCCTAACCCTAACACTACCCTAGGCCTGATGCTAACCCTATCCCTACCCCTAACACTCTCCTAGGGCTGAGGCTAACCCTAACCCTAACCCTAACACTATCCTAGGGCTGATGCTAACCCTAACCCTAACACTATCCTAGGCCTGATGATAACCCTAACCCTAACCCTAACACTATCCTAGGGCTGATGCTAACACTAACCCTAACACTATCCTAGGGCTGATGCTAACCCTAACCCTAACCCTAACACTATCCTAGGGCTGATGCTAACCCTAACGCTAAGCCTAACACTATCTTTGAACTGACGCTAACCCTAACCCTAACCCTAACACTATCCTAGGCCTCATGATAACCCTAACCCTAACCCTAACACTATCCTAGGGTTTATGTTAACCCTAACCCTAACACTATCCTAGGTCTGATGCTAACCCTAACCCTAACCCTAACACTATCCTAGGGCGGATGCTAACCCTAACCCTAACCCTAACACTATCCTAGGGCTGATGCTAACCCTAACACTATCCTAGGGCTGATGCCAACCCTAACCCTAACCCTAACACTATCCTAGGGCTGATGCTAACCCTAACCGTAACCCTAACACTATCCTAGAGCTGAAGCTAACGCTAACCCTAACCCTAACCCTAACCCTAATACTATCCTAGGGCTGATGCTAACCCTAACCCTAACCCTAACACTATCCTAGGGTTGATGCTAACCCTAACCCTAACACTATCCTAGGGCTGATGCTAACCCTAACCCTAACCCTAACACTATCCTAGGGCTGATGCTAACCCCAACCCTAACACTATCCTAGGGCTGATGCTAACCCTAACCCTAACACTATCCTAGGGCTGATGCTAACCCTAACCCTAACCCTAACACTATCCTAGGGCTGATGCTAACCCTAACCCTAACCCTAACACTATCCTAGGGCTGATGCTAACCCTAACCCTAACCCTAACACTATCCTAGGGCTGATGCTAACCCTAACCCTAACAATATCCTAGGCCTGATCATATCCATAACCCTAATCGTAACACTATCCTAGGGCTGATGCTAACCCTAACCCTAACCCTAACACTATTATAGGGCTGATTCTAACCGTAACCCTAACACTATCCTAGGCTTGATGCTAACCCTAACCCTAACCCTAACACTACCCTAGGCCTGATGCTAACCCTATCCCTACCCCTAACACTCTCCTAGAGCTGATGCTAACGCTAACCCTAACCCTAACCCTAACACTATCCTAGGGCTGATGCTAACCCTAACGCTAAGCCTAACACTATCCTTGAACTGACGCTAACCCTAACCCTAACCCTAACACTATCCTAGGCCTCATGATAACCCTAACCCTAACCCTAACACTATCATAGGGTTTATGTTAACCCTAACCCTAACACTATCCTAGGTCTGATGCTAACCCTAACCCTAACCCTAACACTATCCTAGGGCGGATGCTAACCCTAACCCTAACCCTAACACTATCCTAGGGCTGATGCTAACCCTAACACTAACACTATCCTAGGGCTGATGACAACCCTAACCCTAACCCTAACACTATCCTAGGGCTGATGCTAACCCTAACCCTAACCCTAACCCTATCCTAGAGCTGATGCTAACGCTAACCCTAACCCTAACCCTAACCCTAATACTATCCTAGGGCTGATGCTAACCCTAACCCTAACCCTAACACTATCCTAGGGTTGATGCTAACCCTAACCCTAACACTATCCTAGTGCTGATGCTAACCCTAACCCTAACCCTAACACTATCCTAGGGCTGATGCTAACCCTAACCCTAACACTATCCTAGGGCTGATGCTAACCCTAACCCTAACCCTAACACTATCCTAGGGCTGATGCTAACCCTAACCCTAACCCTATCCTAGGGCTGATGCTAACCCTAACCCTAACCCTAACACTATCCTAGGGCTGATGCTAACCCTAACCCTAACCCTAACACTATCCTAGGGCTGATGCTAACCCTAACCCTAACCCTAACACTATCCTAGGGCTGATGCTAACCCTAACCCTAACAATATCCTAGGCCTGATCATATCCATAACCCTAAACGTAACACTATCGTAGGGCTGATGCTAACCCTAACCCTAACCCTAACACTATTATAGGGCTTATTCTAACCGTAACCCTAACACTATCCTAGGCCTGATGCTAACCCTAACCCTAACCCTAACACTACCTTAGGCCTGATGCAAACCCTATCCCTACCCCTAACACTCTCCTAGGGCTGAGGCTAACCCTAACCCTAACCCTAACACTATCCTAGGGCTGATGCTAACCCTAACGCTAAGCCTAACACTATCCTTGAACTGACGCTAACCCTAACCCTAACCCTAACACTATCCTAGGCCTCATGATAACCCTAACCCTAACCCTAACACTATCCTAGGGTTTATGTTAACCCTAACCCTAACACTATCCTAGGTCTGATGCTAACCCTAACCCTAACGCTAACACTATCCTAGGGAGGATGCTAACCCTAACCCTAACCCTAACACTATCCTAGGGCTGATGCTAACCCTAACACTAACACTATCCTAGGGCTGATGCTAACCCTAACCCTAACCCTAACACTATCCTAGGGCTGATGCTAACACTAACACTAACTCTAACACTATCTTAGGGCTGAGGCTAACCCTAACCCAAACACTATCCTACGGCTGATGCTAACCCTAACCCTAACCCTAACACTATCCTAAGGCTGATGCTAACCCTAACACTAACACCATCCTAGGCCTGGTGCTAACCCTAAGCCTAACCCTAACACTATCCTAGGGCTGATGCTAACCCTAACCCTAATAATATCCTAGGGTTGATGCTAACCCTAACCCTAACCCTAACACTATCCTAGGGCTGATGCTAACCCTAACCCTAACCCTAACGCTATCCTAGGGCTGATGAAAACCCTAACCCTAACTCTAACACTATCCTAGGGCTGATGCTAACCCTAACCTTAACAATATCCTAGGCCTGATGATATCCCTACACCTAAACCTAACACTATCCTAGGGCTGATGCTAACCCTAACCCTAACCCTAACACTATCCTAGGGCTGATGCTAACCCTAACCCTAACACTATCCTAGGGCTGATGCTAACCCTAACCCTACCCCCAACACTACCCTAGGGCTGATGCTAACCCTAACACTAACACTATCCTAGTGCTGATGCTAACCCTAACCCTAACCCTAACACTATCCTAGGGCTGAAGCTAACCCTAACCCTAACACTATCCTAGGGCTGATGCTAACCCTAACCCTAACCCTAACACTATCCTAGGGCTGATGCTAACCCTAACCCTAACCCTAACCCTAACAGTATCCTAGGGCTGATGCTAACCCTAACCCTAACCCTAACACTATCCTAGGGCTGATGCTAACCCTAACCCTAACAAAATCCTAGGACTGATCATATCCATAACCCTAAACGTAACACTATCCTAGGGCTGATGCTAACCCTAACCCTAACCCTAACACTATCCTAGGGCTGATTCTAACCGTAACCCTAACACTATCCTAGGCCTGATGTTAACCCTAACCCTAACCCTAACACTACCCTAGACCTGATGCTAACCCTATACCTACCCCTAACACTCTCCTAGGGCTGAGGCTAACCCTAACTCTAACACTATCTAGGGCTGATGCTAACCCTAACCCTAACCCAAACACTATCCTAGGGTTGATGCTAACCCTAACCCTGACACTATCCTAGGGCTGATGGTAACCCTAACCCTAACTCTAACACTATCCTAGGGCTGATGCTAACCCTAAACCTAACACTATCCTAGGCCTGATGCTAACCCTAACCCTAACCCTAACACTATCCTAGGGCTGATGCTAACCCTAACCCTAACCCTAACACTATCCTAGGGCTGATGCTAACCCTAACCCTAACCCTAACACTATCCTAGGGCTGATGCTAACCCTAACCCTAACAATATCCTAGGCCTGATGATATCCATACCCTAAACCTAACACTATCCTAGGGCTGATGCTAACCCTAACCCTAACCCTAACACTATCCTAGGGCTGATTCTAACCCTAACCCTAACACTATCCTAGGGCTGATGCTAACCCTAAACCTAACACTATCCTAGGGCTGATGCTAACCCTAACCCTAACCCTAACACTATCCTAGGGCTGATGCTAACCCTAACCCTAACTCTAACACTATCTTAGCGCTGAGGCTAACCCTAACCGTAACACTATCCTACGGCTGATGCTAACCCTAACCCTAACCCTAACACTGTCCTAGGGCTGATGCTAACCCTAACCCTAACACTATCCTAGGCCTGATGCTAACCCTAACCCTAACCCTAACACCATCCTAGGGCTGATGCTAACCCTAACCCTAACACTATCCTAGGGCTGATGCTAACCATAACCCTAACCCTAACACTATCCTAGGCCTGATGATAACCCTAACCCTAACTCTAACACTATCGTAGGGCTGATGCTAACCCTAACACTAACACTATCCTAGGGCTGATGCTAACCCTAACCCTAACCCTAACACTATCCTAGGGCTGATGCTAACCCTAACCCTAACTCTAACACTATCTTAGGGCTGAGGCTAACCCTAACCCAAACACTATCCTACGGGCTGATGCTAACCCTAACCCTAACCCTAACACTATCCTAAGGCTGATGCTAACCCTAACACTAACACTATCCTAGGCCTGGTGCTAACCCTAAGCCTAACCCTAACACTATCCTAGGGCTGATGCTAACCCTAACCCTAATAATATCCTAGGGTTGACGCTAACGCTAACCCTAACCCTAACACTATCCTAGGGCTGATGCTAACCCTAACCCTAACCCTAACACTATCCTAGGGCTGATGATAACCCTAACCCTAACTCTAACACTATCCATGTCTGATGCTAACCCTAACCTTAACAATATCCTAGGCCTGATGATATCCCTAACCCTAAACCTAACACTATCCTAGGGCTGATGCTAACCCTAACCCTAACCCTAACACTATCCTAGGGCTGATGCTAACCCTAACCCTAACACTATCCTAGGGCTGATGCTAACCCTAACCCTACCCCCAACACTACCCTAGGGCTGATGCTAACCCTAACACTAACACTATCCTAGTGCTGATGCTAACCCTAACCCTAACCCTAACACTATCCTAGGGCTGATGCTAACCCTAACCCTAACACTATCCTAGGGCTGATGCTAACCCTAACCCTAACCCTAACACTATCCTAGGGCTGATGCTAACCCTAACCCTAACCCTAACACTATCCTAGGGCTGATGCTAACCCTAACCCTAACCCTAACACTATCCTAGGGCTGATGCTAACCCTAACCCTAACAATATCCTAGGACTGATCATATCCATAACCCTAAACGTAACACTATCCTAGGGCTGATGCTAACCCTAACCCTAACCCTAACACTATCCTAGCGCTGATTCTAACCGTAACCCTAACACTATCCTAGGCCTGATGTTAACCCTAACCCTAACCCTAACACTACCCTAGACCTGATGCTAACCCTATACCTACCCCTAACACTCTCCTAGGGCTGAGGCTAACCCTAACTCTAACACTATCTAGGGCTGATGCTAACCCTAACCCTAACCCAAACACTATCCTAGGGTTGATGCTAACCCTAACCCTGACAGTATCCTAGGGCTGATGGTAACCCTAACACTAACTCTAACACTATCCTAGGGCTGATGCTAACCCTAAACCTAACACTATCCTAGGCCTGATGCTAACCCTAACCCTAACCCTAACACTATCCTAGGGCTGATGCTAACCCTAACCCTAACCCTAACACTATCCTAGGGCTGATGCTAACCCTAACCCTAACCCTAACACTATCCTAGGGCTGATGATAACCCTAACCCTAACAATATCCTAGGCCTGATGATATCCATAACCCTAAACCTAACACTATCCTAGGGCTGATGCTAACCCTAACCCTAACCCTAACACTATCCTAGGGCTGATTCTAACCCTAACCCTAACACTATCCTAGGGCTGATGCTAACCCTAAACCTAACACTATCCTAGGGCTGATGCTAACCCTAACCCTAACCCTAACACTATCCTAGTTCTGATGCTAACCCTAACCCTAACTCTAACACTATCTTAGCGCTGAGGCTAACCCTAACCCTAACACTATCCTACGGCTGATGCTAACCCTAACCCTAACCCTAACACTGTCCTAGGGCTGATGCTAACCCTAACCCTAACACTATCCTAGGCCTGATGCTAACCCTAACCCTAACCCTAACACTATCCTAGGGCTGATGCTAACCCTAAACCTAACACTATCCTAGGGCTGATGCTAACCATAACCCTAACCCTAACACTATCCTAGGGCTGATGCTAACCCTAACCCTAACACTATCCTAGGCCTGATGATAACCCTAACCCTAACTCTAACACTATCGTAGGGCTGATGCTAACCCTAACATTAACACTATCCTAGGGCTGATGCTAACCCTAACCCTAACCCTAACACTATCCTAGGGCTGATGCTAACCCTAACCCTAACTCTAACACTATCTTAGGGCTGAGGCTAACCCTAACCCAAACACTATCCTACGGGCTGATGCTAACCCTAACCCTAACCCTAACACTATCCTAAGGCTGATGCTAACCCTAACACTAACACTATCCTAGGCCTGGTGCTAACCCTAAGCCTAACCCTAACACTATCCTAGGGCTGATGCTAACACTAACCCTAATAATATCCTAGGGTTGATGCTAACGCTAACCCTAACCCTAACACTATCCTATTGCTGATGCTAACCCTAACCCTAACCCTAACACTATCCTAGGGCTGATGATAACCCTAACCCTAACTCTAACACTATCCTAGGGCTGATGCTAACCCTAACCCTAACAATATCCTAGACCTGATGATTTCCCTAACCCTAAACCTAACACTATCCTAGGGCTCATGCTAACCCTAACCCTAACCCTAACACTCTCCTAGGGCTGAGGCTAACCCTAACCCTAACACTATCCTAAGGCTGAGGCTAACCCTAACCCTAACCCAAACACTATCCTAGGGTTGATGCTAACCCTAACCCTGACACTATCCTAGGGCTGATGATAACCATAACCCTAAACCTAACACTATCCTAGGGCTGATGCTAACCCTAACCCTAACACTATCGTAGGGCTGATGCTAACCCTAACCCTAACCCTAACACTATCCTAGAGCTGATGCTAACCCTAACCCTAACCCTAACCCTAACCCTAATACTATCCTAGGGCTGATGCTAACCCTAACCCTAACGCTAACATTATCCTAGGGCTGATGCTAACCCTAACACTGACACTATCCTAGGGCTTATGCTAACCCAAACCCTAACCCTATCACTATCCTAGGGCTGATGCTAACACTAACCCTAACTCTAACACTATCCTAGGGCTGAGGCTAACCCTAACCCTAACACTATCCTACGGCTGATGCTAACCCTAACCCTAACCCTAACACTATCCTAAGGCTGATGCTAACCCTAACACTAACACTATCCTAGGCCCGGTGCTAACCCTAACCCTAACCCTAACCCTAACACTATTCTAGGGCTGATGCTAACCCTAACCCTAATAATATACTAGGGCTGATGCTAACCCTAACCCTAACCCTAACAGTATCCTAGGGTTGATGTTAATCCTAACCCTAACCCTAACACTATCCTAGGGCTGATGCTAACCCTAACCCTAACCCTAACAATATCCTAGGGCTGATGCTAACCCTAACACTAACAATATCCTATGCCTGATGATATCCATAACCCTAAACCTAACACTATCCTAGGGCTGATGCTAACCCTAACCCTAAACGTAACACTATCCTAGGGCTGATTTTAACCGTAACCCTAACACTATCCTAGGCCTGATGCTAACCCTAACCCTTACCCTAACACTATCCTAGGGCTGATGCTAACCCTAACCCTAACCCTAACACTATCCTAGGGCTGATGCTAACCCTATCCCTAACCCTAACACTATCCTAGGGCTGATGCTAACCCTAACCCTAACCCTAACACTATCCTAGGGCTGATGCTAACCCTAACCCTAACACTATCCTAGGGCTGATGCTAACCCTAACCCTAACACTATCCTAGGGCTGATGCCAACCCTAACCCTAACCCTAACACTATCCTAGGGCTGATGCTAACCCTAACCCTAACCCTAACAGTATCCTAGAGCTGATGCTAATGCTAACCCTAACGCTAACCCTAACCCTAACACTATCCTAGGGCTGATGCTAACCCTAACACTAACCCTAACACTATAGTAGGGCTGATGATAACCCTAACCCTAATACTATCCTAGGGCTGATGCTAACCCTAACCCTAACCCTAACACTATCCTAGGGCTGATGCTAACCCCAACCCTAACACTATCCTAGGGCTGATGCTAACCCTAACCGTAACCCTAACACTATCCTAGGGCTGATGCTAACCCAAACCCTAACACTATCCTAGGGCTGATGCTAACCCTAACACTAACACTATCCTAGGGCTGATGCTAACCCTAACCCTAACCCTACAATATCCTAGGGCTGATGCTAACCCTAACCCTAACACTATCCTAGGGTGATGCCAACCCTAACCCTAACCCTAACACTATCCTAGGGCTGATGCTAACCCTAACCCTAACCCTAACACTATTCTAGAGCTGATGCTAACGCTAACCCTAACCCTAACCCTAACCCTAATACTATCCTAGGGCTGATGCTAACCCTAACCCTAACCCTAACACTATCGTAGGGTTGATGCTAACGCTAACCCTAACACTATCCTAGGGCTGATGCTAACCCTAACCCTAACCCTAACACTATCCTAGGGCTGATGCTAACCCTAACCCTAACACTATCCTAGGGCTGATGCTAACCCTAATCCTAACCCTAACACTATCCTAGGGCTGATGCTAACCCTAACCCTAACACTATCCTAGGGCTGATGCTAACCCTAACCCTAACCCTAACACTATCCTAGGGCTGATGCTAACCCTAACCCTAACCCTAACACTATCCTAGGGCTGATGCTAACCCTAACCCTAACCCTAACACTATCCTAGGGCTGATGCTAACCCTAACCCTAACAATATCCTAGGCCTGATCATATCCATAACCCTAAACGTAACACTATCCTAGGGCTGATGCTAACCCTAACCCTAACCCTAACACTATTATAGGGCTGATTCTAACCGTAACCCTAACACTATCCTAGGCCTGATGCTAACCCTAACCCTAACCCTAACACTACCCTAGGCCTGATGCTAACCCTATCCCTACCCCTAACACTCTCCTAGGGCTGAGGCTAACCCTAAACCTAACCCTAACACTATCCTAGAGCTGATGCTAACCCTAACCCTAACACTATCCTAGGCCTGATGATAACCCTAACCCTAACCCTAACACTATCCTAGGGCTGATGCTAACACTAACCCTAACACTATCCTAGGGCTGATGCTAACCCTAACCCTAACCCTAACACTATCCTAGGGCTGATGCTAACCCTAACACTAAGCCTAACATATCCTTGAACTGACGCTAACCCTAACCCTAACCCTAACACTATCCTAGGCCTCATGATAACCCTAACCCTAACCCTAACACTATCCTAGGGTTTATGTTAACGCTAACCCTAACACTATCCTAGGTCTGATGCTAACCCTAACCCTAACGCTAACACTATCCTAGGGGGGATGCTAACCCTAACCCTAACCCTAACACTATCCTAGGGCTGATGCTAACCCTAACCCTAACACTATCCTAGGGCTGATGCCAACCCTAACCCTAACCCTAACACTATCCTAGGGCTGATGCTAACCTTAACCCTAACCCTAACACTATCCTAGAGCTGATGCTAACGCTAACCCTAACCCTAACCCTAACCCTAATACTATCCTAGGGCTGATGCTAACCCTAACCCTAACCCTAACACTATCCTAGGGCTGATGCTAACCCCAACCCTAACACTATCCTAGGGCTGATGCTAACCCTAACCCTAACCCTTACACTATCCTAGGGCTGATGCTAACCCTAACCCTAACACTAACCTAGGGCTGATGCTAAGCCTAACCCTAACCCTAACACTATCCTAGGGCTGATGCTAACCCTAACCCTAACCCTAACACTATCCTAGGGCTGATGCTAACCCTAACCCTAACCCTAACACTATCCTAGGGCTGATGCTAACCCTAACCCTAACAATATCCTAGGCCTGATCATATCCATAACCCTAAACGTAACACTATCCTAGGGCTGATGCTAACCCTAACCCTAACCCTAACACTATTATAGGGCTGATTCTAACCGTAACCCTAACACTATCCTAGGCCTGATGCTAACCCTAACCCTAACCCTAACACTACCCTAGGCCTGATGCTAACCCTATCCCTACCCCTAACACTCTCCTAGGGCTGAGGCTAACCCTAACCCTAACCCTAACACTATCCTCGAGCTGATGCTAACCCTAACCGTAACACTATCCTAGGCCTGATGATAACCCTAACCCTAACCCTAACACTATCCTAGGGCTGATGCTAACACTAACCCTAACACTATCCTAGGGCTGATGCTAACCCTAACCCTAACCCTAACACTATCCTAGGGCTGATGCTAACCCTAACGCTAAGCCTAACACTATCCTTGAACTGACGCTAACCCTAACCCTAACCCTAACACTATCCTAGGCCTCATGATAACCCTAACCCTAACCCTAACACTATCCTAGGGTTTATGTTAACCCTAACCCTAACACTATCCTAGGTCTGATGCTAACCCTAACCCTAACCCTAACACTATCCTAGGGCGGATGCTAACCCTAACCCTAACCCTAACACTATCCTAGGGCTGATGCTAACCCTAACCCTAACACTATCCTAGGGCTGATGCCAACCCTAACCCTAACCCTAACACTATCCTAGGGCTGATGCTAACCCTAACCCTAACCCTAACACTATCCTAGAGCTGATGCTAACGCTAACCCTAACCCTAACCCTAACCCTAATACTATCCTAGGGCTGATGCTAACCCTAACCCTAACCCTAAAACTATCCTAGGGTTGATGCTAACCCTAACCCTAACACTATCCTAGGGCTGATGCTAACCCTAACCCTAACCCTAACACTATCCTAGGGCTGATGCTAACCCTAACCCTAACACTATCCTAGGGCTGATGCTAACCCTAACCCTAACCCTAACACTATCCTAGGGCTGATGCTAACCCTAACCCTAACACTATCCTAGGGCTGATGCTAACCCTAACCCTAACCCTAACACTATCCTAGGGCTGATGCTAACCCTAACCCTAACCCTAACACTATCCTAGGGCTGATGCTAACCCTAACCCTAACCCTAACACTATCCTAGGGCTGATGCTAACCCTAACCCTAACAATATCCTAGGCCTGATCATATCCATAACCCTAAACGTAACACTATCCTAGGGCTGATGCTAACCCTAACCATAACCCTAACACCATTATAGGGCTGATTCTAACCGTAACCCTAACACGATCCTAGGCCTGATGCTAACCCTAACCCTAACCCTAACACTACCTTAGGCCTGATGCTAACCCTATCCCTACCCCTAACACTCTCCTAGGGCTGAGGCTAACCCTAACCCTAACCCTAACACTATCCTAGAGCTGATGCTAACCCTAACCCTAACACTATCCTAGGCCTGATGATAACCCTAACCCTAACCCTAACACTATCCTAGGGCTGATGCTAACCCTAACCCTAACCCTAACACTATCCTAGGGCTGATGCTAACCCTAACGCTAAGCCTAACACTATCCTTGAACTGACGCTAACCCTAACCCTAACCCTAACACTATCCTAGGCCTCATGATAACCCTAACCCTAACCCTAACACTATCCTAGGGTTTATGTTAACCCTAACCCTAACACTATCCTAGGTCTGATGCTAACCCTAACCCTAACGCTAACACTATCCTAGGGAGGATGCTAACCCTAACCCTAACCCTAACACTATCCAAGGGCTGATGCTAACCCTAACACTAACACTATCCTAGGGCTGATGCTAACCCTAACCCTAACCCTAACACTATCCTAGGGCTGATGCTAACCCTAACCCTAACTCTAACACTATCTTAGGGCTGAGGCTAACCCTAACCCAAACACTATCCTACGGCTGATGCTAACCCTAACCCTAACCCTAACACTATCCTAAGGCTGATGCTAACCCTAACACTAACACTATCCTAGGCCTGGTGCTAACCCTAAGCCTAACCCTAACACTATCCTAGGGCTGATGCTAACCCTAACCCTAATAATATCCTAGGGTTGATGCTAACCCTAACCCTAACCCTAACACTATCCTAGGGCTGATGCTAACCCTAACCCTAACACTAACACTATCCTAGGGCTGATGATAACCCTAACCCTAACTCTAACGCTATCCTAGGGCTGATGCTAACCCTAACCCTAACAATATCCTAGGCCTGATGATATCCTAACCCTAAACCTAACACTATCCTAGGGCTGATGCTAACCCTAACCCTAACCCTAACACTATCCTAGGGCTGATGCTAACCCTAACCCTAACACTATCCTAGGGCTGATGCTAACCCTAACCCTACCCCTAACACTATCCTAGGGCTGATGCTAACCCTAACACTAACACTATCCTAGGGCTGATGCTAACCCTAACCCTAACCCTAACACTATCCTAGGGCTTATGCTAACCCTAACCCTAACACTATCCTAGGGCTGATGCTAACCCTAACCCTAACCCTAACACTATCCTAGGGCTGATGCTAACCCTAACCCTAACTCTAACACTATCTTAGGGCTGAGGCTAACCCTAACCCAAACACTATCCTACGGCTGATGCTAACCCTAACCCTAACCCTAACACTATCCTAAGGCTGATGCTAACCCTAACACTAACACTATCCTAGGCCTGGTGCTAACCCTAACCCTAACCCTAACACTATCCAAGGGCTGATGCTAACCCTAACACTAACACTATCCTAGGGCTGATGCTAACCCTAACCCTAACCCTAACACTATCCTAGGGCTGATGCTAACCCTAACCCTAACCCTAACACTATCCTAGGGCTGATGCTAACCCTAACCCTAACAATATCCTAGGCCTGATCATATCCATAACCCTAAACGTAACACTATCCTAGGGCTGATGCTAACCCTAACCCTAACCCTAACACTATCCTAGGGCTGATTCTAACCGTAACCCTAACACTATCCTAGGCCTGATGCTAACCCTAACCCTAACCCTAACACTACCCTAGGCCTGATGCTAACCCTATACCTACCCCTAACACTCTCCTAGGGCTGAGGCTAACCCTAACCCTAACACTATCTAGGGCTGATGCTAACCCTAACCCTAACCCAAACACTATCCTAGGGTTGATGCTAACCCTAACCCTGACACTATCCTAGGGCTGATGGTAACCCTAACCCTAACTCTAACACTATCCTAGGGCTGATGCTAACCCTAAACCTAACACTATCCTAGGCCTGATGCTAACCCTAACCCTAACCCTAACACTATCCTAGGGCTGATGCTAACCCTAACCCTAACCCTAACACTATCCTAGGGCTGATGCTAACCCTAACCCTAACCCTAACACTATCCTAGGGCTGATGCTAACCCTAACCCTAACAATATCCTAGGCCTGATGATATCCATAACCCTAAACCTAACACTATCCTAGGGCTGATGCTAACCCTAACCCTAACCCTAACACTATCCTAGGGCTTATTCTAACCCTAACCCTAACACTATCCTAGGGCTGATGCTAACCCTAAACCTAACACTATCCTAGGGCTGATGCTAACCCTAACCCTAACCCTAACACTATCCTAGGGCTGATGCTAACCCTAACCCTAACTCTAACACTATCTTAGCGCTGAGGCTAACCCTAACCCTAACACTATCCTACGGCTGATGCTAACCCTAACCCTAACCCTAACACTGTCTTAGGGCTGATGCTAACCCTAACCCTAACACTATCCTAGGCCTGATGCTAACCCTAACCCTAACCCTAACACTATCCTAGGGCTGATGCTAACCCTAACCCTAACACTATCCTAGGGCTGATGCTAACCCTAAACCTAACAATATCCTAGGCCTGATGATATCCCTAACCCTAAACCTAACACTATCCTAGGGCTGATGCTAACCCTATCCCAAACCCTAACACTATCCTAGGGCTGATGCTAACCCTAACCCTAACACTATCCTAGGGCTGATGCTAACCCTAACCCTAACCCTAACACTATCCTAGGGCTGATGCTAACCCTAACGCTAACACTATCCTAGGGCTGATGCTAACCCTAACCCTAACCCTAACACTATCCTAGGGCTGATGCTAACCCTAACCCTAACACTATCCTAGGGCTGATGCTAACCCTAACCCTAACCCTAACACTATCCTAGGGCTGATGCTAACCCTAACCCTAACACTAACACTATCCTAGGGCTGATGCTAACCCTAACCCTAACCCTAACACTATCCTAGGGCTGATGCTAACCCTAACCCTAACCCTAACACTATCCTAGGGCTGATGCTCACCCTAACCCTAACCCTAACACTATCCTAGGGCTGATGCTAACCCTAATCCTAACAATATCCTAGGCCTGATCATATCCATAACCCTAAACGTAACACTATCCTAGGGCTGATGCTAACCCTAACCCTAACCCTAACACTATCCTAGGGCTGATTCTAACCGTAACCCTAACACTATCCTAGGCCTGATGCTAACCCTAACCCTAACACTAACACTACCCTAGGCCTGATGCGAACCCTATACCTACCCCTAACACTCTCCTAGGGCTGAGGCTAACCCTAACTCTAACACTATCTAGGGCTGATGCTAACCCTAACCCTAACCCAAACACTATCCTAGGGTTGGTGCTAACCCTAACCCTGACACTATCCTAGGGCTGATGGTAACCCTAACCCTAACCCTAACACTATCCTAGGGCTGATGCTAACCCTAAACCTAACACTATCCTAGGCCTGATGCTAACCCTAACCCTAACCCTAACACTATCCTAGGGCTAATGCTAACCCTAACCCTAACCCTAACACTATCCTAGGGCTGATGCTAACCCTAACCCTAACCCTAACACTATCCTAGGGCTGATGCTAACCCTAACCCTAACAATATCCTAGGCCTGATGATATCCATAACCCTAAACCTAACACTATCCTAGGGCTGATGCTAACCCTAACCCTAACCCTAACACTATCCTAGGGCTGATTCTAACCCTAACCCTAACACTATCCTAGGGCTGATGCTAACCCTAACACTAACACTATCCTAGGGCTGATGCTAACCCTAACCCTAACCCTATCACTATCCTAGTGTTTAGGTTAACCCTAATCCTAACACTATTATAGGGCGGATGCTAACCCTAACCCTAACACTAACACTATCCTAGGGCTGATCCTAACCCTAACCCTAACTCTAACACTATCGTAGGGCTGAGGCTAACCCTAACCCAAACACTATCCTAAGGCTGATGCTAAACCTAACACTAACACTATCCTGGGCCTGGTGGTAACCCTAATCCTAACCCTAACACTGTCCTACGGCTGATGCTAACACTAACCCTAACCCTAACACTATCATAGGGCTGATGTTAACCCTAACCCTAACACTCTCCTAGGGCTGATGCTAACCCTAACCCGAACACGATCCTATGCCTGATGCTAACCCTAAACCTAACACTATCCTAGGGCTGATGCTAACCCTAACCCTAACCCTAACACTATCCTAGGCCTGATGCTATCCCTATCACTAACCCTAACACTCTCCCAAGGCTGAGGCTAACCCTATCCCTAACACTATCCTAGGGCTGATGCTAACCCTAACCCTAACCCTAACACTATCCTAGAGTTCATGCTAACCCTAACCCTAACACTATCCTAGGGCTGATGCTAACCCTAACCCTAACCTTAACACTATCCTAGGGCTGATGCTAACCCTAACCCTAACACTATCCTAGGGCTGATGCTAACCCTAACCCTAACACTATCCTAGGGCTGATGCCAACCCTAACCCTAACCCTAACACTATCCTAGGGCTGATGCTAACCCTAACCCTAACCCTAACAGTATCCTAGAGCTGATGCTAATGCTAACCCTAACGCTAACCCTAACCCTAACACTATCCTAGGGCTGATGCTAACCCTAACACTAACCCTAACACTATAGTAGGGCTGATGATAACCCTAACCCTAATACTATCCTAGGGCTGATGCTAACCCTAACCCTAACCCTAACACTATCCTAGGGCTGATGCTAACCCCAACCCTAACACTATCCTAGGGCTGATGCTAACCCTAACCGTAACCCTAACACTATCCTAGGGCTGATGCTAACCCAAACCCTAACACTATCCTAGGGCTGATGCTAACCCTAACACTAACACTATCGTAGGGCTGATGCTAACCCTAACCCTAACCCTACAATATCCTAGGGCTGATGCTAACCCTAACGCTAACACTATCCTAGGGCTGATGCCAACCCTAACCCTAACCCTAACACTATCCTAGGGCTGATGCTAACCCTAACCCTAACCCTAACACTATTCTAGAGCTGATGCTAACGCTAACCCTAACCCTAACCCTAACCCTAATACTATCCTAGGGCTGATGCTAACCCTAACCCTAACCCTAACACTATCGTAGGGTTGATGCTAACGCTAACCCTAACACTATCCTAGGGCTGATGCTAACCCTAACCCTAACCCTAACACTATCCTAGGGCTGATGCTAACCCTAACCCTAACACTATCCTAGGTCTGATGCTAACCCTAATCCTAACCCTAACACTATCCTAGGGCTGATGCTAACCCTAACCCTAACACTATCCTAGGGCTGATGCTAACCCTAACCCTAACCCTAACACTATCCTAGGGCTGATGCTAACCCTAACCCTAACCCTAACACTATCCTAGGGCTGATGCTAACCCTAACCCTAACCCTAACACTATCCTAGGGCTGATGCTAACCCTAACCCTAACAATATCCTAGGCCTGATCATATCCATAACCCTAAACGTAACACTATCCTAGGGCTGATGCTAACCCTAACCCTAACCCTAACACTATTATAGGGCTGATTCTAACCGTAACCCTAACACTATCCTAGGCCTGATGCTAACCCTAACCCTAACCCTAACACTACCCTAGGCCTGATGCTAACCCTATCCCTACCCCTAACACTCTCCTAGGGCTGAGGCTAACCCTAAACCTAACCCTAACACTATCCTAGAGCTGATGCTAACCCTAACCCTAACACTATCCTAGGCCTGATGATAACCCTAACCCTAACCCTAACACTATCCTAGGGCTGATGCTAACACTAACCCTAACACTATCCTAGGGCTGATGCTAACCCTAACCCTAACCCTAACACTATCCTAGGGCTGATGCTAACCCTAACACTAAGCCTAACATATCCTTGAACTGACGCTAACCCTAACCCTAACCCTAACACTATCCTAGGCCTCATGATAACCCTAACCCTAACCCTAACACTATCCTAGGGTTTATGTTAACCCTAACCCTAACACTATCCTAGGTCTGATGCTAACCCTAACCCTAACCCTAACACTATCCTAGGGGGGATGCTAACCCTAACCCTAACCCTAACACTATCCTAGGGCTGATGCTAACCCTAACCCTAACACTATCCTAGGGCTGATGCCAACCCTAACCCTAACCCTAACACTATCCTAGGGCTGATGCTAACCTTAACCCTAACCCTAACACTATCCTAGAGCTGATGCTAACGCTAACCCTAACCCTAACCCTAACCCTAATACTATCCTAGGGCTGATGCTAACCCTAACCCTAACCCTAACACTATCCTAGGGCTGATGCTAACCCCAACCCTAACACTATCCTAGGGCTGATGCTAACCCTAACCCTAACCCTTACACTATCCTAGGGCTGATGCTAACCCTAACCCTAACACTAACCTAGGGCTGATGCTAAGCCTAACCCTAACCCTAACACTATCCTAGGGCTGATGCTAACCCTAACCCTAACCCTAACACTATCCTAGGGCTGATGCTAACCCTAACCCTAACCCTAACACTATCCTAGGGCTGATGCTAACCCTAACCCTAACAATATCCTAGGCCTGATCATATCCATAACCCTAAACGTAACACTATCCTAGGGCTGATGCTAACCCTAACCCTAACCCTAACACTATTATAGGGCTGATTCTAACCGTAACCCTAACACTATCCTAGGCCTGATGCTAACCCTAACCCTAACCCTAACACTACCCTAGGCCTGATGCTAACCCTATCCCTACCCCTAACACTCTCCTAGGGCTGAGGCTAACCCTAACCCTAACCCTAACACTATCCTCGAGCTGATGCTAACCCTAACCGTAACACTATCCTAGGCCTGATGATAACCCTAACCCTAACCCTAACACTATCCTAGGGCTGATGCTAACACTAACCCTAACACTATCCTAGGGCTGATGCTAACCCTAACCCTAACCCTAACACTATCCTAGGGCTGATGCTAACCCTAACGCTAAGCCTAACACTATCCTTGAACTGACGCTAACCCTAACCCTAACCCTAACACTATCCTAGGCCTCATGATAACCCTAACCCTAACCCTAACACTATCCTAGGGTTTATGTTAACCCTAACCCTAACACTATCCTAGGTCTGATGCTAACCCTAACCCTAACCCTAACACTATCCTAGGGCGGATGCTAACCCTAACCCTAACCCTAACACTATCCTAGGGCTGATGCTAACCCTAACCCTAACACTATCCTAGGGCTGATGCCAACCCTAACCCTAACCCTAACACTATCCTAGGGCTGATGCTAACCCTAACCCTAACCCTAACACTATCCTAGAGCTGATGCTAACGCTAACCCTAACCCTAACCCTAACCCTAATACTATCCTAGGGCTGATGCTAACCCTAACCCTAACCCTAAAACTATCCTAGGGTTGATGCTAACCCTAACCCTAACACTATCCTAGGGCTGATGCTAACCCTAACCCTAACCCTAACACTATCCTAGGGCTGATGCTAACCCTAACCCTAACACTATCCTAGGGCTGATGCTAACCCTAACCCTAACCCTAACACTATCCTAGGGCTGATGCTAACCCTAACCCTAACACTATCCTAGGGCTGATGCTAACCCTAACCCTAACCCTAACACTATCCTAGGGCTGATGCTAACCCTAACCCTAACCCTAACACTATCCTAGGGCTGATGCTAACCCTAACCCTAACCCTAACACTATCCTAGGGCTGATGCTAACCCTAACCCTAACAATATCCTAGGCCTGATCATATCCATAACCCTAAACGTAACACTATCCTAGGGCTGATGCTAACCCTAACCATAACCCTAACACCATTATAGGGCTGATTCTAACCGTAACCCTAACACGATCCTAGGCCTGATGCTAACCCTAACCCTAACCCTAACACTACCCTAGGCCTGATGCTAACCCTATCCCTACCCCTAACACTCTCCTAGGGCTGAGGCTAACCCTAACCCTAACCCTAACACTATCCTAGAGCTGATGCTAACCCTAACCCTAACACTATCCTAGGCCTGATGATAACCCTAACCCTAACCCTAACACTATCCTAGGGCTGATGCTAACCCTAACCCTAACCCTAACACTATCCTAGGGCTGATGCTAACCCTAACGCTAAGCCTAACACTATCCTTGAACTGACGCTAACCCTAACCCTAACCCTAACACTATCCTAGGCCTCATGATAACCCTAACCCTAACCCTAACACTATCCTAGGGTTTATGTTAACCCTAACCCTAACACTATCCTAGGTCTGATGCTAACCCTAACCCTAACGCTAACACTATCCTAGGGAGGATGCTAACCCTAACCCTAACCCTAACACTATCCAAGGGCTGATGCTAACCCTAACACTAACACTATCCTAGGGCTGATGCTAACCCTAACCCTAACCCTAACACTATCCTAGGGCTGATGCTAACCCTAACCCTAACTCTAACACTATCTTAGGGCTGAGGCTAACCCTAACCCAAACACTATCCTACGGCTGATGCTAACCCTAACCCTAACCCTAACACTATCCTAAGGCTGATGCTAACCCTAACACTAACACTATCCTAGGCCTGGTGCTAACCCTAAGCCTAACCCTAACACTATCCTAGGGCTGATGCTAACCCTAACCCTAATAATATCCTAGGGTTGATGCTAACCCTAACCCTAACCCTAACACTATCCTAGGGCTGATGCTAACCCTAACCCTAACACTAACACTATCCTAGGGCTGATGATAACCCTAACCCTAACTCTAACGCTATCCTAGGGCTGATGCTAACCCTAACCCTAACAATATCCTAGGCCTGATGATATCCTAACCCTAAACCTAACACTATCCTAGGGCTGATGCTAACCCTAACCCTAACCCTAACACTATCCTAGGGCTGATGCTAACCCTAACCCTAACACTATCCTAGGGCTGATGCTAACCCTAACCCTACCCCTAACACTATCCTAGGGCTGATGCTAACCCTAACACTAACACTATCCTAGGGCTGATGCTAACCCTAACCCTAACCCTAACACTATCCTAGGGCTTATGCTAACCCTAACCCTAACACTATCCTAGGGCTGATGCTAACCCTAACCCTAACCCTAACACTATCCTAGGGCTGATGCTAACCCTAACCCTAACTCTAACACTATCTTAGGGCTGAGGCTAACCCTAACCCAAACACTATCCTACGGCTGATGCTAACCCTAACCCTAACCCTAACACTATCCTAAGGCTGATGCTAACCCTAACACTAACACTATCCTAGGCCTGGTGCTAACCCTAACCCTAACCCTAACACTATCCAAGGGCTGAGGCTAACCCTAACACTAACACTATCCTAGGGCTGATGCTAACCCTAACCCTAACCCTAACACTATCCTAGGGCTGATGCTAACCCTAACCCTAACCCTAACACTATCCTAGGGCTGATGCTAACCCTAACCCTAACAATATCCTAGGCCTGATCATATCCATAACCCTAAACGTAACACTATCCTAGGGCTGATGCTAACCCTAACCCTAACCCTAACACTATCCTAGGGCTGATTCTAACCGTAACCCTAACACTATCCTAGGCCTGATGCTAACCCTAACCCTAACCCTAACACTACCCTAGGCCTGATGCGAACCCTATACCTACCCCTAACACTCTCCTAGGGCTGAGGCTAACCCTAACTCTAACACTATCTAGGGCTGATGCTAACCCTAACCCTAACCCAAACACTATCCTAGGGTTGGTGCTAACCCTAACCCTGACACTATCCTAGGGCTGATGGTAACCCTAACCCTAACCCTAACACTATCCTAGGGCTGATGCTAACCCTAAACCTAACACTATCCTAGGCCTGATGCTAACCCTAACCCTAACCCTAACACTATCCTAGGGCTAATGCTAACCCTAACCCTAACCCTAACACTATCCTAGGGCTGATGCTAACCCTAACCCTAACCCTAACACTATCCTAGGGCTGATGCTAACCCTAACCCTAACAATATCCTAGGCCTGATGATATCCATAACCCTAAACCTAACACTATCCTAGGGCTGATGCTAACCCTAACCCTAACCCTAACACTATCCTAGGGCTGATTCTAACCCTAACCCTAACACTATCCTAGGGCTGATGCTAACCCTAACACTAACACTATCCTAGGGCTGATGCTAACCCTAACCTTAACCCTATCACTATCCTAGTGTTTAGGTTAACCCTAATCCTAACACTATTATAGGGCGGATGCTAACCCTAACCCTAACACTAACACTATCCTAGGGCTGATCCTAACCCTAACCCTAACTCTAACACTATCGTAGGGCTGAGGCTAACCCTAACCCAAACACTATCCTAAGGCTGATGCTAAACCTAACACTAACACTATCCTGGGCCTGGTGGTAACCCTAATCCTAACCCTAACACTGTCCTACGGCTGATGCTAACACTAACCCTAACCCTAACACTATCATAGGGCTGATGTTAACCCTAACCCTAACACTCTCCTAGGGCTGATGCTAACCCTAACCCGAACACGATCCTATGCCTGATGCTAACCCTAAACCTAACACTATCCTAGGGCTGATGCTAACCCTAACCCTAACCCTAACACTATCCTAGGCCTGATGCTATCCCTATCACTAACCCTAACACTCTCCCAAGGCTGAGGCTAACCCTATCCCTAACACTATCCTAGGGCTGATGCTAACCCTAACCCTAACCCTAACACTATCCTAGAGTTCATGCTAACCCTAACCCTAACACTATCCTAGGGCTGATGCTAACCCTAACCCTAACCCTAACACTCTCCTAGGGCTGATGCTAACCCTAACCCTAACACTATCCTAGGGCTGATGCTAATTCTATCCCTAACCCTAACACTAACCTAGGGCTGATGCTAACCCTAACATTAACACTATCCTAGGGCTGATGCTAACCCTAACCCTAACCCTAACGCTATCCTAGGGCTGATGCTAACCCTAACCCTAACACTATCCTAGGGCTGATACTAATCCTAAACCTAACACTATCCTAGGGCTGATGCTAACCCTAACCCTAACACTAACACTATCCTAGGGCTGATGCTAACCCTAACCCTAACCCTAACACTATCCTAGGGCTGATGCTTACCATAACCCTAACCCTAACACTATCCTAAGTCTGAGGCTAACCCTAGCCCTCACACTATCCTAGGCCTGATGATAACCCTAACCCTAACCTTAACACTATCACAGGGCTGATGCTAACCCTAACCCTATCCCTAACACTATCCTAGAGCTGATGCTAACCCTAACCCTAACACTATCCTAGGCCTGATGATAACCCAAACCCTAACCCTAACACTATCATAGGGCTGATGCTAACCCTAACCCTAACACTATCCTAGGGCTGATGCTAACCCTAACCCTAACCCTAACACTATCCTAGGGCTGATGCTAACCCTAACGCTAACCCTAACACTATCCTTGAACTGATGCTATCCCTAACCCTAACCCTAACACTATCCTAGGCCTGATGATAACCCTAACCCTAACCCTATCACTATCCTAGTGTTTATGTTAACCCTAATCCTAACACTATCCTAGGGCTGATGCTAACCCTAACCCTAACCCTAACACTATCCTAGGGCGGATGCTAACCCTAACGCTAACCCTAACACTATGCTAGGGCTGATGCTAACCCTAACACTAACACTATCCTAGGGCTGATGCTAACCCTAACCCTAACCCTAACACTATCCTAGGGCTGATGCTAACCCTAACCCTAACTCTAACACTATCTTAGGGCTGAGGACAACCCTAACCCAAACACTATCCTACGGCTGATGCTAACCCTAACCCTAACACTAACACTATCCTAAGGCTGATGCTAACCCTAACACTAACACTATCCTAGGCCTGGTGCTAACCCTAACACTATCCTAGGGCTGATGCTAACCCTAACCCTAATACTATCCTAGGGCTGATGCTAACCCTAACCCTAACCCTAACACTATCCTAGGGCTGATGCTAACCCTATCCCTAACCCTAACACTATCCTAGGGCTGATGCTTACCCTAACCCTAACACTATCCTAGTCCTGATGCTAACCCTAACCCTAACACTTACACTATCCTAGGGCTGATGCTAACCCTAACCCTAACCCTAACACTATCCTAGGTCTGATGCTAACCCTAAACCTAACACTATCCTAGGGCTCATGCTAACCCTAACCCTAACCATAACACTATCCTAGGGCTGATGTTAACCCTAACACTAACACTATCCTAGGGCTGATGCTAACCCTAACCCTAACCCTAACACTCTCCTAGGGCTGATGCTAACCCTAACGCTAACACTCTCCTAGGGCTGAGGCTAACCCTAACCCTAACACTATCCTAGGGCTGATGCTAACCCTAACCCTAACCCTTACACTAACCTAGAGCTGATGCTAACCCTAACCCTAACACTATCCTAGGCCTGATGATAACCCTAACCCTAACCCTAACACTATCCTAGGGCTGATGCTAACACTAACCCTAACACTATCCTAGGGCGGATGCTAACCCTAACCCTAACCCTAACACTGTCCTAGGCCTCATGATAACCCTAACCCTAACCCTAACACTATCCTAGGGTTTATGTTAACCATAACCCTAACACTATCCTAGGTCTGATGCTAACCCTAACCCTAACCCTAACACTATCCTAGGGCGGATGCTAACCCTAACCCTAACCCTAACACTATCCTAGGGCTGATGCTAACCCTAACACTAACACTATCCTAGGGCTGATGCTAACCCTAACTCTAACCCTAACACTATCCTAGGGCTGATGCTAAGCCTAACCCTAACTCTAACACTATCTTAGGGCTGAGGCTAACCCTAACCCAAACACTATGCCTCGGCTGATGCTAACCCTAACCCTAAACCTAACACTATCCTAAGGGTGATGCTAACCCTAACACTAACACTATCCTAGGCTGGTGCTAACCCTAAGCCTAACCCTAACACTATCCTAGGGCTGATGCTAACCCTAACCCTAATAATATCCTAGGGTTGATGCTAACCCTAACCCTAACCCTAACACTATCCTAGGGTTGATGCTAACCCTAACCCTAACCCTAACACTATCCTAGGGCTGATGATAACCCTAACCCTAACTCTAACACTATCCTAGGGCTGATGCTAACCCTAACCCTAACAATATCCTAGGCCTGATGATATCCCTAACCCTAAACCTAACACTATCCTAGGGCTGATGCTAACCCTAACACTAACACTATCCTAGGGCTGATGCTAACCCAAACCCTAACCCTAACACTATCCTAGGGCTGATGCTAACACTAACCCTAACTCTAACACTATCCTAGGGCTGAGGCTAACCCTAACCCTAACACTATCCTACGGCTGATGCTAACCCTAACCCTAACCCTAACACTATCCTAAGGCTAATGCTAACCCTAACACTAACACTATCCTAGGCCTGGTGCTAACCCTAACCCTATCCCTAACACTATTCTAGGGCTGATGCTAACCCTAACCCTAATAATATCCTAGGGCTGATGCTAACCCTAACCCTAACCCTAACACTATCCTAGGGCTGATGCTAACCCTAATCCTAACCCTAACACTATCCTAGGGCTGATTCTAACCGTAACCCTAACACAATCCTAGGCCTGATGCTAACCCTAACCCTTACCCTAACACTATCCTAGGGCTGATGCTAAACCTAACCATAACCCTAACACTATCCTAGGGCTGATGCTAACCCTATCCCTAACCCTAACACTATCCTAGGGCGGATGCTAACCCTAACCCTAACCCTAACACTATCCTAGGGCTAATGCTAACCCTAACACTAACACTATCCTAGGGCTGATGCTAACCCTAACCCTAACCCTAACACTATCCTAGGGCTGATGCTAACCCTAACCCTAACTCTAACACTATCTTATGGCTGAGGCTAACCCTAACCCTAACACTATCCTACGGCTGATGCTAACCCTAACCATAACCCTAACACTATCCTAGGGCTAATGCTAACCCTAACCCTAACACTATCCTAGGGCTGATGCTAACCCTAACCCTAACCCTAACACTATCCTAAGTCTTAGGCTAACCCTAGCCCTCACACTATCCTAGGCCGGATGATAACCCTAACCCTAACCTTAACACAATCCTAGGTCTGATGCTAACCCTAACCCTATCCTTAACACTATCCTAGAGCTGATGCTAACCCTAACCCTAACACTATCCTAGGCCTGATGATAACCCTAACCCTAACCCTATCACTATCCTAGTGTTTAGGTTAACCCTAATCCTAACACTATCCTAGGGCGGATGCTAACCCTAACCCTAACACTAACACTATCCTAGGGCTGATCCTAACCCTAACCCTAACTCTAACACTATCGTAGGGCTGAGGCTAACCCTAACCCAAACACTATCCTACGGCTGATGCTAACCCTAACCCTAACCCTAACACTATCCTAAGGCTGATGCTAAACCTAACACTAACACTATCCTGGGCCTGGTGGTAACCCTAATCCTAACCCTAACATTGTCCTATGGCTGATGCTAACCCCAACCCTAACCCTAACACTATCATAGGGCTGATGTTAACCCTAACCCTAACACTCTCCTAGGGCTGATGCTAACCCTAACCCGAACACGATCCTATGCCTGATGCTAACCCTAAACCTAACACTATCCTAGGGCTGATGTTAACCCTAACCCTAACCCTAACACTATCCTAGGCCTGATGCTAACCCTATCACTAACCCTAACACTCTCCTAGGGCTGAGGCTAACCCTAACCCTAACACTATCCTAGGGCTGATGCTAACCCTAACCCTAACCCTAACACTATCCTAGAGTTCATGCTAACCCTAACCCTAACACTATCCTAGGGCTGATGCTAACCCTAACCCTAACCCTAACACTCTCCTAGGGCTGATGCTAACCCTAACCCTAACACTATCCTAGGGCTGATGCTAACCCTATCCCTAACCCTAACACTAACCTAGGGCTGATGCTAACCCTAACATTAACACTATCCTAGGGCTGATGCTAACCCTAACCCTAACCCTAACGTTATCCTAGGGCTGATGCTAACCCTAACATTAACACTATCCTAGGGCTGATGCTAACCCTAACCCTAACACTATCCTAGGGCTGATACTAATCCTAAACCTAACACTATCCTAGGGCTGATGCTAACCCTAACCCTAACACTAACACTATCCTAGGGCTGATGCTAACACTAACCCTAACCCTAACACTATCCTAGGGCTGATGCTAACCCTAACCCTAACCCTAACACTATCCTAAGTCTGAGGCTAACCCTAGCCCTCACACTATCCTAGGCCTGATGATAACCCTAACCCTAACCTTAACACTATCACAGGGCTGATGCTAACCCTAACCCTATCCCTAACACTATCCTAGAGCTGATGCTAACCCTAACCCTAACACTATCCTAGGCCTGATGATAACCCTAACCCTAACCCTAACACTATCATAGGGCTGATGCTAACCCTAACCCTAACACTATCCTAGGGCTGATGCTAACCCTAACCCTAACCCTAACACTATCCTAGGGCTGATGCTAACCCTAACGCTAACCCTAACACTATCCTTGAACTGATGCTATCCCTAACCCTAACCCTAACACTACCCTAGGCCTGATGATAACCCTAACACTAACCCTATCACTATCCTAGTGTTTATGTTAACCCTAATCCTAACACTATCCTAGGGCTGATGCTAACCCTAACCCTAACCCTAACACTATCCTAGGGCGGATGCTAACCCTAACGCTAACCCTAACACTATGCTAGGGCTGATGCTAACCCTAACACTAACACTATCCTAGGGCTGATGCTAACCCTAACCCTAACCCTAACACTATCCTAGGGCTGATGCTAACCCTAACCCTAACTCTAACACTCTCCTAGGGCTGATGCTAACCCTAACCCTAACCCTAACACTATCCTAGAGTTCATGCTAACCCTAACCCTAACACTATCCTAGGGCTGATGCTAACCCTAACCCTAACCCTAACACTCTCCTAGGGCTGATGCTAACCCTAACCCTAACACTATCCTAGGGCTGATGCTAACCCTATCCCTAACCCTAACACTAACCTAGGGCTGATGCTAACCCTAACATTAACACTATCCTAGGGCTGATGCTAACCCTAACCCTAACCCTAACGTTATCCTAGGGCTGATGCTAACCCTAACATTAACACTATCCTAGGGCTGATGCTAACCCTAACCCTAACCCTAACGCTATCCTAGGGCTGATGCTAACCCTAACCCTAACACTATCCTAGGGCTGATACTAATCCTAAACCTAACACTATCCTAGGGCTGATGCTAACCCTAACCCTAACACTAACACTATCCTAGGGCTGATGCTAACCCTAACCCTAACCCTAACACTATCCTAGGGCTGATGCAAACCCTAACCCTAACCCTAACACTATCCTAAGTCTGAGGCTAACCCTAGCCCTCACACTATCCTAGGCCTGATGATAACCCTAACCCTAACCTTAACACTATCACAGGGCTGATGCTAACCCTAACCCTATCCCTAACACTATCCTAGAGCTGATGCTAACCCTAACCCTAACACTATCCTAGGCCTGATGATAACCCTAACCCTAACCCTAACACTATCATAGGGCTGATGCTAACCCTAACCCTAACACTATCCTAGGGCTGATGCTAACCCTAACCCTAACCCTAACACTATCCTAGGGCTGATGCTAACCCTAACGCTAACCCTAACACTATCCTTGACTGATGCTATCCCTAACCCTAACCCTAACACTACCCTAGGCCTGATGATAACCCTAACCCTAACCCTATCACTATCCTAGTGTTTATGTTAACCCTAATCCTAACACTATCCTAGGGCTGATGCTAACCCTAACCCTAACCCTAACACTATCCTAGGGCGGATGCTAACCCTAACGCTAACCCTAACACTATGCTAGGGCTGATGCTAACCCTAACACTAACACTATCCTAGGGCTGATGCTAACCCTAACCCTAACCCTAACCCTAACACTATCCTAGGGCTGATGCTAACCCTAACACTAACACTATCCTAGGCCTGATGCTAACCCTAACCCTAACACTAACACTATCCTAGGGCTAATGCTAACCCTAACCCTAACACTATCCTAGGGCTGATGCTAACCCTAACCCTAACCCTGACACTATCCTAGCGCTGATGCTATCCCTAACCCTAACACTATCCTAGGCCTGATGATAACCCTAACCCTAACCCTAACACTATCCTAGGGTTTATGTTAACCCTAACCCAACACTATCCTAGGGCTGATGCTAACCCTAAGCCTAACACTATCCTACGGCTGATGCTAACCCTAACCCTAACCCTAACACTATCCTAAGTCTGATGCTAACCTTAGCCCTCACACTATCCTAGGCCTGATGATAACCCTAACCCTAACCTTAACACTATCCTAAGGCTGATGCTAACCCTAACCCTAACCCTAACACTATCCTAGGGTTTATGTTAACCCTAACCCTAACACTATCCTAGGGCTGATGCTAACCCTAACCCTAACCCTAACACTATCCTAGGGCGGATGCTAACCCTAACCCTAACCCTAACTCTATCCTAGGGCTGATGCTAACCCTAATCCTAACCCTAACACTATCCTAGGGCTGATTCTAACCGTAACCCTAACAAAATCCTAGGCCTGATGCTAACCCTAACCCTTACCCTAACACTATCCTAGGGCTGATGCTAAACCTAACCATAAACCTAACACTATCCTAGGGCTGATGCTAACCCTATCCCTAACCCTAACACTATCCTAGGGCGGATGCTAACCCTAACCCTAACCCTAACACTATAGTAGGGCTAATGCTAACCCTAACACTAACAGTATCCTAGGGCTGATGCTAACCCTAACCATAACCCTAACACTATCCTAGGGCTAATGCTAACCCTAACCCTAACACTATCCTAGGGCTGATGCTAACCCTAACCCTAACCCTAACACTATCCTAAGTCTTAGGCTAACCCTAGCCCTCACACTATCCTAGGCCGGATGATAACCCTAACCCTAACCTTAACACTATCCTAGGTCTGATGCTAACCCTAACCCTATCCATAACACTATCCTAGAGCTGATGCTAACCCTAACCCTAACACTATCCTAGGCCTGATGATAACCCTAACCCTAACCCTATCACTATCCTAGTGTTTAGGTTAACCCTAATCCTAACACTATCCTAGGGCGGATGCTAACCCTAACCCTAACACTAACACTATCCTAGGGCTGATCCTAACCCTAACCCTAACTCTAACACTATCGTAGGGCTGAGGCTAACCCTAACCCAAACACTATCCTACGGCTGATGCTAACCCTAACCCTAACCCTAACACTATCCTAAGGCTGATGCTAAACCTAACACTAACACTATCCTGGGCCTGGTGGTAACCCTAATCCTAACCCTAACACTGTCCTACGGCTGATGCTAACCCTAACCCTAACCCTAACACTATCATAGGGCTGATGTTAACCCTAACCCTAACACTCTCCTAGGGCTGATGCTAACCCTAACCCGAACACGATCCTATGCCTGATGCTAACCCTAAACCTAACACTATCCTAGGGCTGATGCTAACCCTAACCCTAACCCTAACACTATCCTAGGCCTATGCTAACCCTATCACTAACCCTAACACTCTCCTAGGGCTGAGGCTAACCTTAACCCTAACACTATCCTAGGGCTGATGCTAACCCTAACCCTACCCTAACACTATCCTAGAGTTCATGCTAACCCTAACCCTAACACTATCCTAGGGCTGATGCTAACCCTAACCCTAACCCTAACACTCTCCTAGGGCTGATGCTAACCCTAACCCTAACACTATCCTAGGGCTGATGCTAACCCTATCCCTAACCCTAACACTAACCTAGGGCTGATGCTAACCCTAACATTAACACTATCCTAGGGCTGATGCTAACCCTAACCCTAACCCTAACGTTATCCTAGGGCTGATGCTAACCCTAACATTAACACCATCCTAGGGCTGATGCTAACCCTAACCCTAACCCTAACGCTATCCTAGGGCTGATGCTAACCCTAACCCTAACACTATCCTAGGGCTGATACTAATCCTAAACCTAACACTATCCTAGGGCTGATGCTAACCCTAACCCTAACACTAACACTATCCTAGGGCTGATGCTAACCCTAACCCTAACCCTAACACTATCATAGGGCTGATGCTAACCCTAACCCTAACACTATCCTAGGGCTGATGCTAACCCTAACCCTAACCCTAACACTATCCTAGGGCTGATGCTAACCCTAACGCTAACCCTAACACTATCCTTGAACTGATGCTATCCCTAACCCTAACCCTAACACTACCCTAGGCCTGATGATAACCCTAACACTAACCCTATCACTATCCTAGTGTTTATGTTAACCCTAATCCTAACACTATCCTAGGGCTGATGCTAACCCTAACCCTAACCCTAACACTATCCTAGGGCGGATGCTAACCCTAACGCTAACCCTAACACTATGCTAGGGCTGATGCTAACCCTAACACTAACACTATCCTAGGGCTGATGCTAACCCTAACCCTAACCCTAACACTATCCTAGGGCTGATGCTAACCCTAACCCTAACTCTAACACTCTCCTAGGGCTGATGCTAACCCTAAACCTAACCCTAACACTATCCTAGAGTTCATGCTAACCCTAACCCTAACACTATCCTAGGGCTGATGCTAACCCTAACCCTAACCCTAACACTCTCCTAGGGCTGATGCTAACCCTAACCCTAACACTATCCTAGGGCTGATGCTAACCCTATCCCTAACCCTAACACTAACCTAGGGCTGATGCTAACCCTAACATTAACACTATCCTAGGGCTGATGCTAACCCTAACCCTAACCCTAACGTTATCCTAGGGCTGATGCTAACCCTAACATTAACACTATCCTAGGGCTGATGCTAACCCTAACCCTAACCCTAACGCTATCCTAGGGCTGATGCTAACCCTAACCCTAACACTATCCTAGGGCTGATACTAATCCTAAACCTAACACTATCCTAGGGCTGATGCTAACCCTAACCCTAACACTAACACTATCCTAGGGCTGATGCTAACCCTAACCCTAACCCTAACACTATCCTAGGGCTGATGCAAACCCTAACCCTAACCCTAACACTATCCTAAGTCTGAGGCTAACCCTAGCCCTCACACTATCCTAGGCCTGATGATAACCCTAACCCTAACCTTAACACTATCACAGGGCTGATGCTAACCCTAACCCTATCCCTAACACTATCCTAGAGCTGATGCTAACCCTAACCCTAACACTATCCTAGGCCTGATGATAACCCTAACCCTAACCCTAACACTATCATAGGGCTGATGCTAACCCTAACCCTAACACTATCCTAGGGCTGATGCTAACCCTAACCCTAACCCTAACACTATCCTAGGGCTGATGCTAACCCTAACGCTAACCCTAACACTATCCTTGACTGATGCTATCCCTAACCCTAACCCTAACACTACCCTAGGCCTGATGATAACCCTAACCCTAACCCTATCACTATCCTAGTGTTTATGTTAACCCTAATCCTAACACTATCCTAGGGCTGATGCTAACCCTAACCCTAACCCTAACACTATCCTAGGGCGGATGCTAACCCTAACGCTAACCCTAACACTATGCTAGGGCTGATGCTAACCCTAACACTAACACTATCCTAGGGCTGATGCTAACCCTAACCCTAACCCTAACCCTAACACTATCCTAGGGCTGATGCTAACCCTAACACTAACACTATCCTAGGCCTGATGCTAACCCTAACCCTAACACTAACACTATCCTAGGGCTAATGCTAACCCTAACCCTAACACTATCCTAGGGCTGATGCTAACCCTAACCCTAACCCTGACACTATCCTAGCGCTGATGCTATCCCTAACCCTAACACTATCCTAGGCCTGATGATAACCCTAACCCTAACCCTAACACTATCCTAGGGTTTATGTTAACCCTAACCCAACACTATCCTAGGGCTGATGCTAACCCTAAGCCTAACACTATCCTACGGCTGATGCTAACCCTAACCCTAACCCTAACACTATCCTAAGTCTGATGCTAACCTTAGCCCTCACACTATCCTAGGCCTGATGATAACCCTAACCCTAACCTTAACACTATCCTAAGGCTGATGCTAACCCTAACCCTAACCCTAACACTATCCTAGGGTTTATGTTAACCCTAACCCTAACACTATCCTAGGGCTGATGCTAACCCTAACCCTAACCCTAACACTATCCTAGGGCGGATGCTAACCCTAACCCTAACCCTAACACTATCCTAGGGCTGATGCTAACCCTAATCCTAACCCTAACACTATCCTAGGGCTGATTCTAACCGTAACCCTAACAAAATCCTAGGCCTGATGCTAACCCTAACCCTTACCCTAACACTATCCTAGGGCTGATGCTAAACCTAACCATAAACCTAACACTATCCTAGGGCTGATGCTAACCCTATCCCTAACCCTAACACTATCCTAGGGCGGATGCTAACCCTAACCCTAACCCTAACACTATAGTAGGGCTAATGCTAACCCTAACACTAACAGTATCCTAGGGCTGATGCTAACCCTAACCATAACCCTAACACTATCCTAGGGCTAATGCTAACCCTAACCCTAACACTATCCTAGGGCTGATGCTAACCCTAACCCTAACCCTAACACTATCCTAAGTCTTAGGCTAACCCTAGCCCTCACACTATCCTAGGCCGGATGATAACCCTAACCCTAACCTTAACACTATCCTAGGTCTGATGCTAACCCTAACCCTATCCATAACACTATCCTAGAGCTGATGCTAACCCTAACCCTAACACTATCCTAGGCCTGATGATAACCCTAACCCTAACCCTATCACTATCCTAGTGTTTAGGTTAACCCTAATCCTAACACTATCCTAGGGCGGATGCTAACCCTAACCCTAACACTAACACTATCCTAGGGCTGATCCTAACCCTAACCCTAACTCTAACACTATCGTAGGGCTGAGGCTAACCCTAACCCAAACACTATCCTACGGCTGATGCTAACCCTAACCCTAACCCTAACACTATCCTAAGGCTGATGCTAAACCTAACACTAACACTATCCTGGGCCTGGTGGTAACCCTAATCCTAACCCTAACACTGTCCTACGGCTGATGCTAACCCTAACCCTAACCCTAACACTATCATAGGGCTGATGTTAACCCTAACCCTAACACTCTCCTAGGGCTGATGCTAACCCTAACCCGAACACGATCCTATGCCTGATGCTAACCCTAAACCTAACACTATCCTAGGGCTGATGCTAACCCTAACCCTAACCCTAACACTATCCTAGGCCTATGCTAACCCTATCACTAACCCTAACACTCTCCTAGGGCTGAGGCTAACCTTAACCCTAACACTATCCTAGGGCTGATGCTAACCCTAACCCTAACCCTAACACTATCCTAGAGTTCATGCTAACCCTAACCCTAACACTATCCTAGGGCTGATGCTAACCCTAACCCTAACCCTAACACTCTCCTAGGGCTGATGCTAACCCTAACCCTAACACTATCCTAGGGCTGATGCTAACCCTATCCCTAACCCTAACACTAACCTAGGGCTGATGCTAACCCTAACATTAACACTATCCTAGGGCTGATGCTAACCCTAACCTAACCCTAACGTTATCCTAGGGCTGATGCTAACCCTAACATTAACACTATCCTAGGGCTGATGCTAACCCTAACCCTAACCCTAACGCTATCCTAGGGCTGATGCTAACCCTAACCCTAACACTATCCTAGGGCTGATACTAATCCTAAACCTAACACTATCCTAGGGCTGATGCTAACCCTAACCCTAACACTAACACTATCCTAGGGCTGATGCTAACCCTAACCCTAACCCTAACACTATCCTAGGGCTGATGCTAACCCTAACCCTAACCCTAACACTATCCTAAGTCTGAGGCTAACCCTAGCCCTCACACTATCCTAGGCCTGATGATAACCCTAACCCTAACCTTAACACTATCACAGGGCTGATGCTAACCCTAACCCTATCCCTAACACTATCCTAGAGCTGATGCTAACCCTAACCCTAACACTATCCTAGGCCTGATGATAACCCTAACCCTAACCCTAACACTATCATAGGGCTGATGCTAACCCTAATCCTAACACTATCCTAGGGCTGATGCTAACCCTAACCCTAACCCTAACACTATCCTAGGGCTGATGCTAACCCTAACGCTAACCCTAACACTATCCTTGACTGATGCTATCCCTAACCCTAACCCTAACACTACCCTAGGCCTGATGATAACCCTAACCCTAACCCAATCACTATCCTAGTGTTTATGTTAACCCTAATCCTAACACTATCCTAGGGCTGATGCTAACCCTAACCCTAACCCTAACACTATCCTAGGGCGGATGCTAACCCTAACGCTAACCCTAACACTATGCTAGGGCTGATGCTAACCCTAACACTAACACTATCCTAGGGCTGATGCTAACCCTAACCCTAACCCTAACACTATCCTAGGGCTGATGCTAACCCTAACCCTAACTCTAACACTATCTTAGGGCTGAGGCCAACCCGAACCCAAACACTATCCTACGGCTGATGCTAACCCTAACCCTAACCCTAACACTATCCTAAGTCTGATGCTAACCCTAACACTAACACTATCCTAGGCCTGGTGCTAACCCTAACACTATCCTAGGGCTGATGCTAACCCTAACCCTAATACTATCCTAGGGCTGATGCTAACCCTAACCCTAACCCTAACACTATCCTAGGGCTGATGCTAACCCTATCCCTAACCCTAACACTATCCTAGGGCTGATGCTTACCCTAACCCTAACACTATCCTAGTCCTGATGCTAACCCTAACCCTAACACTTACACTATCCTAGGGCTGATGCTAACCCTAACCCTAACCCTAACACTATCCTAGGTCTGATGCTAACCCTAAACCTAACACTATCCTAGGGCTCATGCTAACCCTAACCCTAACCATAACACTATCCTAGGGCTGATGTTAACCCTAACCCTAACACTATCCTAGGGCTGATGCTAACCCTAACCCTAACCCTAACACTCTCCTAGGGCTGATGCTAACCCTAACGCTAACACTCTCCTAGGGCTGAGGCTAACCCTAACCCTAACACTATCCTAGGGCTGATGCTAACCCTAACCCTAACCCTAACACTATCCTAGAGCTGATACTAACCCTAACCCTAACACTATCCTAGGCCTGATGATAACCCTAACCCTAACCCTAACACTATCCTAGGGCTGATGCTACCACTAACCCTAACACTATCCTAGGGCGGATGCTAACCCTAACCCTAACCCTAACACTGTCCTAGGCCTCATGATAACCCTAACCCTAACCCTAACACTATCCTAGGGTTTATGTTAACCCTAACCCTAACACTATCCTAGGTCTGATGCTAACCCTAACCCTAACCCTAACACTATCCTAGGGCGGATGCTAACCCTAACCCTAACCCTAACACTATCCTAGGGCTGATGCTAACCCTAACACTAACACTATCCTAGGGCTGATGCTAACCCTAACCCTAACCCTAACACTATCCTAGGGCTGATGCTAAGCCTAACCCTAACTCTAACACTATCTTAGGGCTGAGGCTAACCCTAACCCAAACACTATGCTACGTCTGATGCTAACCCTAACCCTAACCCTAACACTATCCTAAGGGTGATGCTAACCCTAACACTAACACTATCCTAGGCTGGTGCTAACCCTAAGCCTAACCCTAACACTATCCTAGGGATGATGCTAACCCTAACCCTAATAATATAATAGGGTTGATGCTAACCCTAACCCTAACCCTAACACTATCCTAGGGCTGATGCTAACCCTAACCCTAACCCTAACACTATCCTAGGGCTGATGATAACCCTAACCCTAACGCTAACACTATCCTAGGGCTGATGCTAACCCTAACCCTAACAATATCCTAGGCCTGATGATATCCCTAACCTTAAACCTAACACTATCCTAGGGCTGATGCTAACCCTAACCCTAACGCTAACACTATCCTAGGGCTGATGCTAACCCTAACACTAACACTATCCTAGGGCTGATGCTAACCCAAACCCTAACCCTAACACTATCCTAGGGCTGATGCTAACACTAACCCTAACTCTAACACTATCCTAGGGCTGAGGCTAACCCTAACACTAACACTATCCTACGACTGATGCTAACCCTAACCCTAACCCTAACACTCTCCTAAGGCTAATGCTAACCCTAACACTAACACTATCCTAGGCCTGGTGCTAACCCTAACCCTATCCCTAACACTATTCTAGGGCTGATGCTAACCCTAACCCTAATAATATCCTAGGGCTGATGCTAACCCTAACCCTAACCCTAACACTATCCTAGGGCTGATGCTAACCCTAATCCTAACCCTAACACTATCCTAGGGCTGATTCTAACCGTAACCCTAACACAATCCTAGGCCTGATGCTAACCCTAACCCTTACCCTAACACTATCCTAGGGCTGATGCTAAACCTAACCATAACCCTAACACTATCCTAGGGCTGATGCTAACCCTATCCCTAACCCTAACACTATCCTAGGGCGGATGCTAACCCTAACCCTAACCCTAACACTATCCTAGGGCTGATACTAATCCTAAACCTAACACTATCCTAGGGCTGATGCTAACCCTAACCCTAACACTAACACTATCCTAGGGCTGATGCTAACCCTAACCCTAACCCTAACACTATCCTAGGGCTGATGCAAACCCTAACCCTAACCCTAACACTATCCTAAGTCTGAGGCTAACCCTAGCCCTCACACTATCCTAGGCCTGATGATAACCCTAACCCTAACCTTAACACTATCACAGGGCTGATGCTAACCCTAACCCTATCCCTAACACTATCCTAGAGCTGATGCTAACCCTAACCCTAACACTATCCTAGGCCTGATGATAACCCTAACCCTAACCCTAACACTATCATAGGGCTGATGCTAACCCTAACCCTAACACTATCCTAGGGCTGATGCTAACCCTAACCCTAACCCTAACACTATCCTAGGGCTGATGCTAACCCTAACGCTAACCCTAACACTATCCTTGACTGATGCTATCCCTAACCCTAACCCTAACACTACCCTAGGCCTGATGATAACCCTAACCCTAACCCTATCACTATCCTAGTGTTTATGTTAACCCTAATCCTAACACTATCCTAGGGCTGATGCTAACCCTAACCCTAACCCTAACACTATCCTAGGGCGGATGCTAACCCTAACGCTAACCCTAACACTATGCTAGGGCTGATGCTAACCCTAACACTAACACTATCCTAGGGCTGATGCTAACCCTAACCCTAACCCTAACCCTAACACTATCCTAGGGCTGATGCTAACCCTAACACTAACACTATCCTAGGCCTGATGCTAACCCTAACCCTAACACTAACACTATCCTAGGGCTAATGCTAACCCTAACCCTAACACTATCCTAGGGCTGATGCTAACCCTAACCCTAACCCTGACACTATCCTAGCGCTGATGCTATCCCTAACCCTAACACTATCCTAGGCCTGATGATAACCCTAACCCTAACCCTAACACTATCCTAGGGTTTATGTTAACCCTAACCCAACACTATCCTAGGGCTGATGCTAACCCTAAGCCTAACACTATCCTACGGCTGATGCTAACCCTAACCCTAACCCTAACACTATCCTAAGTCTGATGCTAACCTTAGCCCTCACACTATCCTAGGCCTGATGATAACCCTAACCCTAACCTTAACACTATCCTAAGGCTGATGCTAACCCTAACCCTAACCCTAACACTATCCTAGGGTTTATGTTAACCCTAACCCTAACACTATCCTAGGGCTGATGCTAACCCTAACCCTAACCCTAACACTATCCTAGGGCGGATGCTAACCCTAACCCTAACCCTAACACTATCCTAGGGCTGATGCTAACCCTAATCCTAACCCTAACACTATCCTAGGGCTGATTCTAACCGTAACCCTAACAAAATCCTAGGCCTGATGCTAACCCTAACCCTTACCCTAACACTATCCTAGGGCTGATGCTAAACCTAACCATAAACCTAACACTATCCTAGGGCTGATGCTAACCCTATCCCTAACCCTAACACTATCCTAGGGCGGATGCTAACCCTAACCCTAACCCTAACACTATAGTAGGGCTAATGCTAACCCTAACACTAACAGTATCCTAGGGCTGATGCTAACCCTAACCATAACCCTAACACTATCCTAGGGCTAATGCTAACCCTAACCCTAACACTATCCTAGGGCTGATGCTAACCCTAACCCTAACCCTAACACTATCCTAAGTCTTAGGCTAACCCTAGCCCTCACACTATCCTAGGCCGGATGATAACCCTAACCCTAACCTTAACACTATCCTAGGTCTGATGCTAACCCTAACCCTATCCATAACACTATCCTAGAGCTGATGCTAACCCTAACCCTAACACTATCCTAGGCCTGATGATAACCCTAACCCTAACCCTATCACTATCCTAGTGTTTAGGTTAACCCTAATCCTAACACTATCCTAGGGCGGATGCTAACCCTAACCCTAACACTAACACTATCCTAGGGCTGATCCTAACCCTAACCCTAACTCTAACACTATCGTAGGGCTGAGGCTAACCCTAACCCAAACACTATCCTACGGCTGATGCTAACCCTAACCCTAACCCTAACACTATCCTAAGGCTGATGCTAAACCTAACACTAACACTATCCTGGGCCTGGTGGTAACCCTAATCCTAACCCTAACACTGTCCTACGGCTGATGCTAACCCTAACCCTAACCCTAACACTATCATAGGGCTGATGTTAACCCTAACCCTAACACTCTCCTAGGGCTGATGCTAACCCTAACCCGAACACGATCCTATGCCTGATGCTAACCCTAAACCTAACACAATCCTAGGGCTGATGCTAACCCTAACCCTAACCCTAACACTATCCTAGGCCTATGCTAACCCTATCACTAACCCTAACACTCTCCTAGGGCTGAGGCTAACCTTAACCCTAACACTATCCTAGGGCTGATGCTAACCCTAACCCTAACCCTAACACTATCCTAGAGTTCATGCTAACCCTAACCCTAACACTATCCTAGGGCTGATGCTAACCCTAACCCTAACCCTAACACTCTCCTAGGGCTGATGCTAACCCTAACCCTAACACTATCCTAGGGCTGATGCTAACCCTATCCCTAACCCTAACACTAACCTAGGGCTGATGCTAACCCTAACATTAACACTATCCTAGGGCTGATGCTAACCCTAACCCTAACCCTAACGTTATCCTAGGGCTGATGCTAACCCTAACATTAACACTATCCTAGGGCTGATGCTAACCCTAACCCTAACCCTAACGCTATCCTAGGGCTGATGCTAACCCTAACCCTAACACTATCCTAGGGCTGATACTAATCCTAAACCTAACACTATCCTAGGGCTGATGCTAACCCTAACCCTAACACTAACACTATCCTAGGGCTGATGCTAACCCTAACCCTAACCCTAACACTATCCTAGGGCTGATGCTAACCCTAACCCTAACCCTAACACTATCCTAAGTCTGAGGCTAACCCTAGCCCTCACACTATCCTAGGCCTGATGATAACCCTAACCCTAACCTTAACACTATCACAGGGCTGATGCTAACCCTAACCCTATCCCTAACACTATCCTAGAGCTGATGCTAACCCTAACCCTAACACTATCCTAGGCCTGATGATAACCCTAACCCTAACCCTAACACTATCATAGGGCTGATGCTAACCCTAATCCTAACACTATCCTAGGGCTGATGCTAACCCTAACCCTAACCCTAACACTATCCTAGGGCTGATGCTAACCCTAACGCTAACCCTAACACTATCCTTGACTGATGCTATCCCTAACCCTAACCCTAACACTACCCTAGGCCTGATGATAACCCTAACCCTAACCCAATCACTATCCTAGTGTTTATGTTAACCCTAATCCTAACACTATCCTAGGGCTGATGCTAACCCTAACCCTAACCCTAACACTATCCTAGGGCGGATGCTAACCCTAACGCTAACCCTAACACTATGCTAGGGCTGATGCTAACCCTAACACTAACACTATCCTAGGGCTGATGCTAACCCTAACCCTAACCCTAACACTATCCTAGGGCTGATGCTAACCCTAACCCTAACTCTAACACTATCTTAGGGCTGAGGCCAACCCGAACCCAAACACTATCCTACGGCTGATGCTAACCCTAACCCTAACCCTAACACTATCCTAAGTCTGATGCTAACCCTAACACTAACACTATCCTAGGCCTGGTGCTAACCCTAACACTATCCTAGGGCTGATGCTAACCCTAACCCTAATACTATCCTAGGGCTGATGCTAACCCTAACCCTAACCCTAACACTATCCTAGGGCTGATGCTAACCCTATCCCTAACCCTAACACTATCCTAGGGCTGATGCTTACCCTAACCCTAACACTATCCTAGTCCTGATGCTAACCCTAACCCTAACACTTACACTATCCTAGGGCTGATGCTAACCCTAACCCTAACCCTAACACTATCCTAGGTCTGATGCTAACCCTAAACCTAACACTATCCTAGGGCTCATGCTAACCCTAACCCTAACCATAACACTATCCTAGGGCTGATGTTAACCCTAACCCTAACACTATCCTAGGGCTGATGCTAACCCTAACCCTAACCCTAACACTCTCCTAGGGCTGATGCTAACCCTAACGCTAACACTCTCCTAGGGCTGAGGCTAACCCTAACCCTAACACTATCCTAGGGCTGATGCTAACCCTAACCCTAACCCTAACACTATCCTAGAGCTGATACTAACCCTAACCCTAACACTATCCTAGGCCTGATGATAACCCTAACCCTAACCCTAACACTATCCTAGGGCTGATGCTACCACTAACCCTAACACTATCCTAGGGCGGATGCTAACCCTAACCCTAACCCTAACACTGTCCTAGGCCTCATGATAACCCTAACCCTAACCCTAACACTATCCTAGGGTTTATGTTAACCCTAACCCTAACACTATCCTAGGTCTGATGCTAACCCTAACCCTAACCCTAACACTATCCTAGGGCGGATGCTAACCCTAACCCTAACCCTAACACTATCCTAGGGCTGATGCTAACCCTAACACTAACACTATCCTAGGGCTGATGCTAACCCTAACCCTAACCCTAACACTATCCTAGGGCTGATGCTAAGCCTAACCCTAACTCTAACACTATCTTAGGGCTGAGGCTAACCCTAACCCAAACACTATGCTACGTCTGATGCTAACCCTAACCCTAACCCTAACACTATCCTAAGGGTGATGCTAACCCTAACACTAACACTATCCTAGGCTGGTGCTAACCCTAAGCCTAACCCTAACACTATCCTAGGGATGATGCTAACCCTAACCCTAATAATATAATAGGGTTGATGCTAACCCTAACCCTAACCCTAACACTATCCTAGGGCTGATGCTAACCCTAACCCTAACCCTAACACTATCCTAGGGCTGATGATAACCCTAACCCTAACGCTAACACTATCCTAGGGCTGATGCTAACCCTAACCCTAACAATATCCTAGGCCTGATGATATCCCTAACCTTAAACCTAACACTATCCTAGGGCTGATGCTAACCCTAACCCTAACGCTAACACTATCCTAGGGCTGATGCTAACCCTAACACTAACACTATCCTAGGGCTGATGCTAACCCAAACCCTAACCCTAACACTATCCTAGGGCTGATGCTAACACTAACCCTAACTCTAACACTATCCTAGGGCTGAGGCTAACCCTAACACTAACACTATCCTACGACTGATGCTAACCCTAACCCTAACCCTAACACTCTCCTAAGGCTAATGCTAACCCTAACACTAACACTATCCTAGGCCTGGTGCTAACCCTAACCCTATCCCTAACACTATTCTAGGGCTGATGCTAACCCTAACCCTAATAATATCCTAGGGCTGATGCTAACCCTAACCCTAACCCTAACACTATCCTAGGGCTGATGCTAACCGTAATCCTAACCCTAACACTATCCTAGGGCTGATTCTAACCGTAACCCTAACACAATCCTAGGCCTGATGCTAACCCTAACCCTTACCCTAACACTATCCTAGGGCTGATGCTAAACCTAACCATAACCCTAACACTATCCTAGGGCTGATGCTAACCCTATCCCTAACCCTAACACTATCCTAGGGCGGATGCTAACCCTATCCCTAACCCTAACACTATCCTAGGGCTAATGCTAACCCTAACACTAACACTATCCTAGGGCTGATGCTAACCCTAACCCTAACCCTAACACTATCCTAGGGATGATGCTAACCCTAACCCTAACTCTAACACTATCTTATGGCTGAGGCTAACCCTAACCCTAACACTATCCTACGGCTGATGCTAACCCTAACCAAAACCCTAACACTCTCCTAGGGCTAATGCTAACCCTAACCCTAACACTATCCTAGGCCTGATGCTAACCCTAACCCTAACCCTAACACTATCCTAGGGCTGATGCTAACCCTAACCCTAACACTATCCTAGGGCTTATGCTAACCCTAACCCTAACACTAACCCTAACACTATCCTAGGGCTGATGCTAACCCTAACACTAACACTATCCTAGGCCTGATGCTAACCCTAACCCTAACCCTAACACTATCCTAGGGCTAATGCTAACCCTAACCCTAACACTATCCTAGGGCTGATGCTAACCCTAACCCTAACCCTGACACTATCCTAGCGCTGATGCTATCCCTAACCCTAACACTATCCTAGGCCTGATGATAACCCTAACCCTAACCCTAACACTATCCTAGGGTTTATGTTAACCCTAACCCAACACTATCCTAGGGCTGATGCTAACCCTAAGCCTAACACTATCCTATGGCTGATGCTAACCCTAACCCTAACCCTAACACTATCCTAAGTCTGATGCTATCCTTAGCCCTCACACTATCCTAGGCCTGATGATAACCCTAACCCTAACCTTAACACTATCCTAAGGCTGATGCTAACCCTAACCCTAACCCTAACACTATCCTAGGGTTTATGTTAACCCTAACCCTAACACTATCCTAGGGCTGATGCTAACCCTAACCCTAACCCTAACACTATCCTAGGGCGGATGCTAACCCTAACCCTAACCCTAACACTATCCTAGGGCTGATGCTAACCCTAACACTAACACTATCCTAGGGCTGATGCTAACCCTAACCCTAACCCTAACACTATCCTAGGGTTTATGTTAACCCTAACCCAACACTATCCTAGGGCTGATGCTAACCCTAAGCCTAACACTATCCTACGGCTGATGCTAACCCTAACCCTAACCCTAACACTATCCTAAGTCTGATGCTATCCTTAGCCCTCACACTATCCTAGGCCTGATGATAACCCTAACCCTAACCTTAACACTATCCTAAGGCTGATGCTAACCCTAACCCTAACCCTAACACTATCCTAGGGCGGATGCTAACCCTAACCCTAACCCTAACACTATCCTAGGGCTGATGCTAACCCTAACACTAACACTATCCTAGGGCTGATGCTAACCCTAACCCTAACCCTAACACTATCCTAGGGCTGATGCTAACCCTAACCCTAACTCTAACACTATCTTAGGGCTGAGGCTAACCCTAACCCAAACACTATCCTACGGCTGATGCTAACCCTAACCCTAACCCTAACACTATCCTAAGGCTGATGCTAACCCTAACACTAACACTATCCTAGGCCTGGTGCTAACCCTAACCCTAACCCTAACACTATCCTAGGGCTGAGGCTAACCCTAACCCTAATACTATCCTAGGGCTGATGCTAACCCTAACCCTAACCCTAACACTATCCTAGGGCTGATGCTAACCCTATCCCTAACCCTAACACTATCCTAGGGCTGATGCTAACCCTAACCCTAACACTATCCTAGGCCTGATGCTAACCCTAAACCTAACACTATCCTAGGGCTGATGCTAACACTAACCCTAACAATAACACTATCCTAGGCCTGATGCTAACCCTATCCCTAACCCTAACACTCTCCTAGGGCTGAGGCTAACCCTATCCCTAACACTATCCTAGGGCTGATGCTAACCCTAACCCTAACCCTAACACTATCCTAGGGCTGATGCTAACCCTAACCCTAACACTATCCTAGGGCTGATGCTAACCCTAACAATAACCCTAACACTATCCTAGGGCTGATGCTAACCCTAACCCTAACACTATCCTAGGGCTGATGCTAACCCTAACCCTAACCCTAACACTATCCTAAGTCTGATGCTAACCCTAGCCCTCACACTATCCTAGGCCTGATGATAACCCTAACCCTAACCTTAACACTATCCTAGGGCTGATGCTAACCCTAACCCTAACCCTAACAATATACTAGAGCTGATGCTAACCCTAACCCTAACACTCTCCTAGGCCTGATGATAACCCTAAACCTAACCCTAACACTATCCTAGGGCTGATGCTAACCCTAACACTAACACTATCCTAGGGCTGATGCTAACCCTAACCCTAACCCTAACACTATCCTAGGGCTGATGCTAACCCTAACCCTAACTCTAACACTATCTTAGGGCTGAGGCTAACCCTAACCCAAACACTATCCTACGGCTGATGCTAACCCTAACCCTAAACCTAACACTATCCTAAGGCTAATGGTAACCCTAACACTAACACTATCCTGGGCCTGGTGCTAACCCTAACCCTAACCCTAACACTATCCTAGGGCTGATGCTAACCCTAACCCTAATACCATCCTAGGGCTGATGCTAACCATAACCCTAACCCTAACACTATCCTAGGGCTGATGCTAACCCTAACCCTAACCCTAACGCTATCCTAGGGCTGATGCTAACCCTAACCCTAACACTATCCTAGGGCTGATACTAATCCTAAACCTAACACTATCCTAGGGCTGATGCTAACCCTAACCCTAACACTAACACTATCCTAGGGCTGATGCTAACCCTAACCCTAACCCTAACACTATCCTAGGGCTGATGCTAACCCTAACCCTAACCCTAACACTATCCTAAGTCTGAGGCTAACCCTAGCCCTCACACTATCCTAGGCCTGATGATAACCCTAACCCTAACCTTAACACTATCACAGGGCTGATGCTAACCCTAACCCTATCCCTAACACTATCCTAGAGCTGATGCTAACCCTAACCCTAACACTATCCTAGGCCTGATGATAACCCTAACCCTAACCCTAACACTATCATAGGGCTGATGCTAACCCTAATCCTAACACTATCCTAGGGCTGATTCTAACCCTAACCCTAACCCTAACACTATCCTAGGGCTGATGCTAACCCTAACGCTAACCCTAACACTATCCTTGACTGATGCTATCCCTAACCCTAACCCTAACACTACCCTAGGCCTGATGATAACCCTAACCCTAACCCAATCACTATCCTAGTGTTTATGTTAACCCTAATCCTAACACTATCCTAGGGCTGATGCTAACCCTAACCCTAACCCTAACACTATCCTAGGGCGGATGCTAACCCTAACGCTAACCCTAACACTATGCTAGGGCTGATGCTAACCCTAACACTAACACTATCCTAGGGCTGATGCTAACCCTAACCCTAACCCTAACACTATCCTAGGGCTGATGCTAACCCTAACCCTAACTCTAACACTATCTTAGGGCTGAGGCCAACCCGAACCCAAACACTATCCTACGGCTGATGCTAACCCTAACCCTAACCCTAACACTATCCTAAGTCTGATGCTAGCCCTAACACTAACACTATCCTAGGCCTGGTGCTAACCCTAACACTATCCTAGGGCTGATGCTAACCCTAACCCTAATACTATCCTAGGGCTGATGCTAACCCTAACCCTAACCCTAACACTATCCTAGGGCTGATGCTAACCCTATCCCTAACCCTAACACTATCCTAGGGCTGATGCTTACCCTAACCCTAACACTATCCTAGTCCTGATGCTAACCCTAACCCTAACACTTACACTATCCTAGGGCTGATGCTAACCCTAACCCTAACCCTAACACTATCCTAGGTCTGATGCTAACCCTAAACCTAACACTATCCTAGGGCTCATGCTAACCCTAACCCTAACCATAACACTATCCTAGGGCTGATGTTAACCCTAACCCTAACACTATCCTAGGGCTGATGCTAACCCTAACCCTAACCCTAACACTCTCCTAGGGCTGATGCTAACCCTAACGCTAACACTCTCCTAGGGCTGAGGCTAACCCTAACCCTAACACTATCCTAGGGCTGATGCTAACCCTAACCCTAACCCTAACACTATCCTAGAGCTGATACTAACCCTAACCCTAACACTATCCTAGGCCTGATGATAACCCTAACCCTAACCCTAACACTATCCTAGGGCTGATGCTACCACTAACCCTAACACTATCCTAGGGCGGATGCTAACCCTAACCCTAACCCTAACACTGTCCTAGGCCTCATGATAACCCTAACCCTAACCCTAACACTATCCTAGGGTTTATGTTAACCCTAACCCTAACACTATCCTAGGTCTGATGCTAACCCTAACCCTAACCCTAACACTATCCTAGGGCGGATGCTAACCCTAACCCTAACCCTAACACTATCCTAGGGCTGATGCTAACCCTAACCCTAACACTATCCTAGGGCTGATGCTAACCCTAACCCTAACCCTAACACTATCCTAGGGCTGATGCTAAGCCTAACCCTAACTCTAACACTATCTTAGGGCTGAGGCTAACCCTAACCCAAACACTATGCTACGTCTGATGCTAACCCTAACCCTAACCCTAACACTATCCTAAGGGTGATGCTAACCCTAACACTAACACTACCTAGGCTGGTGCTAACCCTAAGCCTAACCCTAACACTATCCTAGGGATGATGCTAACCCTAACCCTAATAATATAATAGGGTTGATGCTAACCCTAACCCTAACCCTAACACTATCCTAGGGCTGATGCTAACCCTAACCCTAACCCTAACACTATCCTAGGGCTGATGATAACCCTAACCCTAACGCTAACACTATCCTAGGGCTGATGCTAACCCTAACCCTAACAATATCCTAGGCCTGATGATATCCCTAACCTTAAACCTAACACTATCCTAGGGCTGATGCTAACCCTAACCCTAACGCTAACACTATCCTAGGGCTGATGCTAACCCTAACACTAACACTATCCTAGGGCTGATGCTAACCCAAACCCTAACCCTAACACTATCCTAGGGCTGATGCTAACACTAACCCTAACTCTAACACTATCCTAGGGCTGAGGCTAACCCTAACACTAACACTATCCTACGACTGATGCTAACCCTAACCCTAACCCTAACACTCTCCTAAGGCTAATGCTAACCCTAACACTAACACTATCCTAGGCCTGGTGCTAACCCTAACCCTATCCCTAACACTATTCTAGGGCTGATGCTAACCCTAACCCTAATAATATCCTAGGGCTGATGCTAACCCTAACCCTAACCCTAACACTATCCTAGGGCTTATGCTAACCCTAATCCTAACCCTAACACTATCCTAGGGCTGATTCTAACCGTAACCCTAACACAATCCTAGGCCTGATGCTAACCCTAACCCTTACCCTAACACTATCCTAGGGCTGATGCTAAACCTAACCATAACCCTAACACTATCCTAGGGCTGATGCTAACCCTATCCCTAACCCTAACACTATCCTAGGGCGGATGCTAACCCTAACCCTAACCCTAACACTATCCTAGGGCTAATGCTAACCCTAACACTAACACTATCCTAGGGCTGATGCTAACCCTAACCCTAACCCTAACACTATCCTAGGGCTGATGCTAACCCTAACCCTAACTCTAACACTATCTTATGGCTGAGGCTAACCCTAACCCTAACACTATCCTACGGCTGATGCTAACCCTAACCATAACCCTAACACTATCCTAGGGCTAATGCTAACCCTAACCCTAACACTATCCTAGGCCTGATGCTAACCCTAACCCTAACCCTAACACTATCCTAGGGCTGATGCTAACCCTAACCCTAACACTATCCTAGGGCTTATGCTAACCCTAACCCTAACACTAACCCTAACACTATCCTAGGGCTGATGCTAACCCTAACACTAACACTATCCTAGGCCTGATGCTAACCCTAACCCTAACCCTAACACTATCCTAGGGCTAATGCTAACCCTAACCCTAACACTATCCTAGGGCTGATGCTAACCCTAACCCTAACCCTGACACTATCCTAGCGCTGATGCTATCCCTAACCCTAACACTATCCTAGGCCTGATGATAACCCTAACCCTAACCCTAACACTATCCTAGGGTTTATGTTAACCCTAACCCAACACTATCCTAGGGCTGATGCTAACCCTAAGCCTAACACTATCCTATGGCTGATGCTAACCCTAACCCTAACCCTAACACTATCCTAAGTCTGATGCTATCCTTAGCCCTCACACTATCCTAGGCCTGATGATAACCCTAACCCTAACCTTAACACTATCCTAAGGCTGATGCTAACCCTAACCCTAACCCTAACACTATCCTAGGGTTTATGTTAACCCTAACCCTAACACTATCCTAGGGCTGATGCTAACCCTAACCCTAACCCTAACACTATCCTAGGGCGGATGCTAACCCTAACCCTAACCCTAACACTATCCTAGGGCTGATGCTAACCCTAACACTAACACTATCCTAGGGCTGATGCTAACCCTAACCCTAACCCTAACACTATCCTAGGGTTTATGTTAACCCTAACCCAACACTATCCTAGGGCTGATGCTAACCCTAAGCCTAACACTATCCTACGGCTGATGCTAACCCTAACCCTAACCCTAACACTATCCTAAGTCTGATGCTATCCTTAGCCCTCACACTATCCTAGGCCTGATGATAACCCTAACCCTAACCTTAACACTATCCTAAGGCTGATGCTAACCCTAACCCTAACCCTAACACTATCCTAGGGCGGATGCTAACCCTAACCCTAACCCTAACACTATCCTAGGGCTGATGCTAACCCTAACACTAACACTATCCTAGGGCTGATGCTAACCCTAACCCTAACCCTAACACTATCCTAGGGCTGATGCTAACCCTAACCCTAACTCTAACACTATCTTAGGGCTGAGGCTAACCCTAACCCAAACACTATCCTACGGCTGATGCTAACCCTAACCCTAACCCTAACACTATCCTAAGGCTGATGCTAACCCTAACACTAACACTATCCTAGGCCTGGTGCTAACCCTAACCCTAACCCTAACACTATCCTAGGGCTGAGGCTAACCCTAACCCTAATACTATCCTAGGGCTGATGCTAACCCTAACCCTAACCCTAACACTATCCTAGGGCTGATGCTAACCCTATCCCTAACCCTAACACTATCCTAGGGCTGATGCTAACCCTAACCCTAACACTATCCTAGGCCTGATGCTAACCCTAAACCTAACACTATCCTAGGGCTGATGCTAACACTAACCCTAACAATAACACTATCCTAGGCCTGATGCTAACCCTATCCCTAACCCTAACACTCTCCTAGGGCTGAGGCTAACCCTATCCCTAACACTATCCTAGGGCTGATGCTAACCCTAACCCTAACCCTAACACTATCCTAGGGCTGATGCTAACCCTAACCCTAACACTATCCTAGGGCTGATGCTAACCCTAACAATAACCCTAACACTATCCTAGGGCTGATGCTAACCCTAACCCTAACACTATCCTAGGGCTGATGCTAACCCTAACCCTAACCCTAACACTATCCTAAGTCTGATGCTAACCCTAGCCCTCACACTATCCTAGGCCTGATGATAACCCTAACCCTAACCTTAACACTATCCTAGGGCTGATGCTAACCCTAACCCTAACCCTAACAATATACTAGAGCTGATGCTAACCCTAACCCTAACACTCTCCTAGGCCTGATGATAACCCTAAACCTAACCCTAACACTATCCTAGGGCTGATGCTAACCCTAACACTAACACTATCCTAGGGCTGATGCTAACCCTAACCCTAACCCTAACACTATCCTAGGGCTGATGCTAACCCTAACCCTAACTCTAACACTATCTTAGGGCTGAGGCTAACCCTAACCCAAACACTATCCTACGGCTGATGCTAACCCTAACCCTAAACCTAACACTATCCTAAGGCTAATGGTAACCCTAACACTAACACTATCCTGGGCCTGGTGCTAACCCTAACCCTAACCCTAACACTATCCTAGGGCTGATGCTAACCCTAACCCTAATACCATCCTAGGGCTGATGCTAACCATAACCCTAACCCTAACACTATCCTAGGGCTGATGCTAACCCTAACCCTAACCCTAACGCTATCCTAGGGCTGATGCTAACCCTAACCCTAACACTATCCTAGGGCTGATACTAATCCTAAACCTAACACTATCCTAGGGCTGATGCTAACCCTAACCCTAACACTAACACTATCCTAGGGCTGATGCTAACCCTAACCCTAACCCTAACACTATCCTAGGGCTGATGCTAACCCTAACCCTAACCCTAACACTATCCTAAGTCTGAGGCTAACCCTAGCCCTCACACTATCCTAGGCCTGATGATAACCCTAACCCTAACCTTAACACTATCACAGGGCTGATGCTAACCCTAACCCTATCCCTAACACTATCCTAGAGCTGATGCTAACCCTAACCCTAACACTATCCTAGGCCTGATGATAACCCTAACCCTAACCCTAACACTATCATAGGGCTGATGCTAACCCTAATCCTAACACTATCCTAGGGCTGATTCTAACCCTAACCCTAACCCTAACACTATCCTAGGGCTGATGCTAACCCTAACGCTAACCCTAACACTATCCTTGACTGATGCTATCCCTAACCCTAACCCTAACACTACCCTAGGCCTGATGATAACCCTAACCCTAACCCAATCACTATCCTAGTGTTTATGTTAACCCTAATCCTAACACTATCCTAGGGCTGATGCTAACCCTAACCCTAACCCTAACACTATCCTAGGGCGGATGCTAACCCTAACGCTAACCCTAACACTATGCTAGGGCTGATGCTAACCCTAACACTAACACTATCCTAGGGCTGATGCTAACCCTAACCCTAACCCTAACACTATCCTAGGGCTGATGCTAACCCTAACCCTAACTCTAACACTATCTTAGGGCTGAGGCCAACCCGAACCCAAACACTATCCTACGGCTGATGCTAACCCTAACCCTAACCCTAACACTATCCTAAGTCTGATGCTAGCCCTAACACTAACACTATCCTAGGCCTGGTGCTAACCCTAACACTATCCTAGGGCTGATGCTAACCCTAACCCTAATACTATCCTAGGGCTGATGCTAACCCTAACCCTAACCCTAACACTATCCTAGGGCTGATGCTAACCCTATCCCTAACCCTAACACTATCCTAGGGCTGATGCTTACCCTAACCCTAACACTATCCTAGTCCTGATGCTAACCCTAACCCTAACACTTACACTATCCTAGGGCTGATGCTAACCCTAACCCTAACCCTAACACTATCCTAGGTCTGATGCTAACCCTAAACCTAACACTATCCTAGGGCTCATGCTAACCCTAACCCTAACCATAACACTATCCTAGGGCTGATGTTAACCCTAACCCTAACACTATCCTAGGGCTGATGCTAACCCTAACCCTAACCCTAACACTCTCCTAGGGCTGATGCTAACCCTAACGCTAACACTCTCCTAGGGCTGAGGCTAACCCTAACCCTAACACTATCCTAGGGCTGATGCTAACCCTAACCCTAACCCTAACACTATCCTAGAGCTGATACTAACCCTAACCCTAACACTATCCTAGGCCTGATGATAACCCTAACCCTAACCCTAACACTATCCTAGGGCTGATGCTACCACTAACCCTAACACTATCCTAGGGCGGATGCTAACCCTAACCCTAACCCTAACACTGTCCTAGGCCTCATGATAACCCTAACCCTAACCCTAACACTATCCTAGGGTTTATGTTAACCCTAACCCTAACACTATCCTAGGTCTGATGCTAACCCTAACCCTAACCCTAACACTATCCTAGGGCGGATGCTAACCCTAACCCTAACCCTAACACTATCCTAGGGCTGATGCTAACCCTAACCCTAACACTATCCTAGGGCTGATGCTAACCCTAACCCTAACCCTAACACTATCCTAGGGCTGATGCTAAGCCTAACCCTAACTCTAACACTATCTTAGGGCTGAGGCTAACCCTAACCCAAACACTATGCTACGTCTGATGCTAACCCTAACCCTAACCCTAACACTATCCTAAGGGTGATGCTAACCCTAACACTAACACTACCTAGGCTGGTGCTAACCCTAAGCCTAACCCTAACACTATCCTAGGGATGATGCTAACCCTAACCCTAATAATATAATAGGGTTGATGCTAACCCTAACCCTAACCCTAACACTATCCTAGGGCTGATGCTAACCCTAACCCTAACCCTAACACTATCCTAGGGCTGATGATAACCCTAACCCTAACGCTAACACTATCCTAGGGCTGATGCTAACCCTAACCCTAACAATATCCTAGGCCTGATGATATCCCTAACCTTAAACCTAACACTATCCTAGGGCTGATGCTAACCCTAACCCTAACGCTAACACTATCCTAGGGCTGATGCTAACCCTAACACTAACACTATCCTAGGGCTGATGCTAACCCAAACCCTAACCCTAACACTATCCTAGGGCTGATGCTAACACTAACCCTAACTCTAACACTATCCTAGGGCTGAGGCTAACCCTAACACTAACACTATCCTACGACTGATGCTAACCCTAACCCTAACCCTAACACTCTCCTAAGGCTAATGCTAACCCTAACACTAACACTATCCTAGGCCTGGTGCTAACCCTAACCCTATCCCTAACACTATTCTAGGGCTGATGCTAACCCTAACCCTAATAATATCCTAGGGCTGATGCTAACCCTAACCCTAACCCTAACACTATCCTAGGGCTTATGCTAACCCTAATCCTAACCCTAACACTATCCTAGGGCTGATTCTAACCGTAACCCTAACACAATCCTAGGCCTGATGCTAACCCTAACCCTTACCCTAACACTATCCTAGGGCTGATGCTAAACCTAACCATAACCCTAACACTATCCTAGGGCTGATGCTAACCCTATCCCTAACCCTAACACTATCCTAGGGCGGATGCTAACCCTAACCCTAACCCTAACACTATCCTAGGGCTAATGCTAACCCTAACACTAACACTATCCTAGGGCTGATGCTAACCCTAACCCTAACCCTAACACTATCCTAGGGCTGATGCTAACCCTAACCCTAACTCTAACACTATCTTATGGCTGAGGCTAACCCTAACCCTAACACTATCCTACGGCTGATGCTAACCCTAACCATAACCCTAACACTATCCTAGGGCTAATGCTAACCCTAACCCTAACACTATCCTAGGCCTGATGCTAACCCTAACCCTAACCCTAACACTATCCTAGGGCTGATGCTAACCCTAACCCTAACACTATCCTAGGGCTGATGCTAACCCTAACCCTAACACTAACCCTAACACTATCCTAGGGCTGATGCTAACCCTAACACTAACACTATCCTAGGCCTGATGCTAACCCTAACCCTAACCCTAACACTATCCTAGGGCTAATGCTAACCCTAACCCTAACACTATCCTAGGGCTGATGCTAACCCTAACCCTAACCCTGACACTATCCTAGCGCTGATGCTATCCCTAACCCTAACACTATCCTAGGCCTGATGATAACCCTAACCCTAACCCTAACACTATCCTAGGGTTTATGTTAACCCTAACCCAACACTATCCTAGGGCTGATGCTAACCCTAAGCCTAACACTATCCTACGGCTGATGCTAACCCTAACCCTAACCCTAACACTATCCTAAGTCTGATGCTAACCTTAGCCCTCACACTATCCTAGGCCTGATGATAACCCTAACCCTAACCTTAACACTATCCTAAGGCTGATGCTAACCCTAACCCTAACCCTAACACTATCCTAGGGTTTATGTTAACCCTAACCCTAACACTATCCTAGGGCTGATGCTAACCCTAACCCTAACCCTAACACTATCCTAGGGCGGATGCTAACCCTAACCCTAACCCTAACACTATCCTAAGGCTGATGCTAACCCTAACACTAACACTATCCTAGGCCTGGTGCTAACCCTAACCCTAACCCTAACACTATCCTAGGGCTGAGGCTAACCCTAACCCTAATACTATCCTAGGGCTGATGCTAACCCTAACCCTAACCCTAACACTATCCTAGGGCTGATGCTAACCCTATCCCTAACCCTAACACTATCCTAGGGCTGATGCTAACCCTAACCCTAACACTATCCTAGGCCTGATGCTAACCCTAAACCTAACACTATCCTAGGGCTGATGCTAACACTAACCCTAACAATAACACTATCCTAGGCCTGATGCTAACCCTATCCCTAACCCTAACACTCTCCTAGGGCTGAGGCTAACCCTATCCCTAACACTATCCTAGGGCTGATGCTAACCCTAACCCTAACCCTAACACTATCCTAGGGCTGATGCTAACCCTAACCCTAACACTATCCTAGGGCTGATGATAACCCTAACAATAACCCTAACACTATCCTAGGGCTGATGCTAACCCTAACCCTAACACTATCCTAGGGCTGATGCTAACCCTAACCCTAACCCTAACACTATCCTAAGTCTGATGCTAACCCTAGCCCTCACACTATCCTAGGCCTGATGATAACCCTAACCCTAACCTTAACACTATCCTAGGGCTGATGCTAACCCTAACCCTAACCCTAACAATATCCTAGAGCTGATGCTAACCCTAACCCTAACACTCTCCTAGGCCTGATGATAACCCTAAACCTAACCCTAACACTATCCTAGGGCTGATGCTAACCCTAACACTAACACTATCCTAGGGCTGATGCTAACCCTAACCCTAACCCTAACACTATCCTAGGGCTGATGCTAACCCTAACCCTAACTCTAACACTATCTTAGGGCTGAGGCTAACCCTAACCCAAACACTATCCTACGGCTGATGCTAACCCTAACCCTAAACCTAACACTATCCTAAGGCTAATGGTAACCCTAACACTAACACTATCCTGGGCCTGGTGCTATCCCTAACCCTAACCCTAACACTATCCTAGGGCTGATGCTAACCCTAACCCTAATACCATCCTAGGGCTGATGCTAACCATAACCCTAACCCTAACACTATCCTAGGGCTGATGCTAACCCTAACCCTAACCCTAACACTATCCTAGGGCTGATGCTAACCCTAACCCTAACACTCTCCTAGGCCTGATGCTAACCCTAACCCTAACACTTACACTATCCTAGGGCTGATGCAAACCCTAACCCTAACCATAACACTATCCTTGGTCGATTGCTAACCCTAAACGTAACACTATCCTAGGGCTGATGCCAACCCTAACCCTAACCTTAACACTATCCTAGGGCTGATGTTAACCCTAACCCTAACACTATCCTAGGGCTGATGCTAACCCTAACCCTAACCCTAACACTCTCCTAGGGCTGATGCTAACCCTAACCCTAACACTATCCTAGGCCTGATGCTAACCCTAACACTAACACTATCCTAGGGCTGATGCTAACCCTAACCCTAACCCTAACACTATCCTAGGCCTGATGCTAACCCTATCCCTAACCCTAACACTCTCCTAGGGCTGAGGCTAACCCTAACCCTAACACTATCCTAGGGCTGATGCTAACCCTAACACTAACCCTAACACTATAGTAGGGCTGATGCTAACCCTAACCCTAACACTATCCTAGGGCTGATGCTAACCCTAACCAGAACCCTAACACTATCGTAGGGCTGATGCTAACCCTAACCCTAACACTATCCTAGGGCTGATGCTAACCCTAATCCTAACACTATCCTAGGGCTGATGCTAACCCTAACCCTAACCCTAACACTATCCTAGGGCTGATGCTAACCCTAACCGTAACCCTAACACTATCCTAGGGCTGATGCTAACCCTAATCCTAACACTATCCTAGGGCTGATGCTAACCCTAACCCTAACCCTAACACTATCCTAGGGCTGATGCTAACCCTAACCCTAACACTATCCTAGGGCTGATGCCAACCCTAACCCTAACCCTAACACTATCCTAGGGCTGATGCTAACTCTAACCCTAACCCTAACACTATCCTAGAGCTGATGCTAACGCTAACCCTAACCCTAACCCTAACCCTAATACTATCCTAGGGCTGATGCTAACCCTAACCCTAACCCTAACACTATCCTAGGGTTGATGCTAACCCTAACCCTAACACTATCCTAGGGCTGATGCTAACCCTAACCCTAACCCTAACACTATCCTAGGGCTGATGCTAACCCTAACCCTAACACTATCCTAGGGCTGATGCTAACCCTAATCCTAACACTATCCTAGGGCTGATGCTAACCCTAACCCTAACCCTAACACTATCCTAGGGCTGATGCTAACCCTAACCGTAACCCTAACACTATCCTAGGGCTGATGCTAACCCTAATCCTAACACTATCCTAGGGCTGATGCTAACCCTAACCCTAACCCTAACACTATCCTAAGTCTGATGCTAACCTTAGCCCTCACACTATCCTAGGCCTGATGATAACCCTAACCCTAACCTTAACACTATCCTAAGGCTGATGCTAACCCTAACCCTAACCCTAACACTATCCTAGGGTTTATGTTAACCCTAACCCTAACACTATCCTAGGGCTGATGCTAACCCTAACCCTAACCCTAACACTATCCTAGGGCGGATGCTAACCCTAACCCTAACCCTAACACTATCCTAAGGCTGATGCTAACCCTAACACTAACACTATCCTAGGCCTGGTGCTAACCCTAACCCTAACCCTAACACTATCCTAGGGCTGAGGCTAACCCTAACCATAATACTATCCTAGGGCTGATGCTAACCCTAACCCTAACCCTAACACTATCCTAGGGCTGATGCTAACCCTATCCCTAACCCTAACACTATCCTAGGGCTGATGCTAACCCTAACCCTAACACTATCCTAGGCCTGATGCTAACCCTAAACCTAACACTATCCTAGGGCTGATGCTAACACTAACCCTAACAATAACACTATCCTAGGCCTGATGCTAACCCTATCCCTAACCCTAACACTCTCCTAGGGCTGAGGCTAACCCTATCCCTAACACTATCCTAGGGCTGATGCTAACCCTAACCCTAACCCTAACACTATCCTAGGGCTGATGCTAACCCAAACCCTAACACTATCCTAGGGCTGATGCTAACCCTAACAATAACCCTAACACTATCCTAGGGCTGATGCTAACCCTAACCCTAACACTATCCTAGGGCTGATGCTAACCCTAACCCTAACCCTAACACTATCCTAAGTCTGATGCTAACCCTAGCCCTCACACTATCCTAGGCCTGATGATAACCCTAACCCTAACCTTAACACTATCCTAGGGCTGATGCTAACCCTAACCCTAACCCTAACAATATCCTAGAGCTGATGCTAACCCTAACCCTAACACTCTCCTAGGCCTGATTATAACCCTAAACCTAACCCTAACACTATCCTAGGGCTGATGCTAACCCTAACACTAACACTATCCTAGGGCTGATGCTAACCCTAACCCTAACCCTAACACTATCCTAGGGCTGATGCTAACCCTAACCCTAACTCTAACACTATCTTAGGGCTGAGGCTAACCCTAACCCAAACACTATCCTACGGCTGATGCTAACCCTAACCCTAAACCTAACACTATCCTAAGGCTAATGGTAACCCTAACACTAACACTATCCTGGGCCTGGTGCTAACCCTAACCCTAACCCTAACACTATCCTAGGGCTGATGCTAACCCTAACCCTAATACCATCCTAGGGCTGATGCTAACCATAACCCTAACCCTAACACTATCCTAGGGCTGATGCTAACCCTAACCCTAACCCTAACACTATCCTAGGGCTGATGCTAACCCTAACCCTAACACTCTCCTAGGCCTGATGCTAACCCTAACCCTAACACTTACACTATCCTAGGGCTGATGCAAACCCTAACCCTAACCATAACACTATCCTTGGTCTGATGCTAACCCTAAACGTAACACTATCCTAGGGCTGATGCCAACCCTAACCCTAACCTTAACACTATCCTAGGGCTGATGTTAACCCTAACCCTAACACTATCCTAGGGCTGATGCTAACCCTAACCCTAACCCTAACACTCTCCTAGGGCTGATGCTAACCCTAACCCTAACACTATCCTAGGCCTGATGCTAACCCTAACACTAACACTATCCTAGGGCTGATGCTAACCCTAACCCTAACCCTAACACTATCCTAGGCCTGATGCTAACCCTATCCCTAACCCTAACACTCTCCTAGGGCTGAGGCTAACCCTAACCCTAACACTATCCTAGGGCTGATGCTAACCCTAACACTAACCCTAACACTATAGTAGGGCTGATGCTAACCCTAACCCTAACACTATCCTAGGGCTGATGCTAACCCTAACCCTAACCCTAACACTATCGTAGGGCTGATGCTAACCCTAACCCTAACACTATCCTAGGGCTGATGCTAACCCTAATCCTAACACTATCCTAGGGCTGATGCTAACCCTAACCCTAACCCTAACACTATCCTAGGGCTGATGCTAACCCTAACCGTAACCCTAACAGTATCCTAGGGCTGATGCTAACCCTAATCCTAACACTATCCTAGGGCTGATGCTAACCCTAACCCTAACCCTAACACTATCCTAGGGCTGATGCTAACCCTAACCCTAACACTATCCTAGGGCTGATGCCAACCCTAACCCTAACCCTAACACTATCCTAGGGCTGATGCTAACTCTAACCCTAACCCTAACACTATCCTAGAGCTGATGCTAACGCTAACCCTAACCCTAACCCTAACCCTAATACTATCCTAGGGCTGATGCTAACCCTAACCCTAACCCTAACACTATCCTAGGGTTGATGCTAACCCTAACCCTAACACTATCCTAGGGCTGATGCTAACGCTAACCCTAACCCTAACACTATCCTAGGGCTGATGCTAACCCTAACCCTAACACTATCCTAGGGCTGATGCTAACCCTAATCCTAACACTATCCTAGGGCTGATGCTAACCCTAACCCTAACCCTAACACTATCCTAGGGCTGATGCTAACCCTAACCGTAACCCTAACACTATCCTAGGGCTGATGCTAACCCTAATCCTAACACTATCCTAGGGCTGATGCTAACCCTAACCCTAACCCTAACACTATCCTAGGGCTGATGCTAACCCTAACCCTAACACTATCCTAGGGCTGATGCTAACCCTAACACTAACACTATCCTAGGGCTGATGCTAAACCTAACCCTAACCCTACAATATCCTAGGGCTGATGCTAACCCTAACCCTAACACTATCCTAGGGCTGATGCCAACCCTAACCCTAACCCTAACACTATCCTAGGGCTGATGCTAACTCTAACCCTAACCCTAACACTATCCTAGAGCTTATGCTAACGCTAACCCTAACCCTAACCCTAACCCTAATACTATCCTAGGGCTGATGCTAACCCTAACCCTAACCCTAACACTATCCTAGGGTTGATGCTAACCCTAACCCTAACACTATCCTAGGGCTGATGCTAACCCTAACCCTAACCCTAACACTATCCTAGGGCTGATGCTAACCCTAACCCTAACACTATCCTAGGGCTGATGCTAACCCTAACCCTAACCCTAACACTATCCTAGATTTGATGCTAACCCTAACCCTAACACTATCCTAGGGCTGATTCTAACCCTAACCCTAACCCTAACACTATGCTAGGGCTGATGCTAACCCTAACCCTAACACTATCCTAGGGCTGATGCTAACCCTAACCCTAACCCTAACACTATCCTAGGGCTGATGCTAACCCTAAACCTAACTCTAACACTATCCTAGGGCTGAGGCTAACCCTAACACTAACACTATCCTACGGCTGATGCTAACCCTAACCCTAACCCTAACACTATCCTAAGGCTGATGCTAACCCTAACACTAACACTATCCTAGGCCTGGTGCTAACCGTAACCCTAACCCTAACACAATCCTAGGGCTGATGCTAACCCTAACCCTAATAATATCCTAGGGCTGATGCTAACCCTAACCCTAACCCTAACACTATCCTAGGGCTGATGCTAACCCTAACCCTAACCCTAACACTATCCTAGGGCTGATGCTAAGCCTAACCCTAACTCTAACACTATCCTAGGGCTAATGCTAACCCTAACCCTAACAATATCCTAGGCCTGATGATATCCCTAACCCTAAACCTAACACTATCCTAGGGCTGATGCTAACCCTAACCCTAACCCTAACACTATCCTAGGGCTGATTCTAACCGTAACCCTAACACTATCATAGGCCTGATGCTAACCCTATCCCTAACCCTAACACTATCCTAGGTCTGATGCTAACCCTAACCCTAACCCTAACACTATCCTAGGGCGGATGCTAACCCTAACCCTAACCCTAACACTATCCTAGGGCTGATGCTAACCCTAACACTAACACTATCCTAGGGCTGATGCTAACCCTAACCCTAACCTTAACACTATCCTAGGGCTGATGCTAAGCCTAACCCTAACTCTAACACTACCTTAGGGCTACGGCTAACCCTAACCCAAACACTATGCTACGGCTGATGCTAACCCTAACCCTAACCCTAACACTATCCTAAGGGTGATGCTAACCCTAACCCTAACACTATCCTAGGCTGGTGCTAACCCTAAGCCTAACCCTAACACTATCCTAGGGCTGATGCTAACCCTAACCCTAATAATATCCTAGGGTTGACGCTAACCCAAACCCTAACCCTAACACTATCCTAGGGCTGATGCTAACCCTAACCCTAACGCTAACACTATCCTAGGGCTGATGCTAACCCTAACACTAACACTATCCTAGGGCTGATGCTAACCCAAACCCTAACCCTAACACTATCCTAGGGCTGATGCTAACACTAACCCTAACTCTAACACTATCCTAGGGTTGAGGCTAACCCTAACCCTAACACTATCCTACGGCTGATGCTAACCCTAACCCTAACCCTAACACTATCCTAAGGCTAATGCTAACCCTAACACTAACACTATCCTAGGCCTGGTGCTAACCCTAACCCTATCCCTAACACTATTCTAGGGCTGATGATAACCCTAACCCTAATAATATCCTAGGGCTGATGCTAACCCTAACCCTAACCCTAACACTATCCTAGGGCTGATGCTAACCCTAATCCTAACCCTAACACTATCCTAGGGCTGATTCTAACCGTAACCCTAACACAATCCTAGGCCTGATGCTAACCCTAACCCTTACCCTAACACTATCCTAGGGCTGATGCTAAACCTAACCATAACCCTAACACTATCCTAGGGCTGATGCTAACCCTATCCCTAACCCTAACACTATCCTAGGGCGGATGCTAACCCTAACCCTAACCCTAACACTATCCTAGGGCTAATGCTAACCCTAACACTAACACTATCCTAGGGCTGATGCTAACCCTAACCCTAACCCTAACACTATCCTAGGGCTGATGCTAACCCTAACCCTAACTCTAACACTATCTTATGGCTGAGGCTAACCCTAACCCTAACACTATCCTACGGCTGATGCTAACCCTAACCATAACCCTAACACTATCCTAGGGCTAATGCTAACCCTAACCCTAACACTATCCTAGGCCTGATGCTAACCCTAACCCTAACCCTAACACTATCCTAGTGCTGATACTAACCCTAACCCTAACACTATCCTAGGGCTGATGCTAACCCTAACCCTAACCCTAACCCTAACACTATCCTAGGGCTGATGCTAACCCTAACACTAACACTATCCTAGGCCTGATGCTAACCCTAACCTTAACCCTAACACTATCCTAGGGCTAATGCTAACCCTAACCCTAACACTATCCTAGGGCTGATGCTAACCCTAACCCTAACCCTGACACTATCCTAGCGCTGATGCTATCCCTAACCCTAACACTATCCTAGGCCTGATGATAACCCTAACCCTAACCCTAACACTATCCTAGGGTTTATGTTAACCCTAACCCAACACTATCCTAGGGCTGATGCTAACCCTAAGCCTAACACTATCCTACGGCGGATGCTAACCCTAACCCTAACCCTAACACTATCCTAAGTCTGATGCTAACCTTAGCCTTCACACTATCCTAGGCCTGATGATAACCCTAACCCTAACCTTAACACTATCCTAAGGCTGATGCTAACCCTAACCCTAACCCTAACACTATCCTAGGGTTTATGTTAACCCTAACCCTAACACTATCCTAGGGTTGATGCTAACCCTAACCCTAACCCTAACACTATCCTAGGGCGGATGCTAACCCTAACCCTAACCCTAACACTATCCTAGGGCTGATGCTAACCCTAACACTAACACTATCCTAGGGCTGATGCTAACCCTAACCCTAACCCTAACACTATCCTAGGGCTGATGCTAACCCTAACCCTAACTCTAACACTATCTTAGGGCTGAGGCTAACCCTAACCCAAACACTATCCTACGGCTGATGCTAACCCTAACCCTAACCCTAACACTATCCTAAGGCTGATGCTAACCCTAACACTAACACTATCCTAGGCCTGGTGCTAACCCTAACCCTAACCCTAACACTATCCTAGGGCTGAGGCTAACCCTAACCCTAATACTATCCTAGGGCTGATGCTAACCCTAACCCTAACCCTAACACTATCCTAGGGCTGATGCTAACCCTATCCCTAACCCTAACACTATCCTAGGGCTGATGCTAACCCTAACCCTAACACTATCCTAGGCCTGATGCTAACCCTAAACCTAACACTATCCTAGGGCTGATGCTAACACTAACCCTAACAATAACACTATCCTAGGCCTGATGCTAACCCTATCCCTAACCCTAACACTCTCCTAGGGCTGAGGCTAACCCTATCCCTAACACTATCCTAGGGCTGATGCTAACCCTAACCCTAACCCTAACACTATCCTAGGGCTGATGCTAACCCTAACCCTAACACTATCCTAGGGCTGATGCTAACCCTAACAATAACCCTAACACTATCCTAGGGCTGATGCTAACCCTAACCCTAACACTATCCTAGGGCTGATGCTAACCCTAACCCTAACCCTAACACTATCCTAAGTCTGATGCTAACCCTAGCCCTCACACTATCCTAGGCCTGATGATAACCCTAACCCTAACCTTAACACTATCCTAGGGCTGATGCTAACCCTAACCCTAACCATAACAATATCCTAGAGCTGATGCTAACCCTAACCCTAACACTCTCCTAGGCCTGATGATAACCCTAAACCTAACCCTAACACTATCCTAGTGCTGATGCTAACCCTAACACTAACACTATCCTAGGGCTGATGCTAACCCTAACCCTAACCCTAACACTATCCTAGGGCTGATGCTAACCCTAACCCTAACCCTAACACTATCCTAGGGCTGATGCTAACCCTAACCCTAACTCTAACACTATCTTATGGCTGAGGCTAACCCTAACCCTAACACTATCCTACGGCTGATGCTAACCCTAACCATAACCCTAACACTATCCTAGGGCTAATGCTAACCCTAACCCTATCACTATCCTAGGCCTGATGCTAACCCTAACCCTAACCCTAACACTATCCTAGGGCTGATGCTAACCCTAACCCTAACACTATCCTAGGGCTGATGCTAACCCTAACCCTAACCCTAACCCTAACACTATCCTAGGGCTGATGCTAACCCTAACACTAACACTATCCTAGGCCTGATGCTAACCCTAACCCTAACCCTAACACTATCCTAGGGCTAATGCTAACCCTAACCCTAACACTATCCTAGGGCTGATGCTAACCCTAACCCTAACCCTGACACTATCCTAGCGCTGATGCTATCCCTAACCCTGACACTATCCTAGGCCTGATGATAACCCTAACCCTAACCCTAACACTATCCTAGGGTTTATGTTAACCCTAACCCAACACTATCCTAGGGCTCATGCTAACCCTAAGCCTAACACTATCCTACGGCTGATGCTAACCCTAACCCTAACCCTAACACTATCCTAAGTCTGATGCTAACCTTAGCCCTCACACTATCCTAGGCCTGATGATAACCCTAACCCTAACCTTAACACTATCCTAAGGCTGATGCTAACCCTAACCCTAACCCTAACACTATCCTAGGGCTGATGCTAACCCTAACACTAACACTATCCTAGGGCTGATGCTAACCCTAACCCTAACCCTAACACTATCCTAGGGCTGATGCTAACCCTAACCCTAACTCTAACACTATCTTAGGGCTGAGGCTAACCCTAACCCAAACACTATCCTACGGCTGATGCTAACCCTAACCCTAACCCTAACACTATCCTAAGGCTGATGCTAACCCTAACACTAACACTATCCTAGGCCGCGTGCTAACCCTAACCCTAACCCTAACACTATCCTAGGGCTGAGGCTAACCCTAACCCTAATACTATCCTAGGGCTGATGCTAACCCTAACCCTAACCCTAACACTATCCTAGGGCTGATGCTAACCCTATTCCTAACCCTAACACTATCCTAGGGCTGATGCTAACCCTAACCCTAACAATATCCTAGGCCTGATGCTAACCCTAAACCTAACACTATCCTAGGGCTGATGCTAACACTAACCCTAACAATAACACTATCCTAGGCCTGATGCTAACCCTATCCCTAACCCTAACACTCTCCTAGGGCTGAGGCTAACCCTATCCCTAACACTATCCTAGGGCTGATGCTAACCCTAACCCTAACCCTAACACTATCCTAGGGCTGATGCTAACCCTAACCCTAACACTATCCTAGGGCTGATGCTAACCCTAACAATAACCCTAACACTATCCTAGGGCTGATGCTAACCCTAACCCTAACACTATCCTAGGGCTGATGCTAACCCTAACCCTAACCCTAACACTATCCTATGTCTGATGCTAACCCTAGCCCTCACACTATCCTAGGCCTGATGATAACCCTAACACTAACCTTAACACTATCCTAGGGCTGATGCTAACCCTAACCCTAACCCTAACAATATCCTAGAGCTGATGCTAACCCTAACCCTAACACTCTCCTAGGCCTGATGATAACCCTAAACCTAACCCTAACACTATCCTAGGGCTCATGCTAACCCTAACACTAACACTATCCTAGGGCTGATGCTAACCCTAACCCTAACCCTAACACTATCCTAGGGCTGATGCTAACCCTAACCCTAACTCTAACACTATCTTAGGGCTGAGGCTAACCCTAACCCAAACACTATCCTACGGCTGATGCTAACCCTAACCCTAAACCTAACACTATCCTAAGGCTGATGGTAACCCTAACACTAACACTATCCTGGGCCTGGTGCTAACCCTAACCCTAACCCTAACACTATCCTAGGGCTGATGCTAACCCTAACCATAATACCATCCTAGGGCTGATGCTAACCATAACCCTAACCCTTAGCACTATCCTAGGGCTGATGCTAACCCTAAACCTAACCCTAACACTATCCTAGGGCTGATGCTAACCCTAACCCTAACACTCTCCTAGGCCTGATGCTAACCCTAACCCTAACACTTACACTATCCTAGGGCTGATGCTAACCCTAACCCTAACCATAACACTATCCTTGGTCTGATGCTAACCCTAAACGTAACACTATCCTAGGGCTGATGCCAACCCGAACCCTAACCTTAACACTATCCTAGGGCTGATGTTAACCCTAACCCTAACACTATCCTAGGGCTGATGCTAACCCTAACCCTAACCCTAACACTCTCCTAGGGCTGATGCTAACCCTAACCCTAACACTATCCTAGGCCTGATGCTAACCCTAACCCTAACACTATCCTAGGGCTGATGCTAACCCTAACCCTAACCCTAACACTATCCTAGGCCTGACGCTAACCCTATCCCTAACCCTAACACTCTCCTAGGGCTGAGGCTAACCCTAACCCTAACACTATCCTAGGGCTGATGCTAACCCTAACACTAACCCTAACACTATCCTAGGGCTGATGCTAACCCTAATCCTAACACTATCCTAGGGCTGATGCTAACCCTAACCCTAACCCTAACACTATCCTAGGGCTGATGTTAACCCTAACACTAACACTATCCTAGGGCTGATGCTAACCCTAACACTAACACTATCCTAGGGCTGATGCTAACCCTAACCCTAACCCTACAATATCCTAGGGCTGATGCTAACCCTAAGCCTAACACTATCCTAGGGCTGATGCCAACCCTAACCCTAACCCTAGCACTATCCTAGGGCTGATGCTAACTCTAACCCTAACCCTAACACTATCCTAGAGCTGATGCTAACGCTAACCCTAACCCTAACCCTAACCCTAATACTATCCTAGGGCTGATGCTAACCCTAACCCTAACCCTAACACTATCCTAGGGTTGATGCTAACCCTAACCCTAACACTATCCTAGGGCTGATGCTAACCCTAACCCTAACCCTAACACTATCCTAGGGCTGATGCTAACCCTAACCCTAACACTATCCTAGGGCTGATGCTATCCCTAACCCTAACCCTAACACTATCCTAGATTTGATGCTAACCCTAACCCTAACACTATCCTAGGGCTGATTCTAACCCTAACCCTAACCCTAACACTATGCTAGGGCTGATGCTAACCCTAACCCTAACACTATCCTAGGGCTGATGCTAACCCTAACCCTAACCCTAACACTATCCTAGGGCTGATGCTAACCCTAACCCTAACTCTAACACTATCCTAGGGCTGAGGCTAACCCTAACACTAACACTATCCTACGGCTGATGCTAACCCTAACCCTAACCCTAACACTATCCTAAGGCTGATGCTAACCCTAACACTAACACTATCCTAGGCCTGGTGCTAACCGTAACCCTAACCCTAACACTATCCTAGGGCTGATGCTAACCCTAACCCTAATAATATCCTAGGGCTGATGCTAACCCTAACCCTAACCCTAACACTATCCTAGGGCTGATGCTAACCCTAACCCTAACCCTAACACTATCCTAGGGCTGATGCTATGCCTAACCCTAACTCTAACACTATCCTAGGGCTAATGCTAACCCTAACCCTAACAATATCCTAGGCCTGATGATATCCCTAACCCTAAACCTAACACTATCCTAGGGCTGATGCTAACCCTAACCCTAACCCTAACACTATCCTAGGGCTGATTCTAACCGTAACCCTAACACTATCATAGGCCTGATGCTAACCCTATCCCTAACCCTAACACTATCCTAGGCCTGATGCTAACCCTATCCCTAACCCTAACACTCTCCTAGGGCTGAGGCTAACCCTAACCCTAACACTATCCTAGGGCTGAGGCTAACCCTAACCCTAACCCAAACACTATCCTAGGGTTGATGCTAACCCTAACCCTGACACTATCCTAGGGCTGATGCTAACCATAACCCTAACCCTAACACTATCCTAGGGCTGATGCTAACCCTAACCCTAACACTATCCTAGGCCTGATGCTAACCCTAACCCTAACCCTAACACTATCGTAGGGCTGATGCTAACCCTAACCCTAACCCTAACACTATCCTAAAGCTGATGCTAACCTTAACCCTAACCCTAATACTATCCTAGGGCTGATGCTAACCCTAACCCTAACGCTAACACTATCCTAGGGCTGATGCTAACCCTAACACTGACACTATCCTAAGGCTTATGCTAACCCAAACCCTAACGCTATCACTATACTAGGGCTGATGCTAACACTAACCCTAACTCTAACACTATCCTAGGGCTGAGGCTAACCCTAACCCTAACACTATCCTACGGCTGATGGTAACCCTAACCCTAACCCTAACACTATCCTAAGGCTGATGCTAACCCTAACCCTAACACTATCCTAGGCCTGGTGCTAACCCTAACCCTAACCCTAACACTATTCTAGGGCTGATGCTAACCCTAACCCTAATAATATACTAGGGCTGATGCTAACCCTAACCCTAACCCTAACAGTATCCTATTGTTGATGTTAACCCTAACCCTAACCCTAACACTATCCTAGGGCTGATGCTAACCCTAACCCTAACCCTAACACTATCATAGGGCTGATGCTAACCCTAACCCTAACCCTAACACTATCCTAGGGCTGATGCTAAGCCTAACCCTAACCCTAACACTATCCTAGGGCTAATGCTAACCCTAACCCTAACAATATCCTAGGCCTGATGATATCCCTAACCCTAAACCTAACACTATCCTAGGGCTGATGCTAACCCTAACCCTAACCCTAACACTATCCTAGGGCTGATTCTAACCGTAACCCTAACACTATCATAGGCCTGATGCTAACCCTATCCCTAACCCTAACACTATCCTAGGCCTGATGCTAACCCTATCCCTAACCCTAACACTCTCCTAGGGCTGAGGCTAACCCTAACCCTAACACTATCCTAGGGCTGAGGCTAACCCTAACCCTAACCCTAACACTATCCTAAGGCTGATGCTAACCCTAACCCTAACACTATCCTAGGCCTGGTGCTAACCCTAACCCTAACCCTAACACTATTCTAGGGCTGATGCTAACCCTAACCCTAATAATATACTAGGGCTGATGCTAACCCTAACCCTAACCCTAACAGTATCCTAGGGTTGATGTTAACCCTAACCCTAACCCTAACACTATAATAGGGCTGATGCTAACCCTAACCCTAACCCTAACACTATCATAGGGCTGATGCTAACCCTAACCCTAACAATATCCTATGCCTGATGATATCCATAACCCTAAACCTAACACTATCCTAGGGCTGATGCTAACCCTAACCCCAAACGTAACACTATCCTAGGGCTGATTCTAACCGTAACCCTAACACTATCCTAGGCCTGATGCTAACCCTAACCCTTACCCTAACACTATCCTAGGGCTGATGCTAACCCTAACCCTAACCCTAACAATATCCTAGGGCTGATGCTAACCCTATCCCTAACCCTAACACTATCCTAGGGCGGATGCTAACCCTAACCCTAACCCTAACACTATCCTAGGGCTGATGCTAACCCTAACCCTAACACTATCCTAGGGCTGATGCTAACCCTAACCCTAACCCTAACACTATCCTAGGGCTGATGCTAACCCTAAACCTAACACTATCCTAGGGCTGATGCTAACCCTAACCGTAACCCTAACACTATCCTAGGGCTGATGCTAACCCTAATCCTAACACTATCCTAGGGCTGATGCTAACCCTAACCCTAACCCTAACACTATCCTAGGGCTGATGCTAACCCTAACCCTAACACTATCCTAGGGCTGATGCTAACCCTAACCCTAACCCTAACACTATCCTAGGGCTGATGCTAACCCTAACGCTAACTCTAACACTATCCTAGGGCTGAGGCTAACCCTAACACTAACACTATCCTACGGCTGATGCTAACCCTAACCCTAACCCTAACACTATCCTAAGGCTGATGCTAACCCTAACACTAACACTATCCTAGGCCTGGTGCTAACCCTAACCCTAGCCCTAACACTATCCTAGGGCTGATGCTAACCCTAACCCTAACAATATCCTAGGCCTGATGATATCCCTAACCCTAAACTTAACACTATCCTAGGGCTGATGCTAACCCTAACCCTAACCCTAACACTATCCTAGGGCTGATTCTAACCGTAACCCTAACACTATCATAGGCCTGATGCTAACCCTATCCCTAACCATAACACTATCCTAGGCCTGATGCTAACCCTATCCCTAACCCTAACACTCTCCTAGGGCTGAGGCTAACCCTAACCCTAACACTATCCTAGTTCTGAGGCTAACCCTAACCCTAACCCAAACACTATCCTAGGGTTGATGCTAACCCTAACCCTGACACTATCCTAGGGCTGATGCTAACCAAAACCCTAACCCTAACACTATCCTAGGGCTGATGCTAACCCTAACCCTAACACTATCCTAGGCCTGATTCTAACCCTAACCCTAACCCTAACACTATCGTAGGGCTGATGCTAACCCTAACCGTAACCCTAACACTATCCTAGAGCTGATGCTAACCCTAACCCTAACCCTAACCCTAACCCTAATACTATCCTAGGGCTGATGCTAACCCTAACCCTAACGCTAACACTATCCTAGGGCTGATGCTAACCCTAACACTGACACTATCCTAGGGCTTATGCTAACCCAAAACCTAACCCTATCACTATCCTAGGGCTGATGCTAACACTAACCCTAACTCCAGCACTATCCTAGGGCTGAGGCTATCCCTAACCCTAACACTATCCTACGGCTGATGCTAACCCTAACCCTAACCCTAACACTATCCTAAGGCTGATGCTATCCCTAACACTAACACTATCCTAGGCCTGGTGCTAACCCTAACCCTAACCCTAACACTATTCTAGGGCTGATGCTAACCCTAACCCTAATAATATACTAGGGCTGATGCTAACCCTAACCCTAACCCTAACAGTATCCTAGGGTTGATGTTAACCCTAACCCTAACCCTAACACTATCCTAGGGCTGATGCTAACCCTAACCCTAACCCTAACACTATCCTAGGGCTGATGCTAACCCTAACACTAACAATATCCTATGCCTGATGATATCCATAACCCTAAACCTAACACTATCCTAGGGCTGATGCTAACCCTAACCCTAAACGTAACACTATCCTAGGGCTCATTCTAACCGTAACCCTACACTATCCTAGGCCTGATGCTAACCCTAACCCTTACCCTAACACTATCCTAGGGCTGATGCTAACCCTAACCCTAACCCTAACAATTTCCTAGGGCTGATGCTAACCCTATCCCTAACCCTAACACTATCCTAGGGCGGATGCTAACCCTAACCCTAACCCTAACACTATCCTAGGGCTGATGCTAACCCTAACCCTAACACTATCCTAGGGCTGATGCTAACCCTAACCCTAACCCTAACACTATCCTAGGGCTGATGCTTACCCTAACACTAACACTATCCTAGGGCTGATGCTAACCCTAACCGTAACCCTAACACTATCCTAGGGCTGATGCTAACCCTAATCCTAACACTATCCTAGGGCTGATGCTAACCCTAACCCTAACCCTAACACTATCCTAGGGCTGATGCTAACCCTAACCCTAACACTATCCTAGGGCTGATGCTAACCCTAACCCTAACACTATCCTAGGGGTGATGCTAACCCTAACCCTAACCCTTCACTATCCTAGGGCTGATGCTAACCCTAACCCTAACACTATCCTAGGGCTGATGCCAACCCTAACCCTAACACTAACACTATCCTAGGGCTGATGCTAACCCTAACCCTAACCCTAACAGTATCCTAGAGCTGATGCTAATGCTAACCCTAACCCTAACCCTAACCCTAATACTATCCTAGGGCTGATGCTAACCCTAACCCTAACCCTAACACTATCCTAGGGTTGATGCTAACCCTAACCCTAACACTATCCTAGGGCTGATGCTAACCCTAACCCTAACCCTAACACTATCCTAGGGCTGATGCTAACCCTAACCCTAACACTATCCTAGGGCTGATGCTAACCCTAACCCTAACCCTAACACTATCCTAGGGCTGATGCTAACCCTAACCCTAACACTATCCTAGGGCTGATGCTAACCCTAACCCTAACCCTAACACTATCCTAGGGCTGATGCTAACCCTAAACCTAACACTATCCTAGGGCTGATGCTAACCCTAACCCTAACCCTAACACTATCCTAGGGCTAATGCTAACCCTAACCCTAACTCTAACACTATCCTAGGGCTGAGGCTAACCCTAACCCTAACACTATCCTACGGCTGATGCTAACCCTAACCCTAACCCTAACACTATCCTAGGTCTGATGCTAACCCTAAACCTAACACTATCCTAGGGCTCATGCTAACCCTAACCCTAACCATAACACTATCCTAGGGCTGATGTTAACCCTAACCCTAACACTATCCTAGGGCTGATGCTAACCCTAACCCTAACCCTAACACTCTCCTAGGGCTGATGCTAACCCTAACGCTAACACTCTCCTAGGGCTGAGGCTAACCCTAACCCTAACACTATCCTAGGGCTGATGCTAACCCTAACCCTAACCCTAACACTATCCTAGAGCTGATGCTAACCCTAACCCTAACACTATCCTAGGCCTGATGATAACCCTAACCCTAACCCTAACACTATCCTAGGGCTGATGCTAACACTAACCCTAACACTATCCTAGGGCGGATGCTAACCCTAACCCTAACCCTAACACTGTCCTAGGCCTCATGATAACCCTAACCCTAACCCTAACACTATCCTAGGGTTTATGTTAACCCTAACCCTAACACTATCCTAGGTCTGATGCTAACCCTAACCCTAACCCTAACACTATCCTAGGGCGGATGCTAACCCTAACCCTAACCCTAACACTATCCTAGGGCTGATGCTAACCCTAACACTAACATTATCCTAGGGCTGATGCTAACCCTAACCCTAACCCTAACACTATCCTAGGGCTGATGCTAAGCCTAACCCTAACTCTAACACTATCTTAGGGCTGAGGCTAACCCTAACCCAAACACTATGCTACGGCTGATGCTAACCCTAACCCTAACCCTAACACTATCCTAAGGGTGATGCTAACCCTAACACTAACACTATCCTAGGCTGGTGGTAACCCTAAGCCTAACCCTAACACTATCCTAGGGCTGATGCTAACCCTAACCCTAATAATATCCTAGGGTTGATGCTAACCCTAACCCTAACCCTAACACTATCCTAGGGCTGATGCTAACCCTAACCCTAACCCTAACACTATCCTAGGGCTGATGATAACCCTAACCCTAACTCTAACACTATCCTAGGGCTGATGCTAACCCTAACCCTAACAATATCCTAGGCCTGATGATATCCCTAACCCTAAACCTAACACTATCCTAGGGCTGATGCTAACCCTAATCCTAACGCTAACACTATCCTAGGGCTGATGCTAACCCTAACACTAACACTATCCTAGGGCTGATGCTAACCCAAACCCTAACCGTAACACTATCCTAGGGCTGATGCTAACACTAACCCTAACTCTAACACTATCCTAGGGCTGAGGGTAACCCTAACCCTAACACTATCCTACGGCTGATGCTAACCCTAACCCTAACCCTAACACTATCCTAAGGCTAATGCTAACCCTAACACTAACACTATCCTAGGCCTGGTGCTAACCCTAACCCTATCCCTAACACTATTCTAGGGCTGATGCTAACCCTAACCCTAATAATATCCTAGGGCTGATGCTAACCCTAACCCTAACCCTAACACTATCCTAGGGCTGATGCTAACCCTAATCCTAACCCTAACACTATCCTAGGGCTGATTCTAACCGTAACCCTAACACAATCCTAGGCCTGATGCTAACCCTAACCCTTACCCTAACACTATCCTAGGGCTGATGCTAAACCTAACCATAACCCTAACACTATCCTAGGGCTGATGCTAACCCTATCCCTAACCCTAACACTATCCTAGGGCGGATGCTAACCCTAACCCTAACCCTAACACTATCCTAGGGCTAATGCTAACCCTAACACTAACACTATCCTAGGGCTGATGCTAACCCTAACACTAACCCTAACACTATCCTAGGGCTGATGCTAACCCTAACCCTAACTCTAACACTATCTTATGGCTGAGGCGAACCCTAACCCTAACACTATCCTACGGCTGATGCTAACCCTAACCATAACCCTAACACTATCCTAGGGCTAATGCTAACCCTAACCCTAACACTATCCTAGGCCTGATGCTAACCCTAACCCTAACCCTAACACTATCCTAGGGCTGATGCTAACCCTAACCCTAACACTATCCTAGGGCTGATGCTAACCCTAACCCTAACCCTAACCCTAACACTATCCTAGGGCTGATGCTAACCCTAACACTAACACTATCCTAGGCCTGATGCTAACCCTAACCCTAACCCTAACACTATCCTAGGGCTAATGCTAACCCTAACCCTAACACTATCCTAGGGCTGATGCTAACCCTAACCCTAACCCTGACACTATCCTAGCGCTGATGCTATCCCTAACCCTAACACTATCCTAGGCCTGATGATAACCCTAACCCTAACCCTAACACTATCCTAGGGTTTATGTTAACCCTAACCCAACACTATCCTAGGGCTGATGCTAACCCTAAGCCTAACACTATCCTACGGCTGATGCTAACCCTAACCCTAACCCTAACACTATCCTAAGTCTGATGCTAACCTTAGCCCTCACACTATCCTAGGCCTGATGATAACCCTAACCCTAACCTTAACACTATCCTAAGGCTGATGCTAACCCTAACCCTAACCCTAACACTATCCTAGGGTTTATGTTAACCCTAACCCTAACACTATCCTAGGGCTGATGCTAACCCTAACCCTAACCCTAACACTATCCTAGGGCGGATGCTAACCCTAACCCTAACCCTAACACTATCCTAGTGCTGATGCTAACCCTAACACTAACACTATCCTAGGGCTGATGCTAACCCTAACCCTAACCCTAACACTATCCTAGGGCTGATGCTAACCCTAACCCTAACTCTAACACTATCTTAGGGCTGAGGCTAACCCTAACCCAAACACTATCCTACGGCTGATGCTAACCCTAACCCTAACCCTAACACTATCCTAAGGCTGATGCTAACCCTAACACTAACACTATCCTAGGCCTGGTGCTAACCCTAACCCTAACCCTAACACTATCCTAGGGCTGAGGCTAACCCTAACCCTAATACTATCCTAGGGCTGATGCTAACCCTAACCCTAACCCTAACACTATCCTAGGGCTGATGCTAACCCTATCCCTAACCCTAACACTATCCTAGGGCTCATGCTAACCCTAACCCTAACACTATCCTAGGCCTGATGCTAACCCTAAACCTAACACTATCCTAGGGCTGATGCTAACACTAACCCTAACAATAACACTATCCTAGGCCTGATGCTAACCCTATCCCTAACCCTAACACTCTCCTAGGGCTGAGGCTAACCCTATCCCTAACACTATCCTAGGGCTGATGCTAACCCTAACCCTAACCCTAACACTATCCTAGGGCTGATGCTAACCCTAACCCTAACACTATCCTAGGGCTGATGCTAACCCTAACAATAACCCTAACACTATCCTAGGGCTGATGCTAACCCTAACCCTAACACTATCCTAGGGCTGATGCTAACCCTAACCCTAACCCTAACACTATCCTAAGTCTGATGCTAACCCTAGCCCTCACACTATCCTAGGCCTGATGATAACCCTAACCCTAACCTTAACACTATCCTAGGGCTGAGGCTAACCCTAACCCTAACCCTAACAATATCCTAGAGCTGATGCTAACCCTAACCCTAACACTCTCCTAGGCCTGATGATAACCCTAAACCTAACCCTAACACTATCCTAGGGCTGATGCTAACCCTAACACTAACACTATCCTAGGGCTGATGCTAACCCTAACCCTAACCCTAACACTATCCTAGGGCTGATGCTAACCCTAACCCTAACCCTAACACTATCCTAGGGCTGATGCTAACCCTAACCCTAACTCTAACACTATCTTATGGCTGAGGCTAACCCTAACCCTAACACTATCCTACGGCTGATGCTAACCCTAACCATAACCCTAACACTATCCTAGGGCTAATGCTAACCCTAACCCTAACACTATCCTAGGCCTGATGCTAACCCTAACCCTAACCCTAACACTATCCTAGGGCTGATGCTAACCCTAACCCTAACACTATCCTAGGGCTGATGCTAACCCTAACCCTAACCCTAACCCTAACACTATCCTAGGGCTGATGCTAACCCTAACACTAACACTATCCTAGGCCTGATGCTAACCCTAACCCTAACCCTAACACTATCCTAGGGCTGATGCTAACCCTAAGCCTAACACTATCCTACGGCTGATGCTAACCCTAACCCTAACCCTAACACTATCCTAAGTCTGATGCTAACCTTAGCCCTCACACTATCCTAGGCCTGATGATAACCCTAACCCTAACCTTAACACTATCCTATGGCTGATGCTAACCCTAACCCTAACCCTAACACTATCCTAGGGCTGATGCTAACCCTAACACTAACACTATCCTAGGGCTGATGCTAACCCTAACCCTAACCCTAACACTATCCTAGGGCTGATGCTAACCCTAACCCTAACTCTAACACTATCTTAGGGCTGAGGCTAACCCTAACCCAAACACTATCCTACGGCTGATGCTAACCCTAACCCTAACCCTAACACTATCCTAAGGCTGATGCTAACCCTAACACTAACACTATCCTAGGCCTGGTGCTAACCCTAACCCTAACCCTAACACTATCCTAGGGCTGATGCTAACCCTAACCCTAACCCTAACACTATCCTAGGGCTGATGCTAACCCTAACCCTAACTCTAACACTATCTTATGGCTGAGGCTAACCCTAACCCTAACACTATCCTACGGCTGATGCTAACCCTAACCATAACCCTAACACTATCCTAGGGCTAATGCTAACCCTAACCCTAACACTATCCTAGGCCTGATGCTAACCCTAACCCTAACCCTAACACTATCCTAGGGCTGATGCTAACCCTAACCCTAACACTATCCTAGGGCTGATGCTAACCCTAACCCTAACCCTAACCCTAACACTATCCTAGGGCTGATGCTAACCCTAACACTAACACTATCCTAGGCCTGATGCTAACCCTAACCCTAACCCTAACACTATCCTAGGGCTGATGCTAACCCTAAGCCTAACACTATCCTACGGCTGATGCTAACCCTAACCCTAACCCTAACACTATCCTAAGTCTGATGCTAACCTTAGCCCTCACACTATCCTAGGCCTGATGATAACCCTAACCCTAACCTTAACACTATCCTATGGCTGATGCTAACCCTAACCCTAACCCTAACACTATCCTAGGGCTGATGCTAACCCTAACACTAACACTATCCTAGGGCTGATGCTAACCCTAACCCTAACCCTAACACTATCCTAGGGCTGATGCTAACCCTAACCCTAACTCTAACACTATCTTAGGGCTGAGGCTAACCCTAACCCAAACACTATCCTACGGCTGATGCTAACCCTAACCCTAACCCTAACACTATCCTAAGGCTGATGCTAACCCTAACACTAACACTATCCTAGGCCTGGTGCTAACCCTAACCCTAACCCTAACACTATCCTAGGGCTGAGGCTAACCCTAACCCTAATACTATCCTAGGGCTGATGCTAACCCTAACCCTAACCCTAACACTATCCTAGGGCTGATGCTAACCCTATCCCTAACCCTAACACTATCCTAGGGCTGATGCTAACCCTAACCCTAACACTATCCTAGGCCTGATGCTAACCCTAAACCTAACACTATCCTAGGGCTGATGCTAACACTAACCCTAACAATAACACTATCCTAGGCCTGATGCTAACCCTATCCCTAACCCTAACACTCTCCTAGGGCTGAGGCTAACCCTATCCCTAACACTATCCTAGGGCTGATGCTAACCCTAACCCTAACCCTAACACTATCCTAGGGCTGATGCTAACCCTAACCCTAACACTATCCTAGGGCTGATGCTAACCGTAACAATAACCCTAACACTATCCTAGGGCTGATGCTAACCCTAACCCTAACACTATCCTAGGGCTGATGCTAACCCTAACCCTAACCCTAACACTATCCTAAGTCTGATGCTAACCCTAGCCCTCACACTATCCTAGGCCTGATGATAACCCTAACCCTAACCTTAACACTATCCTAGGGCTGATGCTAACCCTAACCCTAACCCTAACAATATCCTAGAGCTGATGCTAACCCTAACCCTAACACTCTCCTAGGCCTGATGATAACCATAAACCTAACCCTAACACTATCCTAGGGCTGATGCTAACCCTAACACTAACACTATCCTAGGGCTGATGCTAACCCTAACCCTAACCCTAACACTATCCTAGGGCTGATGCTAACCCTAACCCTAACTCTAACACTATCTTAGGGCTGAGGCTAACCCTAACCCAAACACTATCCTACGGCTGATGCTAACCCTAACCCTAAACCTAACACTATCCTAAGGCTGATGGTAACCCTAACACTAACACTATCCTGGGCCTGGTGCTAACCCTAACCCTAACCCTAACACTATCCTAGGGCTGATTCTAACCCTAACCCTAATACCATCCTAGGGCTGATGCTAACCATAACCCTAACCCTAACACTATCCTAGGGCTGATGCTAACCCTAAACCTAACCCTAACACTATCCTAGGGCTGATGCTAACCCTAACCCTAACACTCTCCTAGGCCTGATGCTAACCCTAACCCTAACACTTACACTATCCTAGGGCTGATGCTAACCCTAACCCTAACCATAACACTATCCTTGGTCTGATGCTAACCCTAAACGTAACACTATCCTAGGGCTGATGCCAACCCGAACCCTAACCTTAACACTATCCTAGGGCTGATGTTAACCCTAACCCTAACACTATCCTAGGGCTGATGCTAACCCTAACCCTAACCCTAACACTCTCCTACGGCTGATGCTAACCCTAACCCTAACACTATCCTAGGCCTGATGCTAACCCTAACCCTAACACTATCCTAGGGCTGATGCTAACCCTAACCCTAACCCTAACACTATCCTAGGCCTGATGCTAACCCTATCCCTAACCCTAACACTCTCCTAGGGCTGAGGCTAACCCTAACCCTAACACTATCCTAGGGCTGATGCTAACCCTAACACTAACCCTAACACTATAGTAGGGCTGATGCTAACCCTAACCCTAACACTATCCTAGGGCTGATGCTAACCCTAACCCTAACCCTAACACTATCCTAGGGCTGATGCTAACCCTAACCCTAACACTATCCTAGGGCTGATGCTAACCCTAACCGTAACCCTAACACTATCCTAGGGCTGATGCTAACCCTAATCCTAACACTATCCTAGGGCTGATGCTAACCCTAACCCTAACCCTAACACTATCCTAGGGCTGATGCTAACCCTAACCCTAACACTATCCTAGGGCTGATGCTAACCCTAACACTAACACTATCCTAGGGCTGATGCTAACCCTAACCCTAACCCTACAGTATCCTAGGGCTGATGCTAACCCTAACCCTAACACTATCCTAGGGCTGATGCCAACCCTAACCCTAACCCTAGCACTATCCTAGGGCTGATGCTAACTCTAACCCTAACCCTAACACTATCCTAGAGCTGATGCTAACGCTAACCCTAACCCTAACCCTAACCCTAATACTATCCTAGGGCTGATGCTAACCCTAACCCTAACCCTAACACTATCCTAGGGTTGATGCTAACCCTAACCCTAACACTATCCTAGGGCTGATGCTAACCCTAACCCTAACCCTAACACTATCCTAGGGCTGATGCTAACCCTAACCCTAACACTATCCTAGGGCTGATGCTAACCCTAACCCTAACCCTAACACTATCCTAGATTTGATGCTAACCCTAACCCTAACACTATCCTAGGGCTGATTCTAACCCTAACCCTAACCCTAACACTATGCTAGGGCTGATGCTAACAATAACCCTAACACTATCCTAGGGCTGATGCTAACCCTAACCCTAACCCTAACACTATCCTAGGGCTGATGCTAACCCTAACCCTAACTCTAACACTATCCTAGGGCTGAGGCTAACCCTAACACTAACACTATCCTACGGCTGATGCTAACCCTAACCCTAACCCTAACACTATCCTAAGGCTGATGCTAACCCTAACACTAACACTATCCTAGGCCTGGTGCTAACCGTAACCCTAACCCTAACACTATCCTAGGGCTGATGCTAACCCTAACCCTAATAATATCCTAGGGCTGATGCTAACCCTAACCCTAACCCTAACACTATCCTAGGGCTGATGCTAACCCTAACCCTAACCCTAACACTATCCTAGGGCTGATGCTATGCCTAACCCTAACTCTAACACTATCCTAGGGCTAATGCTAACCCTAACCCTAACAATATCCTAGGCCTGATGATATCCCTAACCCTAAACCTAACACTATCCAAAGGGCTGATGCTAACCCTAACCCTAACCCTAACAATATCCTAGGGCTGATTCTAACCGTAACCCTAACACTATCATAGGCCTGATGCTAACCCTATCCCTAACCCTAACACTATCCTAGGCCTGATGCTAACCCTATCCCTAACCCTAACACTCTCCTAGGGCTGAGGCTAACCCTAACCCTAACACTATCCTAGGGCTGAGGCTAACCCTAACCCTAACCCAAACACTATCCTAGGGTTGATGCTAACCCTAACCCTGACACTATCCTAGGGCTGATGCTAACCATAACCCTAACCCTAACACTATCCTAGGGCTGATGCTAACCCTAACCCTAACACTATCCTAGGCCTGATGCTAACCCTAACCCTAACCCTAACACTATCGTAGGGCTGATGCTAACCCTAACCCTAACCCTAACACTATCCTAGAGCTGATGCTAACCCTAACCCTAACCCTAATACTATCCTAGGGCTGATGCTAACCCTAACCCTAACGCTAACACTATCCTAGGGCTGATGCTAACCCTAACACTGACACTATCCTAAGGCTTATGCTAACCCAAACCCTAACGCTATCACTATACTAGGGCTGATGCTAACACTAACCCTAACTCTAACACTATCCTAGGGCTGAGGCTAACCCTAACCCTAACACTATCCTACGGCTGATGGTAACCCTAACCCTAACCCTAACACTATCCTAAGGCTGATGCTAACCCTAACCCTAACACTATCCTAGGCCTGGTGCTAACCCTAACCCTAACCCTAACACTATTCTAGGGCTGATGCTAACCCTAACCCTAATAATATACTAGGGCTGATGCTAACCCTAACCCTAACCCTAACAGTATCCTAGGGTTGATGTTAACCCTAACCCTAACCCTAACACTATCCTAGGGCTGATGCTAACCCTAACCCTAACCCTAACACTATCATAGGGCTGATGCTAACCCTAACCCTAACCCTAACACTATCCTAGGGCTGATGCTAAGCCTAACCCTAACTCTAACACTTTCCTAGGGCTAATGCTAACCCTAACCCTAACAATATCCTAGGCCTGATGATATCCCTAACCCTAAACCTAACACTATCCTAGGGCTGATGCTAACCCTAACCCTAACCCTAACACTATCCTAGGGCTGATTCTAACCGTAACCCTAACACTATCATAGGCCTGATGCTAACCCTATCCCTAACCCTAACACTATCCTAGGCCTGATGCTAACCCTATCCCTAACCCTAACACTCTCCTAGGGCTGAGGCTAACCCTAACCCTAACACTATCCTAGGGCTGAGGCTAACCCTAACCCTAACCCTAACACTATCCTAAGGCTGATGCTAACCCTAACCCTAACACTATCCTAGGCCTGGTGCTAACCCTAACCCTAACCCTAACACTATTCTAGGGCTGATGCTAACCCTAACCCTAATAATATACTAGGGCTGATGCTAACCCTAACCCTAACCCTAACAGTATCCTAGGGTTGATGTTAACCCTAACCCTAACCCTAACACTATCCTAGGGCTGATGATAACCATAACCCTAACCCTAACACTATCATAGGGCTGATGCTAACCCTAACCCTAACAATATCCTATGCCTGATGATATCCATAACCCTAAACCTAACACTATCCTAGGGCTGATGCTAACCCTAACCCCAAACGTAACACTATCCTAGGGCTGATTCTAACCGTAACCCTAACACTATCCTAGGCCTGATGCTAACCCTAACCCTTACCATAACACTATCCTAGGGCTGATGCTAACCCTAACCCTAACCCTAACAATATCCTAGGGCTGATGCTAACCCTATCCCTAACCCTAACACTATCCTAGGGCGGATGCTAACCCTAACCCTAACCCTAACACTATCCTAGGGCTGATGCTAACCCTAACCCTAACACTATCCTAGGGCTGATGCTAACCCTAACCCTAACCCTAACACTATCCTAGGGCTGATGCTAACCCTAAACCTAACACTATCCTAGGGCTGATGCTAACCCTAACCGTAACCCTAACACTATCCTAGGGCTGATGCTAACCCTAATCCTAACACTATCCTAGGGCTGATGCTAACCCTAACCCTAACCCTAACACTATCCTAGGGCTGATGCTAACCCTAACCCTAACACTATCCTAGGGCTGATGCTAACCCTAACCCTAACACTATCCTAGGGGTGATGCTAACCCTAACCCTAACCCTTCACTATCCTAGGGCTGATGCTAACCCTAACCCTAACACTATCCTAGGGCTGATGCCAACCCTAACCCTAACCCTAACACTATCCTAGGGCTGATGCTAACTCTAACCCTAACCCTAACAGTATCCTTGAGCTGATGCTAATGCTAACCCTAACCCTAACCCTAACCCTAACCCTAACACTATCCTAGTGCTGATGCTAACCCTAACACTAACCCTAACACTATAGTAGGGCTGATGCTAACCCTAACCCTAACACTATCCTAGGGCTGATGCTAACCCTAACCCTAACCCTATCACTATCCTAGGGCTGATGCTAACCCTAACCCTAACACTATCCTAGGGCTGATGCTAACCTTAACACTAACACTATCCTAGGGCTGATGCTAACCCTAACCCTAACCCTACAATATCCTAGGGCTGATGCTAACCCTAACCCTAACACTATCCTAGGGCTGATGCCAACCCTAACCCTAACCCTAACACTATCCTAGGGCTGATGCTAACCCTAACCCTAATCCTAACACTATCCTAGAGCTGATGCTAACGCTAACCCTAACCCTAACCCTAACACTATCCTAGAGCTGATGCTAACGCTAACCCTAACCCTAACCCTGGCCCTAATACTATCCTAGGACTGATGCTAACCCTAACCCTAACCCTAACACTATCCTAGGGTTGATGCTAACCCTAACCCTAACACTATCCTAGGGCTGATGCTAACCCTAACCCTAACCCTAACACTATCCTAGGGCTGATGCTAACCCTAACCCTAACACTATCCTTGGGCTGATGCTAACCCTAACCCTAACCCTAACACTATCCTAGGGCTGATGCTAACCCTAACCCTAACACTATCCTAGGGCTGATGCTAACCCTAACCCTAACCCTAACACTATCCTAGGGCTGATGCTAACCCTAACCCTAACACTATCCTAGGGCTGATGCTAACCCTAACCCTAACCCTAACACTATCCTAGGGCTGATGCTAACCCTAACGCTAACTCTAACACTATCCTAGGGCTGAGGCTAACCCTAACACTAACACTATCCTACGGCTGATGCTAACCCTAACCCTAACCCTAACACTATCCTAAGGCTGATGCTAACCCTAACACTAACACTATCCTAGGCCTGGTGCTAACCCTAACCCTAACCCTAACACTATCCTAGGGCTGATGCTAACCCTAACCCTAACAATATCCTAGGCCTGATGATATCCCTAACCCTAAACTTAACACTATCCTAGGGCTGATGCTAACCCTAACCCTAACCCTAACACTATCCTAGGGCTGATTCTAACCGTAACCCTAACACTATCATAGGCCTGATGCTAACCCTATCCCTAACCATAACACTATCCTAGGCCTGATGCTAACCCTATCCCTAACCCTAACACTCTCCTAGGGCTGAGGCTAACCCTAACCCTAACACTATCCTAGTTCTGAGGCTAACCCTAACCCTAACCCAAACACTATCCTAGGGTTGATGCTAACCCTAACCCTGACACTATCCTAGGGCTGATGCTAACCATAACCCTAACCCTAACACTATCCTAGGGCTGATGCTAACCCTAACCCTAACACTATCCTAGGCCTGATTCTAACCCTAACCCTAACCCTAACACTATCGTAGGGCTGATGCTAACCCTAACCGTCACCCTAACACTATCCTAGAGCTGATGCTAACCCTAACCCTAACCCTAACCCTAACCCTAATACTATCCTAGGGCTGATGCTAACCCTAACCCTAACGCTAACACTATCCTAGGGCTGATGCTAACCCTAACACTGACACTATCCTAGGGCTTATGCTAACCCAAAACCTAACCTTATCACTATCCTAGGGCTGATGCTAACACTAACCCTAACTCCAGCACTATCCTAGGGCTGCGGCTATCCCCAACCCTAACACTATCCTACGGCTGATGCTAACCCTATCCCTAACCCTAACACTATCCTAGGGCGGATGCTAACCCTAACCCTAACCCTAACACTCTCCTAGGGCTGATGCTAACCCTAACCCTAACACTATCCTAGGGCTGATGCTAACCCTAACCCTAACCCTAACACTATCCTAGGGCTGATGCTAACCCTAACACTAACACTATCCTAGGGCTGATGCTAACCCTAACCGTAACCCTAACACTATCCTAGGGCTGATGCTAACCCTAATCCTAACACTATCCTAGGGCTGATGCTAACCCTAACCCTAACCCTAACACTATCCTAGGGCTGATGCTAACCCTAACTCTAACACTATCCTAGGGCTGATGCTAACCCTAACCCTAACACTATCCTAGGGCTGATGCTAACCCTAACCCTAACCCTTCACTATCCTAGGGCTGATGCTAACCCTAACCCTAACACTATCCTAGGGCTGATGCCAACCCTAACCCTAACACTAACACTATCCTAGGGCTGATGCTAACCCTAACCCTAACCCTAACAGTATCCTAGAGCTGATGCTAATGCTAACCCTAACCCTAACCCTAACCCTAATACTATCCTAGGGCTGATGCTAACCCTAACCCTAACACTAACACTATCCTAGGGTTGATGCTAACCCTAACCCTAACACTATCCTAGGGCTGATGCTAACCCTAACCCTAACCCTAACACTATCCTAGGGCTGATGCTAACCCTAACCCTAACACTATCCTAGGGCTGATGCTAACCCTAACCCTAACCCTAACACTATCCTAGGGCTGATGCTAACCCTAACCCTAACACTATCCTAGGGCTGATGCTAACCCTAACCCTAACCCTAACACTATCCTAGGGCTGATGCTAACCCTAAACCTAACACTATCCTAGGGCTGATGCTAACCCTAACCCTAACCCTAACACTATCCTAGGGCTGATGCTAACCCTAACCCTAACCCTAACACTATCCTAGGGCTGAGGCTAACCCTAACCCTAACACTATCCTACGGCTGATGCTAACCCTAACCCTAACCCTAACACTATCCTAAGGCTGATGCTAACCCTAACACTAACACTATCCTAGGCCTGGTGCTAACCCTAACCCTAACCCTAACACTATCCTAGGGCTGATCATAACCCTAACCCTAACAATATCCTAGGGCTGATGCTAACCCTAACCCTAACCCTAACACTATCCTAGGGCTGATGCTAACCCTAACCCTAACCCTAACACTATCCTAGGGCTGATGCTAACCCTAACCCTAACCCTAACACTATCCTAAGTCTGATGCTAACCCTAGCCCTCACACTATCCTAGGCCTGATGATAACCCTAACCCTAACCTTAACACTATCCTAGGGCTGATGCTAACCCTAACCCTAACCCTAACAATATCCTAGGGCTGAAGCTAACCCTAACACTAACAATATCCTATGCCTGATGATATCCATAACCCTAAACCTAACACTATCCTAGGCCTGATGCTAACCCTAACCCTAACCCTAACACTATCCTAGGGCTAATGCTAACCCTAACCCTAACACTATCCTAGGGCTGATGCTAACCGTAACCCTAACCCTAACACTATCCTAGCGCTGATGCTATCCCTAACCCTAACACTATCCTAGGCCTGATGATAACCCTAACCCTAACCCTAACACTCTCCTAGGGTTTATGTTAACCCTAACCGTAACACTATCCTAGGGCTGATGCTAACCGTAACCCTAACACTATCCTACGGCTGATGCTAACCCTAACCCTAACCCTAACACTATCCTAAGTCTGATGCTAACCTTAGCCCTCACAATATCCTAGGCCTGATGATAACCCTAACCCTAACCTTAACACTATCCTAAGGCTGATGCTAACCCTAACCCTAACCCTAACGCTATCCTAGGGTTTATGTTAACCCTAACCCTAACACTATCCTAGGGCTGATGCTAACCCTAACGCTAACCCTAACACTATCCTAGGGCGGATGCTAACCCTAACCCTATACCTAACACTATCCTAGGGCTGATGCTAACCCTAACACTAACACTATCCTAGGGCTGATGCTAACCCTAACCCTAACCCTAACACTATCCTAGGGCTGATGCTAACCCTAACCCTAACTCTAACACTGTCTTAGGGCTGAGGCTAACCCTAACCCAAACACTATCCTACGGCTGATGCTAACCCTAACCCTAACACTAACACTATCCTAAGGCTGATGCTAACCCTAACACTAACACTATCCTAGGCCTGGTGCTAACCCTAACCCTAACCCTAACACTATCCTAGTGCTGAGGCTAACCCTAACCCTAATACTATCCTAGGGCTGATGCTAACCCTATCCCTAACCCTAACACTCTCCTAGGGCTGAGGCTAACCCTAACCCTAACACTATCCTAGGGCTGAGGCTAACCCTAACCCTAACCCAAACACTATCCTAGGGTTGATGCTAACCCTAACCCTGACACTATCCTAGGGCTGATGCTAACCATAACCCTAACCCTAACACTATCCTAGGGCTGATGCTAACCCTAACCCTAACACTATCCTAGGCCTGATGCTAACCCTAACCCTAACCCTAACACTATCGTAGGGCTGATGCTAACCCTAACCCTAACCCTAACACTATCCTAGAGCTGATGCTAACCCTAACCCTAACCCTAATACTATCCTAGGGCTGATGCTAACCCTAACCCTAACGCTAACACTATCCTAGGGCTGATGCTAACCCTAACACTGACACTATCCTAAGGCTTATGCTAACCCAAACCCTAACGCTATCACTATACTAGGGCTGATGCTAACACTAACCCTAACTCTAACACTATCCTAGGGCTGAGGCTAACCCTAACCCTAACACTATCCTACGGCTGATGGTAACCCTAACCCTAACCCTAACAGTATCCTAAGGCTGATGCTAACCCTAACCCTAACACTATCCTAGGCCTGGTGCTAACCCTAACCCTAACCCTAACACTATTCTAGGGCTGATGCTAACCCTAACCCTAATAATATACTAGGGCTGATGCTAACCCTAACCCTAACCCTAACAGTATCCTAGGGTTGATGTTAACCCTAACCCTAACCCTAACACTATCCTAGGGCTGATGCTAACCCTAACCCTAACCCTAACACTATCATAGGGCTGATGCTAACCCTAACCCTAACCCTAACCCTAACACTATCCTAGGGCTGATGCTAAGCCTAACCCTAACTCTAACACTATCCTAGGGCTAATGCTAACCCTAACCCTAACAATATCCTAGGCCTGATGATATCCCTAACCCTAAACCTAACACTATCCTAGGGCTGATGCTAACCCTAACCCTAACCCTAACACTATCCTAGGGCTGATTCTAACCGTAACCCTAACACTATCATAGGCCTGATGCTAACCCTATCCCTAACCCTAACACTATCCTAGGCCTGATGCTAACCCTATCCCTAACCCTAACACTCTCCTAGGGCTGAGGCTAACCCTAACCCTAACACTATCCTAGGGCTGAGGCTAACCCTAACCCTAACCCTAACACTATCCTAAGGCTGATGCTAACCCTAACCCTAACACTATCCTAGGCCTGGTGCTAACACTAACCCTAACCCTAACACTATTCTAGGGCTGATGCTAACCCTAACCCTAATAATATACTAGGGCTGATGCTAACCCTAACCCTAACCCTAACAGTATCCTAGGGTTGATGTTAACCCTAACCCTAACCCTAACACTATCCTAGGGCTGATGATAACCCTAACCCTAACCCTAACACTATCATAGGGCTGATGCTAACCCTAACCCTAACAATATCCTATGCCTGATGATATCCATAACCCTAAACCTAACACTATTCTAGGGCTGATGCTAACCCTAACCCCAAACGTAACACTATCCTAGGGCTGATTCTAACCGTAACCCTAACACTATCCTAGGCCTGATGCTAACCCTAACCCTTACCATAACACTATCCTAGGGCTGATGCTAACCCTAACCCTAACCCTAACAATATCCTAGGGCTGATGCTAACCCTATCCCTAACCCTAACACTATCCTAGGGCGGATGCTAACCCTAACCCTAACCCTAACACTATCCTAGGGCTGATGCTAACCCTAACCCTAACACTATCCTAGGGCTGATGCTAACCCTAACCCTAACCCTAACACTATCCTAGGGCTGATGCTAACCCTAAACCTAACACTATCCTAGGGCTGATGCTAACCCTAACCGTAACCCTAACACTATCCTAGGGCTGATGCTAACCCTAATCCTAACACTATCCTAGGGCTGATGCTAACCCTAACCCTAACCCTAACACTATCCTAGGGCTGATGCTAACCCTAACCCTAACACTATCCTAGGGCTGATGCTAACCCTAACCCTAACACTATCCTAGGGGTGATGCTAACCCTAACCCTAACCCTTCACTATCCTAGGGCTGATGCTAACCCTAACCCTAACACTATCCTAGGGCTGATGCCAACCCTAACCCTAACCCTAACACTATCCTAGGGCTGATGCTAACTCTAACCCTAACCCTAACAGTATCCTTGAGCTGATGCTAATGCTAACCCTAACCCTAACCCTAACCCTAACCCTAACACTATCCTAGTGCTGATGCTAACCCTAACACTAACCCTAACACTATAGTAGGGCTGATGCTAACCCTAACCCTAACACTATCCTAGGGCTGATGCTAACCCTAACCCTAACCCTAACACTATCCTAGGGCTGATGCTAACCCTAACCCTAACACTATCCTAGGGCTGATTCTAACCCTAACCGTAACCCTAACACTATCCTAGGGCTGATGCTAACCCTAATCCTAACACTATCCTAGGGCTGATGCTAACCCTAACCCTAACCCTATCACTATCCTAGGGCTGATGCTAACCCTAACCCTAACACTATCCTAGGGCTGATGCTAACCTTAACACTAACACTATCCTAGGGCTGATGCTAACCCTAACCCTAACCCTACAATATCCTAGGGCTGATGCTAACCCTAACCCTAACACTATCCTAGGGCTGATGCCAACCCTAACCCTAACCCTAACACTATCCTAGGGCTGATGCTAACCCTAACCCTAATCCTAACACTATCCTAGAGCTGATGCTAACGCTAACCCTAACCCTAACCCTAACACTATCCTAGAGCTGATGCTAACGCTAACCCTAACCCTAACCCTGGCCCTAATACTATCCTAGGACTGATGCTAACCCTAACCCTAACCCTAACACTATCCTAGGGTTGATGCTAACCCTAACCCTAACACTATCCTAGGGCTGATGCTAACCCTAACCCTAACCCTAACACTATCCTAGGGCTGATGCTAACCCTAACCCTAACACTATCCTTGGGCTGATGCTAACCCTAACCCTAACCCTAACACTATCCTAGGGCTGATGCTAACCCTAACCCTAACACTATCCTAGGGCTGATGCTAACCCTAACCCTAACCCTAACACTATCCTAGGGCTGATGCTAACCCTAACCCTAACACTATCCTAGGGCTGATGCTAACCCTAACCCTAACCCTAACACTATCCTAGGGCTGATGCTAACCCTAACGCTAACTCTAACACTATCCTAGGGCTGAGGCTAACCCTAACACTAACACTATCCTACGGCTGATGCTAACCCTAACCCTAACCCTAACACTATCCTAAGGCTGATGCTAACCCTAACACTAACACTATCCTAGGCCTGGTGCTAACCCTAACCCTAACCCTAACACTATCCTAGGGCTGATGCTAACCCTAACCCTAACAATATCCTAGGCCTGATGATATCCCTAACCCTAAACTTAACACTATCCTAGGGCTGATGCTAACCCTAACCCTAACCCTAACACTATCCTAGGGCTGATTCTAACCGTAACCCTAACACTATCATAGGCCTGATGCTAACCCTATCCCTAACCATAACACTATCCTAGGCCTGATGCTAACCCTATCCCTAACCCTAACACTCTCCTAGGGCTGAGGCTAACCCTAACCCTAACACTATCCTAGTTCTGAGGCTAACCCTAACCCTAACCCAAACACTATCCTAGGGTTGATGCTAACCCTAACCCTGACACTATCCTAGGGCTGATGCTAACCATAACCCTAACCCTAACACTATCCTAGGGCTGATGCTAACCCTAACCCTAACACTATCCTAGGCCTGATTCTAACCCTAACCCTAACCCTAACACTATCGTAGGGCTGATGCTAACCCTAACCGTAACCCTAACACTATCCTAGAGCTGATGCTAACCCTAACCCTAACCCTAACCCTAACCCTAATACTATCCTAGGGCTGATGCTAACCCTAACCCTAACGCTAACACTATCCTAGGGCTGATGCTAACCCTAACACTGACACTATCCTAGGGCTTATGCTAACCCAAAACCTAACCTTATCACTATCCTAGGGCTGATGCTAACACTAACCCTAACTCCAGCACTATCCTAGGGCTGCGGCTATCCCCAACCCTAACACTATCCTACGGCTGATGCTAACCCTATCCCTAACCCTAACACTATCCTAGGGCGGATGCTAACCCTAACCCTAACCCTAACACTATCCTAGGGCTGATGCTAACCCTAACCCTAACACTATCCTAGGGCTGATGCTAACCCTAACCCTAACCCTAACACTATCCTAGGGCTGATGCTAACCCTAACACTAACACTATCCTAGGGCTGATGCTAACCCTAACCGTAACCCTAACACTATCCTAGGGCTGATGCTAACCCTAATCCTAACACTATCCTAGGGCTGATGCTAACCCTAACCCTAACCCTAACACTATCCTAGGGCTGATGCTAACCCTAACCCTAACACTATCCTAGGGCTGATGCTAACCCTAACCCTAACACTATCCTAGGGGTGATGCTAACCCTAACCCTAACCCTTCACTATCCTAGGGCTGATGCTAACCCTAACCCTAACACTATCCTAGGGCTGATGCCAACCCTAACCCTAACACTAACACTATCCTAGGGCTGATGCTAACCCTAACCCTAACCCTAACAGTATCCTAGAGCTGATGCTAATGCTAACCCTAACCCTAACCCTAACCCTAATACTATCCTAGGGCTGATGCTAACCCTAACCCTAACCCTAACACTATCCTAGGGTTGATGCTAACCCTAACCCTAACACTATCCTAGGGCTGATGCTAACCCTAACCCTAACCCTAACACTATCCTAGGGCTAATGCTAACCCTAACCCTAACACTATCCTAGGGCTGATGCTAACCCTAACCCTAACCCTAACAGTATCCTAGGGCTGATGCTAACCCTAACCCTAACACTATCCTAGGGCTGATGCTAACCCTAACCCTAACCCTAACACTATCCTAGGGCTGATGCTAACCCTAAACCTAACACTATCCTAGGGCTGATGCTAACCCTAACCCTAACCCTAACACTATCCTAGGGCTGATGCTAACCCTAACCCTAACCCTAACACTATCCTAGGGCTGAGGCTAACCCTAACCCTAACACTATCCTACGGCTGATGCTAACCCTAACCCTAACCCTAACACTATCCTAAGGCTGATGCTAACCCTAACACTAACACTATCCTAGGCCTGGTGCTAACCCTAACCCTAACCCTAACACTATCCTAGGGCTGATCATAACCCTAACCCTAACAATATCCTAGGGCTGATGCTAACCCTAACCCTAACCCTAACACTATCCTAGGGCTGATGCTAACCCTAACCCTAACCCTAACACTATCCTAAGTCTGATGCTAACCCTAGCCCTCACACTATCCTAGGCCTGATGATAACCCTAACCCTAACCTTAACACTATCCTAGGGCTGATGCTAACCCTAACCCTAACCCTAACAATATCCTAGGGCTGAAGCTAACCCTAACACTAACAATATCCTATGCCTGATGATATCCATAACCCTAAACCTAACACTATCCTAGGCCTGATGCTAACCCTAACCCTAACCCTAACACTATCCTAGGGCTAATGCTAACCCTAACCCTAACACTATCCTAGGGCTGATGCTAACCGTAACCCTAACCCTAACACTATCCTAGCGCTGATGCTATCCCTAACCCTAACACTATCCTAGGCCTGATGATAACCCTAACCCTAACCCTAACACTCTCCTAGGGTTTATGTTAACCCTAACCGTAACACTATCCTAGGGCTGATGCTAACCCTAACCCTAACACTATCCTACGGCTGATGCTAACCCTAACCCTAACCCTAACACTATCCTAAGTCTGATGCTAACCTTAGCCCTCACAATATCCTAGGCCTGATGATAACCCTAACCCTAACCTTAACACTATCCTAAGGCTGATGCTAACCCTAACCCTAACCCTAACGCTATCCTAGGGTTTATGTTAACCCTAACCCTAACACTATCCTAGGGCTGATGCTAACCCTAACGCTAACCCTAACACTATCCTAGGGCGGATGCTAACCCTAACCCTATACCTAACACTATCCTAGGGCTGATGCTAACCCTAACACTAACACTATCCTAGGGCTGATGCTAACCCTAACCCTAACCCTAACACTATCCTAGGGCTGATGCTAACCCTAACCCTAACTCTAACACTGTCTTAGGGCTCAGGCTAACCCTAACCCAAACACTATCCTACGGCTGATGCTAACCCTAACCCTAACACTAACACTATCCTAAGGCTGATGCTAACCCTAACACTAACACTATCCTAGGCCTGGTGCTAACCCTAACCCTAACCCTAACACTATCCTAGTGCTGAGGCTAACCCTAACCCTAATACTATCCTAGGGCTGATGCTAACCCTAACCCTAACCCTAACACTATCCTAGGGCTGATGTTAACCCTATCCCTAACCCTAACACTATCCTAGGGCTGATGCTACCCTAACCCTAACACTATCCTAGGCCTGATGCTAACCCTAACCCTAACACTATCCTAGGGCTGATGCTAACCCTAACCCTAACAATAACACTATCCTAGGCCTGATGCTAACCCTATCCCTAACCCTAACACTCTCCTAGGGCTGAGGCTAACCCTAACACTAACACTATCCTAGGGCTGATGCTAACCCTAACCCTAACCCTAACACTATCCTAGGGCTGATGCTAACCCTAACCCTAACAATATCCTAGGGCTGATGCTAACCCTAACAATAACCCTAACACTATCCTAGGCCTGATGCTAACCCTAACCCTAACACTATCCTAGGCCTGATGATAACCCTAACCCTAACCTTAACACTATCCTAGGGCTGATGCTAACCCTAACCCTAACCCTAACACTATCCTAGAGCTGATGCTAACCCTAACCCTAACACGATCCTAGGCCTGATGATAACCCTAAACCTAAACCTAACACTATCCTGGGGCTGATGCTAACCCTAACACTAACACTATCCTAGGGCTGATGCTAACCGTAACCCTAACCCTAACACTATCCTAGGGCTGATGCTAACCCTAACCCTAACTCTAACACTATCTTAGGGCTGAGGCTAACCCTAACCCAAACACTATCCTACGGCTGATGCTAACCCTAACCCTAAACCTAACACTATCCTAAGGCTGATGCTAACCCTAACCCTAACACTAACACTATCCCAGGGCTGATGCTAACCCTAACCATAACACTCTCCTAGGCCTGATGCTAACCCTAACCCTAACACTTACACTATCCTAGGGCTTATGCTAACCCTAACCCTAACCATAACACTATCCTTGGTCTGATGCTAACCCTAAACCTAACACTATCCTAGGGCTGATGCTAACCCTAACCCTAACCTTAACACTATCCTAGGGCTGATGTTAACCCTAACCCTAACACTATCCTAGGGCTGATTCTAATCCTAACCCTAACCCTAACACTCTCCTAGGGCTGATGCTAACCCTAACCCTAACACTATCCTAGGCCTGATGCTAACCCTAACCCTAACACTATCCTAGGGCTGATGCTAACCCTAACCCTAACCCTAACACTAACCTAGGCCTGATGCTAACCCTATCCCTAACCCTAACACTCTCCAAGGGCTGAGGCTAACCCTAACCCTAACACTATCCTAGGGCTGATGCTAACCCTAACACTAACCCTAACACTATAGTAGGGCTGATGCTAACCCTAACCCTAACACTATCCTAGGGCTGATGCTAACCCTAACCCTAACCCTAACACTATCCTAGGGCTGATGCTAACCCTAACCCTAACACTATCCTAGGGCTGATGCTAACCCTAACCGTAACCCTAACACTATCCTAGGGCTGATGCTAACCCTAATCCTAACACTATCCTAGGGCTGATGCTAACCCTAACCCTAACCCTAACACTATTCTAGGGCTGATGCTAACCCTAACCCTAACACTATCATAGGGCTGATGCTAACCCTAACACTAACACTATCCTAGGGCTGATGCTAACCCTAACCCTAACCCTACAATATCCTAGGGCTGATGCTAACCCTAACCCTAACACTATCCTAGGGCTGATGCCAACCCTAACCCTAACCCTAACACTATCCTAGGGCTGATGCTAACCCTAACCCTAACCCTAACACTATCCTAGAGCTGATGCTATCGCTAACCCTAACCCTAACCCTAACCCTAATACTATCCTAGGGCTGATGCTAACCCTAACCCTAACCCTAACACTATCCTAGGGTTGATGCTAACCCTAACCCAAACACTATCCTAGGGCTGATGCTAACCCTAACCCTAACCCTAACACTATCCTAGGGCTGATGCTAACCCTAACCCTAACACTATCCTAGGGCTGATGCTAACCCTAACACTAACCCTAACACTATCCTAGGGCTGATGCTAACCCTAACCCTAACACTATCCTAGGGCTGATGCTAACCCTAACCCTAACCCTAACACTATCCTAGGGCTGATGCTAACCCTAACCCTAACACTATCCTAGAGCTGATGCTAACCCTAACCCTAACCCTAACACTATCCTAGGGCTGATGCTAACCCTAACCCTAACCCTAACACTATCCTAGAGCTGATGCTATCGCTAACCCTAACCCTAACCCTAACCCTAATACTATCCTAGGGCTGATGCTAACCCTAACCCTAACCCTAACACTATCCTAGGGTTGATGCTAACCCTAACACTAACACTATCCTAGGGCTGATGCTAACCCTAACCCTAACCCTAACACTATCCTAGGGCTGATGCTAACCCTAACCCTAACACTATCCTAGGGCTGATGCTAACCCTAACCCTAACCCTAACACTATCCTAGGGCTGATGCTAACCCTAACCCTAACACTATCCTAGGGCTGATGCTAACCCTAACCCTAACCCTAACACTATCCTAGGGCTGATGCTAACCCTAACCCTAACACTATCCTAGAGCTGATGCTAACCCTAACCCTAACCCTAACACTATCCTAGGGCTGATGCTAACCCTAACCCTAACTCTAACACTATCCTAGGGCTGAGGCTAACCCTAACACTAACACTATCCTACGGCTGATGCTAACACTAACCCTACCCCTAACACTATCCTACGGCTGATGCTAACCCTAACCCTAAACCTAACACTATCCTAAGGCTGATGCTAACCCTAACACTAACACTATCCTAGGCCTGGTGCTAACCCTAACCCTAACCCTAACACTATTCTAGGGCTGATGCTAACCCTAACCCTAATAATATACTAGGGCTCATGCTAACCCTAACCCTAACCCTAACAGTATCCTAGGGTTGATGTTAACCCTAACCCTAACCCTAACACTATCCTAGGGCTGATGCTAACCCTAACCCTAACCCTAACACTATCCTAGGGCTGATGCTAACCCTAACCCTAAACGTAACACTATCCTAGGGCTGATTCTAACCGTAACCCTAACACTATCCTAGGCCTGATGCTAACCCTAACCCTTACCCTAACACTATCCTAGGGCTGATGCTAACCCTAACCCTAACCATAACAATATCCTAGGGCTGATGCTAACCCTATCCCTAACCCTAACACTATCCTAGGGCGGATGCTAACCCTAACCCTAACCCTAACACTATCCTAGGGCTGATGCTAACCCTAACCCTAACACTATCCTAGGGCTGATGCTAACCCTAACCCTAACCCTAACACTGTCCTAGGGCTGATGCTAACCCTAACCCTAACACTATCCTAGGGCTGATGCTAACCCTTACCGTAACCCTAACACTATCCTAGGGCTGATGCTAACCCTAACCCTAACACTATCCTAGGCCTGATGATAACCCTAACCCTAACCCTAACACTCTCCTAGGGTTTATGTTAACCCTAACCGTAACACTATCCTAGGGCTGATGCTAACCCTAACCCTAACACTATCCTACGGCTGATGCTAACCCTAACCCTAACCCTAACACTATCCTAAGTCTGATGCTAACCTTAGCCCTCACAATATCCTAGGCCTGATGATAACCCTAACCCTAACCTTAACACTATCCTAAGGCTGATGCTAACCCTAACCCTAACCCTAACGCTATCCTAGGGTTTATGTTAACCCTAACCCTAACACTATCCTAGGGCTGATGCTAACCCTAACGCTAACCCTAACACTATCCTAGGGCGGATGCTAACCCTAACCCTATACCTAACACTATCCTAGGGCTGATGCTAACCCTAACACTAACACTATCCTAGGGCTGATGCTAACCCTAACCCTAACCCTAACACTATCCTAGGGCTGATGCTAACCCTAACCCTAACTCTAACACTGTCTTAGGGCTGAGGCTAACCCTAACCCAAACACTATCCTACGGCTGATGCTAACCCTACCCTAACACTAACACTATCCTAAGGCTGATGCTAACCCTAACACTAACACTATCCTAGGCCTGGTGCTAACCCTAACCCTAACCCTAACACTATCCTAGTGCTGAGGCTAACCCTAACCCTAATACTATCCTAGGGCTGATGCTAACCCTAACCCTAACCCTAACACTATCCTAGGGCTGATGCTAACCCTATCCCTAACCCTAACACTATCCTAGGGCTGATGCTACCCTAACCCTAACACTATCCTAGGCCTGATGCTAACCCTAACCCTAACACTATCCTAGGGCTGATGCTAACCCTAACCCTAACAATAACACTATCCTAGGCCTGATGCTAACCCTATCCCTAACCCTAACACTCTCCTAGGGCTGAGGCTAACCCTAACACTAACACTATCCTAGGGCTGATGCTAACCCTAACCCTAACCCTAACACTATCCTAGGGCTGATGCTAACCCTAACCCTAACAATATCCTAGGGCTGATGCTAACCCTAACAATAACCCTAACACTATCCTAGGCCTGATGCTAACCCTAACCCTAACACTATCCTAGGCCTGATGATAACCCTAACCCTAACCTTAACACTATCCTAGGGCTGATGCTAACCCTAACCCTAACCCTAACACTATCCTAGAGCTGATGCTAACCCTAACCCTAACACGATCCTAGGCCTGATGATAACCCTAAACCTAAACCTAACACTATCCTGGGGCTGATGCTAACCCTAACACTAACACTATCCTAGGGCTGATGCTAACCGTAACCCTAACCCTAACACTATCCTAGGGCTGATGCTAACCCTAACCCTAACTCTAACACTATCTTAGGGCTGAGGCTAACCCTAACCCAAACACTATCCTACGGCTGATGCTAACCCTAACCCTAAACCTAACACTATCCTAAGGCTGATGCTAACCCTAACCCTAACACTAACACTATCCCAGGGCTGATGCTAACCCTAACCATAACACTCTCCTAGGCCTGATGCTAACCCTAACCCTAACACTTACACTATCCTAGGGCTTATGCTAACCCTAACCCTAACCATAACACTATCCTTGGTCTGATGCTAACCCTAAACCTAACACTATCCTAGGGCTGATGCTAACCCTAACCCTAACCTTAACACTATCCTAGGGCTGATGTTAACCCTAACCCTAACACTATCCTAGGGCTGATTCTAATCCTAACCCTAACCCTAACACTCTCCTAGGGCTGATGCTAACCCTAACCCTAACACTATCCTAGGCCTGATGCTAACCCTAACCCTAACACTATCCTAGGGCTGATGCTAACCCTAACCCTAACCCTAACACTATCCTAGGCCTGATGCTAACCCTATCCCTAACCCTAACACTCTCCAAGGGCTGAGGCTAACCCTAACCCTAACACTATCCTAGGGCTGATGCTAACCCTAACACTAACCCTAACACTATAGTAGGGCTGATGCTAACCCTAACCCTAACACTATCCTAGGGCTGATGCTAACCCTAACCCTAACCCTAACACTATCCTAGGGCTCATGCTAACCCTAACCCTAACCCTAACACTATCCTAAGTCTGATGCTAACCCTAGCCCTCACACTATCCTAGGCCTGATGATAACCCTAACCCTAACCTTAACACTATCCTAGGGCTGATGCTAACCCTAACCCTAACCCTAACAATATCCTAGGGCTGAAGCTAACCCTAACACTAACAATATCCTATGCCTGATGATATCCATAACCCTAAACCTAACACTATCCTAGGCCTGATGCTAACCCTAACCCTAACCCTAACACTATCCTAGGGCTAATGCTAACCCTAACCCTAACACTATCCTAGGGCTGATGCTAACCGTAACCCTAACCCTAACACTATCCTAGCGCTGATGCTATCCCTAACCCTAACACTATCCTAGGCCTGATGATAACCCTAACCCTAACCCTAACACTCTCCTAGGGTTTATGTTAACCCTAACCGTAACACTATCCTAGGGCTGATGCTAACCCTAACCCTAACACTATCCTACGGCTGATGCTAACCCTAACCCTAACCCTAACACTATCCTAAGTCTGATGCTAACCTTAGCCCTCACAATATCCTAGGCCTGATGATAACCCTAACCCTAACCTTAACACTATCCTAAGGCTGATGCTAACCCTAACCCTAACCCTAACGCTATCCTAGGGTTTATGTTAACCCTAACCCTAACACTATCCTAGGGCTGATGCTAACCCTAACGCTAACCCTAACACTATCCTAGGGCGGATGCTAACCCTAACCCTATACCTAACACTATCCTAGGGCTGATGCTAACCCTAACACTAACACTATCCTAGGGCTGATGCTAACCCTAACCCTAACCCTAACACTATCCTAGGGCTGATGCTAACCCTAACCCTAACTCTAACACTGTCTTAGGGCTCAGGCTAACCCTAACCCAAACACTATCCTACGGCTGATGCTAACCCTAACCCTAACACTAACACTATCCTAAGGCTGATGCTAACCCTAACACTAACACTATCCTAGGCCTGGTGCTAACCCTAACCCTAACCCTAACACTATCCTAGTGCTGAGGCTAACCCTAACCCTAATACTATCCTAGGGCTGATGCTAACCCTAACCCTAACCCTAACACTATCCTAGGGCTGATGTTAACCCTATCCCTAACCCTAACACTATCCTAGGGCTGATGCTACCCTAACCCTAACACTATCCTAGGCCTGATGCTAACCCTAACCCTAACACTATCCTAGGGCTGATGCTAACCCTAACCCTAACAATAACACTATCCTAGGCCTGATGCTAACCCTATCCCTAACCCTAACACTCTCCTAGGGCTGAGGCTAACCCTAACACTAACACTATCCTAGGGCTGATGCTAACCCTAACCCTAACCCTAACACTATCCTAGGGCTGATGCTAACCCTAACCCTAACAATATCCTAGGGCTGATGCTAACCCTAACAATAACCCTAACACTATCCTAGGCCTGATGCTAACCCTAACCCTAACACTATCCTAGGCCTGATGATAACCCTAACCCTAACCTTAACACTATCCTAGGGCTGATGCTAACCCTAACCCTAACCCTAACACTATCCTAGAGCTGATGCTAACCCTAACCCTAACACGATCCTAGGCCTGATGATAACCCTAAACCTAAACCTAACACTATCCTGGGGCTGATGCTAACCCTAACACTAACACTATCCTAGGGCTGATGCTAACCGTAACCCTAACCCTAACACTATCCTAGGGCTGATGCTAACCCTAACCCTAACTCTAACACTATCTTAGGGCTGAGGCTAACCCTAACCCAAACACTATCCTACGGCTGATGCTAACCCTAACCCTAAACCTAACACTATCCTAAGGCTGATGCTAACCCTAACCCTAACACTAACACTATCCCAGGGCTGATGCTAACCCTAACCATAACACTCTCCTAGGCCTGATGCTAACCCTAACCCTAACACTTACACTATCCTAGGGCTTATGCTAACCCTAACCCTAACCATAACACTATCCTTGGTCTGATGCTAACCCTAAACCTAACACTATCCTAGGGCTGATGCTAACCCTAACCCTAACCTTAACACTATCCTAGGGCTGATGTTAACCCTAACCCTAACACTATCCTAGGGCTGATTCTAATCCTAACCCTAACCCTAACACTCTCCTAGGGCTGATGCTAACCCTAACCCTAACACTATCCTAGGCCTGATGCTAACCCTAACCCTAACACTATCCTAGGGCTGATGCTAACCCTAACCCTAACCCTAACACTAACCTAGGCCTGATGCTAACCCTATCCCTAACCCTAACACTCTCCAAGGGCTGAGGCTAACCCTAACCCTAACACTATCCTAGGGCTGATGCTAACCCTAACACTAACCCTAACACTATAGTAGGGCTGATGCTAACCCTAACCCTAACACTATCCTAGGGCTGATGCTAACCCTAACCCTAACCCTAACACTATCCTAGGGCTGATGCTAACCCTAACCCTAACACTATCCTAGGGCTGATGCTAACCCTAACCGTAACCCTAACACTATCCTAGGGCTGATGCTAACCCTAATCCTAACACTATCCTAGGGCTGATGCTAACCCTAACCCTAACCCTAACACTATTCTAGGGCTGATGCTAACCCTAACCCTAACACTATCATAGGGCTGATGCTAACCCTAACACTAACACTATCCTAGGGCTGATGCTAACCCTAACCCTAACCCTACAATATCCTAGGGCTGATGCTAACCCTAACCCTAACACTATCCTAGGGCTGATGCCAACCCTAACCCTAACCCTAACACTATCCTAGGGCTGATGCTAACCCTAACCCTAACCCTAACACTATCCTAGAGCTGATGCTATCGCTAACCCTAACCCTAACCCTAACCCTAATACTATCCTAGGGCTGATGCTAACCCTAACCCTAACCCTAACACTATCCTAGGGTTGATGCTAACCCTAACCCAAACACTATCCTAGGGCTGATGCTAACCCTAACCCTAACCCTAACACTATCCTAGGGCTGATGCTAACCCTAACCCTAACACTATCCTAGGGCTGATGCTAACCCTAACACTAACCCTAACACTATCCTAGGGCTGATGCTAACCCTAACCCTAACACTATCCTAGGGCTGATGCTAACCCTAACCCTAACCCTAACACTATCCTAGGGCTGATGCTAACCCTAACCCTAACACTATCCTAGAGCTGATGCTAACCCTAACCCTAACCCTAACACTATCCTAGGGCTGATGCTAACCCTAACCCTAACCCTAACACTATCCTAGAGCTGATGCTATCGCTAACCCTAACCCTAACCCTAACCCTAATACTATCCTAGGGCTGATGCTAACCCTAACCCTAACCCTAACACTATCCTAGGGTTGATGCTAACCCTAACACTAACACTATCCTAGGGCTGATGCTAACCCTAACCCTAACCCTAACACTATCCTAGGGCTGATGCTAACCCTAACCCTAACACTATCCTAGGGCTGATGCTAACCCTAACCCTAACCCTAACACTATCCTAGGGCTGATGCTAACCCTAACCCTAACACTATCCTAGGGCTGATGCTAACCCTAACCCTAACCCTAACACTATCCTAGGGCTGATGCTAACCCTAACCCTAACACTATCCTAGAGCTGATGCTAACCCTAACCCTAACCCTAACACTATCCTAGGGCTGATGCTAACCCTAACCCTAACTCTAACACTATCCTAGGGCTGAGGCTAACCCTAACACTAACACTATCCTACGGCTGATGCTAACACTAACCCTACCCCTAACACTATCCTACGGCTGATGCTAACCCTAACCCTAAACCTAACACTATCCTAAGGCTGATGCTAACCCTAACACTAACACTATCCTAGGCCTGGTGCTAACCCTAACCCTAACCCTAACACTATTCTAGGGCTGATGCTAACCCTAACCCTAATAATATACTAGGGCTCATGCTAACCCTAACCCTAACCCTAACAGTATCCTAGGGTTGATGTTAACCCTAACCCTAACCCTAACACTATCCTAGGGCTGATGCTAACCCTAACCCTAACCCTAACACTATCCTAGGGCTGATGCTAACCCTAACCCTAAACGTAACACTATCCTAGGGCTGATTCTAACCGTAACCCTAACACTATCCTAGGCCTGATGCTAACCCTAACCCTTACCCTAACACTATCCTAGGGCTGATGCTAACCCTAACCCTAACCATAACAATATCCTAGGGCTGATGCTAACCCTATCCCTAACCCTAACACTATCCTAGGGCGGATGCTAACCCTAACCCTAACCCTAACACTATCCTAGGGCTGATGCTAACCCTAACCCTAACACTATCCTAGGGCTGATGCTAACCCTAACCCTAACCCTAACACTATCCTAGGGCTGATGCTAACCCTAACCCTAACACTATCCTAGGGCTGATGCTAACCCTTACCGTAACCCTAACACTATCCTAGGGCTGATGCTAACCCTAACCCTAACACTATCCTAGGCCTGATGATAACCCTAACCCTAACCCTAACACTCTCCTAGGGTTTATGTTAACCCTAACCGTAACACTATCCTAGGGCTGATGCTAACCCTAACCCTAACACTATCCTACGGCTGATGCTAACCCTAACCCTAACCCTAACACTATCCTAAGTCTGATGCTAACCTTAGCCCTCACAATATCCTAGGCCTGATGATAACCCTAACCCTAACCTTAACACTATCCTAAGGCTGATGCTAACCCTAACCCTAACCCTAACGCTATCCTAGGGTTTATGTTAACCCTAACCCTAACACTATCCTAGGGCTGATGCTAACCCTAACGCTAACCCTAACACTATCCTAGGGCGGATGCTAACCCTAACCCTATACCTAACACTATCCTAGGGCTGATGCTAACCCTAACACTAACACTATCCTAGGGCTGATGCTAACCCTAACCCTAACCCTAACACTATCCTAGGGCTGATGCTAACCCTAACCCTAACTCTAACACTGTCTTAGGGCTGAGGCTAACCCTAACCCAAACACTATCCTACGGCTGATGCTAACCCTAACCCTAACACTAACACTATCCTAAGGCTGATGCTAACCCTAACACTAACACTATCCTAGGCCTGGTGCTAACCCTAACCCTAACCCTAACACTATCCTAGTGCTGAGGCTAACCCTAACCCTAATACTATCCTAGGGCTGATGCTAACCCTAACCCTAACCCTAACACTATCCTAGGGCTGATGCTAACCCTATCCCTAACCCTAACACTATCCTAGGGCTGATGCTACCCTAACCCTAACACTATCCTAGGCCTGATGCTAACCCTAACCCTAACACTATCCTAGGGCTGATGCTAACCCTAACCCTAACAATAACACTATCCTAGGCCTGATGCTAACCCTATCCCTAACCCTAACACTCTCCTAGGGCTGAGGCTAACCCTAACACTAACACTATCCTAGGGCTGATGCTAACCCTAACCCTAACCCTAACACTATCCTAGGGCTGATGCTAACCCTAACCCTAACAATATCCTAGGGCTGATGCTAACCCTAACAATAACCCTAACACTATCCTAGGCCTGATGCTAACCCTAACCCTAACACTATCCTAGGCCTGATGATAACCCTAACCCTAACCTTAACACTATCCTAGGGCTGATGCTAACCCTAACCCTAACCCTAACACTATCCTAGAGCTGATGCTAACCCTAACCCTAACACGATCCTAGGCCTGATGATAACCCTAAACCTAAACCTAACACTATCCTGGGGCTGATGCTAACCCTAACACTAACACTATCCTAGGGCTGATGCTAACCGTAACCCTAACCCTAACACTATCCTAGGGCTGATGCTAACCCTAACCCTAACTCTAACACTATCTTAGGGCTGAGGCTAACCCTAACCCAAACACTATCCTACGGCTGATGCTAACCCTAACCCTAAACCTAACACTATCCTAAGGCTGATGCTAACCCTAACCCTAACACTAACACTATCCCAGGGCTGATGCTAACCCTAACCATAACACTCTCCTAGGCCTGATGCTAACCCTAACCCTAACACTTACACTATCCTAGGGCTTATGCTAACCCTAACCCTAACCATAACACTATCCTTGGTCTGATGCTAACCCTAAACCTAACACTATCCTAGGGCTGATGCTAACCCTAACCCTAACCTTAACACTATCCTAGGGCTGATGTTAACCCTAACCCTAACACTATCCTAGGGCTGATTCTAATCCTAACCCTAACCCTAACACTCTCCTAGGGCTGATGCTAACCCTAACCCTAACACTATCCTAGGCCTGATGCTAACCCTAACCCTAACACTATCCTAGGGCTGATGCTAACCCTAACCCTAACCCTAACACTATCCTAGGCCTGATGCTAACCCTATCCCTAACCCTAACACTCTCCAAGGGCTGAGGCTAACCCTAACCCTAACACTATCCTAGGGCTGATGCTAACCCTAACACTAACCCTAACACTATAGTAGGGCTGATGCTAACCCTAACCCTAACACTATCCTAGGGCTGATGCTAACCCTAACCCTAACCCTAACACTATCCTAGGGCTCATGCTAACCCTAACCCTAACACTATCCTAGGGCTGATGCTAACCCTAACCGTAACCCTAACACTATCCTAGGGCTGATGCTAACCCTAATCCTAACACTATCCTAGGGCTGATGCTAACCCTAACCCTAACCCTAACACTATCCTAGGGCTGATGCTAACCCTAACCCTAACACTATCATAGGGCTGATGCTAACCCTAACACTAACACTATCCTAGGGCTGATGCTAACCCTAACCCTAACCCTACAATATCCTAGGGCTGATGCTAACCCTAACCCTAACACTATCCTAGGGCTGATGCCAACCCTAACCCTAACCCTAACACTATCCTAGGGCTGATGCTAACCCTAACCCTAACCCTAACACTATCCTAGAGCTGATGCTATCGCTAACCCTAACCCTAACCCTAACCCTAATACTATCCTAGGGCTGATGCTAACCCTAACCCTAACACTATCCTAGGGCTGATGCTAACCCTAACCCTAACCCTAACACTATCCTAGGGCTGATGCTAACCCTAACCCTAACACTATCCTAGGGCTGATGCTAACCCTAACACTAACCCTAACACTATCCTAGGGCTGATGCTAACCCTAACCCTAACACTATCCTAGGGCTGATGCTAACCCTAACCCTAACCCTAACACTATCCTAGGGCTGATGCTAACCCTAACCCTAACACTATCCTAGAGCTGATGCTAACCCTAACCCTAACCCTAACACTATCCTAGGGCTGATGCTAACCCTAACCCTAACCCTAACACTATCGTAGAGCTGATGCTATCGCTAACCCTAACCCTAACCCTAACCCTAATACTATCCTAGGGCTGATGCTAACCCTAACCCTAACCCTAACACTATCCTAGGGTTGATGCTAACCCTAACACTAACACTATCCTAGGGCTGATGCTAACCCTAACCCTAACCCTAACACTATCCTAGGGCTGATGCTAACCCTAACCCTAACACTATCCTAGGGCTGATGCTAACCCTAACCCTAACCCTAACACTATCCTAGGGCTGATGCTAACCCTAACCCTAACACTATCCTAGGGCTGATGCTAACCCTAACCCTAACCCTAACACTATCCTAGGGCTGATGCTAACCCTAACCCTAACACTATCCTAGAGCTGATGCTAACCCTAACCCTAACCCTAACACTATCCTAGGGCTGATGCTAACCCTAACCCTAACTCTAACACTATCCTAGGGCTGAGGCTAACCCTAACACTAACACTATCCTACGGCTGATGCTAACACTAACCCTACCCCTAACACTATCCTACGGCTGATGCTAACCCTAACCCTAAACCTAACACTATCCTAAGGCTGATGCTAACCCTAACACTAACACTATCCTAGGCCTGGTGCTAACCCTAACCCTAACCCTAACACTATTCTAGGGCTGATGCTAACCCTAACCCTAATAATATACTAGGGCTCATGCTAACCCTAACCCTAACCCTAACAGTATCCTAGGGTTGATGTTAACCCTAACCCTAACCCTAACACTATCCTAGGGCTGATGCTAACCCTAACCCTAACCCTAACACTATCCTAGGGCTGATGCTAACCCTAACCCTAAACGTAACACTATCCTAGGGCTGATTCTAACCGTAACCCTAACACTATCCTAGGCCTGATGCTAACCCTAACCCTTACCCTAACACTATCCTAGGGCTGATGCTAACCCTAACCCTAACCATAACAATATCCTAGGGCTGATGCTAACCCTATCCCTAACCCTAACACTATCCTAGGGCGGATGCTAACCCTAACCCTAACCCTAACACTATCCTAGGGCTGATGCTAACCCTAACCCTAACACTATCCTAGGGCTGATGCTAACCCTAACCCTAACCCTAACACTATCCTAGGGCTGATGCTAACCCTAACCCTAACACTATCCTAGGGCTGATGCTAACCCTTACCGTAACCCTAACACTATCCTAGGGCTGATGCTAACACTAATCCTAACACTATCCTAGGGCTGATGCTAACCCTAACCCTAACCCTAACACTATCCTAGGGCGGATGCTAACCCTAACCCTATACCTAACACTATCCTAGGGCTGATGCTAACCCTAACACTAACACTATCCTAGGGCTGATGCTAACCCTAACCCTAACCCTAACACTATCCTAGGGCTGATGCTAACCCTAACCCTAACTCTAACACTATCTTAGGGCTGAGGCTAACCCTAACCCAAACACTATCCTACGGCTGATGCTAACCCTAACCCTAACCCTAACACTATCCTAAGGCTGATGCTAACCCTAACACTAACACTATCCTAGGCCTGGTGCTAACCCTAACCCTAACCCTAACACTATCCTAGTGCTGAGGCTAACCCTAACCCTAATACGATCCTAGGGCTGATGCTAACCCTAACCCTAACCCTAACACTATCCTAGGGCTGATGCTAACCCTATCCCTAACGCTAACACTATCCTAGGGCTGATGCTAACCCTAACCCTAACACTATCCTAGGCCTGATGCTAACCCTAACCCTAACACTATCCTAGGGCTGATGCTAACCCTAACCCTAACAATAACACTATCCTAGGCCTGATGCTAACCCTATCCCTAACCCTAACACTCTCCTAGGGCTGAGGCTAACCCTAACACTAACACTATCCTAGGGCTGATGCTAACCCTAACCCTAACCGTAACACTATCCTAGGGCTGATGCTAACCCTAACCCTAACAATATCCTAGGGCTGATGCTAACCCTAACAATAACCCTAACACTATCCTAGGCCTGATGCTAACCCTAACCCTAACACTATCCTAGGCCTGATGATAACCCTAACCCTAACCTTAACACTATCCTAGGGCTGATGCTAACCCTAACCCTAACCCTAACACTATCCTAGAGCTGATGCTAACCCTAACCCTAACACTATCCTAGGCCTGATGATAACCCTAAACCTAAACCTAACACTATCCTGGGGCTGATGCTAACCCTAACACTAACACTATCCTAGGGCTGATGCTAACCGTAACCCTAACCCTAACACTATCCTAGGGCTGATGCTAACCCTAACCCTAACTCTAACACTATCTTAGGGCTGAGGCTAACCCTAACCCAAACACTATCCTACGGCTGATGCTAACCCTAACCCTAAACCTAACACTATCCTAAGGCTGATGCTAACCCTAACCCTAACACTAACACTATCCCAGGGCTGATGCTAACCCTAACCCTAACACTCTCCTAGGCCTGATGCTAACCCTAACCCTAACACTTACACTATCCTAGGGCTTATGCTAACCCTAACCCTAACCATAACACTATCCTTGGTCTGATGCTAACCCTAAACCTAACACAATCCTAGGGCTGATGCTAACCCTAACCCTAACCTTAACACTATCCTAGGGCTGATGTTAACCCTAACCTTAACACTATCCTAGGGCTGATTCTAATCCTAACCCTAACCCTAACACTTTCCTAGGGCTGATGCTAACCCTAACCCTAACACTATCCTAGGCCTGATGCTAACCCTAACCCTAACACTATCCTAGGGCTGATGCTAACCCTAACCCTAAACCTAACACTATCCTAGGCCTGATGCTAACGCTATCCCTAACCCTAACACTCTCCAAGGGCTGAGGCTAACCCTAACCCTAAGAGTATCCTAGGGCTGATGCTAACCCTAACACTAACCCTAACACTATAGTAGGGCTGATGCTAACCCTAACCCTAACACTATCCTAGGGCTGATGCTAACCCTAACCCTAACCCTAACACTATCCTAGGGCTGATGCTAACCCTAACCCTAACACTATCATAGGGCTGATGCTAACCCTAACCGTAACCCTAACACTATCCTAGGGCTGATGCTAACCCTAATCCTAACACTATCCTAGGGCTGATGCTAACCCTAACCCTAACCCTAACACTATCCTAGGGCTGATGCTAACCCTAACCCTAACACTATCATAGGGCTGATGCTAACCCTAACACTAACACTATCCTAGGGCTGATGCTAACCCTAACCCTAACCCTACAATATCCTAGGGCTGATGCTAACCCTAACCCTAACACTATCCTAGGGCTGATGCCAACCCTAACCCTAACCCTAACACTATCCTAGGGCTGATGCTAACCCTAACCCTAACCCTAACACTATCCTAGAGCTGATGCTAACGCTAACCCTAACCCTAACCCTAACCCTAATACTATCCTAGGGCTGATGCTAACCCTAACCCTAACCCTAACACTATCCTAGGGTTGATGCTAACCCTAACCCTAACACTATCCTAGGTCTGATGCTAACCCTAACCCTAACCCTAACACTATCCTAGGGCTGATGCTAACCCTAACCCTAACACTATCCTAGGGCTGATGCTAACCCTAACCCTAACCCTAACACTATCCTAGGGCTGATGCTAACCCTAACCCTAACACTATCCTAGGGCTGATGCTAACCCTAACCCTAACCCTAACACTATCCTAGGGCTGATGCTAACCCTAACCCTAACACTATCCTAGAGCTGATGCTAACCCTAACCCTAACCCTAACACTATCCTAGGGCTGATGCTAACCCTAACCCTAACTCTGACACTATCCTAGGGCTGAGGCTAACCCTAACACTAACACTATCCTACGGCTGATGCTAACACTAACCCTACCCCTAACACTATCCTACGGCTGATGCTAACCCTAACCCTAACCCTAACACTATCCTAAGCCTGATGCTAACCCTAACACTAACACTATCCTAGGCCTGGTGCTAACCCTAACCCTAACCCTAACACTATTCTAGGGCTGATGCTAACCCTAACCCTAATAATATACTAGGGCTCATGCTAACCCTAACCCTAACCCTAACAGTATCCTAGGGTTGATGTTAACCCTAACCCTAACCCTAACACTATCCTAGGGCTGATGCTAACCCTAACCCTAACCCTAACACTATCCTAGGGCTGATGCTAACCCTAACCCTAAACGAAACACTATCCTAGGGCTGATTCTAACTGTAACCCTAACACTATCCTAGGCCTGATGCTAACCCTAACCCTTACCCTAACACTATCCTAGGGCTGATGCTAACCCTAACCCTAACCCTAACAATATCCTAGGGCTGTTGCTAACCCTATCCCTAACGCTAACACTATCCTAGGGCGGATGCTAACCCTAACCCTAACCCTAACACTATCCTAGGGCTGATGCTAACCCTAACCCTAACACTATCCTAGGGCTGATGCTAACCCTAACCCTAACCCTAACACTATCCTAGGGCTGATGCTAACCCTAACCCTAACACTATCCTAGGGCTGATGCTAACCCTAACCGTAACCCTAACACTATCCTAGGGCTGATGCTAACCCTAATCCTAACACTATCCTAGGGCTGATGCTAACCCTAACCCTAACCCTAACACTATCCTAGGGCTGATGCTAACCCTAACCCTAACACTATCCTAGGGCTGATGCTAACCCTAACACTAACACTATCCTAGGGGTGATGCTAACCCTAACCCTAACCCTTCACTATCCTAGGGCTGATGCTAACCCTAACCCTAACACTATCCTAGGGCTGATGCCAACCCTAACCCTAACCCTAACACTATCCTAGGGCTGATGCTAACCCTAACCCTAACCCTAACAGTATCCTAGAGCTGATGCTAATGCTAACCCTAATCCTAACCCTAACCCTAATACTATCCTAGGGCTGATGCTAACCCTAACACTAACCCTAACACTATCCTAGGGTTGATGCTAACCCTAACCCTAACACTATCCTAGGGCTGATGCTAACCCTAACCCTAACCCTAACACTATCCTAGGGCTGATGCTAACCCTAACCCTAACACTATCCTAGGGCTGATGCTAACCCTAACCCTAACCCTAACACTATCCTAGGGCTGATGCTAACCCTAACCCTAACCCTAACACTATCCTAGGGCTGATGCTAACCCTAACCCTAACACTATCCTAGAGCTGATGCTAACCCTAACCCTAACACTATCCTAGGGCTGATGCTAACCCTAACCCTAACTCTAACACTATCCTAGGGCTGAGGCTAACCCTAACACTAACACTATCCTAGGCCTGGTGCTAACCCTAACTCTAACCCTAACACTATCCTAGGGCTGATGCTAACCCTAACCCTAATAATATCCTAGGGCTGATGCTAACCCTAACCCTACCACTAACACTATCCTAGGGCTGATGCTAACCCTAACCCTAACCCTAACACTATCCTAGGGCTGATGCTAACCCTAACCCTAACTCTAACACTATCCTAGGGCTGATGCTAACCCTAACCCTAACAATATCCTAGGCCTGATGATATCCCTAACCCTAAACCTAACACTATCCTAGGGCTGATGCTAACCCTAACCCTAACCCTAACACTATCCTAGGGCTGATTCTAACCGTAACCCTAACACTATCATGGGCCTGATGCTAACCCTATCCCTACCCCTAACACTATCCTAGGCCTGATGCTAACCGTATCCCTAACCCTAACACTCTCCTAGGGCTGAGGCTAACCCTAACCCTAACACTATCCTAGGGCTGAGGCTAACCCTAACCCTAACCCAAACACTATCCTAGGGTTGATGCTAACCCTAACCCTGACACTATCCTAGGGCTGATGCTAACCATAACCCTAACCCTAACACTATCCTAGGGCTGATGCTAACCCTAACCCTAACACTATCCTAGGCCTGATGCTAACCCTAACCCTAACCCTAACACTATCGTAGGGCTGATGCTAACCCTAACCCTAACCCTAACACTATCCTAGAGCTGATGCTAACCCTAACCCTAACCCTAACCCTAACCCTAATACGATCCTAGGGCTGATGCTAACCCTAACACTGACACTATCCTAGGGCTTATGCTAACCCAAACCCTAACCCTATCACTATCCTAGGGCTGATGCTAACACTAACCCTAACTCTAACACTATCCTAGGCCTGAGGCTAACCCTAACCCTAACACTATCCTACGGCTGATGCTAACCCTAACACTAACACTATCCTAGGCCTGGTGCTAACCCTAACCCTAACCCTAACACTATTCTAGGGCTGATGCTAACCCTAACCCTAATAATATACTAGGGCTGATGCTAACCCTAACCCTAACCCTAACAGTATCCTAGGGTTGATGTTAACCATAACCCTAACCCTAACACTATCCTAGGGCTGATGCTAACCCTAACCCTAACCCTAACACTATCCTAGGGCTGATGCTAACCCTAACACTAACAATATCCTATGCCTGATGATATCCATAACCCTAAACCTAACACTATCCTAGGGCTGATGCTAACCCTAACCCTAAACGTAACACTATCCTAGGGCTGATTCTAACCGTAACCCTAACACTATCCAAGCCTGATGCTAACCCTAACCCTTACCCTAACACTATCCTAGGGCTGATGCTAACCCTAACCCTAACCCTAACAATATGCTAGGGCTGATGCTAACCCTATCCCTAACCCTACCACTATCCTAGGGCGGATGCTAACCCTAACCGTAACCCTAACACTATCCTAGGGCTGATGCTAACCCTAACCCTAACACTATCCTAGGGCTGATGCTAACCCTAACCCTATCCCTAACACTATCCCAGGGCTGATGCTAACCCTAACCCTAACACTATCCTAGGGCTGATGCTAACCCTAACCGTAACCCTAACACTATCCTAGGGCTGATGCTAACCCTAATCCTAACACTATCCTAGGGCTGATGCTAACCCTCACCCTAACCCTAACACTATCCTAGGGCTGATGCTAACCCTAACCCTAACACTATCCTAGGGCTGATGCTAACCCTAACACTAACACTATCCTAGGGGTGATGCTAACCCTAACCCTAACCCTTCACTATCCTAGGGCTGATGCTAACCCTAACCCTAACACTATCCTAGGGCTGATGCCAACCCTAACCCTAACCCTAACACTATCCTAGGGCTGATGCTAACCCTAACCCTAACCCTAACAGTATCCTAGAGCTGATGCTAATGCTAACCCTAACCCTAACCCTAACCCTAATACTATCCTAGGGCTGATGCTAACCCTAACCCTAACCCTAACACTATCCTAGGGTTCATGCTAACCCTAACCCTAACACTATCCTAGGGCTGATGCTAACCCTAACCCTATCCCTAACACTATCCTAGGGCTGATGCTAACCCCAACCCTAACACTATCCTAGGGCTGATGCTAACCCTAACCCTAACCCTAACACTATCCTAGGGCTGATGGTAACCCTAACCCTAACACTATCCTAGGGTTGATGCTAACCCTAACCCTAACCCTAACACTATCCTAGGTCTGATGCTAACCCTAACCCTAACACTATCCTAGGGCTGATGCTAACCCTAACCCTAACCCTAACACTATCCTAGGGCTGATGCTAACCCTAACCCTAACTCTAACACTATCCTAGGGCTGAGGCTAACCCTAACCCTAACACTATCCTACGGCTGATGCTAACCCTAACCCTAACCCTAACACTATCCTAAGGCTGATGCTAACCCTAACACTAACACTATCCTAGGCCTGGTGCTAACCCTAACCCTAACCCTAACACTATCCTAGGGCTGATGCTAACCCTAACCCTAACAATATCCTAGGGCTGATGCTAACCCTAACCCTAACCCTAACACTATCTAGGGCTGATGCTAACCCTTACCCTAACCCTAACACTATCCTAGGGCTGATGCTAACCCTAACCCTAACCCTAACACTATCCTAAGTCTGATGCTAACCCTAGCCCTCACACTATCCTAGGCCTGATGATAACCCTAACCCTAACCTTAACACTATCCTAGGGCTGATGCTAACCCTAACACTAACACTATCCTAGGGCTGATGATATCCATAACCCTAAACCTAACACTATCCTAGGGCTGATGCTAACCCTAACCCTAAACGTAACACTATCCTAGGGCTGATTCTAACCGTAACCCTAACACTATCCTAGGCCTGATGCTAACCCTAACCCTTACCCTAACACTATCCTAGGGCTGATGCTAACCCTAACCCTAACCCTAACACTATCCTAGGGCTGATGCTAACCCTATCCCTAACCCTAACACTATCCTAGGGCTGATGCTAACCCTAACCCTAACACTATCCTAGGGCTGATGCTAACCCTAACCCTAACCCTAACACTATCTTAGGGCTGATGCTAACCCTAACCCTAACACTATCCTAGGGCTGATGCTAACCCTAACCCTAACACTATCCTAGGGGTGATGCTAACCCTAACCCTAACCCTTCACTATCCTAGGGCTGATGCTAACCCTAACCCTAACACTATCCTAGGGCTGAAGCCAACCCTAACCCTAACCCTAACACTATCCTAGGGCTGATGCTAACCCTAACCTTAACCCTAACAGTATCCTAGAGCTGATGCTAATGCTAACCAAAACCCTAACCCTAACCCTAATACTATCCTAGGGCTGATGCTAACCCTAACCCTAACCCTAACACTATCCTAGGGTTGATGCTAACCATAACCCTAACACTATCCTAGGGCTGATGCTAACCCTAACCCTAACCCTAACACTATCCTAGGGCTGATGCTAACCCTAACACTAACACTATCCTAGGGCTGATGCTAACCCTAACCCTAACCCTAACACTATCCTAGGGCTGATGCTAACCCTAACCCTAACACTATCCTAGGGCTGATGCTAACCCTAACCCTAACACTATCCTAGGGCTGATGCTAACCCTAACCCTAAACCTAACACTATCCTAGGGCTGATGCTAACCCTAACCCTAACTCTAACACTATCCTAGGGCTGAGGCTAACCCTAACCCTAACACTATCCTACGGCTGATGCTAACCCTAACCCTAACCCTAACACTATCCTAAGGCTGATGCTAACCCTAACACTAACACTATCCTAGGCCTGGTGCTAACCCTAACCCTAACCCTAACACTATCCTAGGGCTGATGCTAACCCTAACCCTAACAATATCCTAGGGCTGATGCTAACCCTAACCCTAACCCTAACACTATCCTAGGGCTGATGCTAACCCTAACCCTAACCCTAACACTATCCTAGGGCTGATGCTAACCCTAACCCTAACCCTAACACTATCCTAAGTCTGATGCTAACCCTAGCCCTCACACTATCCTAGGCCTGATGATAACCCTAACACTAACCTTAACACTATCCTAGGGCTGATGCTAACCCTAACACTAACAATATCCTATGCCTGATAATATCCGTAACCCTAAACCTAACACTATCCTAGGGCTAATGCTAACCCTAACCCTAAACGTAACACTATCCTAGGGCTGATTCTAACCGTAACCCTAACACTATCCTAGGCCTGATGCTAACCCTAACCCTTACCCTAACACTATCCTAGGGCTGATGCTAACCCTAACCCTAACCCTAACACTATCCTAGGGCTGATGCTAACCCTATCCCTAACCCTAACACTATCCTAGGGCTGATGCTAACCCTAACCCTAACACTATCCTAGGACTGATGATAACCCTAACCCTAACCCTAACACTATCCTAGGGCTGATGCTAACCCTAACCCTAACACTACCCTAGGTCTGATGCTAACCCTAACCCTAACCCTAACACTATCCTAGGGCTGATGCTAACCCTAACCCTAACACTATCCTAGGGCTGATGCTAACCCTAACCGTAACCCTAACACTATCCTAGGGCTGATGCTAACGCTAATCCTAACACTATCCTAGGGCTGATGCTAACCCTAACCCTAACCCTAACACTATCCTAGGGCTGATGCTAACCCTAACCCTAACACTATCCTAGGGCTGATGCTAACCCTAACACTAACACTATCCTAGGGGTGATGCTAACCCTAACCCTAACCCTTCACTATCCTAGGGCTGATGCTAACCCTAACCCTAACACTATCCTAGGGCTGATGCCAACCCTAACCCTAACCCTAACACTATCCTAGGGCTGATGCTAACCCTAACCCTAACCCTAACAGTATCCTAGAGCTGATGCTAATGCTAACCCTAACCCTAACCCTAACCCTAATACTATCCTAGGGCTGATGCTAACCCTAACCCTAACCCTAACACTATCCTAGGGTTGATGCTAACCCTAACCCTAACACTATCCTAGGGCTGATGCTAACCCTAACCCTAACCCTAACACTATCCTAGGGCTGATGCTAACCCTATCCCTAACACTATCCTAGGGCTGATGCTAACCCTAACCCTAACCGTAACACTATCCTAGGGCTGATGCTAAACCTAACCCTAACACTATCCTAGGGCTGATGCTAACCCTAACCCTAACCCTAACACTATCCTAGGGCTGATGCTAACCCTAACCCTAACACTATCCTAGGGCTGATGCTAACCCTAACCCTAACCCTAACACTATCCTAGGGCTGATGCTAACCCTAACCCTAACTCTAACACTATCCTAGGGCTGAGGCTAACCCTAACCCTAACACTATCCTACGGCTGATGCTAACCCTAACCCTAACACTAACACTATCCTAAGGCTGATGCTAACCCTAACACTAACACTATCCTAGGCCTGGTGCTAACCCTAACCCTAACCCTAACCCTAACACTATCCTAGGGCTCATGCTAACCCTAACCCTAACAATATCCTAGGGCTGATGCCAACCCTAACCCTAACCCTAACACTATCCTAGGGCTGATGCTAACCCTAACCTAACCCTAACACTATCCTAGGGCTGATGCTAACCCTAACCCTAACCCTAACACTATCCTAAGTCTGATGCTAACCCTAGCCCTCACACTATCCTAGGCCTGATGATAACCCTAACCCTAACCTTAACACTATCCTAGGGCTGATGCTAACCCTAACACTAACAATATCCTATGCCTGATGATATCCATAACCCTAAACCTAACACTATCCTAGGGCTGATGCTAACCCTAACCCTAAACGTAACACTATCCTAGGGCTGATTCTAACCGTAACCCTAACACTATCCTAGGCCTGATGCTAACCCTAACCCTTACCCTAACACTATCCTAGGGCTGATGGTAACCCTAACCCTAACCCTAACACTATCCTAGGGCTGATGCTAACCCTATCCCTAACCCTAACACTATCCTAGGGCTGATGCTAACCCTAACCCTAACACTATCCTAGGGCTGATGCTAACCCTAACCCTAACCCTAACACTATCCTAGGGCTGATGCTAACCCTAACCCTAACACTATCCTAGGGCTGATGCTAACCCTAACCGTAACCCTAACAGTATAGTAGGGCTGATGCTAACCCTAATCCTAACACTATCCTAGGGCTGATGCTAACCCTAACCCTAACCCTAACACTATCCTAGGGCTGATGCTAACCCTAACCCTAACACTATCCTAGGGCTGATGCTAACCATAACCCTAACACTATCCTAGGGGTGATGCTAACCCTAACCCTAACCCTTCACTATCCTACGCATGATGCTAACCCTAACCCTAACACTATCCTAGGGCTGAAGCCAACCCTAACCCTAACCCTAACACTATCCTAGGGCTGATGCTAACCCTAACCCTAACCCTAACAGTATCCTAGAGCTGATGCTAATGCTAACCAAAACCCTATCCCTAACCCTAATACTATCCTAGGGCTGATGCTAACCCTATCCCTAACCCTAACACTATCCTAGGGTTGATGCTAACCCTAACCCTAACACTATCCTAGGGCTGATGCTAACCCTAACCCTAACCCTAACACTATCCTAGGGCTGATGCTAACCCTAACCCTAACCCTAACACTATCCTAGGGCTGATGCTAACCCTAACCCTAACACTATCCTAGGGCTGATGCTAACCATAACCCTAACACTATCCTAGGGGTGATGCTAACCCTAACCCTAACCCTTCACTATCCTAGGCATGATGCTAACCCTAACCCTAACACTATCCTAGGGCTGAAGCCAACCCTAACCCTAACCCTAACACTATCCTAGGGCTGATGCTAACCCTAACCCTAACCCTAACAGTATCCTAGAGCTGATGCTAATGCTAACCAAAACCCTATCCCTAACCCTAATACTATCCTAGGGCTGATGCTAACCCTATCCCTAACCCTAACACTATCCTAGGGTTGATGCTAACCCTAACCCTAACACTATCCTAGGGCTGATGCTAACCCTAACCCTAACCCTAACACTATCCTTGGGCTGATGCTAACCCTAACACTAACACTATCCTAAGGCTGATGCTAACCCTAACCCTAACCCTAACACTATCCTAGGGCTGATGCTAACCCTAACCCTAACACAATCCTAGGGCTGATGCTAACCCTAACCCTAACCCTAACACTATCCTAGGGCTGATGCTAACCCTAACCCTAACACTATCCTAGGGCTGATGCTAACCCTAACCCTAAACCTAACACTATCCTAGGGCTGATGCTAACCCTAACCCTAACTCTAACACTATCCTAGGGCTGAGGCTAACCCTAACCCTAACACTATCCTACGGCTGATGCTAACCCTAACCCTAACCCTAACACTATCCTAAGGCTGATGCTAACCCTAACACTAACACTATCCTAGGCCTAGTGCTAACCCTAACCCTAACACTAACACTATCCTAGGGCTGATGCTAACCCTAACCCTAACAATATCCTAGGGCTGATGCTAACCCTAACCCTAACCCTAACACTATCCTAGGGCTGATGCTAACCCTAACCCTAACCCTAACACTATCCTAGGGCTGATGCTAACCCTAACCCTAACCCTAACACTATCCTGAGTCTGATGCTAACCCTAGCCCTCACACTATCCTAGGCCTGATGATAGCCCTAACCCTAACCTTAACACTATCCTAGGGCTGATGCTAACCCTAACACTAACAATATCCTATGCCTGATGATATCCATAACCCTAAACCTAACACTATACTAGGGCTGATGCTAACCCTAACCCTAAACGTAACACTATCCTAGGGCTGATGCTAACCCTAACCCTAACCCTAACACTATCCTAGGGTAGATGCTAACCCTAACGCTAACACTATCCTAGGGCTGATGCTAACCCTAACCCTAACCCTAACACTATCCTAGGGCTGATGCTAACCCTAACCCTAACACTATCCTAGGGCTGATGCTAACCCTAACCCTAACCCTAACACTATCCTAGGGCTGATGCTAACCCTAACCCTAACACTATCCTAGGGCTGATGCTAACCCTAACCCTAACCCTAACACTATCCTAGGGCTGATGCTAACCCTAACCCTAACCCTAACACTATCCCAGGGCTGATGCTAACCCTAACCCTAACACTAACACTATCCTAGAGCTGATGCTAACGCTAACCCTAAACCTAACCCTAACCCTAATACTATCCTAGGGCTGATGCTAACCCTAACCCTAACCCTAACACTATCCTAGGGCTGATGCTAACCCTAACCCTAACTCTAACACTATCTTAGTGCTGATGCTAACCCTAAACCTAACACTATCCTAGGGCTGATGCTAACCCTAACCCTAACCCTAACACTATCCTAGGGCTGATGTTAACCCTAACCCTAACACTACCCTAGGGCTGATGCTAACCCTAACCCTAACCCTAACACTCTCCTTGGGCTGATGCTAACCGTAACCCTAACACTATCCTAGGCCTGATGCTAACCCTAACCCTAACACTATCCTAGGCCTGATGCTAACCCTAACCCTAACCCTAACACTATCCTAGGGCTGATGCTAACCCTAACCCTAACACTATCCTAGGGCTGATGCTAACCCTAACCCTAAACCTAACACTTTCCTAGGGCTGATGCTAACCCTAACCCTAACACTATCCTAGGGCTGATGCTAACCCTAACCCTAACCCTAACACTATCCTAAGTCTGATGCTAACCCTAGCCCTCACACTATCCTAGGCCTGATGATAACCCTAACCCTAAACCTAACACTATCCTAGGGCTGATGCTAACCCTAACCCTAACCCTAACACTATCCTAGGGCTGATGCTAACCCTAACCCTAACACTATCCTAGGGCTGATGCTAACCCTAACCCTAACCCTAACACTATCCTAGGGCTGATGCTAACCCTAACCCTAACACTATCCTAGGGCTGATGCTAACCCTAACCCTAACCCTAACACTATCCTAGGGCTGATGCTAACCCTAACCCTAACACTATCCTAGGGCTGATGCTAACCCTAACCCTAACCCTAACACTATCCTAGGGCTGATGCTAACCCAAACCCTAACACTATCCTAGGGCTGATGCTAACCCTAACCCTAACCCTAACACTATCCTAGGGCTGATGCTAACGCTAACCCTAACCCTAACCCTAACCCTAATACTATCCTAGGGCTGATGTTAACCCTAACCCTAACCCTAACACTATCCTAGTTCTGATGCTAACCCTAACCCTAACTCTAACACTATCTTAGGGCTGAGGCTAACCCTAACCCAAACACTATCCTAGGGCTGATGCTAACCCTAACCCTAACCCTAACACTATCCTAGGGCTGATGCTAACCCTAACCCTAACTCTAACACTATCTTAGGGCTGAGGCTAACCCTAACCCAAACACTATCCTAGGGCTGATGCTAACCCTAACCCTAACACTATCCTAGGGCTGATGCTAACCCTAACCCTAACCCTAACACTATCCTAGGGCTGATGCTAACCCTAACCCTAACACTATCCTAGGCCTGATGATAACGCTAACCCTAACCCTAACATTATCCTAGGGCTGATGCTAACCCTAATGCTAACACTATCCTAGTGCTGATGCTAACCCTAACCCTAACCCTAACACTATCCTAGGGCTGATGCTAACCCTAACGCTAACCCTAACACTACCCTGAACTGATGCTAACCTTAACCCTAACCCTAACACTATCCTAGGCCTGATGATAACTCTAACCCTAACATTAACACTATCCTAGTGTTTATGTTAACCCTAACCCTAACACTATCCTAGGGCTGATGCTAACCCTAACCCTAACACTATCCTAGGGCTGATGCTAACCTTAACCCTAACCCTAACACTATTCTAGGGCTGATGCTAACCCTAACGCTAACCCTAACACTATCCTTGAACTAATGCTAACCCTAACCCTAACCCTAACACTATCCTAGGCCTGATGCTAACCCTAACCCTAACCCTAACACTATCCTAGGGTTTATGTTAACCCTAACCCTAACACTATCCTAGGGCTGATGCTAACCCTAACCCTAACCCTAACACTCTCCTAGGGCTGATGCTAACCCTAACCCTAACACTATCCTAGGCCTGATGCTAACCCTAACCCTAACACTATCCTAGGGATGATGCTAACCCTAACCCTAACACTAACACTATCCTAGGCCTGATGCTAACCCTATCCCTAACACTAACACTCTCCTAGGGCTGAGGCTAACCCTAACCCTAACACTATCCTAGGGCTGATGCTAACCCTAACCCTAACCCTAACACTATCCTAGGGTTGATGCTAACCCTAACCCTAACACTATCCTAGGGCTGAGGCTAACCCTAACCCTAACCCTAACACTATCCTAGGGCTGATGCTAACCCTAACCCTAACACTATCCTAGGGCTGATGCTAACCCTAACCCTAACCCTAACACTATCCTAGGGCTGATGCTAACCCTAACCCTAACACTATCCTAGGGCTGATGCTAACCCTAACCCTAACCCTAACACTATCCTAGGGCTGATGCTAACCCTAACACTAACCTTAACCCTATCCTAGGGCTGATGCTAACCCTAACCCTAACCCTAACACTATCCTAGAGCTGATGCTAACGCTAACCCTAACCCTAACCCTAACCCTAATACTATCCTAGGGCTGATGCTAACCCTAACCCTAACCCTAACACTATCCTAGGGCTGAGGCTAACCGTAACCCTAACTCTAACACTATCTTAGTGCTGAGGCTAACCCTAAAGCAAACACTGTCCTACGGCTGATGCTAACCCTAACACTAACCCTAACACTATCCTAGGTCTGATGCTAACCCTAAACCTAACACTATCCTAGGGCTGATGCTAACCCTAACCGTGACCCTAACACTATCCTAGGGCTGATGTTAACCCTAACCCTAACACTATCCTAGGGCTGATGCTAACCCTAACCCTAACCCTAACACTCTCCTTGGGCTGATGCTAACCGTAACCCTAACACTATCCTAGGCCTGATGCTAACCCTAACCCTAACACTATCCCAGGGCTGATGCTAACCCTAACCCTAACCCTAACACTATTCTAGGCCTGATGCTAACCCTAACCCTAACCCTAACACTATCCTAGGGCTGATGCTAACCCTAACCCTAACCCTAACACTATCCTAGGGCTGATGCTAACCCTAACCCTAACACTATCCTAGGCCTGATGCTAACCCTAACCCTAACCCTAACACTATCCTAGGGCTGATGCTAACCCTAACCCTAACACTATCCTAGGGCGGATGCTAACCCTAACCCTAAACCTAACACTTTCCTAGGGCTGATGCTAACCCTAACCCTAACACTATCCTAGGGCTGATGATAACCCTAACCCTAACCCTAACCCTAACCCTAACCCTAACACTATCCTAAGTCTGATGCTAACCCTAGCCCTCACACTATCCTAGGCCTGATGATAACCCTAACCCTAACCCTAACACTATCCTAGGGCTGATGCTAACCCTAACCCTAACCCTAACACTATCCTAGGGCTGATGCTAACCCTAACCCTAACACTATCCTAGGGCTGATGCTAACCCTAACCCTAACCCTAACACTATCCTAGGGTTGATGCTAACCCTAACCCTAACACTATCCTAGGGCTGATGCTAACCCTAACCCTAACCCTAACACTATCCTAGGGCTGATGCTAACCCTAACCCTAACACTATCCTAGGGCTGATGCTAACCCTAACCCTATCCCTAACACTATCCTAGGGCTGATGCTAACCCTAACCCTAACACTATCCTAGGGCTGATGCTAACCCTAACCCTAACCCTAACACTATCCTAGGGCTGATGCTAACCCTAACACTAACCTTAACCCTATCCTAGGGCTGATGCTAACCCTAACCCTAACCCTAACACTATCCTAGAGCTGATGCTAACGCTAACCCTAACCCTAACCCTAACCCTAATACTATCATAGGGCTGATGCTAACCCTAACCCTAACCCTAACACTATCCGAGGGCTGAGGCTAACCCTAACCCTAACTCTAACACTATCTTAGTGCTGAGGCTAACCCTAACCCAAACACTGTCCTACGGCTGATGCTAACCCTAACACTAACCCTAACACTATCCTAGGTCTGATGCTAACCCTAAACCTAACACTATCCTAGGGCTGATGCTAACCCTAACCGTGACCCTAACACTATCCTAGGGCTGATGTTAACCCTAACCCTAACACTATCCTAGGGCTGATGCTAACCCTAACCGTAACCCTAACACTCTCCTTGGGCTGATGCTAACCGTAACCCTAACACTATCCTAAGCCTGATGCTAACCCTAACCCTAACACTATCCCAGGGCTGATGCTAACCCTAACCCTAACCCTAACACTATTCTAGGCCTGGTGCTAACCCTAACCCTAACCCTAACACTATCCTAGGGCTGATGCTAACCCTAACCCTAACCCTAACACTATCCTAGGGCTGATGCTAACCCTAACCCTAACACTATCCTAGGGCTGATGCTAACCCTAACCCTAACACTAACACTATCCTAGGGCTGATGCTAACCCTAACCCTAACACTATCCTAGGGCTGATGCTAACCCTAACCCTAACCCTAACACTATCCTAGGGATGATGCTAACCCTAACCCTAACACTATCCTAGGGCTGATGCTAACCCTAACCCTAACCCTAATACTATCCTAGGCCTGATGCTAACCCTATCCCTAACACTAACACTCTCCTAGGGCTGAGGCTAACCCAAACCCTAACACTATCCTAGGGCTGATGCTAACCCTAACCCTAACGCTAACACTATCCTAGGGTAGATGCTAACCCTAAACCTAACACTATCCTACGGCTGATGCTAACCCTAACCCTAACCCTAACACTATCCTAGGGCTGATGCTAACCCTAACCCTAACGCTATCCTAGGGCTGATGCTAACCCTAACCCTAACCCTAACACTATCCTAGGGCTGATGCTAACCCTAACCCTAACACTATCCTAGGGCTGATGCTAACGCTAACCCTAACCCTAACACTATCCTAGGGCTGATGCTAACCCTAACCCTAACCCTAACACTATCCTAGGGCTGATGCTAACCCTAACCCTAACACTAACACTATCCTAGAGCTGATGCTAACGCTAACCCTAACCCTAACCCTAACCCTAATACTATCCTAGGGCTGATGCTAACCCTAACCCTAACCCTAACACTATCCTAGGGCTGATGCTAACCCTAACCCTAACTCTAACACTATCTTAGGGCTGAGGCTAACCCTAACCCTAACACTATCCTGCGGCTGATGCTAACCCTAACCCTAACCCTAACACTATCCTAGGTCTGATGCTAACCCTAAACCTAACACTATCCTAGGGCTGATGCTAACCCTAACCCTAACCCTAACACTATCCTAGGGCTGATGTTAAACCTAACCCTAACACTACCCTAGGGCTGATGCTAACCCTAACCCTAACCCTAACACTCTCCTTGGGCTGATGCTAACCGTAACCCTAACACTATCCTAGGCCTGATGCTAACCCTAACCCTAACACTATCCTAGGCCTGATGCTAACCCTAACCCTAACCCTAACACTATCCTAGGGCTGATGCTAACCCTAACCCTAACACTATCCTAGGGCTGATGCTAACCCTAACCCTAAACCTAACACTTTCCTAGGGTTGATGCTAACCCTAACCCTAACACTATCCTAGGGCTGATGCTAACCCTAACCCTAACCCTAACACTATCCTAAGTCTGATGCTAACCCTAGCCCTCACACTATCCTAGGCCTCATGATAACCCTAACCCTAACCCTAACACTATCCTAGGGCTGATGCTAACCCTAACCCTAACCCTAACACTATCCTAGGGCTGATGCTAACCCTAACCCTAACACTATCCTAGGGCTGATGCTAACCCTAACCCTAACCCTAACACTATCCTTGGGCTGATGCTAACCCTAACCCTAACACTATCCTAGGGCTGATGCTAACCCTAACCCTAACCCTAACACTATCCTAGGGCTGATGCTAACCCTAACCCTAACACTATCCTAGGGCTGATGCTAACCCTAACCCTAACCCTAACACTATCCTAGGGCTGATGCTAACCCAAACCCTAACACTATCCTAGGGCTGATGCTAACCCTAACCCTAACCCTAACACTATCCTAGGGCTGATGCTAACCCTAACCCTAACCCTAACACTATCCTAGAGCTGATGCTAACGCTAACCCTAACCCTAACCCTAACCCTAATACTATCCTAGGGCTGATGCTAACCCTAACCCTAACCCTAACACTATCCTAGGGCTGATGCGAACCCTAACCCTAACTCTAACACTATCTTAGGGCTGAGGCTAACCCTAACCCAAACACTATCCTACGGCTGATGCTAACCCTAACCCTAACCCTAACACTATCCTAGGGCTGATGATAACCCTAACCCTAACACTATCCTAGGGCTGATGCTAACCCTAACCCTAACCCTAACACTTTCCTAGGGCTAATGCTAACCCTAACCCTAACACTATCCTAGGGGTGATGCTAACCCTAACCCTAATACTATCCTAGGGCTGATGCTAACCCTAACCCTAACCCTAACACTATCCTAGGGCTGATGCTAACCCTAACTCTAACCCTAACACTATACTAGGGCTGATGCTAACCCTGACCCTAACACTATCCTAGGCCTGATGCTAACCCTAACCTTAACACTTACACTATCCTAGGGCTGATGCTAACCGTAACCCTAACCCTAACACTATCCTAGGTCTGATGCTAACCCTAAACCTAACACTATCCTAGGGCTGATGCTAACCCTAACCCTAACCCTAACACTATCATAGGGCTGATGTTAACCCTAACCCTAACACTATCCTAGGCCTGATGCTAACCCTAACCCTAACACTATCCTAGGCCTGATGCTAACCCTAACCCTAACCCTGACACTATCCTAGGGTGATGCTAACCCTAACCCTAACACTATCCTAGGGCTGATGCTAACCCTAACCCTAAACCTAACACTTTCCTAGGGCTGATGCTAACCCTAACCCTAACACTATCCTAGGGCTGATGCTAACCCTAACCCTAACCCTAACACTATCCTAAGTCTGATGCTAACCCTAGTCCTCACACTATCCTAGGCCTGATGATAACCCTAACCCTAACTCTAACACTATCTTAGGGCTGAGGCTAACCCTAACCCAAACACTATCCTAGGGCTGATGCTAACCCTAACCCTAACCCTAACACTATCCTAGGGCTGATGCTAACCCTAACCCTAACACTATCCTAGGGCTGATGCTAACGCTAACCCTAACCCTAACACTATCCTAGGGCTGATGCTAACCCTAACCCTAACCCTAACACTATCCTAGGGCTGATGCTAACCCTAACCCTAACACTAACACTATCCTAGAGCTGATGCTAACGCTAACCCTAACCCTAACCCTAACCCTAATACTATCCTAGGGCTGATGCTAACCCTAACCCTAACCCTAACACTATCCTAGGGCTGATGCTAACCCTAACCCTAACTCTAACACTATCTTAGGGCTGAGGCTAACCCTAACACTAACACTATCCTACGGCTGATGCTAACCCTAACCCTAACCCTAACACTATCCTAGGTCTGATGCTAACCCTAAACCTAACACTATCCTAGGGCTGATGCTAACCCTAACCCTAACCCTAACACTATCCTAGGGCTGATGTTAAACCTAACCCTAACACTACCCTAGGGCTGATGCTAACCCTAACCCTAACCCTAACACTCTCCTTGGGCTGATGCTAACCGTAACCCTAACACTATCCTAGGCCTGATGCTAACCCTAACCCTAACACTATCCTAGGCCTGATGCTAACCCTAACCCTAACCCTAACACTATCCTAGGGCTGATGCTAACCCTAACCCTAACACTATCCTAGGGCTGATGCTAACCCTAACCCTAACCCTAACACTATCCTAAGTCTGATGCTAACCCTAGCCCTCACACTATCCTAGGCCTGATGATAACCCTAACCCTAACCCTAACACTATCCTAGGGCTGATGCTAACCCTAACCCTAACCCTAACACTATCCTAGGGCTGATGCTAACCCTAACCCTAACACTATCCTAGGGCTGATGCTAACCCTAACCCTAACCCTAACACTATCCTAGGGCTGATGCTAACCCTAACCCTAACACTATCCTAGGGCTGATGCTAACCCTAACCCTAACCCTAACACTATCCTAGGGCTGATGCTAACCCTAACCCTAACACTATCCTAGGGCTGATGCTAACCCTAACCCTAACCCTAACACTATCCTAGGGCTGATGCTAACCCAAACCAAAACACTATCCTAGGCCTGATGCTAACCCTAACCCTAACACTATCCTAGGGATGATGCTAACCCTAACCCTAACGCTAACACTATCCTAGGCCTGATGCTAACCCTATCCCTAACACTAACACTCTCCTAGTGCTGAGGCTAACGCTAACCCTATCACTATGCTAGGGCTGATGCTAACCCTAACCCTAACCCTAACACTATCCTAGGGTTGATGCTAACCCTAACCCTAACACTATCCTAGGGCTGATGCTAACCCTAACCCTAACCCTAACACTATCCTAGGGCTGATGCTAACCCTAACCCTAACCCTAACACTATCCTAGGGCTGATGCTAACCCTAACCCTAACACTATCCTAGGGCTGATGCTAACCCTAACCCTAACCCTAACACTATCCTAGGGCTGATGCTAACCCTAACACTAACCTTAACCCTATCCTAGGGCTGATGCTAACCCTAACCCTAAACCTAACACTTTCCTAGGGTTGATGCTAACCCTAACCCTAACACTATCCTAGGGCTGATGCTAACCCTAACCCTAAACCTAACACTTTCCTAGGGTTGATGCTAACCCTAACCCTAACACTATCCTAGGGCTGATGCTAACCCTAACCCTAACCCTAACACTATCCTAAGTCTGATGCTAACCCTAGCCCTCACACTATCCTAGGCCTGATGATAACCCTAACCCTAACCCTAACACTATCCTAGGGCTGATGCTAACCCTAACCCTAACCCTAACACTATCGTAGGGCTGATGCTAACCCTAACCCTAACACTATCCTAGGGCTGATGCTAACCCTAACCCTAACCCTAACACTATCCTAGGGCTGATGCTAACCCAAACCCTAACACTATCCTAGGGCTGATGCTAACCCTAACCCTAACCCTAACACTATCCTAGGGCTGATGCTAACCCTAACCCTAACCCTAACGCTATCCTAGAGCTGATGCTAACGCTAACCCTAACCCTAACCCTAACCCTAATACTATCCTAGGGCTGATGCTAACCCTAACCCTAACCCTAACACTATCCTTGGGCTGATGCGAACCCTAACCCTAACTCTAACACTATCTTAGGGCTGAGGCTAACCCTAACCCAAACACTATCCTACGGCTGATGCTAACCCTAACCCTAACCCTAACACTATCCTAGGGCTGATGATAACCCTAACCCTAACACTATCCTAGGGCTGATGCTAACCCTAACCCTAACCCTAACACTTTCCTAGGGCTAATGCTAACCCTAACCCTAACACTATCCTAGGGCTGATGCTAACCCTAACCCTAATACTATCCTAGGGCTGATGCTAACCCTAACCCTAACCCTAACACTATCCTAGGGCTGATGCTAACCCTAACCCTAACCCTAACACTATACTAGGGCTGATGCTAACCCTGACCCTAACACTATCCTAGGCCTGATGCTAACCCTAACCCTAACACTTACACTATCCTAGGACTGATTCTAACCCTAACCCTAACCCTAACACTATCCTAGGTCTGATGCTAACCCTAAACCTAACACTATCCTAGGGCTGATGCTAACCCTAACCCTAACCCTAACACTATCATAGGGCTGATGTTAACCCTAACCCTAACACTATCCTAGGGCTGATGCTAACCCTAACACTAACACTATCCTAGGGCTGATGCTAAACCTAACCCTAAACCTAACACTATCCTAGGGCTGATGCTAACCCTAACCCTAACCCTAACACTATCCTAGGCCTGATGCTAACCCTAACCCTAACTCTAACACTATCCTAGGGTTTATGTTAACCCTAACCCTAACACTATCCTAGGGCTGATGCTAACCCTAAAAGTAACCCTAACACTATCCTAGGGCTGATGCTAATCCTAACCCTAACCCTAACACTCTCCTAGGGCTGATGCTAACCCGAACCCTAACACTATCCTAGGCCTGATGCTAACCCTAACCCTAACACTATCCTAGGGCTGATGCTAACCCTAACCCTAACCTTAACACTATCCTAGGCCTGATGCTAACCCTATCCCTAACACTAACACTCTCCTAGGGCTGAGGCTAACCCAAACCCTAACACTATCCTAGGGCTGATGCTAACCCTAACCCTAACCCTAACACTATCCTAGGGTAGTTGCTAACCCTAACCCTAACACTATCCTAGGGCTGATGCTAACCCTAACCCTAACCCTAACACTATCCTAGGGCTGATGCTAACCCTAACCCTAACACTATCCTAGGGCTGATGCTAACCCTAACCCTAACCCTAACACTATCCTACGGCTGATGCTAACCCTAACCCTAACACTATCCTACGGCTGATGCTAACCCTAACCCTAACCCTAACACTATCCTAGGGCTGATGCTAACCCTAACCCTAACCCTAACACTATCCCAGGGCTGATGCTAACCCTAAACCTAACACTAACACTATCCTAGAGCTGATGCTAACGCTAACCCTAAACCTAACCCTAACCCTAATACTATCCTAGGGCTGATGCTAACCCTAACCCTAACCCTAACACTATCCTAGGGCTGATGCTAACCCTAACCCTAACTCTAACACTATCTTAGTGCTGAGGCTAACCCTAACCCAAACACTATCCTACGGCTGATGCTAACCCTAACCCTAACCCTAACACTATCCTAGGTCTGATGCTAACCCTAAACCTAACACTATCCTAGGGCTGATGCTAACCCTAACCCTAACCCTAACACTATCCTAGGGCTGATGTTAACCCTAACCCTAACACTACCCTAGGGCTGATGCTAACCCTAACCCTAACCCTAACACTCTCCTTGGGCTGATGCTAACCGTAACCCTAACACTATCCTAGGCCTGATGCTAACCCTAACCCTAACACTATCCTAGGCCTGATGCTAACCCTAACCCTAACCCTAACACTATCCTAGGGCTGATGCTAACCCTAACCCTAACACTATCCTAGGGCTGATGCTAACCCTAACCCTAAACCTAACACTTTCCTAGGGCTGATGCTAACCCTAACCCTAAAACTATCCTAGGGCTGATGCTAACCCTAACCCTAACCCTAACACTATCCTAAGTCTGATGCTAACCCTAGCCCTCACACTATCCTAGGCCTGATGATAACCCTAACCCTAACCCTAACACTATCCTAGGGCTGATGCTAACCCTAACCCTAACCCTAACACTATCCTAGGGCTGATGCTAACCCTAGCCCTAACACTATCCTAGGGATGATGCTAACCCTAACCCTAACCCTAACACTATCCTAGGGCTGATGCTAACCCTAACCCTAACACTATCCTAGGGCTGATGCTAACCCTAACCCTAACCCTAACACTATCCTAGGGCTGATGCTAACCCTAACCCTAACACTATCCTAGGGCTGATGCTAACCCTAACCCTAACTCTAACACTATCCTAGGGCTGATGCTAACCCAAACCCTAACACTATCCTAGGGCTGATGCTAACCCTAACCCTAACCCTAACACTATCCTAGGGCTGATGCTAACCCTAACCCTAACCCTAACACTATCCTAGGGCTGATGCTAACCCTAACCCTAACTCTAACACTATCTTAGGGCTAAGGCTAACCCTAACCCAAACACTATCCTAGGGCTGATGCTAACCCTAACCCTAACCCTAACACTATCCTAGGGCTGATGCTAACCCTAACCCTAACTCTAACACTATCTTAGGGCTGAGGCTAACCCTAACCCAAAAACTATCCTACGGCTGATGCTAACCCTAACCCTAACCCTAACACTATCCTAGGTCTGACGCTAACCCTAAACCTAACACTATCCTAGGGCTGATGCTAACCCTAACCCTAACCCTAACACTATCCTAGGGCTGATGCTAACCCTAACGCTAACCCTAACACTATCCTTGAACTGATGCCAACCTTAACCCTAACCCTAACACTATCCTAGGCCTGATGATAACCCTAACCCTAACCCTAACAGTATCCTAGGGCTGATGCCAACCCTAACACTAACCCTAACACTATCCTAGGGCTGATGCTAACCCTAACCCTAACACTATCCTAGGACTGATGCTAACCCTAACCCTAACCCTAACACTATCCTAGGGCTGATGCTAACCCTAACCCTAACACTATCCTAGGGCTGATGCTAACCCTAACCCTAACCCTAACACTATCCTAGGGCTGATGCTAACCCGAACCCTAACACTATCCTAGGCCTGATGATAACCCTAACCCTAACCCTAACATTATCCTAGGGCTGATGCTAACCCTAACCCTAACACTATCCTAGTGCTGATGCTAACCCTAACCCTAACCCTAACACTATCCTAGGGCTGATGCTAACCCTAACGCTAACCCTAACACTATCCTTGAACTGATGCTAACCTTAACCCTACCCCTAACACTATCCTAGGCCTGATGATAACCCTAACCCTAACATTAACACTATCCTAGTGTTTATGTTAACCCTAACCCTAACACTATCCTAGGGCTGATGCTAACCCTAACCCTAACACTATCCTAGGGCTGATGCTAACCCTAACCCTAACACTATCCTAGGGCTGATGCTAACCTTAACCCTAACCCTAACACTATTCTAGGGCTGATGCTAACCCTAACGCTAACCCTAACACTATCCTTGAACTAATGCTAACCCTAACCCTAACCCTAACACTATCCTAGGCCTGATGCTAACCCTAACCCTAACCCTAACACTATCCTAGGGTTTATGTTAACCCTAACCCTAACACTATCCTAGGGCTGATGCTAACCCTAACCCTAACCATAACACTCTCCTAGGGCTCATGCTAACCCTAACCCTAACACTATCCTAGGCCTGATGCTAACCCTAACCCTAACACTATCCTAGGGATGATGCTAACCCTAACCCTAACGCTAACACTATCCTAGGCCTGATGCTAACCCTATCCCTAACTCTAACACTCTCCTAGTGCTGAGGCTAACGCTAACCCTAACACTATGCTAGGGCTGATGCTAACCCTAACCCTAACCCTAACACTATCCTAGGGTTGATGCTAACCCTAACCCTAACACTATCCTAGGGCTGATGCTAACCCTAACCCTAACCCTAACACTATCCTAGGGCTGATGCTAACCCTAACCCTAACCCTAACACTATCCTAGGGCTGATGCTAACCCTAACCCTAACTCTAACACTATCTTAGGGCTGAGGCTAACCCTAACCCAAAAACTATCCTACGGCTGATGCTAACCCTAACCCTAACCCTAACACTATCCTAGGTCTGACGCTAACCCTAAACCTAACACTATCCTAGGGCTGATGCTAACCCTAACCCTAACCCTAACACTATCCTAGGGCTGATGCTAACCCTAACGCTAACCCTAACACTATCCTTGAACTGATGCCAACCTTAACCCTAACCCTAACACTATCCTAGGCCTGATGATAACCCTAACCCTAACCCTAACAGTATCCTAGGGCTGATGCCAACCCTAACACTAACCCTAACACTATCCTAGGGCTGATGCTAACCCTAACCCTAACACTATCCTAGGACTGATGCTAACCCTAACCCTAACCCTAACACTATCCTAGGGCTGATGCTAACCCTAACCCTAACACTATCCTAGGGCTGATGCTAACCCTAACCCTAACCCTAACACTATCCTAGGGCTGATGCTAACCCGAACCCTAACACTATCCTAGGCCTGATGATAACCCTAACCCTAACCCTAACATTATCCTAGGGCTGATGCTAACCCTAACCCTAACACTATCCTAGTGCTGATGCTAACCCTAACCCTAACCCTAACACTATCCTAGGGCTGATGCTAACCCTAACGCTAACCCTAACACTATCCTTGAACTGATGCTAACCTTAACCCTACCCCTAACACTATCCTAGGCCTGATGATAACCCTAACCCTAACATTAACACTATCCTAGTGTTTATGTTAACCCTAACCCTAACACTATCCTAGGGCTGATGCTAACCCTAACCCTAACACTATCCTAGGGCTGATGCTAACCCTAACCCTAACACTATCCTAGGGCTGATGCTAACCTTAACCCTAACCCTAACACTATTCTAGAACTCATGCTAACCCTAACGCTAACCCTAACACTATCCTTGAACTAATGCTAACCCTAACCCTAACCCTAACACTATCCTAGGCCTGATGCTAACCCTAACCCTAACCCTAACACTATCCTAGGGTTTATGTTAACCCTAACCCTAACACTATCCTAGGGCTGATGCTAACCCTAACCCTAACCATAACACTCTCCTAGGGCTCATGCTAACCCTAACCCTAACACTATCCTAGGCCTGATGCTAACCCTAACCCTAACACTATCCTAGGGATGATGCTAACCCTAACCCTAACGCTAACACTATCCTAGGCCTGATGCTAACCCTATCCCTAACTCTAACACTCTCCTAGTGCTGAGGCTAACGCTAACCCTAACACTATGCTAGGGCTGATGCTAACCCTAACCCTAACCCTAACACTATCCTAGGGTTGATGCTAACCCTAACCCTAACACTATCCTAGGGCTGATGCTAACCCTAACCCTAACCCTAACACTATCCTAGGGCTGATGCTAACCCTAACCCTAACCCTAACACTATCCTAGGGCTGATGCTAACCCTAACCCTAACACTATCCTAGGGCTGATGCTAACCCTAACCCTAACCCTAACACTATCCTAGGGCTGATGCTAACCCTAACACTAACCTTAACCCTATCCTAGGGCTGATGCTAACCCTAACCCTAACCCTAACACTATCCTAGAGCTGATGCTAACGCTAACCCTAACCCTAACCCTAACCCTAATACTATCCTAGGGCTGATGCTAACCCTAACCCTAACCCTAACACTATCCTAGGGCTGAGGCTAACCCTAACCCTAACTCTAACACTATCTTAGGGCTGAGGCTAACCCTAACCCAAACACTGTCCTACGGCTGATGCTAACCCTAACACTAACCCTAACACTATCCTAGGTCTGATGCTAACCCTAAACCTAACACTATCCTAGGGCTGATGCTAACCCTAACCGTGACCCTAACACTATCCTAGGGCTGATGTTAACCCTAACCCTAACACTATCCTAGGGCTGATGCTAAACCTAACCCTAACCCTAACACTCTCCTTGGGCTGATGCTAACCGTAACCCTAACACTATCCTAGGCCTGATGCTAACCCTAACCCTAACACTATCCCAGGGCTGATGCTAACCCTAACCCTAACCCTAACACTATTCTAGGTCTGATGCTAACCCTAACCCTAACACTAACACTATCCTAGGGCTGATGCTAACCCTAACCCTAACCCTAACACTATCCTAGGGCTGATGCTAACCCTAACCCTAACACTATCCTAGGGCTGATGCTAACCCTAACCCTAACACTAACACTATCCTAGGGCTGATGCTAACCCTAACCCTAACACTATCCTAGGGCTGATGCTAACCCTAACCCTAACCCTAACACTATCCTAGGGATGATGCTAACCCTAACCCTAACACTATCCTAGGGCTGATGCTAACCCTAACCCTAACCCTAACACTATCCTAGGCCTGATGCTAACCCTATCCCTAACACTAACACTCTCCTAGGGCTGAGGCTAACCCAAACCCTAACACTATCCTAGGGATGATGCTAACCCTAACACTAACCCTAACACTATCCTAGGGTAGATGCTAACCCTAAACCTAACACTATCCTACGGCTGATGCTAACCCTAACCCTAACCCTAACACTATCCTAGGGCTGATGCTAACCCTAACCCTAACACTATCCTAGGGCTGATGCTAACCCTAACCCTAACCCTAACACTATCCTAGGGCTGATGCTAACCCTAACCCTAACACTATCCTAGGGCTGATGCTAACGCTAACCCTAACCCTAACACTATCCTAGGGCTGATGCTAACCCTAACCCTAACCCTAACACTATCCTAGGGCTGATGCTAACCCTAACCCTAACACTAACACTATCCTAGAGCTGATGCTAACGCTAACCCTAACCCTAACCCTAACCCTAATACTATCCTAGGGCTGATGCTAACCCTAACCCTAACCCTAACACTATCCTAGGGCTGATGCTAACCCTAACCCTAACTCTAACACTGTCTTAGGGCTGAGGCTAACCCTAACACTAACACTATCCTACGGCTGATGCTAACCCTAACCCTAACCCTAACACTATCCTAGGTCTGATGCTAACCCTAAACCTAACACTATCCTAGGGCTGATGCTAACCCTAACCCTAACCCTAACACTATCCTAGGGCTGATGTTAACCCTAACCCTAACACTACCCTAGGGCTGATGCTAACCCTAACCCTAACCCTAACACTCTCCTTGGGCTGATGCTAACCGTAACCCTAACACTATCCTAGGCCTGATGCTAACCCTAAACCTAACACTATCCTAGGCCTGATGCTAACCCTAACCCTAACCCTAACACTATCCTAGGGCTGATGCTAACCCTAACCCTAACACTATCCTAGGGCTGATGCTAACCCTAACCCTAAACCTAACACTTTCCTAGGGTTGATGCTAACCCTAACCCTAACACTATCCTAGGGCTGATGCTAACCATAACCCTAACCCTAACACTATCCTAAGTCTGATGCTAACCCTAGCCCTCACACTATCCTAGGCCTGATGATAACCCTAACCCTAACCCTAACACTATCCTAGGGCTGATGCTAACCCTAACCCTAACCCTAACACTATCGTAGGGCTGATGCTAACCCTAACCCTAACACTATCCTAGGGCTGATGCTAACCCTAACCCTAACCCTAACACTATCCTAGGGCTGATGCTAACCCAAACCCTAACACTATCCTAGGGCTGATGCTAACCCTAACCCTAACCCTAACACTATCCTAGGGCTGATGCTAACCCTAACCCTAACCCTAACGCTATCCTAGAGCTGATGCTAACGCTAACCCTAACCCTAACCCTAACCCTAATACTATCCTAGGGCTGATGCTAACCCTAACCCTAACCCTAACACTATCCTTGGGCTGATGCGAACCCTAACCCTAACTCTAACACTATCTTAGGGCTGAGGCTAACCCTAACCCAAACACTATCCTACGGCTGATGCTAACCCTAACCCTAACCCTAACACTATCCTAGGGCTGATGATAACCCTAACCCTAACACTATCCTAGGGCTGATGCTAACCCTAACCCTAACCCTAACACTTTCCTAGGGCTAATGCTAACCCTAACCCTAACACTATCCTAGGGCTGATGCTAACCCTAACCCTAATACTATCCTAGGGCTGATGCTAACCCTAACCCTAACCCTAACACTATCCTAGGGCTGATGCTAACCCTAACCCTAACCCTAACACTATACTAGGGCTGATGCTAACCCTGACCCTAACACTATCCTAGGCCTGATGCTAACCCTAACCCTAACACTTACACTATCCTAGGACTGATTCTAACCCTAACCCTAACCCTAACACTATCCTAGGTCTGATGCTAACCCTAAACCTAACACTATCCTAGGGCTGATGCTAACCCTAACCCTAACCCTAACACTATCATAGGGCTGATGTTAACCCTAACCCTAACACTATCCTAGGGCTGATGCTAACCCTAACACTAACACTATCCTAGGGCTGATGCTAAACCTAACCCTAAACCTAACACTATCCTAGGGCTGATGCTAACCCTAACCCTAACCCTAACACTATCCTAGGCCTGATGCTAACCCTAACCCTAACTCTAACACTATCCTAGGGTTTATGTTAACCCTAACCCTAACACTATCCTAGGGCTGATGCTAACCCTAAACCTAACCCTAACACTATCCTAGGGCTGATGCTAATCCTAACCCTAACCCTAACACTCTCCTAGGGCTGATGCTAACCCGAACCCTAACACTATCCTAGGCCTGATGCTAACCCTAACCCTAACACTATCCTAGGGCTGATGCTAACCCTAACCCTAACCTTAACACTATCCTAGGCCTGATGCTAACCCTATCCCTAACACTAACACTCTCCTAGGGCTGAGGCTAACCCAAACCCTAACACTATCCTAGGGCTGATGCTAACCCTAACCCTAACCCTAACACTATCCTAGGGTAGTTGCTAACCCTAACCCTAACACTATCCTAGGGCTGATGCTAACCCTAACCCTAACCCTAACACTATCCTAGGGCTGATGCTAACCCTAACCCTAACACTATCCTAGGGCTGATGCTAACCCTAACCCTAACCCTAACACTATCCTACGGCTGATGCTAACCCTAACCCTAACACTATCCTACGGCTGATGCTAACCCTAACCCTAACCCTAACACTATCCTAGGGCTGATGCTAACCCTAACCCTAACCCTAACACTATCCCAGGGCTGATGCTAACCCTAACCCTAACACTAACACTATCCTAGAGCTGATGCTAACGCTAACCCTAAACCTAACCCTAACCCTAATACTATCCTAGGGCTGATGCTAACCCTAACCCTAACCCTAACACTATCCTAGGGCTGATGCTAACCCTAACCCTAACTCTAACACTATCTTAGTGCTGAGGCTAACCCTAACCCAAACACTATCCTACGGCTGATGCTAACCCTAACCCTAACCCTAACACTATCCTAGGTCTGATGCTAACCCTAAACCTAACACTATCCTAGGGCTGATGCTAACCCTAACCCTAACCCTAACACTATCCTAGGGCTGATGTTAACCCTAACCCTAACACTACCCTAGGGCTGATGCTAACCCTAACCCTAACCCTAACACTCTCCTTGGGCTGATGCTAACCGTAACCCTAACACTATCCTAGGCCTGATGCTAACCCTAACCCTAACACTATCCTAGGCCTGATGCTAACCCTAACCCTAACCCTAACACTATCCTAGGGCTGATGCTAACCCTAACCCTAACACTATCCTAGGGCTGATGCTAACCCTAACCCTAAACCTAACACTTTCCTAGGGCTGATGCTAACCCTAACCCTAAAACTATCCTAGGGCTGATGCTAACCCTAACCCTAACCCTAACACTATCCTAAGTCTGATGCTAACCCTAGCCCTCACACTATCCTAGGCCTGATGATAACCCTAACCCTAACCCTAACACTATCCTAGGGCTGATGCTAACCCTAACCCTAACCCTAACACTATCCTAGGGCTGATGCTAACCCTAGCCCTAACACTATCCTAGGGCTGATGCTAACCCTAACCCTAACCCTAACACTATCCTAGGGCTGATGCTAACCCTAACCCTAACACTATCCTAGGGCTGATGCTAACCCTAACCCTAACCCTAACACTATCCTAGGGCTGATGCTAACCCTAACCCTAACACTATCCTAGGGCTGATGCTAACCCTAACCCTAACTCTAACACTATCCTAGGGCTGATGCTAACCCAAACCCTAACACTATCCTAGGGCTGATGCTAACCCTAACCCTAACCCTAACACTATCCTAGGGCTGATGCTAACCCTAACCCTAACCCTAACACTATCCTAGGGCTGATGCTAACCCTAACCCTAACTCTAACACTATCTTAGGGCTAAGGCTAACCCTAACCCAAACACTATCCTAGGGCTGATGCTAACCCTAACCCTAACCCTAACACTATCCTAGGGCTGATGCTAACCCTAACCCTAACTCTAACACTATCTTAGGGCTGAGGCTAACCCTAACCCAAAAACTATCCTACGGCTGATGCTAACCCTAACCCGAACCCTAACACTATCCTAGGTCTGACGCTAACCCTAAACCTAACACTATCCTAGGGCTGATGCTAACCCTAACCCTAACCCTAACACTATCCTAGGGCTGATGCTAACCCTAACGCTAACCCTAACACTATCCTTGAACTGATGCCAACCTTAACCCTAACCCTAACACTATCCTAGGCCTGATGATAACCCTAACCCTAACCCTAACAGTATCCTAGGGCTGATGCCAACCCTAACACTAACCCTAACACTATCCTAGGGCTGATGCTAACCCTAACCCTAACACTATCCTAGGACTGATGCTAACCCTAACCCTAACCCTAACACTATCCTAGGGCTGATGCTAACCCTAACCCTAACACTATCCTAGGGCTGATGCTAACCCTAACCCTAACCCTAACACTATCCTAGGGCTGATGCTAACCCGAACCCTAACACTATCCTAGGCCTGATGATAACCCTAACCCTAACCCTAACATTATCCTAGGGCTGATGCTAACCCTAACCCTAACACTATCCTAGTGCTGATGCTAACCCTAACCCTAACCCTAACACTATCCTAGGGCTGATGCTAACCCTAACGCTAACCCTAACACTATCCTTGAACTGATGCTAACCTTAACCCTACCCCTAACACTATCCTAGGCCTGATGATAACCCTAACCCTAACATTAACACTATCCTAGTGTTTATGTTAACCCTAACCCTAACACTATCCTAGGGCTGATGCTAACCCTAACCCTAACACTATCCTAGGGCTGATGCTAACCCTAACCCTAACACTATCCTAGGGCTGATGCTAACCTTAACCCTAACCCTAACACTATTCTAGGGCTGATGCTAACCCTAACGCTAACCCTAACACTATCCTTGAACTAATGCTAACCCTAACCCTAACCCTAACACTATCCTAGGCCTGATGCTAACCCTAACCCTAACCCTAACACTATCCTAGGGTTTATGTTAACCCTAACCCTAACACTATCCTAGGGCTGATGCTAACCCTAACCCTAACCATAACACTCTCCTAGGGCTCATGCTAACCCTAACCCTAACACTATCCTAGGCCTGATGCTAACCCTAACCCTAACACTATCCTAGGGATGATGCTAACCCTAACCCTAACGCTAACACTATCCTAGGCCTGATGCTAACCCTATCCCTAACACTAACACTCTCCTAGGGCTGAGGCTAACCCTAACCCTAACACTATCCTAGGGCTGATGCTAACCCTAACCCTAACCCTAACACTATCCTAGGGTTGATGCTAACCCTAACCCTAACACTATCCTAGGGCTGATGCTAACCCCAACCCTAACCCTAACACTATCCTAGGGCTGATGCTAACCCTAACCCTAACACTATCCTAGGGCTGATGCTAACCCTAACCCTAACCCTAACACTATCCTAGGGCTGATGCTAACCCTAACCCTAACACTATCCTAGGGCTGATGCTAACCCTAACCCTAACCCTAACACTATCCTAGGGCTGATGCTAACCCTAACACTAACCTTAACCCTATCCTAGGGCTGATGCTAACCCTAACCCTAACCCTAACACTATCCTAGAGCTGATGCTAACGCTAACCCTAACCCTAACCCTAACCCTAATACTATCCTAGGGCTGATGCTAACCCTAACCCTAACCCTAACACTATCCTAGGGCTGAGGCTAACCCTAACCCTAACTCTAACACTATCTTAGGGCTGAGGCTAACCCGAACCCAAACACTGTCCTACGGCTGATGCTAACCCTAACACTAACCCTAACACTGTCCTAGGTCTGATGCTAACCCTAAACCTAACACTATCCTAGGGCTGATGCTAACCCTAACCGTGACCCTAACACTATCCTAGGGCTGATGTTAACCCTAACCCTAACACTATCCTAGGGCTGATGCTAACCCTAACCCTCACCCTAACACTCTCCTTGGGCTGATGCTAACCGTAACCCTAACACTATCCTAGGCCTGATGCTAACCCTAACCCTAACACTATCCCAGGGCTGATGCTAACCCTAACCCTAACCCTAACACAATTCTAGGCCTGATGCTAACCCTAACCCTAACCCTAACACTATCCTAGGGCTGATGCTAACCCTAACCCTAACCCTAACACTATCCTAGGGCTGATGCTAACCCTAACCCTAACACTATCCTAGGGCTGATGCTAACCCTAACCCTAACACTAACACTATCCTAGGGCTGATGCTAACCCTAACCCTAACACTATCCTAGGGCTGATGCTAACCCTAACCCTAACCCTAACACTATCCTAGGGATGATGCTAACCCTAACCCTAACACTATCCTAGGGCTGATGCTAACCCTAACCCTAACCCTAACACTATCCTAGGCCTGATGCTAACCCTATCCCTAACACTAACAGTCTCCTAGGGCTGAGGCTAACCCAAACCCTAACACTATCCTAGGGCTGATGCTAACCCTAACCCTAACCCTAACACTATCCTAGGGTAGATGCTAACCCTAAACCTAACACTATCCTACGGCTGATGCTAACCCTAACCCTAACCCTAACACTATCCCAGGGCTGATGCTAACCCTAACCCTAACACTATCCTAGGGCTGATGCTAACCCTAACCCTAACCCTAACACTATCCTAGGGCTGATGCTCACCGTAACCCTAACACTATCCTAGGGCTGATGCTAACGCTAACCCTAAACCTAACACTATCCTAGGGCTGATGCTAACCCTAACCCTAACCCTAACACTATCCTAGGGCTGATGCTAACCCTAACGCTAACCCTAACACTATCCTTGAACTGATGCCAACCTTAACCCTAACCCTAACACTATCCTAGGCCTGATGATAACCCTAACCCTAACCCTAACAGTATCCTAGGGCTGATGCCAACCCTAACACTAACCCTAACACTATCCTAGGGCTGATGCTAACCCTAACCCTAACACTATCCTAGGACTGATGCTAACCCTAACCCTAACCCTAACACTATCCTAGGGCTGATGCTAACCCTAACCCTAACACTATCCTAGGGCTGATGCTAACCCTAACCCTAACCCTAACACTATCCTAGGGCTGATGCTAACCCGAACCCTAACACTATCCTAGGCCTGATGATAACCCTAACCCTAACCCTAACATTATCCTAGGGCTGATGCTAACCCTAACCCTAACACTATCCTAGTGCTGATGCTAACCCTAACCCTAACCCTAACACTATCCTAGGGCTGATGCTAACCCTAACGCTAACCCTAACACTATCCTTGAACTGATGCTAACCTTAACCCTACCCCTAACACTATCCTAGGCCTGATGATAACCCTAACCCTAACATTAACACTATCCTAGTGTTTATGTTAACCCTAACCCTAACACTATCCTAGGGCTGATGCTAACCCTAACCCTAACACTATCCTAGGGCTGATGCTAACCCTAACCCTAACACTATCCTAGGGCTGATGCTAACCTTAACCCTAACCCTAACACTATTCTAGGGCTGATGCTAACCCTAACGCTAACCCTAACACTATCCTTGAACTAATGCTAACCCTAACCCTAACCCTAACACTATCCTAGGCCTGATGCTAACCCTAACCCTAACCCTAACACTATCCTAGGGTTTATGTTAACCCTAACCCTAACACTATCCTAGGGCTGATGCTAACCCTAACCCTAACCATAACACTCTCCTAGGGCTCATGCTAACCCTAACCCTAACACTATCCTAGGCCTGATGCTAACCCTAACCCTAACACTATCCTAGGGATGATGCTAACCCTAACCCTAACGCTAACACTATCCTAGGCCTGATGCTAACCCTATCCCTAACACTAACACTCTCCTAGGGCTGAGGCTAACCCTAACCCTAACACTATCCTAGGGCTGATGCTAACCCTAACCCTAACCCTAACACTATCCTAGGGTTGATGCTAACCCTAACCCTAACACTATCCTAGGGCTGATGCTAACCCCAACCCTAACCCTAACACTATCCTAGGGCTGATGCTAACCCTAACCCTAACACTATCCTAGGGCTGATGCTAACCCTAACCCTAACCCTAACACTATCCTAGGGCTGATGCTAACCCTAACCCTAACACTATCCTAGGGCTGATGCTAACCCTAACCCTAACCCTAACACTATCCTAGGGCTGATGCTAACCCTAACACTAACCTTAACCCTATCCTAGGGCTGATGCTAACCCTAACCCTAACCCTAACACTATCCTAGAGCTGAGGCTAACCCTAACCCTAACTCTAACACTATCTTAGGGCTGAGGCTAACCCGAACCCAAACACTGTCCTACGGCTGATGCTAACCCTAACACTAACCCTAACACTGTCCTAGGTCTGATGCTAACCCTAAACCTAACACTATCCTAGGGCTGATGCTAACCCTAACCGTGACCCTAACACTATCCTAGGGCTGATGTTAACCCTAACCCTAACACTATCCTAGGGCTGATGCTAACCCTAACCCTAACCCTAACACTCTCCTTGGGCTGATGCTAACCGTAACCCTAACACTATCCTAGGCCTGATGCTAACCCTAACCCTAACACTATCCCAGGGCTGATGCTAACCCTAACCCTAACCCTAACACTATTCTAGGCCTGATGCTAACCCTAACCCTAACCCTAACACTATCCTAGGGCTGATGCTAACCCTAACCCTAACCCTAACACTATCCTAGGGCTGATGCTAACCCTAACCCTAACACTATCCTAGGGCTGATGCTAACCCTAACCCTAACACTAACACTATCCTAGGGCTGATGCTAACCCTAACCCTAACACTATCCTAGGGCTGATGCTAACCCTAACCCTAACCCTAACACTATCCTAGGGATGATGCTAACCCTAACCCTAACACTATCCTAGGGCTGATGCTAACCCTAACCCTAACCCTAACACTATCCTAGGCCTGATGCTAACCCTATCCCTAACACTAACAGTCTCCTAGGGCTGAGGCTAACCCAAACCCTAACACTATCCTAGGGCTGATGCTAACCCTAACCCTAACCCTAACACTATCCTAGGGTAGATGCTAACCCTAAACCTAACACTATCCTACGGCTGATGCTAACCCTAACCCTAACCCTAACACTATCCCAGGGCTGATGCTAACCCTAACCCTAACACTATCCTAGGGCTGATGCTAACCCTAACCCTAACCCTAACACTATCCTAGGGCTGATGCTCACCGTAACCCTAACACTATCCTAGGGCTGATGCTAACGCTAACCCTAACCCTAACACTATCCTAGGGCTGATGCTAACCCTAACCCTAACCCTAATACTATCCTAGGGCTGATGCTAACCCTAACCCTAACCCTAACACTATCCTAGGGCTGATGCTAACCCTAACCCTAACTCTAACACTATCTTAGGGCTGAGGCTAACCCTAACACTAACACTATCCTACGGCTGATGCTAACCCTAACCCTAACCCTAACACTATCCTAGGTCTGATGCTAACCCTAAACCTAACACTATCCTAGGGCTGATGCTAACCCTAACCCTAACCCTAACACTATCCTAGGGCTGATGTTAACCCTAACCCTAACACTACCCTAGGGCTGATGCTAACCCTAACCCTAACCCTAACACTCTCCTTGGGCTGATGCTAACCGTAACCCTAACACTATCCTAGGCCTGATGCTAACCCTAACCCTAACACTATCCTAGGCCTGATGCTAACCCTAACCCTAACCCTAACACTATCCTAGGGCTGATGCTAACCCTAACCCTAACACTATCCTAGGGCTGATGCTAACCCTAACCCTAAACCTAACACTTTCCTAGGGTTGATGCTAACCCTAACCATAACACTATCCTAGGGCTGATGCTAACCCTAACCCTAACCCTAACACTATCCTAAGTCTGATGCTAACCCTAGCCCTCACACTATCCTAGGCCTGATGATAACCCTAACCCTAACCCTAACACTATCCTAGGGCTGGTGCTAACCCTAACCCTAACCCTAACACTATCCTAGGGCTGATGCTAACCCTAACCCTAACACTATCCTAGGGCTGATGCTAACCCTAACCCTAACCCTAACACTATCCTTGGGCTGATGCTAACCCTAACCCTAACACTATCCTAGGGCTGATGCTAACACTAACCCTAACCCTAACACTATCCTAGGGCTGATGCTAACCCTAACCCTAACACTATCCTAGGGCTGATGCTAACCCTAACCCTAACCCTAACACTATCCTAGGGCTGATGCTAACCCAAACCCTAACACTATCCTAGGGCTGATGCTAACCCTAACCCTAACCCTAACACTATCCTAGGGCTGATGCTAACCCTAACCCTAACCCTAACACTATCCTAGAGCTGATGCTAACGCTAACCCTAACCCTAACCCTAACCCTAATACTATCCTAGGGCTGATGCTAACCCTAACCCTAACCCTAACACTATCCTAGGGCTGATGCGAACCCTAACCCTAACTCTAACACTATCCTAGGGCTGATGCTAACCCAAACCCTAACACTATCCTAGGGCTGATGCTAACCCTAACCCTAACCCTAACACTATCCTAGGGCTGATGCTAACCCTAACCCTAACCCTAACACTATCCTAGGGCTGATGCTAACCCTAACCCTAACTCTAACACTATCTTAGGGCTAAGGCTAACCCTAACCCAAACACTATCCTAGGGCTGATGCTAACCCTAACCCTAACCCTAACACTATCCTAGGGCTGATGCTAACCCTAACCCTAACTCTAACACTATCTTAGGGCTGAGGCTAACCCTAACCCAAAAACTATCCTACGGCTGATGCTAACCCTAACCCGAACCCTAACACTATCCTAGGTCTGACGCTAACCCTAAACCTAACACTATCCTAGGGCTGATGCTAACCCTAACCCTAACCCTAACACTATCCTAGGGCTGATGCTAACCCTAACGCTAACCCTAACACTATCCTTGAACTGATGCCAACCTTAACCCTAACCCTAACACTATCCTAGGCCTGATGATAACCCTAACCCTAACCCTAACAGTATCCTAGGGCTGATGCCAACCCTAACACTAACCCTAACACTATCCTAGGGCTGATGCTAACCCTAACCCTAACACTATCCTAGGACTGATGCTAACCCTAACCCTAACCCTAACACTATCCTAGGGCTGATGCTAACCCTAACCCTAACACTATCCTAGGGCTGATGCTAACCCTAACCCTAACCCTAACACTATCCTAGGGCTGATGCTAACCCGAACCCTAACACTATCCTAGGCCTGATGATAACCCTAACCCTAACCCTAACATTATCCTAGGGCTGATGCTAACCCTAACCCTAACACTATCCTAGTGCTGATGCTAACCCTAACCCTAACCCTAACACTATCCTAGGGCTGATGCTAACCCTAACGCTAACCCTAACACTATCCTTGAACTGATGCTAACCTTAACCCTACCCCTAACACTATCCTAGGCCTGATGATAACCCTAACCCTAACATTAACACTATCCTAGTGTTTATGTTAACCCTAACCCTAACACTATCCTAGGGCTGATGCTAACCCTAACCCTAACACTATCCTAGGGCTGATGCTAACCCTAACCCTAACACTATCCTAGGGCTGATGCTAACCTTAACCCTAACCCTAACACTATTCTAGGGCTGATGCTAACCCTAACGCTAACCCTAACACTATCCTTGAACTAATGCTAACCCTAACCCTAACCCTAACACTATCCTAGGCCTGATGCTAACCCTAACCCTAACCCTAACACTATCCTAGGGTTTATGTTAACCCTAACCCTAACACTATCCTAGGGCTGATGCTAACCCTAACCCTAACCATAACACTCTCCTAGGGCTCATGCTAACCCTAACCCTAACACTATCCTAGGCCTGATGCTAACCCTAACCCTAACACTATCCTAGGGATGATGCTAACCCTAACCCTAACGCTAACACTATCCTAGGCCTGATGCTAACCCTATCCCTAACACTAACACTCTCCTAGGGCTGAGGCTAACCCTAACCCTAACACTATCCTAGGGCTGATGCTAACCCTAACCCTAACCCTAACACTATCCTAGGGTTGATGCTAACCCTAACCCTAACACTATCCTAGGGCTGATGCTAACCCCAACCCTAACCCTAACACTATCCTAGGGCTGATGCTAACCCTAACCCTAACACTATCCTAGGGCTGATGCTAACCCTAACCCTAACCCTAACACTATCCTAGGGCTGATGCTAACCCTAACCCTAACACTATCCTAGGGCTGATGCTAACCCTAACCCTAACCCTAACACTATCCTAGGGCTGATGCTAACCCTAACACTAACCTTAACCCTATCCTAGGGCTGATGCTAACCCTAACCCTAACCCTAACACTATCCTAGAGCTGATGCTAACGCTAACCCTAACCCTAACCCTAACCCTAATACTATCCTAGGGCTGATGCTAACCCTAACCCTAACCCTAACACTATCCTAGGGCTGAGGCTAACCCTAACCCTAACTCTAACACTATCTTAGGGCTGAGGCTAACCCGAACCCAAACACTGTCCTACGGCTGATGCTAACCCTAACACTAACCCTAACACTGTCCTAGGTCTGATGCTAACCCTAAACCTAACACTATCCTAGGGCTGATGCTAACCCTAACCGTGACCCTAACACTATCCTAGGGCTGATGTTAACCCTAACCCTAACACTATCCTAGGGCTGATGCTAACCCTAACCCTCACCCTAACACTCTCCTTGGGCTGATGCTAACCGTAACCCTAACACTATCCTAGGCCTGATGCTAACCCTAACCCTAACACTATCCCAGGGCTGATGCTAACCCTAACCCTAACCCTAACACAATTCTAGGCCTGATGCTAACCCTAACCCTAACCCTAACACTATCCTAGGGCTGATGCTAACCCTAACCCTAACCCTAACACTATCCTAGGGCTGATGCTAACCCTAACCCTAACACTATCCTAGGGCTGATGCTAACCCTAACCCTAACACTAACACTATCCTAGGGCTGATGCTAACCCTAACCCTAACACTATCCTAGGGCTGATGCTAACCCTAACCCTAACCCTAACACTATCCTAGGGATGATGCTAACCCTAACCCTAACACTATCCTAGGGCTGATGCTAACCCTAACCCTAACCCTAACACTATCCTAGGCCTGATGCTAACCCTATCCCTAACACTAACAGTCTCCTAGGGCTGAGGCTAACCCAAACCCTAACACTATCCTAGGGCTGATGCTAACCCTAACCCTAACCCTAACACTATCCTAGGGTAGATGCTAACCCTAAACCTAACACTATCCTACGGCTGATGCTAACCCTAACCCTAACCCTAACACTATCCCAGGGCTGATGCTAACCCTAACCCTAACACTATCCTAGGGCTGATGCTAACCCTAACCCTAACCCTAACACTATCCTAGGGCTGATGCTCACCGTAACCCTAACACTATCCTAGGGCTGATGCTAACGCTAACCCTAAACCTAACACTATCCTAGGGCTGATGCTAACCCTAACCCTAACCCTAACACTATCCTAGGGCTGATGCTAACCCTAACGCTAACCCTAACACTATCCTTGAACTGATGCCAACCTTAACCCTAACCCTAACACTATCCTAGGCCTGATGATAACCCTAACCCTAACCCTAACAGTATCCTAGGGCTGATGCCAACCCTAACACTAACCCTAACACTATCCTAGGGCTGATGCTAACCCTAACCCTAACACTATCCTAGGACTGATGCTAACCCTAACCCTAACCCTAACACTATCCTAGGGCTGATGCTAACCCTAACCCTAACACTATCCTAGGGCTGATGCTAACCCTAACCCTAACCCTAACACTATCCTAGGGCTGATGCTAACCCGAACCCTAACACTATCCTAGGCCTGATGATAACCCTAACCCTAACCCTAACATTATCCTAGGGCTGATGCTAACCCTAACCCTAACACTATCCTAGTGCTGATGCTAACCCTAACCCTAACCCTAACACTATCCTAGGGCTGATGCTAACCCTAACGCTAACCCTAACACTATCCTTGAACTGATGCTAACCTTAACCCTACCCCTAACACTATCCTAGGCCTGATGATAACCCTAACCCTAACATTAACACTATCCTAGTGTTTATGTTAACCCTAACCCTAACACTATCCTAGGGCTGATGCTAACCCTAACCCTAACACTATCCTAGGGCTGATGCTAACCCTAACCCTAACACTATCCTAGGGCTGATGCTAACCTTAACCCTAACCCTAACACTATTCTAGGGCTGATGCTAACCCTAACGCTAACCCTAACACTATCCTTGAACTAATGCTAACCCTAACCCTAACCCTAACACTATCCTAGGCCTGATGCTAACCCTAACCCTAACCCTAACACTATCCTAGGGTTTATGTTAACCCTAACCCTAACACTATCCTAGGGCTGATGCTAACCCTAACCCTAACCATAACACTCTCCTAGGGCTCATGCTAACCCTAACCCTAACACTATCCTAGGCCTGATGCTAACCCTAACCCTAACACTATCCTAGGGATGATGCTAACCCTAACCCTAACGCTAACACTATCCTAGGCCTGATGCTAACCCTATCCCTAACACTAACACTCTCCTAGGGCTGAGGCTAACCCTAACCCTAACACTATCCTAGGGCTGATGCTAACCCTAACCCTAACCCTAACACTATCCTAGGGTTGATGCTAACCCTAACCCTAACACTATCCTAGGGCTGATGCTAACCCCAACCCTAACCCTAACACTATCCTAGGGCTGATGCTAACCCTAACCCTAACACTATCCTAGGGCTGATGCTAACCCTAACCCTAACCCTAACACTATCCTAGGGCTGATGCTAACCCTAACCCTAACACTATCCTAGGGCTGATGCTAACCCTAACCCTAACCCTAACACTATCCTAGGGCTGATGCTAACCCTAACACTAACCTTAACCCTATCCTAGGGCTGATGCTAACCCTAACCCTAACCCTAACACTATCCTAGAGCTGAGGCTAACCCTAACCCTAACTCTAACACTATCTTAGGGCTGAGGCTAACCCGAACCCAAACACTGTCCTACGGCTGATGCTAACCCTAACACTAACCCTAACACTGTCCTAGGTCTGATGCTAACCCTAAACCTAACACTATCCTAGGGCTGATGCTAACCCTAACCGTGACCCTAACACTATCCTAGGGCTGATGTTAACCCTAACCCTAACACTATCCTAGGGCTGATGCTAACCCTAACCCTAACCCTAACACTCTCCTTGGGCTGATGCTAACCGTAACCCTAACACTATCCTAGGCCTGATGCTAACCCTAACCCTAACACTATCCCAGGGCTGATGCTAACCCTAACCCTAACCCTAACACTATTCTAGGCCTGATGCTAACCCTAACCCTAACCCTAACACTATCCTAGGGCTGATGCTAACCCTAACCCTAACCCTAACACTATCCTAGGGCTGATGCTAACCCTAACCCTAACACTATCCTAGGGCTGATGCTAACCCTAACCCTAACACTAACACTATCCTAGGGCTGATGCTAACCCTAACCCTAACACTATCCTAGGGCTGATGCTAACCCTAACCCTAACCCTAACACTATCCTAGGGATGATGCTAACCCTAACCCTAACACTATCCTAGGGCTGATGCTAACCCTAACCCTAACCCTAACACTATCCTAGGCCTGATGCTAACCCTATCCCTAACACTAACAGTCTCCTAGGGCTGAGGCTAACCCAAACCCTAACACTATCCTAGGGCTGATGCTAACCCTAACCCTAACCCTAACACTATCCTAGGGTAGATGCTAACCCTAAACCTAACACTATCCTACGGCTGATGCTAACCCTAACCCTAACCCTAACACTATCCCAGGGCTGATGCTAACCCTAACCCTAACACTATCCTAGGGCTGATGCTAACCCTAACCCTAACCCTAACACTATCCTAGGGCTGATGCTCACCGTAACCCTAACACTATCCTAGGGCTGATGCTAACGCTAACCCTAACCCTAACACTATCCTAGGGCTGATGCTAACCCTAACCCTAACCCTAATACTATCCTAGGGCTGATGCTAACCCTAACCCTAACCCTAACACTATCCTAGGGCTGATGCTAACCCTAACCCTAACTCTAACACTATCTTAGGGCTGAGGCTAACCCTAACACTAACACTATCCTACGGCTGATGCTAACCCTAACCCTAACCCTAACACTATCCTAGGTCTGATGCTAACCCTAAACCTAACACTATCCTAGGGCTGATGCTAACCCTAACCCTAACCCTAACACTATCCTAGGGCTGATGTTAACCCTAACCCTAACACTACCCTAGGGCTGATGCTAACCCTAACCCTAACCCTAACACTCTCCTTGGGCTGATGCTAACCGTAACCCTAACACTATCCTAGGCCTGATGCTAACCCTAACCCTAACACTATCCTAGGCCTGATGCTAACCCTAACCCTAACCCTAACACTATCCTAGGGCTGATGCTAACCCTAACCCTAACACTATCCTAGGGCTGATGCTAACCCTAACCCTAAACCTAACACTTTCCTAGGGTTGATGCTAACCCTAACCATAACACTATCCTAGGGCTGATGCTAACCCTAACCCTAACCCTAACACTATCCTAAGTCTGATGCTAACCCTAGCCCTCACACTATCCTAGGCCTGATGATAACCCTAACCCTAACCCTAACACTATCCTAGGGCTGGTGCTAACCCTAACCCTAACCCTAACACTATCCTAGGGCTGATGCTAACCCTAACCCTAACACTATCCTAGGGCTGATGCTAACCCTAACCCTAACCCTAACACTATCCTTGGGCTGATGCTAACCCTAACCCTAACACTATCCTAGGGCTGATGCTAACACTAACCCTAACCCTAACACTATCCTAGGGCTGATGCTAACCCTAACCCTAACACTATCCTAGGGCTGATGCTAACCCTAACCCTAACCCTAACACTATCCTAGGGCTGATGCTAACCCAAACCCTAACACTATCCTAGGGCTGATGCTAACCCTAACCCTAACCCTAACACTATCCTAGGGCTGATGCTAACCCTAACCCTAACCCTAACACTATCCTAGAGCTGATGCTAACGCTAACCCTAACCCTAACCCTAACCCTAATACTATCCTAGGGCTGATGCTAACCCTAACCCTAACCCTAACACTATCCTAGGGCTGATGCGAACCCTAACCCTAACTCTAACACTATCTTAGGGCTGAGGATAACCCTAACCCAAACACTATCCAACGGCTGATGCTAACCCTAACCCTAACCTTAACACTATCCTAGGGCTGATGATAACCCTAACCCTAACACTATCCTAGGGCTGATGCTAACCCTAACCCTAACCCTAACACTTTCCCAGGGCTAATGCTAACCCTAACCCTAACACTATCCTAGGGCTGATGCTAACCCTAACCCTAATACTATCCTAGGGCTGATGCTAACCCTAACCCTAACCCTAACACTATCCTAGGGCTGATGCTAACCCTAACCCTAACCCTAACACTATACTAGGGCTGATGCTAACCCTGACCCTAACACTATCCTAGGCCTGATGCTAACCCTAACCCTAACACTTACGCTATCCTAGGGCTGATGCTAACCCTAACCCTAACCCTAACACTATCCTAGGTCTGATGCTAACCCTAAACCTAACACTATCCTAGGGCTGATGCTAACCCTAACCCTAACCCTAACACTATCATAGGGCTGATGTTAACCCTAACCCTAACACTCTCCTAGGGCTGATGCTAACCCGAACCCTAACACTATCCTAGGCCTGATGCTAACCCTAACCCTAACACTATCCTAGGGCTGATGCTAACCCTAACCCTAACCCTAACACTATCCTAGGCCTGATGCTAACCCTAACCCTAACTCTAACACTATCCTAGGGTTTATGTTAACCCTAACCCTAACACTATCCTAGGGCTGATGCTAACCCTAAACCTAACCCTAACACTATCCTAGGGCTGATGCTAACCCTAACCCTAACCCTAACACTATCCTAGGGTAGATGCTAAACCTAACCCTAACACTATCCTAGGGCTGATGCTAACCCTAACCCTAACCCTAACACTATCATAGGGCTGATGTTAACCCTAACCCTAACACTATCCTAGGGCTGATGCTAACCCTAACACTAACACTATCCTAGGGCTGATGCTAACCCTAACCCTAAACCTAACACTATCCTAGGGCTGATGCTAACCCTAACCCTAACCCTAACACTATCCTAGGCCTGATGCTAACCCTAACCCTAACTCTAACACTATCCTAGGGTTTATGTTAACCCTAACCCTAACACTATCCTAGGGCTGATGCTAACCCTAAACCTAACCCTAACACTATCCTAGGGCTGATGCTAATCCTAACCCTAACCCTAACACTCTCCTAGGGCTGATGCTAACCCGAACCCTAACACTATCCTAGGCCTGATGCTAACCCTAACCCTAACACTATCCTAGGGCTGATGCTAACCCTAACCCTAACCCTAACACTATCCTAGGCCTGATGCTAACCCTAACCCTAACTCTAACACTATCCTAGGGTTTATGTTAACCCTAACCCTAACACTATCCTAGGGCTGATGCTAACCCTAAACCTAACCCTAACACTATCCTAGGGCTGATGCTAACCCTAACCCTAACCCTAACACTATCCTAGGGTAGATGCTAAACCTAACCCTAACACTATCCTAGGGCTGATGCTAACCCTAACCCTAACCCTAACACTATCCTAGGGCTGATGCTAACCCTAACCCTAACACTGTCCTAGGGCTGATGCTAACCCTAACCCTAACCCTAACACTATCCTAGGCCTGATGCTAACCCTAACCCTAACACTATCCTAGGCCTGATGCTAACCCTAACCCTAACCCTAACACTATCCTAGGTCTGATGCTAACCCTAACCCTAACACTATGCTAGGGCTGATACTAACCCTAACCCTAAACCTAACACTTTCCTAGGGCTGATGCTAACCCTAACCCTAACACTATCCTAGGGCTGATGCTAACCCTAACCCTAACCCTAACACTATCCTAAGTCTGATGCTAACCCTAGCCCTCACACTATCCTAGGCCTGATGATAACCCTAACCCTAACCCTAACACTATCCTAGGGCTGATGCTAACCCTAACCCTAACACTATCCTAGGGCTGATGCTAACCCTAACCCTAACCCTAACACTATCCTAGGGCTTATGCTAACCCAAACCCTAACACTATCCTAGGGCTGATGCTAACCCTAACCCTAACCCTAACACTATCCTAGGGCTGATGCTAACCCTAACCCTAACCCTAACACTATCCTAGAGCTGATGCTAACGCTAACCCTAACCCTAACCCTAACCCTAATACTATCCTAGGGCTGATGCTAACCCTAACCCTAACCCTAACACTATCCTAGGGCTGATGCTAACCCTAACCCTAACTCTAACACTATCTTAGGGCTGAGGCTAACCCTAACCCAAACACTATCCTACGGCTGATGATAACCCTAACCCTAACCCTAACACTATCCTAGGGCTGATGCTAACCCTAACCCTAACCATAACACTATCCTAGGGCTGATGCTAACCCTAACCCTAACCCTAACACTATCCTAGAGCTGATGCTAACGCTAACCCTAACCCTAACCCTAACCCTAATACTATCCTAGGGCTGATGCTAACCCTAACCCTAACCCTAACACTATCCTAGGGCTGATGCGAACCCTAACCCTAACTCTAACACTATCTTAGGGCTGAGGCTAACCCTAACCCAAACACTATCCTACGGCTGATGCTAACCCTAACCCTAACCCTAACCCTAACACTATCCTAGGGCTGATGATAACCCTAACCCTAACACTATCCTAGGGCTGATGCTAACCCTACCCCTAACCCTAACACTTTCCTAGGGCTGATGCTAACCCTAACCCTAACACTATCCTAGGGCTGATGCTAACCCTAACCCTAATACTATCCTAGGGCTGATGCTAACCCTAACCCTAACCCTAACACTATCCTAGGGCTGATGCTAACCCTAACCCTAACCCTAACACTATCCTAGGGCTGATGCTAACCCTGACCCTAACACTATCCTAGGCCTGATGCTAACCCTAACCCTAACACTTACACTATCCTAGGGCTGATGCTAACCCTAACCCTAACCCTAACACTATCCTAGGTCTGATGCTAACCCTAAACCTAACACTATCCTAGGGCTGATGCTAACCCTAACCCTAACCCTAACACTATCATACCGCTGATGTTAACCCTAACCCTAACACTATCCTAGGGCTGATGCTAACCCTAACACTAACACTATCCTAGGGCTGATGCTAACCCTAACCCTAAACCTAACACTATCCTAGGGCTGATGCTAACCCTAACCCTAACCCTAACACTATCCTAGGCCTGATGCTAACCCTAACCCTAACTCTAACACTATCCTAGGGTTTATGTTAACCCTAACCCTAACACTATCCTAGGGCTGATGCTAACCCTAAACCTAACCCTAACACTATCCTAGGGCTGATGCTAATCCTAACCCTAACCCTAACACTCTCCTAGGGCTGATGCTAACCCTAACCCTAACACTATCCTAGGGCTGATGCTAACGCTAACCCTAACCCTAACACTATCCTAGGGCTGATGCTAACCCTAACCCTAACCCTAATACTATCCTAGGGCTGATGCTAACCCTAACCCTAACCCTGACACTATCCTAGGGCTGATGCTAACCCTAACCCTAACTCTAACACTATCTTAGGGCTGAGGCTAACCCTAACACTAACACTATCCTACGGCTGATGCTAACCCTAACCCTAACCCTAACACTATCCTAGGTCTGATGCTAACCCTAAACCTAACACTATCCTAGGGCTGATGCTAACCCTAACCCTAACCCTAACACTATCCTAGGGCTGATGTTAACCCTAACCCTAACACTACCCTAGGGCTGATGCTAACCCTAACCCTAACCCTAACACTCTCCTTGGGCTGATGCTAACCGTAACCCTAACACTATCCTAGGCCTGATGCTAACCCTAACCCTAACACTATCCTAGGCCTGATGCTAACCCTAACCCTAACCCTAACACTATCCTAGGGCTGATGCTAACCCTAACCCTAACACTATCCTAGGGCTGATGCTAACCCTAACCCTAAACCTAACACTTTCCTAGGGTTGATGCTAACCCTAACCCTAACACTATCCTAGGGCTGATGCTAACCCTAACCCTAACCCTAACACTATCCTAAGTCTGATGCTAACCCTAGCCCTCACACTATCCTAGGCCTGATGATAACCCTAACCCTAACCCTAACACTATCCTAGGGCTGGTGCTAACCCTAACCCTAACCCTAACACTATCCTAGGGCTGATGCTAACCCTAACCCTAACACTATCCTAGGGCTGATGCTAACCCTAACCCTAACCCTAACACTATCCTAGGGCTGATGCTAACCCTAACCCTAACACTATCCTAGGGCTGATGCTAACCCTAACCCTAACCCTAACACTATCCTAGGGCTGATGCTAACCCTAACCCTAACACTATCCTAGGGCTGATGCTAACCCTAACCCTAACCCTAACACTATCCTAGGGCTGATGCTAACCCAAACCCTAACACTATCCTAGGGCTGATGCTAACCCTAACCCTAACCCTAACACTATCCTAGGGCTGATGCTAACCCTAACCCTAACCCTAACACTATCCTAGAGCTGATGCTAACGCTAACCCTAACCCTAACCCTAACCCTAATACTATCCTAGGGCTGATGCTAACCCTAACCCTAACCCTAACACTATCCTAGGGCTGATGCGAACCCTAACCCTAACTCTAACACTATCTTAGGGCTGAGGATAACCCTAACCCAAACACTATCCAACGGCTGATGCTAACCCTAACCCTAACCCTAACACTATCCTAGGGCTGATGATAACCCTAACCCTAACACTATCCTAGGGCTGATGCTAACCCTAACCCTAACCCTAACACTATCCTAGGGCTGATGCTAACCCTAACCCTAACACTACCCTAGGGCTGATTCTAACCCTAACCCTAACCCTAACACTATCCTAGGGCTGATGCTAACCCTAACCCTAACCCTAACACTATCCTAGGGCTGATGCTAACCCTAACCCTAACACTACCCTAGGGCTGATTCTAACCCTAACCCTAACCCTAACACTATACTAGGGCTGATGCTAACCCTGACCCTAACACTATCCTAGGCCTGATGCTAACCCTAACCCTAACACTTACACTATCCTAGGGCTGATGCTAACCCTAACCCTAACCCTAACACTATCCTAGGTCTGATGCTAACCCTAAACCTAACACTATCCTAGGGCTGATGCTAACCCTAACCCTAACCCTAACACTATCATAGGGCTGATGTTAACCCTAACCCTAACACTATCCTAGGGCTGATGCTAACCCTAACACTAACACTATCCTAGGGCTGATGCTAACCCTAACCCTAAACCTAACACTATCCTAGGGCTGATGCTAACCCTAACCCTAACCCTAACATTATCCTAGGCCTGATGCTAACCCTAACCCTAACTCTAACACTATCCTAGGGTTTATGTTAACCCTAACCCTAACACTATTCTAGGGCTGATGCTAACCCTAAACCTAACCCTAACACTATCCTAGGGCTGATGCTAATCCTAACCCTAACCCTAACACTCTCCTAGGGCTGATGCTAACCCGAACCCTAACACTATCCTAGGCCTGATGCTAACCCTAACCCTAACACTATCCTAGGGCTGATGCTAACCCTAACCCTAACCCTAACACTATCCTAGGCCTGATGCTAACCCTAACCCTAACTCTAACACTATCCTAGGGTTTATGTTAACCCTAACCCTAACACTATCCTAGGGCTGATGCTAACCCTAAACCTAACCCTAACACTATCCTAGGGCTGATGCTAACCCTAACCCTAACCCTAACACTATCCTAGGGTAGATGCTAAACCTAACCCTAACACTATCCTAGGGCTGATGCTAACCCTAACCCTAACCCTAACACTATCCTAGGGCTGATGCTAACCCTAACCCTAACACTATCCTAGGGCTGATGCTAACCCTAACCCTAACCCTAACACTATCCTAGGCCTGATGCTAACCCTAACCCTAACACTATCCTAGGCCTGATGCTAACCCTAACCCTAACCCTAACACTATCCTAGGGCTGATGCTAACCCTAACACTAACACTATCCTAGGGCTGATGCTAACCCTAACCCTAAACCTAACACTTTCCTAGGGCTGATGCTAACCCTAACCCTAACACTATCCTAGGGCTGATGCTAACCCTAACCCTAACCCTAACACTATCCTAAGTCTGATGCTAACCCTAGCCCTCACACTATCCTAGGCCTGATGATAACCCTAACCCTAACCCTAACACTATCCTAGGGCTGATGCTAACCCTAACCCTAACACTATCCTAGGGCTGATGCTAACCCTAACCCTAACCCTAACACTATCCTAGGGCTTATGCTAACCCAAACCCTAACACTATCCTAGGGCTGATGCTAACCCTAACCCTAACCCTAACACTATCCTAGGGCTGATGCTAACCCTAACCCTAACCCTAACACTATCCTAGAGCTGATGCTAACGCTAACCCTAACCCTAACCCTAACCCTAATACTATCCTAGGGCTGATGCTAACCCTAACCCTAACCCTAACACTATCCTAGGGCTGATGCTAACCCTAACCCTAACTCTAACACTATCTTAGGGCTGAGGCTAACCCTAACCCAAACACTATCCTACGGCTGATGATAACCCTAACCCTAACCCTAACACTATCCTAGGGCTGATGCTAACCCTAACCCTAACCCTAACACTATCCTAGGGCTGATGCTAACCCTAACCCTAACCCTAACACTATCCTAGAGCTGATGCTAACGCTAACCCTAACCCTAACCCTAACCCTAATACTATCCTAGGGCTGATGCTAACCCTAACCCTAACCCTAACACTATCCTAGGGCTGATGCGAACCCTAACCCTAACTCTAACACTATCTTAGGGCTGAGGCTAACCCTAACCCAAACACTATCCTACGGCTGATGCTAACCCTAACCCTAACCCTAACCCTAACACTATCCTAGGGCTGATGATAACCCTAACCCTAACGCTATCCTAGGGCTGATGCTAACCCTACCCCTAACCCTAACACTTTCCTAATGCTGATGCTAACCCTAACCCTAACACTATCCTAGGGCTGATGCTAACCCTAACCCTAATACTATCCTAGGGCTGATGCTAACCATAACCCTAACCCTAACACTATCTAGGGCTGATGCTAACCCTAACCCTAACCCTAACACCATCCTAGGGCTGATGCTAACCCTGACCCTAACACTATCCTAGGCCTGATGCTAACCCTAACCCTAACACTTACACTATCCTAGGGCTGATGCTAACCCTAACCCTAACCCTAACACTATCCTAGGTCTGATGCTAACCCTAAACCTAACACTATCCTAGGGCTGATGCTAACCCTAACCCTAACCCTAACACTATCATACCGCTGATGTTAACCCTAACCCTAACACTATCCTAGGGCTGATGCTAACCCTAACACTAACACTATCCTAGGGCTGATGCTAACCCTAACCCTAAACCTAACACTATCCTAGGGCTGATGCTAACCCTAACCCTAACCCTAACACTATCCTAGGCCTGATGCTAACCCTAACCCTAACTCTAACACTATCCTAGGGTTTATGTTAACCCTAACCCTAACACTATCCTAGGGCTGATGCTAACCCTAAACCTAACCCTAACACTATCCTAGGGCTGATGCTAATCCTAACCCTAACCCTAACACTCTCCTAGGGCTGATGCTAACCCGAACCCTAACACTATCCAAGGCCTGATGCTAACCCTAACCCTAACAGTATCCTAGGGCTGATGCTAACCCTAACCCTAACCGTAACACTATCCTAGGCCTGATGCTAACCCTATCCCTAACACTAACACTCTCCTAGGGCTTAGGCTAACCCAAACCCTAACACTATCCTAGGGCTGATGCTAACCCTAACCCTAACCCTAACACTATCCTAGGGTAGATGTTAACCCTAACCCTAACACTATCCTAGGGCTGATGCTAACCCTAACCATAACCCTAACACTATCCTAGGGCTGATGCTAACCCTAACCCTAACACTATCCTAGGGCTGATGCTAACCCTAACCCTAACCCTAACACTATCCTAGGGCTGATGCTAACCCTAACCCTAACACTATCCTAGGGCTGATGCTAACCCTAACCCTAACCCTAACACTATCCTAGGGCTGATGCTAACCCTAACCCTAACCCTAACATTATCCCAGGGCTGATGCTAACCCTAACCCTAACACTAACACTATCCTAGAGCTGATGCTAACGCTAACCCTAAACCTAACCCTAACCCTAATACTATCCTAGGGCTGATGCTAACCCTAACCCTAACCCTAACACTATCCTAGGGCTGATGCTAACCCTAACCCTAACTCTAACACTATCTTAGTGCTGAGGCTAACCCTAACCCAAACACTATCCTACGGCTGATGCTAACCCTAACCCTAACCCTAACACTATCCTAGGTCTGATGCTAACCCTAAACCTAACACTATCCTAGGGCTGATGCTAACCCTAACCCTAACCCTAACACTATCCTAGGGCTGATGTTAACCCTAACCCTAACACTACCCTAGGGCTGATGCTAACCCTAACCCTAACCCTAACAGTCTCCTTGGGCTGATGCTAACCGTAACCCTAACACTATCCTAGGCCTGATGCTAACCCTAACCCTAACACTATCCTAGGCATGATGCTAACCCTAACCCTAACCCTAACACTATCCTAGGGCTGATGCTAACCCTAACCCTAACACTATCCTAGGGCTGATGCTAACCCTAACCCTAAACCTAACACTTTCCTAGGCCTGATGCTAACCCTAACCCTAACTCTAACACTATCCTAGGGTTTATGTTAACCCTAACCCTAACACTATCCTAGGGCTGATGCTAACCCTAAACCTAACCCTAACACTATCCTAGGGCTGATGCTAATCCTAACCCTAACCCTAACACTCTCCTAGGGCTGATGCTAACCCGAACCCTAACACTATCCTAGGCCTGATGCTAACCCTAACCCTAACACTATCCTAGGGCTGATGCTAACCCTAACCCTAACCCTAACACTATCCTAGGCCTGATGCTAACCCTAACCCTAACTCTAACACTATCCTAGGGTTTATGTTAACCCTAACCCTAACACTATCCTAGGGCTGATGCTAACCCTAAACCTAACCCTAACACTATCCTAGGGCTGATGCTAACCCTAACCCTAACCCTAACACTATCCTAGGGTAGATGCTAAACCTAACCCTAACACTATCCTAGGGCTGATGCTAACCCTAACCCTAACCCTAACACTATCCTAGGGCTGATGCTAACCCTAACCCTAACACTGTCCTAGGGCTGATGCTAACCCTAACCCTAACCCTAACACTATCCTAGGCCTGATGCTAACCCTAACCCTAACACTATCCTAGGCCTGATGCTAACCCTAACCCTAACCCTAACACTATCCTAGGTCTGATGCTAACCCTAACCCTAACACTATGCTAGGGCTGATACTAACCCTAACCCTAAACCTAACACTTTCCTAGGGCTGATGCTAACCCTAACCCTAACACTATCCTAGGGCTGATGCTAACCCTAACCCTAACCCTAACACTATCCTAAGTCTGATGCTAACCCTAGCCCTCACACTATCCTAGGCCTGATGATAACCCTAACCCTAACCCTAACACTATCCTAGGGCTGATGCTAACCCTAACCCTAACACTATCCTAGGGCTGATGCTAACCCTAACCCTAACCCTAACACTATCCTAGGGCTTATGCTAACCCAAACCCTAACACTATCCTAGGGCTGATGCTAACCCTAACCCTAACCCTAACACTATCCTAGGGCTGATGCTAACCCTAACCCTAACCCTAACACTATCCTAGAGCTGATGCTAACGCTAACCCTAACCCTAACCCTAACCCTAATACTATCCTAGGGCTGATGCTAACCCTAACCCTAACCCTAACACTATCCTAGGGCTGATGCTAACCCTAACCCTAACTCTAACACTATCTTAGGGCTGAGGCTAACCCTAACCCAAACACTATCCTACGGCTGATGATAACCCTAACCCTAACCCTAACACTATCCTAGGGCTGATGCTAACCCTAACCCTAACCATAACACTATCCTAGGGCTGATGCTAACCCTAACCCTAACCCTAACACTATCCTAGAGCTGATGCTAACGCTAACCCTAACCCTAACCCTAACCCTAATACTATCCTAGGGCTGATGCTAACCCTAACCCTAACCCTAACACTATCCTAGGGCTGATGCGAACCCTAACCCTAACTCTAACACTATCTTAGGGCTGAGGCTAACCCTAACCCAAACACTATCCTACGGCTGATGCTAACCCTAACCCTAACCCTAACCCTAACACTATCCTAGGGCTGATGATAACCCTAACCCTAACACTATCCTAGGGCTGATGCTAACCCTACCCCTAACCCTAACACTTTCCTAGGGCTGATGCTAACCCTAACCCTAACACTATCCTAGGGCTGATGCTAACCCTAACCCTAATACTATCCTAGGGCTGATGCTAACCCTAACCCTAACCCTAACACTATCCTAGGGCTGATGCTAACCCTAACCCTAACCCTAACACTATCCTAGGGCTGATGCTAACCCTGACCCTAACACTATCCTAGGCCTGATGCTAACCCTAACCCTAACACTTACACTATCCTAGGGCTGATGCTAACCCTAACCCTAACCCTAACACTATCCTAGGTCTGATGCTAACCCTAAACCTAACACTATCCTAGGGCTGATGCTAACCCTAACCCTAACCCTAACACTATCATACCGCTGATGTTAACCCTAACCCTAACACTATCCTAGGGCTGATGCTAACCCTAACACTAACACTATCCTAGGGCTGATGCTAACCCTAACCCTAAACCTAACACTATCCTAGGGCTGATGCTAACCCTAACCCTAACCCTAACACTATCCTAGGCCTGATGCTAACCCTAACCCTAACTCTAACACTATCCTAGGGTTTATGTTAACCCTAACCCTAACACTATCCTAGGGCTGATGCTAACCCTAAACCTAACCCTAACACTATCCTAGGGCTGATGCTAATCCTAACCCTAACCCTAACACTCTCCTAGGGCTGATGCTAACCCTAACCCTAACACTATCCTAGGGCTGATGCTAACGCTAACCCTAACCCTAACACTATCCTAGGGCTGATGCTAACCCTAACCCTAACCCTAATACTATCCTAGGGCTGATGCTAACCCTAACCCTAACCCTGACACTATCCTAGGGCTGATGCTAACCCTAACCCTAACTCTAACACTATCTTAGGGCTGAGGCTAACCCTAACACTAACACTATCCTACGGCTGATGCTAACCCTAACCCTAACCCTAACACTATCCTAGGTCTGATGCTAACCCTAAACCTAACACTATCCTAGGGCTGATGCTAACCCTAACCCTAACCCTAACACTATCCTAGGGCTGATGTTAACCCTAACCCTAACACTACCCTAGGGCTGATGCTAACCCTAACCCTAACCCTAACACTCTCCTTGGGCTGATGCTAACCGTAACCCTAACACTATCCTAGGCCTGATGCTAACCCTAACCCTAACACTATCCTAGGCCTGATGCTAACCCTAACCCTAACCCTAACACTATCCTAGGGCTGATGCTAACCCTAACCCTAACACTATCCTAGGGCTGATGCTAACCCTAACCCTAAACCTAACACTTTCCTAGGGTTGATGCTAACCCTAACCCTAACACTATCCTAGGGCTGATGCTAACCCTAACCCTAACCCTAACACTATCCTAAGTCTGATGCTAACCCTAGCCCTCACACTATCCTAGGCCTGATGATAACCCTAACCCTAACCCTAACACTATCCTAGGGCTGGTGCTAACCCTAACCCTAACCCTAACACTATCCTAGGGCTGATGCTAACCCTAACCCTAACACTATCCTAGGGCTGATGCTAACCCTAACCCTAACCCTAACACTATCCTAGGGCTGATGCTAACCCTAACCCTAACACTATCCTAGGGCTGATGCTAACCCTAACCCTAACCCTAACACTATCCTAGGGCTGATGCTAACCCTAACCCTAACACTATCCTAGGGCTGATGCTAACCCTAACCCTAACCCTAACACTATCCTAGGGCTGATGCTAACCCAAACCCTAACACTATCCTAGGGCTGATGCTAACCCTAACCCTAACCCTAACACTATCCTAGGGCTGATGCTAACCCTAACCCTAACCCTAACACTATCCTAGAGCTGATGCTAACGCTAACCCTAACCCTAACCCTAACCCTAATACTATCCTAGGGCTGATGCTAACCCTAACCCTAACCCTAACACTATCCTAGGGCTGATGCGAACCCTAACCCTAACTCTAACACTATCTTAGGGCTGAGGATAACCCTAACCCAAACACTATCCAACGGCTGATGCTAACCCTAACCCTAACCCTAACACTATCCTAGGGCTGATGATAACCCTAACCCTAACACTATCCTAGGGCTGATGCTAACCCTAACCCTAACCCTAACACTATCCTAGGGCTGATGCTAACCCTAACCCTAACACTACCCTAGGGCTGATTCTAACCCTAACCCTAACCCTAACACTATCCTAGGGCTGATGCTAACCCTAACCCTAACCCTAACACTATCCTAGGGCTGATGCTAACCCTAACCCTAACACTACCCTAGGGCTGATTCTAACCCTAACCCTAACCCTAACACTATACTAGGGCTGATGCTAACCCTGACCCTAACACTATCCTAGGCCTGATGCTAACCCTAACCCTAACACTTACACTATCCTAGGGCTGATGCTAACCCTAACCCTAACCCTAACACTATCCTAGGTCTGATGCTAACCCTAAACCTAACACTATCCTAGGGCTGATGCTAACCCTAACCCTAACCCTAACACTATCATAGGGCTGATGTTAACCCTAACCCTAACACTATCCTAGGGCTGATGCTAACCCTAACACTAACACTATCCTAGGGCTGATGCTAACCCTAACCCTAAACCTAACACTATCCTAGGGCTGATGCTAACCCTAACCCTAACCCTAACATTATCCTAGGCCTGATGCTAACCCTAACCCTAACTCTAACACTATCCTAGGGTTTATGTTAACCCTAACCCTAACACTATTCTAGGGCTGATGCTAACCCTAAACCTAACCCTAACACTATCCTAGGGCTGATGCTAATCCTAACCCTAACCCTAACACTCTCCTAGGGCTGATGCTAACCCGAACCCTAACACTATCCTAGGCCTGATGCTAACCCTAACCCTAACACTATCCTAGGGCTGATGCTAACCCTAACCCTAACCCTAACACTATCCTAGGCCTGATGCTAACCCTAACCCTAACTCTAACACTATCCTAGGGTTTATGTTAACCCTAACCCTAACACTATCCTAGGGCTGATGCTAACCCTAAACCTAACCCTAACACTATCCTAGGGCTGATGCTAACCCTAACCCTAACCCTAACACTATCCTAGGGTAGATGCTAAACCTAACCCTAACACTATCCTAGGGCTGATGCTAACCCTAACCCTAACCCTAACACTATCCTAGGGCTGATGCTAACCCTAACCCTAACACTATCCTAGGGCTGATGCTAACCCTAACCCTAACCCTAACACTATCCTAGGCCTGATGCTAACCCTAACCCTAACACTATCCTAGGCCTGATGCTAACCCTAACCCTAACCCTAACACTATCCTAGGGCTGATGCTAACCCTAACACTAACACTATCCTAGGGCTGATGCTAACCCTAACCCTAAACCTAACACTTTCCTAGGGCTGATGCTAACCCTAACCCTAACACTATCCTAGGGCTGATGCTAACCCTAACCCTAACCCTAACACTATCCTAAGTCTGATGCTAACCCTAGCCCTCACACTATCCTAGGCCTGATGATAACCCTAACCCTAACCCTAACACTATCCTAGGGCTGATGCTAACCCTAACCCTAACACTATCCTAGGGCTGATGCTAACCCTAACCCTAACCCTAACACTATCCTAGGGCTTATGCTAACCCAAACCCTAACACTATCCTAGGGCTGATGCTAACCCTAACCCTAACCCTAACACTATCCTAGGGCTGATGCTAACCCTAACCCTAACCCTAACACTATCCTAGAGCTGATGCTAACGCTAACCCTAACCCTAACCCTAACCCTAATACTATCCTAGGGCTGATGCTAACCCTAACCCTAACCCTAACACTATCCTAGGGCTGATGCTAACCCTAACCCTAACTCTAACACTATCTTAGGGCTGAGGCTAACCCTAACCCAAACACTATCCTACGGCTGATGATAACCCTAACCCTAACCCTAACACTATCCTAGGGCTGATGCTAACCCTAACCCTAACCCTAACACTATCCTAGGGCTGATGCTAACCCTAACCCTAACCCTAACACTATCCTAGAGCTGATGCTAACGCTAACCCTAACCCTAACCCTAACCCTAATACTATCCTAGGGCTGATGCTAACCCTAACCCTAACCCTAACACTATCCTAGGGCTGATGCGAACCCTAACCCTAACTCTAACACTATCTTAGGGCTGAGGCTAACCCTAACCCAAACACTATCCTACGGCTGATGCTAACCCTAACCCTAACCCTAACCCTAACACTATCCTAGGGCTGATGATAACCCTAACCCTAACGCTATCCTAGGGCTGATGCTAACCCTACCCCTAACCCTAACACTTTCCTAATGCTGATGCTAACCCTAACCCTAACACTATCCTAGGGCTGATGCTAACCCTAACCCTAATACTATCCTAGGGCTGATGCTAACCATAACCCTAACCCTAACACTATCTAGGGCTGATGCTAACCCTAACCCTAACCCTAACACCATCCTAGGGCTGATGCTAACCCTGACCCTAACACTATCCTAGGCCTGATGCTAACCCTAACCCTAACACTTACACTATCCTAGGGCTGATGCTAACCCTAACCCTAACCCTAACACTATCCTAGGTCTGATGCTAACCCTAAACCTAACACTATCCTAGGGCTGATGCTAACCCTAACCCTAACCCTAACACTATCATACCGCTGATGTTAACCCTAACCCTAACACTATCCTAGGGCTGATGCTAACCCTAACACTAACACTATCCTAGGGCTGATGCTAACCCTAACCCTAAACCTAACACTATCCTAGGGCTGATGCTAACCCTAACCCTAACCCTAACACTATCCTAGGCCTGATGCTAACCCTAACCCTAACTCTAACACTATCCTAGGGTTTATGTTAACCCTAACCCTAACACTATCCTAGGGCTGATGCTAACCCTAAACCTAACCCTAACACTATCCTAGGGCTGATGCTAATCCTAACCCTAACCCTAACACTCTCCTAGGGCTGATGCTAACCCGAACCCTAACACTATCCAAGGCCTGATGCTAACCCTAACCCTAACAGTATCCTAGGGCTGATGCTAACCCTAACCCTAACCGTAACACTATCCTAGGCCTGATGCTAACCCTATCCCTAACACTAACACTCTCCTAGGGCTTAGGCTAACCCAAACCCTAACACTATCCTAGGGCTGATGCTAACCCTAACCCTAACCCTAACACTATCCTAGGGTAGATGTTAACCCTAACCCTAACACTATCCTAGGGCTGATGCTAACCCTAACCATAACCCTAACACTATCCTAGGGCTGATGCTAACCCTAACCCTAACACTATCCTAGGGCTGATGCTAACCCTAACCCTAACCCTAACACTATCCTAGGGCTGATGCTAACCCTAACCCTAACACTATCCTAGGGCTGATGCTAACCCTAACCCTAACCCTAACACTATCCTAGGGCTGATGCTAACCCTAACCCTAACCCTAACATTATCCCAGGGCTGATGCTAACCCTAACCCTAACACTAACACTATCCTAGAGCTGATGCTAACGCTAACCCTAAACCTAACCCTAACCCTAATACTATCCTAGGGCTGATGCTAACCCTAACCCTAACCCTAACACTATCCTAGGGCTGATGCTAACCCTAACCCTAACTCTAACACTATCTTAGTGCTGAGGCTAACCCTAACCCAAACACTATCCTACGGCTGATGCTAACCCTAACCCTAACCCTAACACTATCCTAGGTCTGATGCTAACCCTAAACCTAACACTATCCTAGGGCTGATGCTAACCCTAACCCTAACCCTAACACTATCCTAGGGCTGATGTTAACCCTAACCCTAACACTACCCTAGGGCTGATGCTAACCCTAACCCTAACCCTAACAGTCTCCTTGGGCTGATGCTAACCGTAACCCTAACACTATCCTAGGCCTGATGCTAACCCTAACCCTAACACTATCCTAGGCATGATGCTAACCCTAACCCTAACCCTAACACTATCCTAGGGCTGATGCTAACCCTAACCCTAACACTATCCTAGGGCTGATGCTAACCCTAACCCTAAACCTAACACTTTCCTAGGGCTGATGCTAACCCTAACCCTAACCCTAACACTATCCTAGGGCTGATGCTAACCCTAACCCTAACACTATCCTAGGCCTGATGCTAACCCTAACCCTAACACTAACACTATCCTAGGGCTGATGCTAACCCTAACCCTAACCCTAACACTATCCTAGGGCTGATGCTAACCCTAACCCTAACCCTAACACTATCATACCGCTGATGTTAACCCTAACCCTAACACTATCCTAGGGCTGATGCTAACCCTAACACTAACACTATCCTAGGGCTGATGCTAACCCTAACCCTAAACCTAACACTATCCTAGGGCTGATGCTAACCCTAACCCTAACCCTAACACTATCCTAGGCCTGATGCTAACCCTAACCCTAACTCTAACACTATCCTAGGGTTTATGTTAACCCTAACCCTAACACTATCCTAGGGCTGATGCTAACCCTAAACCTAACCCTAACACTATCCTAGGGCTGATGCTAATCCTAACCCTAACCCTAACACTCTCCTAGGGCTGATGCTAACCCGAACCCTAACACTATCCAAGGCCTGATGCTAACCCTAACCCTAACACTATCCTAGGGCTGATGCTAACCCTAACCCTAACCCTAACACTATCCTAGGCCTGATGCTAACCCTATCCCTAACACTAACACTCTCCTAGGGCTTAGGCTAACCCAAACCCTAACACTATCCTAGGGCTGATGCTAACCCTAACCCTAACCCTAACACTATCCTAGGGTAGATGTTAACCCTAACCCTAACACTATCCTAGGGCTGATGCTAACCCTAACCATAACCCTAACACTATCCTAGGGCTGATGCTAACCCTAACCCTAACACTATCCTAGGGCTGATGCTAACCCTAACCCTAACCCTAACACTATCCTAGGGCTGATGCTAACCCTAACCCTAACACTATCCTAGGGCTGATGCTAACCCTAACCCTAACCCTAACACTATCCTAGGGCTGATGCTAACCCTAACCCTAACCCTAACATTATCCCAGGGCTGATGCTAACCCTAACCCTAACACTAACACTATCCTAGAGCTGATGCTAACGCTAACCCTAAACCTAACCCTAACCCTAATACTATCCTAGGGCTGATGCTAACCCTAACCCTAACCCTAACACTATCCTAGGGCTGATGCTAACCCTAACCCTAACTCTAACACTATCTTAGTGCTGAGGCTAACCCTAACCCAAACACTATCCTACGGCTGATGCTAACCCTAACCCTAACCCTAACACTATCCTAGGTCTGATGCTAACCCTAAACCTAACACTATCCTAGGGCTGATGCTAACCCTAACCCTAACCCTAACACTATCCTAGGGCTGATGTTAACCCTAACCCTAACACTACCCTAGGGCTGATGCTAACCCTAACCCTAACCCTAACAGTCTCCTTGGGCTGATGCTAACCGTAACCCTAACACTATCCTAGGCCTGATGCTAACCCTAACCCTAACACTATCCTAGGCATGATGCTAACCCTAACCCTAACCCTAACACTATCCTAGGGCTGATGCTAACCCTAACCCTAACACTATCCTAGGGCTGATGCTAACCCTAACCCTAAACCTAACACTTTCCTAGGGCTGATGCTAACCCTAACCCTAACCCTAACACTATCCTAGGGCTGATGCTAACCCTAACCCTAACACTATCCTAGGCCTGATGCTAACCCTAACCCTAACACTAACACTATCCTAGGGCTGATGCTAACCCTAACCCTAACCCTAACACTATCCTAGGGCTGATGCTAACCCTAACCCTAACCCTAACACTATCCTAGGCCTGATGCTAACCCTAACCCTAACTCTAACACTATCCTAGGGTTTTTGTTAACCCTAACCCTAACACTATCCTAGGCCTGATGCTAACCCTAACCCTAACACTATCCTAGGGCTGATGCCAACCCTAACCCTAACCCTAACACTATTCTAGGCCTGATGCTAACCCTATCCCTAACACTAACACTCTCCTAGGGCTGAGGCTAACCGAAACCCTAACACTATCCTAGGGCTGATGCTAACCCTAACCCTAACCCTAACACTATCCTAGGGTAGATGCTAACCCTAACCCTAACACTATCCTAGGGCTGATGCTAACCCTAACCCTAACCCTAACACTATCCTAGGGCTGATGCTTACCCTAACGCTAACACTATCCTAGGGCTGATGCTAACCCTAACACTAACCCTAACACTATCCTAGGGCTGATGCTAACCCTAACCGTAACACTATCCTAGGGCTGATGCTAACCCTAACCCTAACCCTAACACTATCCTAGGGCTGATGCTAACCCTAACCCTAACCCTAACACTATCCTAGGGCTGATGCTAACCCTAACCCTAACACTAACAGTATCCTAGTGCTGATGCTAACGCTAACCCTAACCCTAACCCTAACCCTAATACTATCCTAGGGCTGATGCTAACCCTAACCCTAACCCTAACACTATCCTAGGGCTGATGCTAACCCTAACCCTAACTCTAACACTATCTTAGGGCTGAGGCTAACCCTAACCCAAACACTATCCTACGGCTGATGCTAACCCTAACCCTAACCCTAACACTATCCTAGGTCTGATGCTAACCCTAAACCTAACACTATCCTAGGGCTGATGCTAACCCTAACCCTAACCCTAACACTATCCTAGGGCTGATGCTAACCCTAACGCTAACCCTAACACTATCCTTGAACTGATGCTAACCTTAACCCTAACCCTAACACTATCCTAGGCCTGATGATAACCCTAACCCTAACCCTAACACTATCCTAGGGCTGATGCCAACCCTAACACTAACCCTAACACTATCCTAGGGCTGATGCTAACCCTAACCCTAACACTATCCTAGGACTGATGCTAACCCTAACCCTAACCCTAACACTATCCTAGGGCTGATGCTAACCCTAACCCTAACACTATCCTAGGGCTGATGCTAACCCTAACCCTAACCGTAACACAATCCTAGGGCTGATGCTAACCCGAACCCTAACACTATCCTAGGCCTGATGATAACCCTAACACTAACCCTAACATTATCCTAGGGCTGATGCTAACCCTAACCATAACACTATCCTAGGGCTGATGCTAAACCTAACCCTAACCCTAACACTATCCTAGAGCTGATGCTAACGCTAACCCTAACCCTAACCCTAACCCTAATACTATCCTAGGGCTGATGCTAATCCTAACCCTAACCCTAACACTATCCTAGGGCTGAGGCTAACCCTAACCCTAACTCTAACACTATCTTAGGGCTGAGGCTAACCCTAACCCAAACACTGTCCTACGGCTGATGCTAACCCTAACACTAACCCTAACACTATCCTAGGTCTGATGCTAACCCTAAACATAACACTATCCTAGGGCTGATGCTAACCCTAACCGTGACCCTAACACTATCCTAGGGCTGATGTTAACCCTAACCCTAACACTATCCTAGGGCTGATGCTAACCCTAACCCTAACCCTAACACTCTCCTTGGGCTGATGCTAACCGTAACCCTAACACTATCATAGGCCTGATGCTAACCCTAACCCTAACACTATCCTAGGGCTGATGCTAACCCTAACCCTAACCCTAACACTATTCTAGGCCTGATGCTAACCCTAACCCTAACCCTAACACTATCCTAGGGCTGATGCTAACCCTAACCCTAACCCTAACACTTTCCTAGGGCTGATGCTAACCCTAACCCTAAAACTATCCTAGGGCTGATGCTAACACTAACCCTAACCCTAACACTATCCTAAGTCTGATGCTAACCCTAGCCCTCACACTATCCTAGGCCTGATGATAACCCTAACCCTAACCCTAACACTATCCTAGGGCTGATGCTAACCCTAACCCTAACCCTAACACTATCCTAGGGCTGATGCTAACCCTAACCCTAACACTATCCTAGGGCTGATGCTAACCCTAACCCTAACACTAACACTATCCTAGGGCTGATGCTAACCCTAACCCTAACACTATCCTAGGGCTGATGCTAACCCTAACCCTAACCCTAACACTATCCTAGGGATGATGCTAACCCTAACCCTAACACTATCCTAGGGCTGATGCTAACCCTAACCCTAACCCTAACACTATCCTAGGCCTGATGCTAACCCTATCCCTAACACTAACACTCTCCTACGGCTGAGGCTAACCCAAACCCTAACACTATCCTAGGGCTGATGCTAACCCTAACCCTAACCCTAACACTATCCTAGGGCTGATGCTAACCCTAACCCTAACACTATCCTAGGCCTGATGATAACCCTAACCCTAACCCTAACACTATCCTAGGGCTGATGCTAACCCTAACCCTTACCCTAACACTATCCTAGGGCTGATGCTAACCCTAACCCTAACACTATCCTAGGGCTGATGCTAACCCTAACCCTAACACTATCCTAGGGCTGATGCTAACCCTAACCCTAACCCTAACACTATCCTAGGGCTGATGCTAACCCTAACCCTAACACTATCCTAGGGCTGATGCTAACGCTAACCCTAACCCTAACACTATCCTAGGGCTGATACTAACCCTAACCCTAACCCTAACACTATCCTAGGGCTGATGCTAACCCTAACCCTAACACTAACACTATCCTAGAGCTGATGCTAACGCTAACCCTAACCCTAACCCTAACCCTAATACTATCCTAGGGCTGATGCTAACCCTAACCCTAACCCTAACACTATCCTAGGGCTGATGCTAACCCTAACTCTAACTCTAACACTGTCTTAGGGCTGAGGCTAACCCTAACCCAAACACTATCCTACGGCTGATGCTAACCCTAACCCTAACCCTAACACTATCCTAGGTCTGATGCTAACCCTAAACCTAACACTATCCTAGGGCTGATGCTAACCCTAACCCTAACCCTAACACTATCCTAGGGCTGATGCTAACCCTAAACCTAACACTATCCTAGGGCTGATGCTAACCCTAACCCTAACCCTAACACTATCCTAGGGCTGATGCCAACCCTAACACTAACCCTAACACTATCCTAGGGCTGATGCTAACCCTAACCCTAACACTATCCTAGGACTGATGCTAACCCTAACCCTAACCCTAACACTATCCTAGGGCTGATGCTAACCCTAACCCTAACACTATCCTAGGGCTGATGTTATCCCTAACCCTAACCCTAACACTATCCTAGGGCTGATGCTAACCCGAACCATAACACTATCGTAGGCCTGATGATAACCCTAACCCTAACCCTAACATTATCCTAGGGCTGATGCTAACCCTAACCCTAACACTATCCTAGGGCTGATGCTAACCCTAACCCTAACCCTAACACTATCCTAGGGCTGATGCTAAACCTAACGCTAACCCTAACACTATCCTTGAACTGATGCTAACCTTAACCCTAACCCTAACACTATCCTAGGCCTGATGATAACCCTAACCCTAACATTAACACTATCCTAGTGTTTATGTTAACCCTAACCCTAACACTATCCTAGGGCTGATGCTAACCCTAACCCTAACACTATCCTAGGGCTGATGCTAACCCTAACCCTAACACTAACCTAGGGCTGATGCTAACCTTAACCCTAACCCTAACACTATTCTAGGGCTGATGCTAACCCTAACGCTAACCCTAACACTATCCTTGAACTAATGCTAACCCTAACCCTAACCCTAACACTATCCTTGGCCTGATGCTAACCCTAACCCTAACCCTAACACTATCCTAGGGTTTATGTTAACCCTAACCCTAACACTATCCTAGGGCTGATGCTAACCCTAACCCTAACCCTAACACTCTCCTAGGGCTGATGCTAACCCTAACCCTAACACTATCCTAGGCCTGATGCTAACCCTAACCCTAACACTATCCTAGGGATGATGCTAACCCTAACCCTAACCCTAACACTATCCTAGGCCTGATGCTAACCCTATCCCTAACACTAACACTCTCCTAGGGCTGAGGCTAACCCTAACCCTAACACTATCCTAGGGCTGATGCTAACCCTAACCCTAACACTAACACTATCCTAGGGTTGATGCTAACCCTAACCCTAACACTATCCTAGGGCTGATGCTAACCCTAACCCTAACCCTAACACTATCCTAGGGCTGATGCTAACCCTAACCCTAACACTATCCTAGGGCTGATGCTAACCCTAACCCTAACCTTAACCCTATCCTAGGGCTGATGCTAACCCTAACCCTAACCCTAACACTATCCTAGAGCTGATGCTAACGCTAACCCTAACCCTAATCCTAACCCTAATACTATCCTAGGGCTGATGCTAACCCTAACCCTAACCCTAACACTATCCTAGGGCTGAGGCTAACCCTAACCCTAACTCTAACACTATCTTAGGGCTGAGGCTAACCCTAACCCAAACACTGTCCTACGGCTGATGCTAACCCTAACACTAACACTAACACTATCCTAGGTCTGATGCTAACCCTAAACCTAACACTATCCTAGGGCTGATGCTAACCCTAACCGTGACCCTAACACTATCCTAGGGCTGATGTTAACCCTAACCCTAACACTATCCTAGGGCTGATGCTAACCCTAACCCTAACCCTAACACTCTCCTTGGGCTGATGCTAACCGTAACCCTAACACTATCATAGGCCTGATGCTAACCCTAACCCTAACACTATCCTAGGGCTGATGCTAACCCTAACCCTAACCCTAACACTATTCTAGGCCTGATGCTAACCCTAACCCTAACCCTAACACTATCCTAGGGCTGATGCTAACCCTAACCCTAACCCTAACACTTTCCTAGGGCTGATGCTAACCCTAACCCTAAAACTATCCTAGGGCTGATGCTAACACTAACCCTAACCCTAACACTATCCTAAGTCTGATGCTAACCCTAGCCCTCACACTATCCTAGGCCTGATGATAACCCTAACCCTAACCCTAACACTATCCTAGGGCTGATGCTAACCCTAACCCTAACCCTACCACTATCCTAGGGCTGATGCTAACCCTAACCCTAACACTATCCTAGGGCTGATGCTAACCCTAACCCTAACACTAACACTATCCTAGGGCTGATGCTAACCCTAACCCTAACACTATCCTAGGGCTGATGCTAACCCTAACCCTAACCCTAACACTATCCTAGGGATGATGCTAACCCTAACCCTAACACTATCCTAGGGCTGATGCTAACCCTAACCCTAACCCTAACACTATCCTAGGCCTGATGCTAACCCTATCCCTAACACTAACACTCTCCTAGGGCTGAGGCTAACCCAAACCCTAACACTATCCTGGGGCTGATGCTAACCCTAACCCTAACCCTAACACTATCCTAGGGCTGATGCTAACCCTAACCCTAACACTATCCTAGGCCTGATGATAACCCTAACCCTAACCCTAACACTATCCTAGGGCTGATGCTAACCCTAACCCTAACCCTAACACTATCCTAGGGCTGATGCTAACCCTAACCCTAACACTATCCTAGGGCTGATGCTAACCCTAACCCTAACCCTAACACTATCCTAGGGCTGATGCTAACCCTAACCCTAACACTATCCTAGGGCTGATGCTAACGCTAACCCTAACCCTAACACTATCCTAGGGCTGATGCTAACCCTAACCCTAACCCTAACACTATCCTAGGGCTGATGCTAACCCTAACCCTAACACTAACACTATCCTAGAGCTGATGCTAACGCTAACCCTAACCCTAACCCTAACCCTAATACTATCCTAGGGCTGATGCTAACCCTAACCCTAACCCTAACACTATCCTAGGGCTGATGCTAACCCTAACCCTAACTCTAACACTGTCTTAGGGCTGAGGCTAACCCTAACCCAAACACTATCCTACGGCTGATGCTAACCCTAACCCTAACCCTAACACTATCCTAGGTCTGATGCTAACCCTAAACCTAACACTATCCTAGGGCTGATGCTAACCCTAACCCTAACCCTAACACTATCCTAGGGCTGATGCTAACCCTAAACCTAACACTATCCTAGGGCTGATGCTAACCCTAACCCTAACCCTAACACTATCCTAGGGCTGATGCCAACCCAAACACTAACCCTAACACTATCCTAGGGCTGATGCTAACCCTAACCCTAACACTATCCTAGGACTGATGCTAACCCTAACCCTAACCCTAACACTATCCTAGGGCTGATGCTAACCCTAACCCTAACACTATCCTAGGGCTGATGTTATCCCTAACCCTAACCCTAACACTATCCTAGGGCTGATGCTAACCCGAACCATAACACTATCGTAGGCCTGATGATAACCCTAACCCTAACCCTAACATTATCCTAGGGCTGATGCTAACCCTAACCCTAACACTATCCTAGGGCTGATGCTAACCCTAACCCTAACCCTAACACTATCCTAGGGCTGATGCTAACCCTAACCCTAACCCTAACCCTAACCCTAACCCTAACCCTAACCCTAACCCTAACACTATCCTAGGGCTGATGCTAACCCTAACCCTAACCCTAACACTATCCTAGGGCTGATGCTAACCCTAACCCTAATACTATCCTAGGGCTGATGCTAACCCTAACCCTAACCCTAACACTATCCTAGGGCTGATGCTAACCCTAACCCTAACTCTAACACTATCTTAGGGCTGAGGCTAACCCTAACCCAAACACTATCCTACGGCTGATGATAACCCTAACCCTAACCCTAACACTATCCTAGGGCTGATGCTAACCCTAACCCTAACCCTAACACTATCCTAGGGCTGATGCTAACCCTAACCCTAACCCTAACACTATCCTAGAGCTGATGCTAACGCTAACCCTAACCCTAACCCTAACCCTAATACTATCCTAGGGCTGATGCTAACCCTAACCCTAACCCTAACACTATCCTAGGGCTGATGCGAACCCTAACCCTAACTCTAACACTATCTTAGGGCTGAGGCTAACCCTAACCCAAACACTATCCTACGGCTGATGCTAACCCTAACCCTAACCCTAACCCTAACACTATCCTAGGGCTGATGATAACCCTAACCCTAACACTATCCTAGGGCTGATGCTAACCCTACCCCTAACCCTAACACTTTCCTAGGGCTGATGCTAACCCTAACCCTAACACTATCCTAGGGCTGATGCTAACCCTAACCCTAATACTATCCTAGGGCTGATGCTAACCCTAACCCTAACCCTAACACTATCTAGGGCTGATGCTAACCCTAACCCTAACCCTAACACCATCCTAGGGCTGATGCTAACCCTGACCCTAACACTATCCTAGGCCTGATGCTAACCCTAACCCTAACACTTACACTATCCTAGGGCTGATGCTAACCCTAACCCTAACCCTAACACTATCCTAGGTCTGATGCTAACCCTAAACCTAACACTATCCTAGGGCTGATGCTAACCCTAACCCTAACCCTAACACTATCATACCGCTGATGTTAACCCTAACCCTAACACTATCCTAGGGCTGATGCTAACCCTAACACTAACACTATCCTAGGGCTGATGCTAACCCTAACCCTAAACCTAACACTATCCTAGGGCTGATGCTAACCCTAACCCTAACCCTAACACTATCCTAGGCCTGATGCTAACCCTAACCCTAACTCTAACACTATCCTAGTGTTTATGTTAACCCTAACCCTAACACTATCCTAGGGCTGATGCTAACCCTAACCCTAACACTATCCTAGGGCTGATGCTAACCCTAACCCTAAACCTAACACTTTCCTAGGGCTGATGCTAACCCTAACCCTAACCCTAACACTATCCTAGGGCTGATGCTAACCCTAACCCTAACACTATCCTAGGCCTGATGCTAACCCTAACCCTAACACTAACACTATCCTAGGGCTGATGCTAACCCTAACCCTAACCCTAACACTATCCTAGGGCTGATGCTAACCCTAACCCTAACCCTAACACTATCATACCGCTGATGTTAACCCTAACCCTAACACTATCCTAGGGCTGATGCTAACCCTAACACTAACACTATCCTAGGGCTGATGCTAACCTTAACCCTAAACCTAACACTATCCTAGGGCTGATGCTAACCCTAACCCTAACCCTAACACTATCCTAGGCCTGATGCTAACCCTAACCCTAACTCTAACACTATCCTAGGGTTTATGTTAACCCTAACCCTAACACTATCCTAGGGCTGATGCTAACCCTAAACCTAACCCTAACACTATCCTAGGGCTGATGCTAATCCTAACCCTAACCCTAACACTCTCCTAGGGCTGATGCTAACCCGAACCCTAACACTATCCAAGGCCTGATGCTAACCCTAACCCTAACACTATCCTAGGGCTGATGCTAACCCTAACCCTAACCCTAACACTATCCTAGGCCTGATGATAACCCTATCCCTAACACTAACACTCTCCTAGGGCTTAGGCTAACCCAAACCCTAACACTATCCTAGGGCTGATGCTAACCCTAACCCTAACCCTAACACTATCCTAGGGTAGATGTTAACCCTAACCCTAACACTATCCTAGGGCTGATGCTAACCCTAACCATAACCCTAACACTATCCTAGGGCTGATGCTAACCCTAACCCTAACACTATCCTAGGGCTGATGCTAACCCTAACCCTAACCCTAACACTATCCTAGGGCTGATGCTAACCCTAACCCTAACACTATCCTAGGGCTGATGCTAACCCTAACCCTAACCCTAACACTATCCTAGGGCTGATGCTAACCCTAACCCTAACCCTAACATTATCTCAGGGCTGATGCTAACCCTAACCCTAACACTAACACTATCCTAGAGCTGATGCTAACGCTAACCCTAAACCTAACCCTAACCCTAATACTATCCTAGGGCTGATGCTAACCCTAACCCTAACCCTAACACTATCCTAGGGCTGATGCTAACCCTAACCCTAACTCTAACACTATCTTAGTGCTGAGGCTAACCCTAACCCAAACACTATCCTACGGCTGATGCTAACCCTAACCCTAACCCTAACACTATCCTAGGTCTGATGCTAACCCTAAACCTAACACTATCCTAGGGCTGATGCTAACCCTAACCCTAACCCTAACACTATCCTAGGGCTGATGTTAACCCTAACCCTAACACTACCCTAGGGCTGATGCTAACCCTAACCCTAACCCTAACAGTCTCCTTGGGCTGATGCTAACCGTAACCCTAACACTATCCTAGGCCTGATGCTAACCCTAACCCTAACACTATCCTAGGCATGATGCTAACCCTAACCCTAACCCTAACACTATCCTAGGGCTGATGCTAACCCTAACCCTAACACTATCCTAGGGCTGATGCTAACCCTAACCCTAAACCTAACACTTTCCTAGGGCTGATGCTAACCCTAACCCTAACCCTAACACTATCCTAGGGCTGATGCTAACCCTAACCCTAACACTATCCTAGGCCTGATGCTAACCCTAACCCTAACACTAACACTATCCTAGGGCTGATGCTAACCCTAACCCTAACCCTAACACTATCCTAGGGCTGATGCTAACCCTAACCCTAACCCTAACACTATCCTAGGCCTGATGCTAACCCTAACCCTAACTCTAACACTATCCTAGGGTTTTTGTTAACCCTAACCCTAACACTATCCTAGGCCTGATGCTAACCCTAACCCTAACACTATCCTAGGGCTGATGCCAACCCTAACCCTAACCCTAACACTATTCTAGGCCTGATGCTAACCCTATCCCTAACACTAACACTCTCCTAGGGCTGAGTCTAACCGAAACCCTAACACTATCCTAGGGCTGATGCTAACCCTAACCCTAACCCTAACACTATCCTAGGGTAGATGCTAACCCTAACCCTAACACTATCCTAGGGCTGATGCTAACCCTAACCCTAACCCTAACACTATCCTAGGGCTGATGCTTACCCTAACGCTAACACTATCCTAGGGCTGATGCTAACCCTAACACTAACCCTAACACTATCCTAGGGCTGATGCTAACCCTAACCGTAACACTATCCTAGGGCTGATGCTAACCCTAACCCTAACCCTAACACTATCCTAGGGCTGATGCTAACCCTAACCCTAACCCTAACACTATCCTAGGGCTGATGCTAACCCTAACCCTAACACTAACAGTATCCTAGTGCTGATGCTAACGCTAACCCTAACCCTAACCCTAACCCTAATACTATCCTAGGGCTGATGCTAACCCTAACCCTAACCCTAACACTATCCTAGGTCTGATGCTAACCCTAAACCTAACACTATCCTAGGGCTGATGCTAACCCTAACCCTAACCCTAACACTATCCTAGGGCTGATGCTAACCCTAACGCTAACCCTAACACTATCCTTGAACTGATGCTAACCTTAACCCTAACCCTAACACTATCCTAGGCCTGATGATAACCCTAACCCTAACCCTAACACTATCCTAGGGCTGATGCCAACCCTAACACTAACCCTAACACTATCCTAGGGCTGATGCTAACCCTAACCCTAACACTATCCTAGGACTGATGCTAACCCTAACCCTAAACCTAACACTATCCTAGGGCTGATGCTAACCCTAACCCTAACACTATCCTAGGGCTGATGCTAACCCTAACCCTAACCCTAACACAATCCTAGGGCTGATGCTAACCCGAACCCTAACACTATCCTAGGCCTGATGATAACCCTAACACTAACCCTAACATTATCCTAGGGCTGATGCTAACCCTAACCATAACACTATCCTAGGGCTGATGCTAAACCTAACCCTAACCCTAACACTATCCTAGAGCTGATGCTAACGCTAACCCTAACCCTAACCCTAACCCTAATACTATCCTAGGGCTGATGCTAACCCTAACCCTAACCCTAACACTATCCTAGGGCTGAGGCTAACCCTAACCCTAACTCTAACACTATCTTAGGGCTGAGGCTAACCCTAACCCAAACACTGTCCTACGGCTGATGCTAACCCTAACACTAACCCTAACACTATCCTAGGTCTGATGCTAACCCTAAACATAACACTATCCTAGGGCTGATGCTAACCCTAACCGTGACCCTAACACTATCCTAGGGCTGATGTTAACCCTAACCCTAACACTATCCTAGGGCTGATGCTAACCCTAACCCTAACCCTAACACTCTCCTTGGGCTGATGCTAACCGTAACCCTAACATTATCATAGGCCTGATGCTAACCCTAACCCTAACACTATCCTAGGGCTGATGCTAACCCTAACCCTAACCCTAACACTATTCTAGGCCTGATGCTAACCCTAACCCTAACCCTAACACTATCCTAGGGCTGATGCTAACCCTAACCCTAACCCTAACACTTTCCTAGGGCTGATGCTAACCCTAACCCTAAAACTATCCTAGGGCTGATGCTAACACTAACCCTAACCCTAACACTATCCTAAGTCTGATGCTAACCCTAGCCCTCACACTATCCTAGGCCTGATGATAACCCTAACCCTAACCCTAACACTATCCTAGGGCTGATGCTAACCCTAACCCTAACCCTAACACTATCCTAGGGCTGATGCTAACCCTAACCCTAACACTATCCTAGGGCTGATGCTAACCCTAACCCTAACACTAACACTATCCTAGGGCTGATGCTAACCCTAACCCTAACACTATCCTAGGGCTGATGCTAACCCTAACCCTAACCCTAACACTATCCTAGGGATGATGCTAACCCTAACCCTAACACTATCCTAGGGCTGATGCTAACCCTAACCCTAACCCTAACACTATCCTAGGCCTGATGCTAACCCTATCCCTAACACTAACACTCTCCTAGGGCTGAGGCTAACCCAAACCCTAACACTATCCTAGGGCTGATGCTAACCCTAACCCTAACCCTAACACTATCCTAGGGCTGATGCTAACCCTAACCCTAACACTATCCTAGGCCTGATGATAACCCTAACCCTAACCCTAACACTATCCTAGGGCTGATGCTAACCCTAACCCTAACCCTAACACTATCCTAGGGCTGATGCTAACCCTAACCCTAACACTATCCTAGGGCTGATGCTAACCCTAACCCTAACACTATCCTAGGGCTGATGCTAACCCTAACCCTAACCCTAACACTATCCTAGGGCTGATGCTAACCCTAACCCTAACACTATCCTAGGGCTGATGCTAACGCTAACCCTAACCCTAACACTATCCTAGGGCTGATGCTAACCCTAACCCTAGCCCTAACACTATCCTAGGGCTGATGCTAACCCTAACCCTAACACTAACACTATCCTAGAGCTGATGCTAACGCTAACCCTAACCCTAACCCTAACCCTAATACTATCCTAGGGCTGATGCTAACCCTAACCCTAACCCTAACACTATCCTAGGGCTGATGCTAACCCTAACTCTAACTCTAACACTGTCTTAGGGCTGAGGCTAACCCTAACCCAAACACTATCCTACGGCTGATGCTAACCCTAACCCTAACCCTAACACTATCCTAGGTCTGATGCTAACCCTAAACCTAACACTATCCTAGGGCTGATGCTAACCCTAACCCTAACCCTAACACTATCCTAGGGCTGATGCTAACCCTAAACCTAACACTATCCTAGGGCTGATGCTAACCCTAACCCTAACCCTAACACTATCCTAGGGCTGATGCCAACCCTAACACTAACCCTAACACTATCCTAGGGCTGATGCTAACCCTAACCCTAACACTATCCTAGGACTGATGCTAACCCTAACCCTAACCCTAACACTATCCTAGGGCTGATGCTAACCCTAACCCTAACACTATCCTAGGGCTGATGTTATCCCTAACCCTAACCCTAACACTATCCTAGGGCTGATGCTAACCCGAACCATAACACTATCGTAGGCCTGATGATAACCCTAACCCTAACCCTAAGATTACCCTAGGGCTGATGCTAACCCTAACCCTAACACTATCCTAGGGCTGATGCTAACCCTAACCCTAACCCTAACACTATCCTAGGGCTGATGCTAAACCTAACGCTAACCCTAACACTATCCTTGAACTGATGCTAACCTTAACCCTAACCCTAACACTATCCTAGGCCTGATGATAACCCTAACCCTAACATTAACACTATCCTAGTGTTTATGTTAACCCTAACCCTAACACTATCCTAGGGCTGATGCTAACCCTAACCCTAACACTATCCTAGGGCTGATGCTAACCCTAACCCTAACACTAACCTAGGGCTGATGCTAACCTTAACCCTAACCCTAACACTATTCTAGGGCTGATGCTAACCCTAACGCTAACCCTAACACTATCCTTGAACTAATGCTAACCCTAACCCTAACCCTAACACTATCCTTGGCCTGATGCTAACCCTAACCCTAACCCTAACACTATCCTAGGGTTTATGTTAACCCTAACCCTAACACTATCCTAGGGCTGATGCTAACCCTAACCCTAACCCTAACACTCTCCTAGGGCTGATGCTAACCCTAACCCTAACACTATCCTAGGCCTGATGCTAACCCTAACCCTAACACTATCCTAGGGATGATGCTAACCCTAACCCTAACCCTAACACTATCCTAGGCCTGATGCTAACCCTATCCCTAACACTAACACTCTCCTAGGGCTGAGGCTAACCCTAACCCTAACACTATCCTAGGGCTGATGCTAACCCTAACCCTAACACTAACACTATCCTAGGGTTGATGCTAACCCTAACCCTAACATTATCCTAGGGCTGATGCTAACCCTAACCCTAACCCTAACACTATCCTAGGGCTGATGCTAACCCTAACCCTAACACTATCCTAGGGCTGATGCTAACCCTAACCCTAACCCTAACACTATCCTAGGGCTGATGGTAACCCTAACCCTAATACTATCCTAGGGCTGATGCTAACCCTAACCCTAACCCTAACACTATCCTAGGGCTGATGCTAACCCTAACCCTAACCTTAACCCTATCCTAGGGCTGATGCTAACCCTAACCCTAACCCTAACACTATCCTAGAGCTGATGCTAACGCTAACCCTAACCCTAATCCTAACCCTAATACTATCCTAGGGCTGATGCTAACCCTAACCCTAACCCTAACACTATCCTAGGGCTGAGGCTAACCCTAACCCTAACTTTAACACTATCTTAGGGCTGAGGCTAACCCTAACCCAAACACTGTCCTACGGCTGATGCTAACCCTAACACTAACCCTAACACTATCCTAGGTCTGATGCTAACCCTAAACCTAACACTATCCTAGGGCTGATGCTAACCCTAACCGTGACCCTAACACTATCCTAGGGCTGATGTTAACCCTAACCCTAACACTATCCTAGGGCTGATGCTAACCCTAACCCTAACCCTAACACTCTCCTTGGGCTGATGCTAACCGTAACCCTAACACTATCATAGGCCTGATGCTAACCCTAACCCTAACACTATCCTAGGGCTGATGCTAACCCTAACCCTAACCCTAACACTATTCTAGGCCTGATGCTAACCCTAACCCTAACCCTAACACTATCCTAGGGCTGATGCTAACCCTAACCCTAACCCTAACACTTTCCTAGGGCTGATGCTAACCCTAACCCTAAAACTATCCTAGGGCTGATGCTAACACTAACCCTAACCCTAACACTATCCTAAGTCTGATGCTAACCCTAGCCCTCACACTATCCTAGGCCTGATGATAACCCTAACCCTAACCCTAACACTATCCTAGGGCTGATGCTAACCCTAACCCTAACCCTAACACTATCCTAGGGCTGATGCTAACCCTAACCCTAACACTATCCTAGGGCTGATGCTAACCCTAACCCTAACACTAACACTATCCTAGGGCTGATGCTAACCCTAACCCTAACACTATCCTAGGGCTGATGCTAACCCTAACCCTAACCCTAACACTATCCTAGGGATGATGCTAACCCTAACCCTAACACTATCCTAGGGCTGATGCTAACCCTAACCCTAACCCTAACACTATCCTAGGCCTGATGCTAACCCTATCCCTAACACTAACACTCTCCTAGGGCTGAGGCTAACCCAAACCCTAACACTATCCTGGGGCTGATGCTAACCCTAACCCTAACCCTAACACTATCCTAGGGCTGATGCTAACCCTAACCCTAACACTATCCTAGGCCTGATGATAACCCTAACCCTAACCCTAACACTATCCTAGGGCTGATGCTAACCCTAACCCTAACCCTAACACTATCCTAGGGCTGATGCTAACCCTAACCCTAACACTATCCTAGGGCTGATGCTAACCCTAACCCTAACCCTAACACTATCCTAGGGCTGATGCTAACCCTAACCCTAACACTATCCTAGGGCTGATGCTAACGCTAACCCTAACCCTAACACTATCCTAGGGCTGATGCTAACCCTAACCCTAACCCTAACACTATCCTAGGGCTGATGCTAACCCTAACCCTAACACTAACACTATCCTAGAGCTGATGCTAACGCTAACCCTAACCCTAACCCTAACCCTAATACTATCCTAGGGCTGATGCTAACCCTAACCCTAACCCTAACACTATCCTAGGGCTGATGCTAACCCTAACCCTAACTCTAACACTGTCTTAGGGCTGAGGCTAACCCTAACCCAAACACTATCCTACGGCTGATGCTAACCCTAACCCTAACCCTAACACTATCCTAGGTCTGATGCTAACCCTAAACCTAACACTATCCTAGGGCTGATGCTAACCCTAACCCTAACCCTAACACTATCCTAGGGCTGATGCTAACCCTAAACCTAACACTATCCTAGGGCTGATGCTAACCCTAACCCTAACCCTAACACTATCCTAGGGCTGATGCCAACCCTAACACTAACCCTAACACTATCCTAGGGCTGATGCTAACCCTAACCCTAACACTATCCTAGGACTGATGCTAACCCTAACCCTAACCCTAACACTATCCTAGGGCTGATGCTAACCCTAACCCTAACACTATCCTAGGGCTGATGTTATCCCTAACCCTAACCCTAACACTATCCTAGGGCTGATGCTAACCCGAACCATAACACTATCGTAGGCCTGATGATAACCCTAACCCTAACCCTAACATTATCCTAGGGCTGATGCTAACCCTAACCCTAACACTATCCTAGGGCTGATGCTAACCCTAACCCTAACCCTAACACTATCCTAGGGCTGATGCTAAACCTAACGCTAACCCTAACACTATCCTTGAACTGATGCTAACCTTAACCCTAACCCTAACACTATCCTAGGCCTGATGATAACCCTAACCCTAACATTAACACTATCCTAGTGTTTATGTTAACCCTAACCCTAACACTATCCTAGGGCTGATGCTAACCCTAACCCTAACACTATCCTAGGGCTGATGCTAACCCTAACCCTAACACTATCCTAGGGCTGATGCTAACCTTAACCCTAACCCTAACACTATTCTAGGGCTGATGCTAACCCTAACGCTAACCCTAACACTATCCTTGAACTAATGCTAACCCTAACCCTAACCCTAACACTATCCTAGGCCTGATGCTAACCCTAACCCTAACCCTAACACTATCCTAGGGTTTATGTTAACCCTAACCCTAACACTATCCTAGGGCTGATGCTAACCCTAACCCTAACCCTAACACTCTCCTAGGGCTGATGCTAACCCTAACCCTAACACTATCCTAGGCCTGATGCTAACCCTAACCCTAACACTATCCTAGGGATGATGCTAACCCTAACCCTAACCCTAACACTATCCTAGGCCTGATGCTAACCCTATCCCTAACACTAACACTCTCCTAGGGCTGAGGCTAACCCTAACCCTAACACTATCCTAGGGCTGATGCTAACCCTAACCCTAACACTAACACTATCCTAGGGTTGATGCTAACCCTAACCCTAACACTATCCTAGGGCTGATGCTAACCCTAACCCTAACCCTAACACTATCCTAGGGCTGATGCTAACCCTAACCCTAACACTATCCTAGGGCTGATGCTAACCCTAACCCTAACCCTAACACTATCCTAGGGCTGATGGTAACCCTAACCCTAATACTATTCTAGGGCTGATGCTAACCCTAACCCTAACCCTAACACTATCCTAGGGCTGATGCTAACCCTAACCCTAACCTTAACCCTATCCTAGGGCTGATGCTAACCCTAACCCTAACCCTAACACTATCCTAGAGCTGATGCTAACGCTAACCCTAACCCTAACCCTAACCCTAATACTATCCTAGGGCTGATGCTAACCCTAACCCTAACCCTAACACTATCCTAGGTCTGATGCTAACCCTAAACCTAACACTATCCTAGGGCTGATGCTAACCCTAACCGTGACCCTAACACTATCCTAGGGCTGATGTTAACCCTAACCCTAACACTATCCTAGGGCTGATGCTAACCCTAACCCTAACCCTAACACTCTCCTTGGGCTGATGCTAACCGTAACCCTAACACTATCCTAGGCCTGATGCTAACCCTAACCCTAACACTATCCTAGGGCTGATGCTAACCCTAACCCTAACCCTAACACTATTCTAGGCCTGATGCTAACCCTAACCCTAACCCTAACACTATCCTAGGGCTGATGCTAACCCTAACCCTAACCCTAACACTTTCCTTGGGCTGATGCTAACCCTAACCCTAACACTATCCTAGGGCTGATGCTAACACTAACCCTAACCCTAACACTATCCTAAGTCTGATGCTAACCCTAGCCCTCACACTATCCTAGGCCTGATGATAACCCTAACCCTAACCCTAACGCTATCCTAGGGCTGATGCTAACCCTAACCCTAACCCTAACACTATCCTAGGGCTGATGCTAACCCTAACCCTAACACTATCCTAGGGCTGATGCTAACCCTAACCCTAACACTAACACTATCCTAGGGCTGATGCTAACCCTAACCCTAACACTATCCTAGGGCTGATGCTAACCCTAACCCTAACCCTAACACTATCCTAGGGATGATGCTAACCCTAACCCTAACACTATCCTAGGGCTGATGCTAACCCTAACCCTAACCCTAACACTATCCTAGGGCTGATGCTAACCCTAACCCTAACACTATCCTAGGGCTGATGCTAACCCTAACCCTAACCCTAACACTATCCTAGGGATGATGCTAACCCTAACCCTAACACTATCCTAGGGCTGATGCTAACCCTAACCCTAACCCTAACACTATCCTAGGCCTGATGCTAACCCTATCCCTAACACTAACACTCTCCTAGGGCTGAGGCTAACCCAAACCCTAACACTATCCTAGGGCTGATGCTAACCCTAACCCTAACCCTAACACTATCCTAGGGCTGATGCTAACCCTAACCCTAACACTATCCTAGGCCTGATGATAACCCTAATCCTAACCCTAACACTATCCTAGGGCTGATGCTAACCCTAACCCTAACCCTAACACTATCCTAGGGCTGATGCTAACCCTAACCCTAACACTATCCTAGGGCTGATGCTAACCCTAACCCTAACCCTAACACTATCCTAGGGCTGATGCTAACCCTAACCCTAACACTATCCTAGGGCTGATGCTAACGCTAACCCTAACCCTAACACTATCCTAGGGCTGATGCTAACCCTAACCCTAACCCTAACACTATCCTAGGGCTGATGCTAACCCTAACCCTAACACTAACACTATCCTAGAGCTGATGCTAACGCTAACCCTAACCCTAACCCTAACCCTAATACTATCCTAGGGCTGATGCTAACCCTAACCCTAACCCTAACACTATCCTAGGGCTGATGCTAACCCTAACCCTAACTCTAACACTGTCTTAGGGCTGAGGCTAACCCTAACCCAAACACTATCCTACGGCTGATGCTAACCCTAACCCTAACCCTAACACTATCCTAGGTCTGATGCTAACCCTAAACCTAACACTATCCTAGGGCTGATGCTAACCCTAACCCTAACCCTAACACTATCCTAGGGCTGATGCTAACCCTAAACCTAACACTATCCTAGGGCTGATGCTAACCCTAACCCTAACCCTAACACTATCCTAGGGCTGATGCCAACCCTAACACTAACCCTAACACTATCCTAGGGCTGATGCTAACCCTAACCCTAACACTATCCTAGGACTGATGCTAACCCTAACCCTAACCCTAACACTATCCTAGGGCTGATGCTAACCCTAACCCTAACACTATCCTAGGGCTGATGTTATCCCTAACCCTAACCCTAACACTATCCTAGGGCTGATGCTAACCCGAACCATAACACTATCGTAGGCCTGATGATAACCCTAACCCTAACCCTAACATTATCCTAGGGCTGATGCTAACCCTAACCCTAACACTATCCTAGGGCTGATGCTAACCCTAACCCTAACCCTAACACTATCCTAGGGCTGATGCTAAACCTAACGCTAACCCTAACACTATCCTTGAACTGATGCTAACCTTAACCCTAACCCTAACACTATCCTAGGCCTGATGATAACCCTAACCCTAACATTAACACTATCCTAGTGTTTATGTTAACCCTAACCCTAACACTATCCTAGGGCTGATGCTAACCCTAACCCTAACACTATCCTAGGGCTGATGCTAACCCTAACCCTAACACTATCCTACGGCTGATGCTAACCTTAACCCTAACCCTAACACTATTCTAGGGCTGATGCTAACCCTAACGCTAACCCTAACACTATCCTTGAACTAATGCTAACCCTAACCCTAACCCTAACACTATCCTAGGCCTGATGCTAACCCTAACCCTAACCCTAACACTATCCTAGGGTTTATGTTAACCCTAACCCTAACACTATCCTAGGGCTGATGCTAACCCTAACCCTAACCCTAACACTCTCCTAGGGCTGATGCTAACCCTAACCCTAACACTATCCTAGGCCTGATGCTAACCCTAACCCTAACACTATCCTAGGGATGATGCTAACCCTAACCCTAACCCTAACACTATCCTAGGCCTGATGCTAACCCTATCCCTAACACTAACACTCTCCTAGGGCTGAGGCTAACCCTAACCCTAACACTATCCTAGGGCTGATGCTAACCCTAACCCTAACACTAACACTATCCTAGGGTTGATGCTAACCCTAACCCTAACACTATCCTAGGGCTGATGCTAACCCTAACCCTAACCCTAACACTATCCTAGGGCTGATGCTAACCCTAACCCTAACACTATCCTAGGGCTGATGCTAACCCTAACCCTAACCCTAACACTATCCTAGGGCTGATGGTAACCCTAACCCTAATACTATTCTAGGGCTGATGCTAACCCTAACCCTAACCCTAACACTATCCTAGGGCTGATGCTAACCCTAACCCTAACCTTAACCCTATCCTAGGGCTGATGCTAACCCTAACCCTAACCCTAACACTATCCTAGAGCTGATGCTAACGCTAACCCTAACCCTAACCCTAACCCTAATACTATCCTAGGGCTGATGCTAACCCTAACCCTAACCCTAACACTATCCTAGGTCTGATGCTAACCCTAAACCTAACACTATCCTAGGGCTGATGCTAACCCTAACCGTGACCCTAACACTATCCTAGGGCTGATGTTAACCCTAACCCTAACACTATCCTAGGGCTGATGCTAACCCTAACCCTAACCCTAACACTCTCCTTGGGCTGATGCTAACCGTAACCCTAACACTATCCTAGGCCTGATGCTAACCCTAACCCTAACACTATCCTAGGGCTGATGCTAACCCTAACCCTAACCCTAACACTATTCTAGGCCTGATGCTAACCCTAACCCTAACCCTAACACTATCCTAGGGCTGATGCTAACCCTAACCCTAACCCTAACACTTTCCTTGGGCTGATGCTAACCCTAACCCTAACACTATCCTAGGGCTGATGCTAACACTAACCCTAACCCTAACACTATCCTAAGTCTGATGCTAACCCTAGCCCTCACACTATCCTAGGCCTGATGATAACCCTAACCCTAACCCTAACGCTATCCTAGGGCTGATGCTAACCCTAACCCTAACCCTAACACTATCCTAGGGCTGATGCTAACCCTAACCCTAACACTATCCTAGGGCTGATGCTAACCCTAACCCTAACACTAACACTATCCTAGGGCTGATGCTAACCCTAACCCTAACAATATCCTAGGGCTGATGCTAACCCTAACCCTAACCCTAACACTATCCTAGGGATGATGCTAACCCTAACCCTAACACTATCCTAGGGCTGATGCTAACCCTAACCCTAACCCTAACACTATCCTAGGCCTGATGCTAACCCTATCCCTAACACTAACACTCTCCTAGGGCTGAGGCTAACCCAAACCCTAACACTATCCTAGGGCTGATGCTAACCCAAACCCTAACCCTAACACTATCCTAGGGTAGATGCTAACCCTAAACCTAACACTATCCTACGGCTGATGCTAACCCTAACCCTAACCCTAACACTATCCTAGGGCTGATGCTAACCCTAACCCTAACACTATCCTAGGGCTGATGCTAACCCTAACCCTAACCCTAACACTATCCTAGGGCTGATGCTAACCCTAACCCTAACACTATCCTAGGGCTGATGCTAACCCTAACCCTAACACTATCCTAGAGCTGATGCTAACGCTAACCCTAACCCTAACCCTAACCTTAATACTATCCTAGGGCTGATGCTAACCCTAACCCTAACCCTAACACTCTCCTTGGGCTGATGCTAACCGTAACCCTAACACTATCCTAGGCCTGATGCTAACCCTAACCCTAACACTATCCTAGGCCTGATGCTAACCCTAACCCTAACCCTAACACTATCCTAGGGCTGATGCTAACCCTAACCCTAACACTATCCTAGGGCTGATGCTAACCCTAACCCTAAACCTAACACTTTCCTAGGGTTGATGCTAACCCTCACCCTAACACTATCCTAGGGCTGATGCTAACCCTAACCCTAACCCTAACACTATCCTAAGTCTGATGCTAACCCTATCCCTCACACTATCCTAGGCCTGATGATAACCCTAACCCTAACCCTAACACTATCCTAGAGCTGATGCTAACGCTAACCCTAACCCTAACCCTAACCCTAATACTATCCTAGGGCTGATGCTAACCCTAACCCTAACCCTAACACTATCCTAGGTCTGATGCTAACCCTAAACCTAACACTATCCTAGGGCTGATGCTAACCCTAACCGTGACCCTAACACTATCCTAGGGCTGATGTTAACCCTAACCCTAACACTATCCTAGGGCTGATGCTAACCCTAACCCTAACCCTAACACTCTCCTTGGGCTGATGCTAACCGTAACCCTAACACTATCCTAGGCCTGATGCTAACCCTAACCCTAACACTATCCTAGGGCTGATGCTAACCCTAACCCTAACCCTAACACTATTCTAGGCCTGATGCTAACCCTAACCCTAACCCTAACACTATCCTAGGGCTGATGCTAACCCTAACCCTAACCCTAACACTTTCCTTGGGCTGATGCTAACCCTAACCCTAACACTATCCTAGGGCTGATGCTAACACTAACCCTAACCCTAACACTATCCTAAGTCTGATGCTAACCCTAGCCCTCACACTATCCTAGGCCTGATGATAACCCTAACCCTAACCCTAACGCTATCCTAGGGCTGATGCTAACCCTAACCCTAACCCTAACACTATCCTAGGGCTGATGCTAACCCTAACCCTAACACTATCCTAGGGCTGATGCTAACCCTAACCCTAACACTAACACTATCCTAGGGCTGATGCTAACCCTAACCCTAACACTATCCTAGGGCTGATGCTAACCCTAACCCTAACCCTAACACTATCCTAGGGATGATGCTAACCCTAACCCTAACACTATCCTAGGGCTGATGCTAACCCTAACCCTAACCCTAACACTATCCTAGGGCTGATGCTAACCCTAACCCTAACACTATCCTAGGGCTGATGCTAACCCTAACCCTAACCCTAACACTATCCTAGGGATGATGCTAACCCTAACCCTAACACTATCCTAGGGCTGATGCTAACCCTAACCCTAACCCTAACACTATCCTAGGCCTGATGCTAACCCTATCCCTAACACTAACACTCTCCTAGGGCTGAGGCTAACCCAAACCCTAACACTATCCTAGGGCTGATGCTAACCCTAACCCTAACCCTAACACTATCCTAGGGCTGATGCTAACCCTAACCCTAACACTATCCTAGGCCTGATGATAACCCTAACCCTAACCCTAACACTATCCTAGGGCTGATGCTAACCCTAACCCTAACCCTAACACTATCCTAGGGCTGATGCTAACCCTAACCCTAACACTATCCTAGGGCTGATGCTAACCCTAACCCTAACCCTAACACTATCCTAGGGCTGATGCTAACCCTAACCCTAACACTATCCTAGGGCTGATGCTAACGCTAACCCTAACCCTAACACTATCCTAGGGCTGATGCTAACCCTAACCCTAACCCTAACACTATCCTAGGGCTGATGCTAACCCTAACCCTAACACTAACACTATCCTAGAGCTGATGCTAACGCTAACCCTAACCCTAACCCTAACCCTAATACTATCCTAGGGCTGATGCTAACCCTAACCCTAACCCTAACACTATCCTAGGGCTGATGCTAACCCTAACCCTAACTCTAACACTGTCTTAGGGCTGAGGCTAACCCTAACCCAAACACTATCCTACGGCTGATGCTAACCCTAACCCTAACCCTAACACTATCCTAGGTCTGATGCTAACCCTAAACCTAACACTATCCTAGGGCTGATGCTAACCCTAACCCTAACCCTAACACTATCCTAGGGCTGATGCTAACCCTAAACCTAACACTATCCTAGGGCTGATGCTAACCCTAACCCTAACCCTAACACTATCCTAGGGCTGATGCCAACCCTAACACTAACCCTAACACTATCCTAGGGCTGATGCTAACCCTAACCCTAACACTATCCTAGGACTGATGCTAACCCTAACCCTAACCCTAACACTATCCTAGGGCTGATGCTAACCCTAACCCTAACACTATCCTAGGGCTGATGTTATCCCTAACCCTAACCCTAACACTATCCTAGGGCTGATGCTAACCCGAACCATAACACTATCGTAGGCCTGATGATAACCCTAACCCTAACCCTAACATTATCCTAGGGCTGATGCTAACCCTAACCCTAACACTATCCTAGGGCTGATGCTAACCCTAACCCTAACCCTAACACTATCCTAGGGCTGATGCTAAACCTAACGCTAACCCTAACACTATCCTTGAACTGATGCTAACCTTAACCCTAAACCTAACACTATCCTAGGCCTGATGATAACCCTAACCCTAACATTAACACTATCCTAGTGTTTATGTTAACCCTAACCCTAACACTATCCTAGGGCTGATGCTAACCCTAACCCTAACACTATCCTAGGGCTGATGCTAACCCTAACCCTAACACTATCCTAGGGCTGATGCTAACCTTAACCCTAACCCTAACACTATTCTAGGGCTGATGCTAACCCTAACGCTAACCCTAACACTATCCTTGAACTAATGCTAACCCTAACCCTAACCCTAACACTATCCTAGGCCTGATGCTAACCCTAACCCTAACCCTAACACTATCCTAGGGTTTATGTTAACCCTAACCCTAACACTATCCTAGGGCTGATGCTAACCCTAACCCTAACCCTAACACTCTCCTAGGGCTGATGCTAACCCTAACCCTAACACTATCCTAGGCCTGATGCTAACCCTAACCCTAACACTATCCTAGGGATGATGCTAACCCTAACCCTAACCCTAACACTATCCTAGGCCTGATGCTAACCCTATCCCTAACACTAACACTCTCCTAGGGCTGAGGCTAACCCTAACCCTAACACTATCCTAGGGCTGATGCTAACCCTAACCCTAACACTAACACTATCCTAGGGTTGATGCTAACCCTAACCCTAACACTATCCTAGGGCTGATGCTAACCCTAACCCTAACCCTAACACTATCCTAGGGCTGATGCTAACCCTAACCCTAACACTATCCTAGGGCTGATGCTAACCCTAACCCTAACCCTAACACTATCCTAGGGCTGATGGTAACCCTAACCCTAATACTATTCTAGGGCTGATGCTAACCCTAACCCTAACCCTAACACTATCCTAGGGCTGATGCTAACCCTAACCCTAACCTTAACCCTATCCTAGGGCTGATGCTAACCCTAACCCTAACCCTAACACTATCCTAGAGCTGATGCTAACGCTAACCCTAACCCTAACCCTAACCCTAATACTATCCTAGGGCTGATGCTAACCCTAACCCTAACCCTAACACTATCCTAGGTCTGATGCTAACCCTAAACCTAACACTATCCTAGGGCTGATGCTAACCCTAACCGTGACCCTAACACTATCCTAGGGCTGATGTTAACCCTAACCCTAACACTATCCTAGGGCTGATGCTAACCCTAACCCTAACCCTAACACTCTCCTTGGGCTGATGCTAACCGTAACCCTAACACTATCCTAGGCCTGATGCTAACCCTAACCCTAACACTATCCTAGGGCTGATGCTAACCCTAACCCTAACCCTAACACTATTCTAGGCCTGATGCTAACCCTAACCCTAACCCTAACACTATCCTAGGGCTGATGCTAACCCTAACCCTAACCCTAACACTTTCCTTGGGCTGATGCTAACCCTAACCCTAACACTATCCTAGGGCTGATGCTAACACTAACCCTAACCCTAACACTATCCTAAGTCTGATGCTAACCCTAGCCCTCACACTATCCTAGGCCTGATGATAACCCTAACCCTAACCCTAACGCTATCCTAGGGCTGATGCTAACCCTAACCCTAACCCTAACACTATCCTAGGGCTGATGCTAACCCTAACCCTAACACTATCCTAGGGCTGATGCTAACCCTAACCCTAACACTAACACTATCCTAGGGCTGATGCTAACCCTAACCCTAACAATATCCTAGGGCTGATGCTAACCCTAACCCTAACCCTAACACTATCCTAGGGATGATGCTAACCCTAACCCTAACACTATCCTAGGGCTGATGCTAACCCTAACCCTAACCCTAACACTATCCTAGGCCTGATGCTAACCCTATCCCTAACACTAACACTCTCCTAGGGCTGAGGCTAACCCAAACCCTAACACTATCCTAGGGCTGATGCTAACCCTAACCCTAACCCTAACACTATCCTAGGGTAGATGCTAACCCTAAACCTAACACTATCCTACGGCTGATGCTAACCCTAACCCTAACCCTAACACTATCCTAGGGCTGATGCTAACCCTAACCCTAACACTATCCTAGGGCTGATGCTAACCCTAACCCTAACCCTAACACTATCCTAGGGCTGATGCTAACCCTAACCCTAACACTATCCTAGGGCTGATGCTAACCCTAACCCTAACACTAACACTATCCTAGAGCTGATGCTAACGCTAACCCTAACCCTAACCCTAACCTTAATACTATCCTAGGGCTGATGCTAACCCTAACCCTAACCCTAACACTCTCCTTGGGCTGATGCTAACCGTAACCCTAACACTATCCTAGGCCTGATGCTAACCCTAACCCTAACACTATCCTAGGCCTGATGCTAACCCTAACCCTAACCCTAACACTATCCTAGGGCTGATGCTAACCCTAACCCTAACACTATCCTAGGGCTGATGCTAACCCTAACCCTAAACCTAACACTTTCCTAGGGTTGATGCTAACCCTCACCCTAACACTATCCTAGGGCTGATGCTAACCCTAACCCTAACCCTAACACTATCCTAAGTCTGATGCTAACCCTATCCCTCACACTATCCTAGGCCTGATGATAACCCTAACCCTAACCCTAACACTATCCTAGGGCTGATGCTAACCCTAACCCTAACCCTAACACTATCCTAGGGCTGATGCTAACCCTAACCCTAACACTATCCTAGGGCTGATGCTAACCCTAACCCTTTCCCTAACACTATCCTAGGGCTGATGCTAACCCTAACCCTAACACTAACACTATCCTAGGGCTGATGATAACCCTAACCATAACACTATCCTAGGGCTGATGCTAACCCTAACCCTAACCCTAACACTATCCTAGGGCTGATGCTAACCCAAACCCTAACACTATCCTAGGGCTGATGCTAACCCTAACCCTAACCCTAACACTATCCTAGGGCTGATGCTAACCCTAATCCTAACCCTAACACTATCCTAGAGCTGATGCTAACGCTAACCCTAACCCTAACCCTAACCCTAATACTATCCTAGGGCTGATGCTAACCCTAACCCTAACCCTAACACTATCCTAGGGCTGATGCGAACCCTAACCCTAACTCTAACACTATCTTAGGGCTGAGGCTAACCCTAACCCAAACACTATCCTACGGCTGATGCTAACCCTAACCCTAACACTAACACTATCCTAGGGCTGATGATAACCCTAACCCTAACACTATCCTAGGGCTGATGCTAACCCTAACCCTAACCCTAACACTTTCCTAGGGCTGATGCTAACCCTAACCCTAACACTATCCTAGGGCTGATGCTAACCCTAACCCTAATACTATCCTAGGGCTGATGCTAACCCTAACCCTAACCCTAACACTATCCTAGGGCTGATGCTAACCCTAACCCTAACCCTAACACTATCCTAGGGCTGATGCTAACCCTGACCCTAACACTATCCTAGGCCTGATGCTAACCCTAACCCTAACACTTACACTATCCTAGGGCTGATGCTAACCCTAACCCTAACCCTAACACTATCCTAGGTCTGATGCTAACCCTAAACCTAACACTATCCTAGGGCTGATGCTAACCCTAACCCTAACCCTAACACTATCATAGGGCTGATGTTAACCCTAACCCTTACACTATCCTAGGGCTGATGCTAACCCTAACCCTAACACTATCCTAGGGCTGATGCTAACCCTAACCCTAACCCTAACACTATCCTAGGGCTGATGCTAACCCTAACCCTAACACTATCCTAGGGCTGATGCTAACCCTAACCCTAACCCTAACACTATCCTAGGGCTGATGCTAACCCTAACCCTAACACTATCCTAGGGCTGATGCTAACCCTAACCCTAACACTAACACTATCCTAGGGCTGATGCTAACCCTAACCCTAACACTATCCTAGGGCTGATGCTAACCCTAACCCTAACCCTAACACTATCCTAGGGCTGATGCTAACCCAAACCCTAACAATATCCTAGGGCTGATGCTAACCCTAACCCTAACCCTAACACTATCCTAGGGCTGATGCTAACCCTAATCCTAACCCTAACACTATCCTAGAGCTGATGCTAACGCTAACCCTAACCCTAACCCTAACCCTAATACTATCCTAGGGCTGATGCTAACCCTAACCCTAACCCTAACACTATCCTAGGGCTGATGCGAACCCTAACCCTAACTCTAACACTATCTTAGGGCTGAGGCTAACCCTAACACAAACACTATCCTAGGGCTGATGCTAACCCTAACCCTAACCCTAACACTATCCTAGGGCTGATGATAACCCTAACCCTAACACTATCCTAGGGCTGATGCTAACCCTAACCCTAACCCTAACACTTTCCTAGGGCTGATGCTAACCCTAACCCTAACACTATCCTAGGGCTGATGCTAACCCTAACACTAATACTATCCTAGGGCTGATGCTAACCCTATCCCTAACCCTAACACTATCCTAGGGCTGATGCTAACCCTAACCCTAACCCTAACACTATCCTAGGCCTGATGCTAACCCTATCCCTAACACTAACACTCTCCTAGGGCTGAGGCTAACCCAAACCCTAACACTATCCTAGGGCTGATGTTAACCCTAACCCTAACCCTAACATTATCCTAGGGTAGATGCTAACCCTAACCCTAACACTATCCTAGGGCTGATGCTAACCCTAACCCTAACCCTAACACTATCCTAGGGCTGATGCTAACCCTAACCCTAACACTATCCTAGGGCTGATGCTAACCCTAACCCTAACCCTAACACTATCCTAGGGCTGATGCTAACCCTAACCCTAACCCTAACACTATCCTAGGGCTGATGCTAACCCTAACCCTAACACTATCCTAGGGCTGATGCTAACCCTAACCCTAACCCTAACACTATCCTAGGGCTGATGCTAACCCTAACCCTAACCCTAACACTATCCTAGAGCTGATGCTAACGCTAACGCTAACCCTAACCCTAACCCTAATACTATCCTAGGGCTGATGCTAACCCTAACCCTAACCCTAACACTATCCTAGGGCTGATGCTAACCCTAACCCTAACTCTAACACTATCTTAGGGCTGAGGCTAACCCTAACCCAAACACTATCCTACGGCTGATGCTAACCCTAACCCTAACCCTAACACTATCCTAGGTCTGATGCTAACCCTAAACCTAACACCATCCTAGGGCTGACGCTAACCCTAACCCTAACCCTAACACTATCCTAGGGCTGATGTTAACCCTAACCCTAACACTATCCTAGGCCTCATGCTAACCCTAACCCTAACACTTACTCTATCCTAGGGCTGATGCTAACCCTAACCCTAACCCTAACAATATCCTAGGTCTGATGCTAACCCTAAACCTAACACTATCCTAGGGCTGATGCTAACCCTAACCCTAACCCTAACACTATCATAGGGCTGATATTAACCCTAACCCTAACACTATCCTAGGGCTGATGCTAACCCTAACACTAACACTATCCTAGGGCTGATGCTAACCCTAACCCTAACCCTAACACTATCCTAGGGCTGATGCTAACCCTAACCCTAACCTAACACTATCCTAAGGCTGATGCTAACCCTAACACTAACACTATCCTAGGCCTGGTGCTAACCCTAACCCTAACCCTAACACTATCCTAGGGCTGATGCTAACCCTAACTCTAATAATATCCTAGGGCTGATGCTAACCCTAACCCTAACCCTAACACTATCCTAGGGCTGATGCTAACCCTAACCCTAACCCTAACACTATCCTAGGGCTGATGCTAACCCTAACCCTAACTCTAACACTATCCTAGGGCTGATGCTAGCCCTAACCCTAACAATATCCTAGGCCTGATGATATCCCTAACCCTAAACCTAACACTATCCTAGGGCTGATGCTAACCCTAACCCTAACCCTAACACTATCCTAGGGCTGATTCTAACCGTAACCCTGACACTATCCTAGGCCTGATGCTAACCCTAACCCTAACACTAACACTATCCTAGGCCTGATGCTAACCCTATCCCTAACCCTAACACTCTCCTAGGGCTGAGGCTAACCCTAACCCTAACACTATCCTAGGGCTGATGCTAACCCTAACCCTAACCCAAACACTATCCTAGGGTTGATGCTAACCGTAACCCTGACACTATCCTAGGGCTGATGCTAACCCTAACCCTAACCCTAACACTATCCTAGGGCTGATGCTAACCCTAACCCTAACACTATCCTAGGCCTGTTGCTAACCCTAACCCTAACCCTAACACTATCGTAGGGCTGATGCTAACCCTAACCCTAACCCTAACACTATCCTAGAGCTGATGCTAACCCTAACCCTAACCCTAACCCTAACCCTAAACCTAACACTATCCTAGGGCTGATGCTAACCCTAACCCTAACGCTAACACTATCCTACGGCTGATGCTAACCCTAACCCTAAGACTATCCTAGGGCTGATGCTAACACTAACCCTAACTCTAACACTATCCTAGGGCTGAGGCTAACCCTAACCCTAACACTATCCTACGGCTGATGCTAACCCAAACCCTAACCCTAACACTATCCTAACGCTGATGCTAACCCTAACACTAACCCTAACACTATCCTAGGGCTGATGCTAACCCTAACCCTAACACTATCCTAGGCCTGATGCTAACCCTAACCCTAACCCTAACAATATCCTAGGGCTGATGCTAACCCTAACCCTAACCCTAACACTATCCTAGGGCTGATGCTAACCCTAACCCTAACCCTAACACTATCCTAGAGCTGATGCTAACGCTAACGCTAACCCTAACCCTAACCCTAATACTATCCTAGGGCTGATGCTAACCCTAACCCTAACCCTAACACTATCCTAGGGCTGATGCTAACCCTAACCCTAACTCTAACACTATCTTAGGGCTGAGGCTAACCCTAACCCAAACACTATCCTACGGCTGATGCTAACACTAACCCTAACCCTAACACTATCCTAGGTCTGATGCTAACCCTAAACCTAACACCATCCTAGGGCTGACGCTAACCCTAACCCTAACCCTAACACTATCCTAGGGCTGATGTTAACCCTAACCCTAACACTATCCTAGGGCTGATGCTAACCCTAACCCTAACCCTAACACTCTCCTTGGGTTGATGCTAACCGTAACCCGAACACTATCCTAGGCCTGATGCTAACCCTAACCCTAACACTATCCTAGGGCTGATGCTAAACCTAACCCTAACCCTAACACTATCCTAGGCCTGATGCTAACCCTAACCCTAACCCTAACACTATCCTAGAGCTGATGCTAACGCTAACCCTAACCCTAATACTATCCTAGGGCTGATGCTAACCGTAACCCTAACCCTAACACTATCCTAGGGCTGATGCTAACCCTAACCCTAACTCTAACACTATCTTAGGGCTGAGGCTAACCCTAACCCAAACACTATCCTACGGCTGATGCTAACCCTAACCCTAACCCTAACACTATCCTAGGGCTGATGCTAACCCTAACCCTAACACTATCCTAGGGCTGATGCTAACCCTAACCCTAACCCTAACACTTTCCTAGGGCTGATGCTAACCCTAACCCTAACCCTAACACTATCCTAAGTCTGATGCTAACCCTAGCCCTCACACTATCCTAGGCCTGATGATAACCCTAACCCTAACCTTAACACTATCCTAGGGCTGATGCTAACCCTAACCCTAACCCTAACACTATCCTAGAGCTGATGCTAACCCTAACCCTAACACTATCCTAGGCCTGATGATAACCCTAACCCTAACCCTAACGCTATCCTAGGGCTGATGCTAACCCTAACCCTAACACTATCCTAGGGCTGATGCTAACCCTAACCCTAACACTATCCTAGGGCTGATGCTAACCCTAACCCTAACCCTAACACTATCCTAAGTCTGATGCTAACCCTAGCCCTCACACTATCATAGGCCTGATGATAACCCTAACCCTAACCCTAACACTATCCTAGGGCTGATGCTAACCCTAACCCTAACGCTAACACTATCCTAGGGCTGATGCTAACCCTAACCCTAACACTATCCTAGGGCTGATGCTAACCCTAACCCTAACCCTAACACTATCCTAGGGCTGATGCTAACCCTAACCCTAACACTATCCTAGGGCTGATGCTAACCCTAACCCTAACCCTAACACTATCCTAGGGCTGATGCTAACCCTAACCCTAACACTATCCTAGGGCTGATGCTAACCCTAACCCTAACCCTATCACTATCCTAGGGCTGATGCTAACCCAAACCCTAACACTATCCTAGGGCTGATGCTAACCCTAACCCTAACCCTAACACTATCCTAGGGCTGATGCTAACCCTAACCCTAACCCTAACACTATCCTAGAGCTGATGCTAACGCTAACCCTAACCCTAACCCTAACCCTAATACTATCCTAGGGCTGATGCTAACCCTAACCCTAACCCTAACACTATCCTAGGGCTGATGCTAACCCTAACCCTAACACTATCCTAGGGCTGATGCTAACCCTAACCCTAACCCTAACACTTTCCTAGGGCTGATGCTAACCCTAACCCTAACACTATCCTAGGGCTGATGCTAACCCTAACCCTAATACTATCCTAGGGCTGATGCTAACCCTAACCCTAACCCTAACAATATCCTGGGGCTGATGCTAACCCTAACCCTAACCCTAACACTATCCTAGGGCTGATGCTAACCCTAACCCTAACACTATCCTAGGCCTGATGCTAACCCTAACCCTAACACTTACACTCTCCTAGGGCTGATGCTAACCCTAACCCTAACCCTAACACTATCCTAGGCCTGATGCTAACCCTAAACCTAACACTATCCTAGGGCTGATGCTAACCCTAACCCTAACCCAAACACTATCATAGGGCTGATGTTAACCCTAACCCTAACACTATCCTAGGGCTGATGCTAACCCTAACACTAACACTATCCTAGGGCTGATGCTAACCCTAACCCTAACCCTAACACTATCCTAGGGCTGATGCTAACCCTAACACTAACCCTAACACTATCCTAGGCCTGATGCTAACCCTAACCCTAACTCTAACACTATCCTAGGGTTTATGTTAACCCTAACCCTAACACTATCCTAGGGCTGATGCTAACCCTAAACCTAACCCTAACACTATCCTAGGGCTGATGCTAACCCTAACCCTAACCCTAACACTCTCCTAGGGCTGATGCTAACCCGAACCCTAACACTATCCTTGGGCTGATGCTAACCCTAACCCTAACTCTAACACTATCTTAGGGCTGAGGCTAACCCTAACCCAAACACTATCCTACGGCTGATGCTAACCCTAACCCTAACCCTAACACTATCCTAGGGCTGATGCTAACCCTAACCCTAACACTATCCTAGGGCTGATGCTAACCCTAACACTAACCCTAACACTTTCCTAAGGCTGATGCTAACCCTAACCCTAACCCTAACACTATCCTAAGTCTGATGCTAACCCTAGCCCTCACACTATCCTAGGCCTGATGATAACCCTAACCCTAACCTTAACACTATCCTAGGGCTGATGCTAACCCTAACCCTAACCCTAACACTATCCTAGAGCTGATGCTAACCCTAACCCTAACACTATCCTAGGCCTGATGATAACCCTAACCCTAACCCTAACGCTATCCTAGGGCTGATGCTAACCCTAACCCTAACACTATCCTAGGGCTGATGCTAACCCTAACCCTAACACTATCCTAGGGCTGATGCTAACCCTAACCCTAACCTAACACTATCCTAAGGCTGATGCTAACCCTAACACTAACACTATCCTAGGCCTGGTGCTAACCCTAACCCTAACCCTAACACTATCCTAGGGCTGATGCTAACCCTAACTCTAATAATATCCTAGGGCTGATGCTAACCCTAACCCTAACCCTAACACTATCCTAGGGCTGATGCTAACCCTAACCCTAACCCTAACACTATCCTAGGGTTGATGCTAACCCTAACCCTAACTCTAACACTATCCTAGGGCTGATGCTAGCCCTAACCCTAACAATATCCTAGGCCTGATGATATCCCTAACCCTAAACCTAACACTATCCTAGGGCTGATGCTAACCCTAACCCTAACCCTAACACTATCCTAGGGCTGATTCTAACCGTAACCCTGACACTATCCTAGGCCTGATGCTAACCCTAACCCTAACACTAACACTATCCTAGGCCTGATGCTAACCCTATCCCTAACCCTAACACTCTCCTAGGGCTGAGGCTAACCCTAACCCTAACACTATCCTAGGGCTGATGCTAACCCTAACCCTAACCCAAACACTATCCTAGGGTTGATGCTAACCGTAACCCTGACACTATCCTAGGGCTGATGCTAACCCTAACCCTAACCCTAACACTATCCTAGGGCTGATGCTAACCCTAACCCTAACACTATCCTAGGCCTGTTGCTAACTCTAACCCTAACCCTAACACTATCGTAGGGCTGATGCTAACCCTAACCCTAACCCTAACACTATCCTAGAGCTGATGCTAACCCTAACCCTAACCCTAACCCTAACCCTAAACCTAACACTATCCTAGGGCTGATGCTAACCCTAACCCTAACGCTAACACTATCCTACGACTGATGCTAACCCTAACCCTAAGACTATCCTAGGGCTGATGCTAACACTAACCCTAACTCTAACACTATCCTAGGGCTGAGGCTAACCCTAACCCTAACACTATCCTACGGCTGATGCTAACCCAAACCCTAACCCTAACACTATCCTAACGCTGATGCTAACCCTAACACTAACCCTAACACTATCCTAGGGCTGATGCTAACCCTAACCCTAACACTATCCTAGGCCTGATGCTAACCCTAACCCTAACCCTAACAATATCCTAGGGCTGATGCTAACCCTAACCCTAACCCTAACACTATCCTAGGGCTGATGCTAACCCTAACCCTAACCCTAACACTATCCTAGAGCTGATGCTAACGCTAACGCTAACCCTAACCCTAACCCTAATACTATCCTAGGGCTGATGCTAACCCTAACCCTAACCCTAACACTATCCTAGGGCTGATGCTAACCCTAACCCTAACTCTAACACTATCTTAGGGCTGAGGCTAACCCTAACCCAAACACTATCCTACGGCTGATGCTAACACTAACCCTAACCCTAACACTATCCTAGGTCTGATGCTAACCCTAAACCTAACACCATCCTAGGGTTGACGCTAACCCTAACCCTAACCCTAACACTATCCTAGGGCTGATGTTAACCCTAACCCTAACACTATCCTAGGGCTGATGCTAACCCTAACCCTAACCCTAACACTCTCCTTGGGTTGATGCTAACCGTAACCCTAACACTATCCTAGGCCTGATGCTAACCCTAACCCTAACACTATCCTAGGGCTGATGCTAAACCTAACCCTAACCCTAACACTATCCTAGGCGTGATGCTAACCCTAACCCTAACCCTAACACTATCCTAGAGCTGATGCTAACGCTAAGCCTAACCCTAACCCTAACCCTAACACTATCCTAGGGCTGATGCTAACCCTAACCCTAACTCTAACACTATCTTAGGGCTGAGGCTAACCCTAACCCAAACACTATCCTACGGCTGATGCTAACCCTAACCCTAACCCTAACACTATCCTAGGGCTGATGCTAACCCTAACCCTAACACTATCCTAGGGCTGATGCTAACCCTAACCCTAACCCTAACACTTTCCTAGGGCTGATGCTAACCCTAACCCTAACCCTAACACTATCCTAAGTCTGATGCTAACCCTAGCCCTCACACTATCCTAGGCCTGATGATAACCCTAACCCTAAACTTAACACTATCCTAGGGCTGATGCTAACCCTAACCCTAACCCTAACACTATCCTAGAGCTGATGCTAACCCTAACCCTAACACTATCCTAGGCCTGATGATAACCCTAACCCTAACCCTAACGCTATCCTAGGGCTGATGCTAACCCTAACCCTAACACTATCCTAGGGCTGATGCTAACCCTAACCCTAACACTATCCTAGGGCTGATGCTAACCCTAACCCTAACCCTAACACTATCCTAAGTCTGATGCTAACCCTAGCCCTCACACTATCATAGGCCTGATGATAACCCTAACCCAAACCCTAACACTATCCTAGGGCTGATGCTAACCCTAACCCTAACGCTAACACTATCCTAGAGCTGATGCTAACCCTAACCCTAACACTATCCTAGGGCTGATGCTAACCCTAACCCTAACCCTAACACTATCCTAGGGCTGATGCTAACCCTAACCCTAACACTATCCTAGAGCTGATGCTAACCCTAACCCTAACCCTAACACTATCCTAGGGCTGATGCTAACCCTAACCCTAACACTATCCTAGGGCTGATGCTAACCCTAACCCTAACCCTATCACTATCCTAGTGCTGATGCTAACCCAAACCCTAACACTATCCTAGGGCTGATGCTAACCCTAACCCTAACCCTAACACTATCCTAGGGCTGATGCTAACCCTAACCCTAACCCTAACACTATCCTAGAGCTGATGCTAACGCTAACCCTAACCCAAACCCTAACCCTAATACTATCCTAGGGCTGATGCTAACCCTAACCCTAACCCTAACACTATCCTAGGGCTGATGCTAACCCTAACCCTAACACTATCCTAGGGCTGATGCTAACCCTAACCCTAACCCTAACACTTTCCTAGGGCTGATGCTAACCCTAACCCTAACACTATCCTAGGGCTGATGCTAACCCTAACCCTAATACTATCCTAGGGCTGATGCTAACCCTAACCCTAACCCTAACACTATCCTGGGGCTGATGCTAACCCTAACCCTAACCCTAACACTATCCTAGGGCTGATGCTAACCCTAACCCTAACACTATCCTAGGCCTGATGCTAACCCTAACCCTAACACTTACACTCTCCTAGGGCTGATGCTAACCCTAACCCTAACCCTAACACTATCCTAGGCCTGATGCTAACCCTAAACCTAACACTATCCTAGGGCTGATGCTAACCCTAACCCTAACCCTAACACTATCATAGGGCTGATGTTAACCCTAACCCTAACACTATCCTAGGGCTGATGCTAACCCTAACCCTAACTCTAACACTATCTTAGGGCTGAGGCTAACCCTAACCCAAACACTATCCTACGGCTGATGCTAACCCTAACCCTAACCCTAACACTATCCTAGGGCTGATGCTAACCCTAACCCTAACACTATCCTAGGGCTGATGCTAACCCTAACACTAACCCTAACACTTTCCTAAGGCTGATGCTAACCCTAACCCTAACCCTAACACTATCCTAAGTCTGATGCTAACCCTAGCCCTCACACTATCCTAGGCCTGATGATAACCCTAACCCTAACCTTAACACTATCCTAGGGCTGATGCTAACCCTAACCCTAACCCTAACACTATCCTAGAGCTGATGCTAACCCTAACCCTAACACTATCCTAGGCCTGATGATAACCCTAACCCTAACCCTAACGCTATCCTAGGGCTGATGCTAACCCTAACCCTAACACTATCCTAGGGCTGATGCTAACCCTAACCCTAACACTATCCTAGGGCTGATGCTAACCCTAACCCTAACCTAACACTATCCTAAGGCTGATGCTAACCCTAACACTAACACTATCCTAGGCCTGGTGCTAACCCTAACCCTAACCCTAACACTATCCTAGGGCTGATGCTAACCCTAACTCTAATAATATCCTAGGGCTGATGCTAACCCTAACCCTAACCCTAACACTATCCTAGGGCTGATGCTAACCCTAACCCTAACCCTAACACTATCCTAGGGCTGATGCTAACCCTAACCCTAACTCTAACACTATCCTAGGGCTGATGCTAGCCCTAACCCTAACAATATCCTAGGCCTGATGATATCCCTAACCCTAAACCTAACACTATCCTAGGGCTGATGCTAACCCTAACCCTAACCCTAACACTATCCTAGGGCTGATTCTAACCGTAACCCTGACACTATCCTAGGCCTGATGCTAACCCTAACCCTAACACTAACACTATCCTAGGCCTGATGCTAACCCTATCCCTAACCCTAACACTCTCCTAGGGCTGAGGCTAACCCTAACCCTAACACTATCCTAGGGCTGATGCTAACCCTAACCCTAACCCAAACACTATCCTAGGGTTGATGCTAACCGTAACCCTGACACTATCCTAGGGCTGATGCTAACCCTAACCCTAACCCTAACACTATCCTAGGGCTGATGCTAACCCTAACCCTAACACTATCCTAGGCCTGTTGCTAACTCTAACCCTAACCCTAACACTATCGTAGGGCTGATGCTAACCCTAACCCTAACCCTAACACTATCCTAGAGCTGATGCTAACCCTAACCCTAACCCTAACCCTAACCCTAAACCTAACACTATCCTAGGGCTGATGCTAACCCTAACCCTAACGCTAACACTATCCTACGACTGATGCTAACCCTAACCCTAAGACTATCCTAGGGCTGATGCTAACACTAACCCTAACTCTAACACTATCCTAGGGCTGAGGCTAACCCTAACCCTAACACTATCCTACGGCTGATGCTAACCCAAACCCTAACCCTAACACTATCCTAACGCTGATGCTAACCCTAACACTAACCCTAACACTATCCTAGGGCTGATGCTAACCCTAACCCTAACACTATCCTAGGCCTGATGCTAACCCTAACCCTAACCCTAACAATATCCTAGGGCTGATGCTAACCCTAACCCTAACCCTAACACTATCCTAGGGCTGATGCTAACCCTAACCCTAACCCTAACACTATCCTAGAGCTGATGCTAACGCTAACGCTAACCCTAACCCTAACCCTAATACTATCCTAGGGCTGATGCTAACCCTAACCCTAACCCTAACACTATCCTAGGGCTGATGCTAACCCTAACCCTAACTCTAACACTATCTTAGGGCTGAGGCTAACCCTAACCCAAACACTATCCTACGGCTGATGCTAACACTAACCCTAACCCTAACACTATCCTAGGTCTGATGCTAACCCTAAACCTAACACCATCCTAGGGTTGACGCTAACCCTAACCCTAACCCTAACACTATCCTAGGGCTGATGTTAACCCTAACCCTAACACTATCCTAGGGCTGATGCTAACCCTAACCCTAACCCTAACACTCTCCTTGGGTTGATGCTAACCGTAACCCTAACACTATCCTAGGCCTGATGCTAACCCTAACCCTAACACTATCCTAGGGCTGATGCTAAACCTAACCCTAACCCTAACACTATCCTAGGCGTGATGCTAACCCTAACCCTAACCCTAACACTATCCTAGAGCTGATGCTAACGCTAAGCCTAACCCTAACCCTAACCCTAACACTATCCTAGGGCTGATGCTAACCCTAACCCTAACTCTAACACTATCTTAGGGCTGAGGCTAACCCTAACCCAAACACTATCCTACGGCTGATGCTAACCCTAACCCTAACCCTAACACTATCCTAGGGCTGATGCTAACCCTAACCCTAACACTATCCTAGGGCTGATGCTAACCCTAACCCTAACCCTAACACTTTCCTAGGGCTGATGCTAACCCTAACCCTAACCCTAACACTATCCTAAGTCTGATGCTAACCCTAGCCCTCACACTATCCTAGGCCTGATGATAACCCTAACCCTAAACTTAACACTATCCTAGGGCTGATGCTAACCCTAACCCTAACCCTAACACTATCCTAGAGCTGATGCTAACCCTAACCCTAACACTATCCTAGGCCTGATGATAACCCTAACCCTAACCCTAACGCTATCCTAGGGCTGATGCTAACCCTAACCCTAACACTATCCTAGGGCTGATGCTAACCCTAACCCTAACACTATCCTAGGGCTGATGCTAACCCTAACCCTAACCCTAACACTATCCTAAGTCTGATGCTAACCCTAGCCCTCACACTATCATAGGCCTGATGATAACCCTAACCCAAACCCTAACACTATCCTAGGGCTGATGCTAACCCTAACCCTAACGCTAACACTATCCTAGAGCTGATGCTAACCCTAACCCTAACACTATCCTAGGGCTGATGCTAACCCTAACCCTAACCCTAACACTATCCTAGGGCTGATGCTAACCCTAACCCTAACACTATCCTAGAGCTGATGCTAACCCTAACCCTAACCCTAACACTATCCTAGGGCTGATGCTAACCCTAACCCTAACACTATCCTAGGGCTGATGCTAACCCTAACCCTAACCCTATCACTATCCTAGGGCTGATGCTAACCCAAACCCTAACACTACCCTAGGACTGATGCTAACCCTAACCCTAACCCTAACACTATCCTAGGGCTGATGCTAACCCTAACCCTAACCCTAACACTATCCTAGAGCTGATGCTAACGCTAACCCTAACCCAAACCCTAACCCTAATACTATCCTAGGGCTGATGCTAACCCTAACCCTAACCCTAACACTATCCTAGGGCTGATGCTAACCCTAACCCTAACACTATCCTAGGGCTGATGCTAACCCTAACCCTAACCCTAACACTTTCCTAGGGCTGATGCTAACCCTAACCCTAACACTATCCTAGGGCTGATGCTAACCCTAACCCTAATACTATCCTAGGGCTGATGCTAACCCTAACCCTAACCCTAACACTATCCTGGGGCTGATGCTAACCCTAACCCTAACCCTAACACTATCCTAGGGCTGATGCTAACCCTAACCCTAACACTATCCTAGGCCTGATGCTAACCCTAACCCTAACACTTACACTCTCCTAGGGCTGATGCTAACCCTAACCCTAACCCTAACACTATCCTAGGCCTGATGCTAACCCTAAACCTAACACTATCCTAGGGCTGATGCTAACCCTAACCCTAACCCTAACACTATCATAGGGCTGATGTTAACCCTAACCCTAACACTATCCTAGGGCTGATGCTAACCCTAACCCTAACTCTAACACTATCTTAGGGCTGAGGCTAACCCTAACCCAAACACTATCCTACGGCTGATGCTAACCCTAACCCTAAACCTAACACTATCCTAGGGCTGATGCTAACCCTAACCCTAACACTATCCTAGGGCTGATGCTAACCCTAACCCTAACCCTAACACTTTCCTAGGGCTGATGCTAACCCTAACCCTAACCCTAACACTATCCTAAGTCTGATGCTAACCCTAGCCCTCACACTATCCTAGGCCTGATGATAACCCTAACCCTAACCTTAACACTATCCTAGGGCTGATGCTAACCCTAACCCTAACCCTAACACTATCCTAGAGCTGATGCTAACCCTAACCCTAACACTATCCTAGGCCTGATGATAACCCTAACCCTAACCCTAACGCTATCCTAGGGCTGATGCTAACCCTAACCCTAACACTATCCTAGGGCTGATGCTAACCCTAACCCTAACACTATCCTAGGGCTGATGCTAACCCTAACCCTAACCCTAACACTATCCTAAGTCTGATGCTAACCCTAGCCCTCACACTATCCTAGGCCTGATGATAACCCTAACCCTAACCCTAACACTATCCTAGGGCTGATGCTAACCCTAACCCTAACCCTAACACTATCCTAGGGCTGATGCTAACCCTAACCCTAACACTATCCTAGGGCTGATGCTAACCCTAACCCTAACCCTAACACTATCCTAGGGCTGATGCTAACCCTAACCCTAACACTATCCTAGGGCTGATGCTAACCCTAACCCTAACCCTAACACTATCCTAGGGCTGATGCTAACCCTAACCCTAACACTGTCCTAGGGCTGATGCTAACCCTAACCCTAACCGTAACACTATCCTATGGCTGATGCTAACCCAAACCCTAACACTATCCTAGGGCTGATGCTAACCCTAACCCTAACCCTAACACTATCCTAGGGCTGATGCTAACCCTAACCCTAACCCTAACACTATCCTAGAGCTGATGCTAACGCTAACCCTAACCCTAACCCTAACCCTAATACTATCCTAGGGCTGATGCTAACCCTAACCCTAACCCTAACACTATCCTAGGGCTGATGCTAACCCTAACCCTAACTCTAACACTATCTTAGGGCTGAGGCTAACCCTAACCCAAACACTATCCTACGGCTGATGCTAACCCTAACCCTAACCCTAACACTATCCTAGGGCTGATGCTAACCCTAACTCTAACACTATCCTAGGGCTGATGCTAACCCTAACCCTAACCCTAACACTTTCCTAGGGCTGATGCTAACCCTAACCCTAACACTATCCTAGGGCTCATGCTAACCCTAACCCTAATACTATCCTAGGGCTGATGCTAACCCTAACCCTAACCCTAACACTATCCTGTGGCTGATGCTAACCCTAACCCTAACCCTAACACTATCCTAGGGCTGATGCTAACCCTAACCCTAACACTATCCTAGGCCTGATGCTAACCCTAACCCTAACACTTACACTATCCTAGGGCTGATGCTAACCGTAACCCTAACCCTAACACTATCCTAGGTCTGATGCTAACCCTAAACCTAACACTATCCTAGGGCTGATGCTAACCCTAACCGTAACCCTAACACTATCATAGGGTGATGTTAACCCTAACCCTAACACTATCCTAGGGCTGATGCTAACCCTAACACTAACACTATCCTAGGGCTGATGCTAACCCTAACCCTAACCCTAACACTATCCTAGGGCTGATGCTAACCCTAACCCTAACCCTAACACTATCCTAGGCCTGATGCTAACCCTAACCCTAACTCTAACACTATCCTAGGGTTTATGTTAACCCTAACCCTAACACTATCCTAGGGCTGATGCTAACCCTAAACCTAACCCTAACACTATCCTAGGGCTGATGCTAACCCTAACCCTAACCCTAACACTCTCCTAGGGCTGATGCTAACCCGAACCCTAACACTATCCTAGGGCTGATGCTAACCCTAACCCTAACTCTAACACTATCTTAGGGCTGAGGCTAACCCTAACCCAAACACTATCCTACGGCTGATGCTAACCCTAACCCTAACCCTAACACTATCCTAGGGCTGATGCTAACCCTAACCCTAACACTATCCTAGGGCTGATGCTAACCCTAACCCTAACCCTAACACTTTCCTAGGGCTGATGCTAACCCTAACCCTAACCCTAACACTATCCTAAGTCTGATGCTAACCCTAGCCCTCACACTATCCTAGGCCTGATGATAACCCTAACCCTAACCTTAACACTATCCTAGGGCTGATGCTAACCCTAACCCTAACACTAACACTATCCTAGAGCTGATGCTAACCCTAACCCTAACACTATCCTAGGCCTGATGATAACCCTAACCCTAACCCTAACGCTATCCTAGGGCTGATGCTAACCCTAACCCTAACACTATCCTAGGGCTGATGCTAACCCTAACCCTAACACTATCCTAGGGCTGATGCTAACCCTAACCCTAACCCTAACACTATCCTAAGTCTGATGCTAACCCTAGCCCTCACACTATCCTAGGCCTGATGATAACCCTAACCCTAACCCTAACACTATCCTAGGGCTGATGCTAACCCTAACCCTAACCCTAACACTATCCTAGGGCTGATGCTAACCCTAACCCTAACACTATCCTAGGGCTGATGCTAACCCTAACCCTAACCCTAACACTATCCTAGGGCTGATGCTAACCCTAACCCTAACACTATCCTAGGGCTGATGCTAACCCTAACCCTAACCCTAACACTATCCTAGGGCTGATGCTAACCCTAACCCTAACACTATCCTAGGGCTGATGCTAACCCTAACCCTAACCCTAACACTATCCTAGGGCTGATGCTAACCCAAACCCTAACACTATCCTAGGGCTGATGCTAACCCTAACCCTAACCCTAACACTATCCTAGGGCTGATGCTAACCCTAACCCTAACCCTAACACTATCCTAGAGCTGATGCTAACGCTAACCCTAACCCTAACCCTAACCCTAATACTATCCTAGGGCTGATGCTAACCCTAACCCTAACCCTAACACTATCCTAGGGCTGATGCTAACCCTAACCCTAACTCTAACACTATCTTAGGGCTGAGGCTAACCCTAACCCAAACACTATCCTACGGCTGATGCTAACCCTAACCCTAACCCTAACACTATCCTAGGGCTGATGCTAACCCTAACCCTAACACTATCCTAGGGCTGATGCTAACCCTAACCCTAACCCTAACACTTTCCTAGGGCTGATGCTAACCCTAACCCTAACACTATCCTAGGGCTGATGCTAACCCTAACCCTAATACTATCCTAGGGCTGATGCTAACCCTAACCCTAACCCTAACACTATCCTGGGGCTGATCCTAACCCTAACCCTAACCCTAACACTACCCTAGGGCTGATGCTAACCCTAACCCTAACACTATCCTAGGCCTGATGCTAACCCTAACCCTAACACTTACACTATCCTAGGGCTGATGCTAACCCTAACCCTAACCCTAACACTATCCTAGGTCTGATGCTAACCCTAAACCTAACACTATCCTAGGGCTGATGCTAACCCTAACCCTAACCCTAACACTATCATAGGGCTGATGTTAACCCTAACCCTAACACTATCCTAGGGCTGATGCTAACCCTAACACTAACACTATCCTAGGGCTGATGCTAACCCTAACCCTAACCCTAACACTATCCTAGGGCTGATGCTAACCCTAACCCTAACCCTAACACTATCCTAGGCCTGATGCTAACCCTAACCCTAACTCTAACACTATCCTAGGGTTTATGTTAACCCTAACCCTAACACTATCCTAGGGCTGATGCTAACCCTAAACCTAACCCTAACACTATCCTAGGGCTGATGCTAACCCTAACCCTAACCCTAACACTCTCCTAGGGCTGATGCTAACTCGAACCCTAACACTATCCTAGGCCTGATGCTAACCCTAACCCTAACACTATCCTAGGGCTCATGCTAACCCTAACCCTAACCCTAACACTATCCTAGGCCTGATGCTAACCCTATCCCTAACACTAACACTCTCCTAGGGCTGAGGCTAACCCAAACCCTAACACTATCCTAGGGCTGATGCTAACCCTAACCCTAACCCTAACACTATCCTAGGGTAGATGCTAACCCTAACCCTAACACTATCCTAGGGCTGATGCTAACCCTAACCCTAACCCTAACACTATCCTAGGGCTGATGCTAACCCTAACCCTAACACTATCCTAGGGCTGATGCTAACCCTAACCCTAACCCTAACACTATCCTAGGGCTGATGCTAACCCTAACCCTAACCCTAACACTATCCTAGGGCTGATGCTAACCCTAACCCTAACACTATCCTAGGGCTGATGCTAACCCTAACCCTAACCCTAACACTATCCTAGGGCTGATGCTAACCCTAACCCTAACCCTAACACTATCCTAGAGCTGATGCTAACGCTAACGCTAACCCTAACCCTAACCCTAATACTATCCTAGGGCTGATGCTCACCCTAACCCTAACCCTAAAGCTATCCTAGGGCTGATGCTAACCCTAACCCTAACCCTAACACTATCCTAGGGCTGATGCTAACCCTAACACTAACACTATCCTAGGCTTGGTTATAACCCTAACCCTAACCCTAACACTATCCTAGGTCTGATGCTAACCCTAAACCTAACACCATCCTAGGGCTGACGCTAACCCTAACCCTAACCCTAACACTATCCTAGGGCTGATGTTAACCCTAACCCTAACACTATCCTAGGCCTCATGCTAACCCTAACCCTAACACTTACTCTATCCTAGGGCTGATGCTAACCCTAACCCTAACCCTAACACTATCCTAGGTCTGATGCTAACCCTAACACTAACACTATCCTAGGGCTGATGCTAACCCTAACCCTAACCCTAACACTATCCTAGGGCTGATGCTAACCCTAACCCTAACCCTAACACTATCCTAGGCCTGAGGATAACCATAACCCTAACACTATCCTACGGCTGATGCTAACCCTAACCCTAACCTAACACTATCCTAAGGCTGATGCTAACCCTAACCCTAACCCTAACACTATCCTAGGGCTGATTCTAACCTTAACCCTGACACTATCCTAGGCCTGATGCTAACCCTAACCCTAACACTAACACTATCCTAGGCCTGATGCTAACCCTATCCCTAACCCTAACACTCTCCTAGGGCTGAGGCTAACCCTAACCCTAACACTATCCTAGGGCTGATGCTAACCCTAACCCTAACCCAAACACTATCCTAGGGTTGATGCTAACCGTAACCCTGACACTATCCTAGGGCTGATGCTAACCTTAACCCTAACCCTAACACTATCCTAGGGCTGATGCTAACCCTAACCCTAACACTATCCTAGGCCTGTTGCTAACCCTAACCCTAACCCTAACACTATCGTAGGGCTGATGCTAACCCTAACCCTAACCCTAACACTATCCTAGAGCTGATGCTAACCCTAACCCTAACCGTAACCCTAACCCTAAACCTAACACTATCCTAGGGCTGATGCTAACCCTAACCCTAACGCTAACACTATCCTAGGGCTGATGCTAACCCTAACCCTAAGACTATCCTAGGGCTGATGCTAACACTAACCCTAACTCTAACACTATCCTAGGGCTGAGGCTAACCCTAACCCTAACACTATCCTACGGCTGATGCTAACCCAAACCCTAACCCTAACACTATCCTAACGCTGATGCTAACCCTAACACTAACCCTAACACTATCCTAGGGCTGATGCTAACCCTAACCCTAACACTATCCTAGGGCTGATGCTAACCCTAACCCTAACCCTAACACTATCCTAGGGCTGATGCTAACCCGAACCCTAACACTATCCTAGGCCTGATGATAACCCTAACCCTAACCCTTACATTATCCTAGGGCTGATGCTAACCCTAACCCTAACACTATCCTAGGGCTGATGCTAACCTTAACCCTAACCCTAACACTATCCTAGGCCTGATGATAACCCTAACCCTAACATTAACACTATCCTAGTGTTTATGTTAACCCTATCCCTAACACTATCCTAGGGCTGATGCTAACCCTAACCCTAACACTATCCTAGGGCTGATGCTAACCCTAACCCTAACACTATCCTAGGGCTGATGCTAACCTTAACCCTAACCCTAACACTATTCTAGGGCTGATGCTAACACTAACGCTAACCCTAACACTATCCTTGAACTAATGCTAACCCTAACCCTAACCCTAACACTATCCTAGGCCTGACGCTAACCCTAACCCTAACACTATCCTAGGGATGATGCTAACCCTAACCCTAACCCTAACACTATCCTAGGCCTGATGCTAACCCTATCCCTAACACTAACACTCTCCTAGGGCTGAGGCTAACCCTAACCCTAACACTATCCTAGGGCTGATGCTAACCCTAACCCTAACCCTAACACTATCCTAGGGCTGATGCTAACCCTAACCCTAACACTATCCTAGGGCTGATGCTAACCCTAACCCTAACCCTAACACTATCCTAGGGCTGATGCTAACCCTAACCCTAACCCTAACACTATCCTAGGGCTGATGCTAACCCTAACCCTAACCCTAACACTATCCTAGAGCTGATGCTAACGCTAACCCTAACCCTAACCCTAACCCTAATACTATCCTAGGGCTGATGCTAACCCTAACCCTAACCCTAACACTATCCTAGGGCTCAGGCTAACCCTAACCCTAACTCTAACACTATCTTAAGGCTGAGGCTAACCCTAACCCAAACACTATCCTACGGCTGATGCTAACCCTAACACTAACCCTAACACTATCCAAGGTCTGATGCTAACCCTAAACCTAACACTATCCTAGGGCTGATGCTAACCCTAACCGTGACCCTAACACTATCTTAGGGCTGATATTAACCCTAACCCTAACACTATCCTAGGGCTGATGCTAACCCTAACCCTAACCCTAACACTCTCCTTGGGCTGATGCTAACCGTAACCCTAACACTATCCTAGGCCTGATGCTAACCCTAACCCTAACACTATCCTAGGGCTGATGCTAACCCTAAACCTAACCCTAACACTATCCTAGGCCTGATGCTAACCCTAACCCTAACCCTAACACTATCCTAGGGCTGATGCTAACCCTAACCCTAACCCTAACACTTTTCTAGGGCTGATGCTAACCCTAACCCTAACACTATCCTAGGGCTGATGCTAACACTAACGCTAACCCTAACACTATCCTAAGTCTGATGCTAACCCTAGCCCTCACACTATCCTAGGCCTGATGATAACCCTAACCCTAACCCTAACACTATCCTAGGGCTGATGCTAACCCTAACACTAACCCTAACACTATCCTAGGGCTGATGCTAACCCTAACCCTAACACTATCCTAGGGCTGATGCTAACCCTAACCCTAACCCTAACACTATCCTAGGGCTGATGCTAACCCTAACCCTAACACTATCCTAGGGCTGATGCTAACCCTAACCCTAACCCTAACACTATCCAAGGGATGATGCTATCCCTAACCCTAACACTATCCTAGGGCTGATGCTAACCCTAACCCTAACCCTAACACTATCCTAGGGCTGATGCTAACCCTAACCCTAACACTATCCTTGGCCTGATGCTAACCCTAACCCTAACCCTAACACTATCCTAGGCCTGATGCTAACCCTAACCCTAACCCTAACACTATCCTAGAGCTGATGCTAACGCTAAACCTAACCCTAACCCTAACCCTAATACTATCCTAGGGCTGATGCTAACCCTAACCCTAACGCTAACACTATCCTAGGGCTGATGCTAACCCTAACCCTAAGACTATCCTAGGGCTGATGCTAACACTAACCCTAACTCTAACACTATCCTAGGGCTGAGGCTAACCCTAACCCTAACACTATCCTACGGCTGATGCTAACCCAAACCCTAACCCTAACACTATCCTAACGCTGATGCTAACCCTAACACTAACCCTAACACTATCCTAGGGCTGATGCTAACCCTAACCCTAACACTATCCTAGGGCTGATGCTAACGCTAACCCTAACCCTAACCCTAACCCTAATACTATCCTAGGGCTGATGCTAACCCTAACCCTAACCCTAACACTATCCTAGGGCTGAGGCTAACCCTAACTCTAACACTATCCTAGGGCTGATGCTAACCCTAACCCTAACCCTAACACTATCCTAGGGCTGATGCTAACCCTAACCCTAACCCTAACACTATCCTAGGGCTGATGCTAACCCTAACCCTAACACTATCCTAGGGCTGATGCTAACCCTAACCCTAACCCTAACACTATCCTAGGGCTGATGCTAACCCTAACCCTAACCCTAACACTATCCTAGAGCTGATGCTAACGCTAACGCTAACACTATCCTAGGGCTGATGCTAACCCTAACCCTAACCCTAACACTATCATAGGGCTGATGTTAACCCTAACCCTAACACTATCCTAGGGCTGATGCTAACCCTAACACTAACACTATCCTAGGGCTGATGCTAACACTAACCCTAACCCTAACACTATCCTAGGGCTGATGCTAACCCTAACCCTAACCCTAACACTATCCTAGGCCTGATGCTAACCCTAACCCTAACTCTAACACTATCCTAGGGTTTATGTTAACCCAAACCCTAACACTATCCTAGGGCTGATGCTAACCCTAACCCTAACCCTAACACTATCCTAGGGCTGATGCTAACCCTAACCCTAACCCTAACACTATCCTAGAGCTGATGCTAACGCTAACCCTAACCCTAACCCTAACCCTAATACTATCCTAGGGCTGATGCTAACCCTAACCCTAACCCTAACACTATCCTAGGGCTGATGCTAACCCTAACCCTAACTCTAACACTATCTTAGGGCTGAGGCTAACCCTAACCCAAACACTATCCTACGGCTGATGCTAACCCTAACCCTAACCCTAACACTTTCCTAGGGCTGATGCTAACCCTAACCCTAACACTATCCTAGGGCTGATGCTAACCCTAACCCTAATACTATCCTAGGGCTGATGCTAACCCTAACCCTAACCCAAACACTATCCTGGGGCTGATCCTAACCCTAACCCTAACCCTAACACTACCCTAGGGCTGATGCTAACCCTAACCCTAACACTATCCTAGGCCTGATGCTAACCATAACCCTAACACTTACACTATCCTAGGGCTGATGCTAACCCTAACCCTAACCCTAACACTATCCTAGGTCTGATGCTAACCCTAAACCTAACACTATCCTAGGGCTGATGCTAACCCTAACCCTAACCCTAACACTATCATAGGGCTGATGTTAACCCTAACCCTAACACTATCCTAGGGCTGATGCTAACCCTAACCCTAACCCTAACACTATCCTAGGCCTGATGCTAACCCTAACCCTAACTCTAACACTATCCTAGGGTTTATGTTAACCCTAACCCTAACACTATCCTAGGGCTGATGCTAACCCTAAACCTAACCCTAACACTATCCTAGGGCTGATGCTAACCCTAACCCTAACCCTAACACTCTCCTAGGGCTGATGCTAACCCGAACCCTAACACTATCCTAGGCCTGATGCTAACCCTAACCCTAACACTATCCTAGGGCTCATGCTAACCCTAACCCTAACCCTAACACTATCCTAGGCCTGATGCTAACCCTATCCCTAACACTAACACTCTCCTAGGGCTGAGGCTAACCCAAACCCTAACACTATCCTAGGGCTGATGCTAACCCTAACCCTAACCCTAACACTATCCTAGGGTAGATGCTAACCCTAACCCTAACACTATCCTAGGGCTGATGCTAACCCTAACCCTAACCCTAACACTATCCTAGGGCTGATGCTAACCCTAACCCTAACACTATCCTAGGGCTGATGCTAACCATAACCCTAACCCTAACACTATCCTAGGGCTGATGCTAACCCTAACCCTAACCCTAACACTATCCTAGGGCTGATGCTAACCCTAACCCTAACACTATCCTAGGGCTGATGCTAACCCTAACCCTAACCCTAACACTATCCTAGGGCTGATGCTAACCCTAACCCTAACCCTAACACTATCCTAGAGCTGATGCTAACGCTAACGCTAACCCTAACCCTAACCCTAATACTATCCTAGGGCTGATGCTCACCCTAACCCTAACCCTAAAGCTATCCTAGGGCTGATGCTAACCCTAACACTAACCCTAACACTATCCTAGGGCTGATGCTAACCCTAACACTAACACTATCCTAGGCTTGGTTATAACCCTAACCCTAACCCTAACACTATCCTAGGTCTGATGCTAACCCTAAACCTAACACCATCCTAGGGCTGACGCTAACCCTAACCCTAACCCTAACACTATCCTAGGGCTGATGTTAACCCTAACCCTAACACTATCCTAGGCCTCATGCTAACCCTAACCCTAACACTTACTCTATCCTAGGGCTGATGCTAACCCTAACCCTAACCCTAACACTATCCTAGGTCTGATGCTAACCCTAAACCTAACACTATCCTAGGGCTGATGCTAACCCTAACACTAACACTATTCTAGGGCTGATGCTAACCCTAACCCTAACCCTAACACTATCCTAGGGCTGATGCTAACCCTAACTCTAATAATATCCTAGGGCTGATGCTAACCCTAACTCTAATAATATCCTAGGGCTGATGCTAACCCTAACCCTAACCCTAACACTATCCTAGGGCTGATGCTAACCCTAACCCTAACCCTAACCCTATCCTAGGGCTGATGCTAACCCTAACCCTAACTCTAACACTATCCTAGGGCTGATGCTAGCCCTAACCCTAACAATATCCTAGGCCTGATGATATCCCTAACCCTAAACCTAACACTATCCTAGGGCTGATGCTAACCCTAACCCTAACCCTAACACTATCCTAGGGCTGATTCTAACCTTAACCCTGACACTATCCTAGGCCTGATGCTAACCCTAACCCTAACACTAACACTATCCTAGGCCTGATGCTAACCCTATCCCTAACCCTAACACTCTCCTAGGGCTGAGTCTAACCCTAACCCTAACACTATCCTAGGGCTGATGCTAACCCTAACCCTAACCCAAACACTATCCTAGGGTTGATGCTAACCGTAACCCTGACACTATCCTAGGGCTGATGCTAACCCTAACCCTAACCCTAACACTATCCTAGGGCTGATGCTAACCCTAACCCTAACACTATCCTAGGCCTGTTGCTAACCCTAACCCTAACCCTAACACTATCGTAGGGCTGATGCTAACCCTAACCCTAACCCTAACACTATCCTAGAGCTGATGCTAACCCTAACCCTAACCGTAACCCTAACCCTAAACCTAACACTATCCTAGGGCTGATGCTAACCCTAACCCTAACGCTAACACTATCCTAGGGCTGATGCTAACCCTAACGCTAAGACTATCCTAGGGCTGATGCTAACACTAACCCTAACTCTAACACTATCCTAGGGCTGAGGCTAACCCTAACCCTAACACTATCCTACGGCTGATGCTAACCCAAACCCTAACCCTAACACTATCCTAACGCTGATGCTAACCCTAACACTAACCCTAACACTATCCTAGGGCTGATGCTAACCCTAACCCTAACACTATCCTAGGCCTGATGCTAACCCTAACCATAACCCTAACGCTATCCTAGGGCTGATGCTAACCCTAACCCTAACACTATCCTAGGGCTGATGCTAACCCTAACCCTAACCCTAACACTATCCTAGGGCTGATGCTAACCCGAACCCTAACACTATCCTAGGCCTGATGATAACCCTAACCCTAACCCTTACATTATCCTAGGGCTGATGCTAACCCTAACCCTAACACTATCCTAGGGCTGATGCTAACCTTAACCCTAACCCTAACACTATCCTAGGCCTGATGATAACCCTAACCCTAACATTAACACTATCCTAGTGTTTATGTTAACCCTATCCCTAACACTATCCTAGGGCTGATGCTAACCCTAACCCTAACACTATCCTAGGGCTGATGCTAACCCTAACCCTAACACTATCCTAGGGCTGATGCTAACCTTAACCCTAACCCTAACACTATTCTAGGGCTGATGCTAACACTAACGCTAACCCTAACACTATCCTTGAACTAATGCTAACCCTAACCCTAACCCTAACACTATCCTAGGCCTGACGCTAACCCTAACCCTAACACTATCCTAGGGATGATGCTAACCCTAACCCTAACCCTAACACTATCCTAGGCCTGATGCTAACCCTATCCGTAACACTAACACTCTCCTAGGGCTGAGGCTAACCCTAACCCTAACACTATCCTAGGGCTGATGCTAACCCTAACCCTAACCCTAACACTATCCTAGGGCTGATGCTAACCCTAACCCTAACACTATCCTAGGGCTGATGCTAACCCTAACCCTAACCCTAACACTATCCTAGGGCTGATGCTAACCCTAACCCTAACCCTAACACTATCCTAGGGCTGATGCTAACCCTAACCCTAACCCTAACACTATCCTAGAGCTGATGCTAACGCTAACCCTAACCCTAACCCTAACCCTAATACTATCCTAGGGCTGATGCTAACCCTAACCCTAACCCTAACACTATCCTAGGGCTCAGGCTAACCCTAACCCTAACTCTAACACTATCTTAAGGCTGAGGCTAACCCTAACCCAAACACTATCCTACGGCTGATGCTAACCCTAACACTAACCCTAACACTATCCTAGGTCTGATGCTAACCCTAAACCTAACACTATCCTAGGGCTGATGCTAACCCTAACCGTGACCCTAACACTATCTTAGGGCTGATATTAACCCTAACCCTAACACTATCCTAGGGCTGATGCTAACCCTAACCCTAACCCTAACACTCTCCTTGGGCTGATGCTAACCGTAACCCTAACACTATCCTAGGCCTGATGCTAACCCTAACCCTAACACTATCCTAGGGCTGATGCTAACCCTAAACCTAACCCTAACACTATCCTAGGCCTGATGCTAACCCTAACCCTAACCCTAACACTCTCCTAGGGCTGATGCTAACCCTAACCCTAACCCTAACACTTTCCTAGGGCTGATGCTAACCCTAACCCTAACACTATCCTAGGGCTGATGCTAACACTAACGCTAACCCTAACACTATCCTAAGTCTGATGCTAACCCTAGCCCTCACACTATCCTAGGCCTGATGATAACCCTAACCCTAACCCTAACACTATCCTAGGGCTGATGCTAACCCTAACCCTAACCCTAACACTATCCTAGGGCTGATGCTAACCCTAACCCTAACACTATCCTAGGGCTGATGCTAACCCTAACCCTAACCCTAACACTATCCAAGGGATGATGCTATCCCTAACCCTAACACTATCCTAGGGCTGATGCTAACCCTAACCCTAACCCTAACACTATCCTAGGGCTGATGCTAACCCTAACCCTAACACTATCCTTGGCCTGATGCTAACCCTAACCCTAACCCTAACACTATCCTAGGCCTGATGCTAACCCTAACCCTAACCCTAACACTATCCTAGAGCTGATGCTAACGCTAACCCTAACCCTAACCCTAACCCTAATACTATCCTAGGGCTGATGCTAACCCTAACCCTAACGCTAACACTATCCTAGGGCTGATGCTAACCCTAACCCTAAGACTATCCTAGGGCTGATGCTAACACTAACCCTAACTCTAACACTATCCTAGGGCTGAGGCTAACCCTAACCCTAACACTATCCTACGGCTGATGCTAACCCAAACCCTAACCCTAACAATATCCTAACGCTGATGCTAACCCTAACACTAACCCTAACACTATCCTAGGGCTGATGCTAACCCTAACCCTAACACTATCCTAGGGCTGATGCTGACCCTAACCCTAACCCTAACACTATCCTAGGGCTGATGCTAACGCTAACCCTAACCCTAACCCTAACCCTAATACTATCCTAGGGCTGATGCTAACCCTAACCCTAACCCTAACACTATCCTAGGGCTGAGGCTAACCCTAACCCTAACACTATCCTAGGGCTGATGCTAACCCTAACCCTAACCCTAACACTATCCTAGGGCTGATGCTAACCCTAACCCTAACCCTAACACTATCCTAGGGCTGATGCTAACCCTAACCCTAACACTATCCTAGGGCTGATGCTAACCCTAACCCTAACCCTAACACTATCCTAGGGCTGATGCTAACCCTAACCCTAACCCTAACACTATCCTAGAGCTGATGCTAACGCTAACGCTAACACTATCCTAGGGCTGATGCTAACCCTAACCCTAACCCTAACACTATCATAGGGCTGATGTTAACCCTAACCCTAACACTTTCCTAGGGCTGATGCTAACCCTAACACTAACACTATCCTAGGGCTGATGCTAACCCTAACCCTAACCCTAACACTATCCTAGGGCTGATGCTAACCCTAACCCTAACCCTAACACTATCCTAGGCCTGATGCTAACCCTAACCCTAACTCTAACACTATCCTAGGGTTTATGTTAACCCTAACCCTAACACTATCCTAGGGCTGATGCTAACCCTAAACCTAACCCTAACACTATCCTAGGGCTGATGCTAACCCTAACCCTAACCCTAACACTCTCCTAGGGCTGATGCTAACCCGAACCCTAACACTATCCTAGGCCTGATGCTAACCCTAACCCTAACACTATCCTAGGGCTCATGCTAACCCTAACCCTAACCCTAACACTATCCTAGGCCTGATGCTAACCCTATACCTAACACTAACACTCTCCTAGGGCTGAGGCTAACCCAAACCCTAACACTATCCTAGGGCTGATGCTAACCCTAACCCTAACCCTAACACTATCCTAGGGTAGATGCTAACCCTAACCCTAACACTATCCTAGGGCTGATGCTAACCCTAACCCTAACCCTAACACTATCCTAGGGCTGATGCTAACCCTAACCCTAACACTATCGTAGGGCTGATGCTAACCCTAACCCTAACCCTAACACTATCCTAGGGCTGATGCTAACCCTAACCCTAACCCTAACACTATCCTAGGGCTGATGCTAACCCTAACCCTAACACTATCCTAGGGCTGATGCTAACCCTAACCCTAACCCTAACACTATCCTAGGGCTGATGCTAACCCTAACCCTAACCCTAACACTATCCTAGAGCTGATGCTAACGCTAACGCTAACCCTAACCCTAACCCTAATACTATCCTAGGGCTGATGCTCACCCTAACCCTAACCCTAAAGATATCCTAGGGCTGATGCTAACCCTAACCCTAACCCTAACACTATCCTAGGGCTGATGCTAACCCTAACACTAACACTATCCTAGGCTTGGTTATAACCCTAACCCTAACCCTAACACTATCCTAGGTCTGATGCTAACCCTAAACCTAACACCATCCTAGGGCTGACGCTAACCCTAACCCTAACCCTAACACTATCCTAGGGCTGATGTTAACCCTAACCCTAACACTATCCTAGGCCTCATGCTAACCCTAACCCTAACACTTACTCTATCCTAGGGCTGATGCTAACCCTAACCCTAACCCTAACACTATCCTAGGTCTGATGCTAACCCTAAACCTAACACTATCCTAGGGCTGATGCTAACCCTAACCCTAACCCTAACACTATCATAGGGCTGATGTTAACCCTAACCCTAACACTATCCTAGGGCTGATGCTAACCCTAACACTAACACTATCCTAGGGCTGATGCTAACCCTAACCCTAACCCTAACACTATCCTAGGGCTGATGCTAACCCTAACCCTAACCCTAACACTATCCTAGGCCTGAGGATAACCCTAACCCTAACACTATCCTACGGCTGATGCTAACACTAACCCTAACCTAACACTATCCTAAGGCTGATGCTAACCCTAACACTAACACTATCCTAGGCCTGGTGCTAACCCTAACCCTAACCCTAACACTATCCTAGGGCTGATGCTAACCCTAACTCTAATAATATCCTAGTGCTGATGCTAACCCTAACCCTAACCCTAACACTATCCTAGGGCTGATGCTAACCCTAACCCTAACCCTAACACTATCCTAGGGCTGATGCTAACCCTAACCCTAACTCTAACACTATCCTAGGGCTGATGCTAGCCCTAACCCTAACAATATCCTAGGCCTGATGATATCCCTAACCCTAAACCTAACACTATCCTAGGGCTGATGCTAACCCTAACCCTAACCCTAACACTATCCAAGGGCTGATTCTAACCGTAACCCTGACACTATCCTAGGCCTGATGCTAACCCTAACCCTAACACTAACACTATCCTAGGCCTGATGCTAACCCTATCCCTAACCCTAACACTCTCCTAGGGCTGAGGCTAACCCTAACCCTAACACTATCCTAGGGCTGATGCTAACCCTAACCCTAACCCAAACACTATCCTAGGGTTGATGATAACCGTAACCCTGACACTATCCTAGGCCTGTTGCTAACCCTAACCCTAACCCTAACACTATCGTAGGGCTGATGCTAACCCTAACCCTAACCCTAACACTATCCTAGAGCTGATGCTAACCCTAACCCTAACCGTAACCCTAACCCTAAACCTAACACTATCCTAGGGCTGATGCTAACCCTAACCCTAACGCTAACACTATCCTAGGGCTGATGCTAACCCTAACCCTAAGACTATCCTAGGGCTGATGCTAACACTAACCCTAACTCTAACACTATCCTAGGGCTGAGGCTAACCCTAACCCTAACACTATCCTACGGCTGATGCTAACCCAAACATTAACCCTAACACTATCCTAACGCTGATGCTAACCCTAACACTAACCCTAACACTATCCTAGGGCTGATGCTAACCCTAACCCTAACACTATCCTAGGCCTGATGCTAACCCTAACCCTAACCCTAACACTATCCTAGGGCTGATGCTAACCCTAACCCTAACACTATCCTAGGGCTGATGCTAACCCTAACCCTAACCCTAACACTATCCTAGGGCTGATGCTAACCCGAACCCTAACACTATCCTAGGCCTGATGATAACCCTAACCCTAACCCTTACATTATCCTAGGGCTGATGCTAACCCTAACCCTAACACTATCCTAGGGCTGATGCTAACCCTAACCCTAACCCTAACACTCTCCTAGGGCTGATGCTAACCCTAACCCTAACACTATCCTAGGCCTGATGCTAACCCTAACCCTAACACTATCCTAGGGATGATGCTAACCCTAACCCTAACCCTAACACTATCCTAGGCCTGATGCTAACCCTATCCCTAACACTAACACTCTCCTAGGGCTGAGGCTAACCCTAACCCTTACACTATCCTAGGGCTGATGCTAACCCTAACCCTAACCCTAACACTATCCTAGGGCTGATGCTAACCCTAACCCTAACACTATCCTAGGGCTGATGCTAACCCTAACCCTAACCCTAACACTATCCTAGGGCTGATGCTAACCCTAACCCTAACCCTAACACTATCCTAGGGCTGATGCTAACCCTAACCCTAACCCTAACACTATCCTAGAGCTGATGCTAACGCTAACCCTAACCCTAACCCTAACCCTAATACTATCCTAGGGCTGATGCTAACCCTAACCCTAACCCTAACACTATCCTAGGGCTCAGGCTAACCCTAACCCTAACTCTAACACTATCTTAGGGCTGAGGCTAACCCTAACCCAAACACTATCCTACGGCTGATGCTAACCCTAACACTAACCCTAACACTATCCTAGGTCTGATGCTAACCCTAAACCTAACACTATCCTAGGGCTGATGCTAACCCTAACCGTGACCCTAACACTATCTTAGGGCTGATATTAACCCTAACCCTAACACTATCCTAGGGCTGATGCTAACCCTAACCCTAACCCTAACACTCTCCTTGGGCTGATGCTAACCGTAACCCTAACACTATCCTAGGCCTGATGCTAACCCTAACCCTAACACTATCCTAGGGCTGATGCTAACCCTAACCCTAACCCTAACACTATCCTAGGCCTGATGCTAACCCTAACCCTAACCCTAACACTATCCTAGGGCTGATGCTAACCCTAACCCTAACCCTAACACATTCCTAGGGCTGATGCTAACCCTAACCCTAACACTATCCTAGGGCTGATGCTAACACTAACCCTAACCGTAACACTGTCCTAAGTCTGATGCTAACCCTAGCCCTCACACTATCCTAGGCCTGATTATAACCCTAACCCTAACCCTAACACTATCCTAGGGCTGATGCTAACCCTAACCCTAACCCTAACACTATCCTAGGGCTGATGCTAACCCTAACCCTAACACTATCCTAGGGCTGATGCTAACCCTAACCCTAACCCTAACACTATCCTAGGGCTGATGCTAACCCTAACCCTAACACTATCCTAGGGCTGATGCTAACCCTAACCCTAACCATAACACTATCCAAGGGATGATGCTATCCCTAACACTAACACTATCCTAGGGCTGATGCTAACCCTAACCCTAACCCTAACACTATCCTAGGGCTGATGCTAACCCTAACCCTAACCCTAACACTATCCTAGGGCTGATGATAACCCTAACCCTAACACTATCCTAGGGCTGATGCTAACCCTAACCCTAACCCTAACACTATCCTAGGGCTGATGCTAACCCTAACCCTAACCCTAACACTATCCCAGAGCTGATGCTAACGCTAACGCTAACACTATCCTAGGGCTGATGCTAACCCTAACCCTAACCCTAATACTATCCTAGGGCTGATGCTAACCCTAACCCTAACCCTAACACTATCCTAGGGCTGATGCTAACCCTAACCCTAACTCTAACACTATCTTAGGGCTGAGGCTAACCCTAACCCAAACACTATCCTACGGCTGATGCTAACCCTAACCCTTACCCTAACACTATCCTAGGTCTGATGCTAACCCTAAACCTAACACCATCCTAGGGCTGACGCTAACCCTAACCCTAACCCTAACACTATCCTAGGGATGATGTTAACCCTAACCCTAACACTATCCTAGGCCTCATGCTAACCCTAACCCTAACACTTACTCTATCCTAGGGCTGATGCTAACCCTAACCCTAACCCTAACACTATCCTAGGTCTGATGCTAACCCTAAACCTAACACTATCCTAGGGCTGATGCTAACCCTAACCCTAACCCTAACACTATCATAGGGCTGATGTTAACCCGAACCCTAACACTATCCTAGGGTTGATGCTAACCCTAACACTAACACTATCCTAGGGCTGATGCTAACCCTAACCCTAACCCTAACACTATCCTAGGGCTGATGCTAACCCTAACCCTAACCCTAACACTATCCTAGGCCTGAGGATAACCCTAACCCTAACACTATCCTACGGCTGATGCTAACCCTAACCCTAACCCTAACACTATCCTAAGGCTGATGCTAACACTAACACTAACACTATCCTAGGCCTGGTGCTAACCCTAACCCTAACCCTAACACTATCCTAGGGCTGATGCTAACCCTAACTCTAATAATATCCTAGGGCTGATGCTAACCCTAACACTAACACTATCCTAGGCCTGGTGCTAACCCTAACCCTAACCCTAACACTATCCTAGGGCTGATGCTAACCCTAACTCTAATAATATCCTAGGGCTGATGCTAACCCTAACCCTAACCCTAACACTATCCTAGGGCTGATGCTAACCCTAACCCTAACCCTAACACTATCCTAGGGCTGATGCTAACCCTAACCCTAACTCTAACACTATCCTAGGGCTGATGCTAACCCTAACCCTAACAATATCCTAGGCCTGATGATATCCCTAACCCTAAACCTAACACTATCCTAGGGCTGATGCTAACCCTAACCCTAACCCTAACACTATCCTAGGGCTGATTCTAACCGTAACCCTGACACTATCCTAGGCCTGATGCTAACCCTAACCCTAACACTAACACTATCCTAGGCCTGATGCTAACCCTATCCCTAATCCTAACACTCTCCTAGGGCTGAGGCTAACCCTAACCCTAACACTATCCTAGGGCTGATGCTAACACTAACACTAACCCTAACACTATCCTAAGTCTGATGCTAACCCTAGCCCTCACACTATCCTAGGCCTGATGATAACCCTAACCCTAACCCTAACACTATCCTAGGGCTGATGCTAATGCTAACCCTAACCCTAACCCAAACACTATCCTAGGGTTGATGCTAACCGTAACCCTGACACTATCCTAGGGCTGATGCTAACCCTAACCCTAACCCTAACACTATCCTAGGGCTGATGCTAACCCTAACCCTAATACTATCCTAGGCCTGTTGCTAACCCTAACCCTAACCCTAACACTATCGTAGGGCTGATGCTAACCCTAACCCTAACCCTAACACTATCCTAGGGCTGATGCTAACCCTAACCCTAACCCTAACACATTCCTAGGGCTGATGCTAACCCTAACCCTAACACTATCCTAGGGCTGATGCTAACACTAACCCTAACCCTAACACTATCCTAAGTCTGATGCTAACCCTAGCCCTCACACTATCCTAGGCCTGATTATAACCCTAACCCTAACCCTAACACTATCCTAGGGCTGATGCTAACCCTAACCCTAACCCTAACACTATCCTATGGCTGATGCTAACCCTAACCCTAACACTATCCTAGGGCTGATGCTAACCCTAACCCTAACCCTAACACTATCCTAGGGCTGATGCTAACCCTAACCCTAACACTATCCTAGGGCTGATGCTAACCCTAACCCTAACCATAACACTATCCAAGGGATGATGCTATCCCTAACACTAACACTATCCTAGGGCTGATGCTAACCCTAACCCTAACCCTAACACTATCCTAGGGCTGATGCTAACCCTAACCCTAACCCTAACACTATCCTAGGGCTGATGCTAACCCTAACCCTAACACTATCCTAGGGCTGATGCTAACCCTAACCCTAACCCTAACACTATCCTAGGGCTGATGCTAACCCTAACCCTAACCCTAACACTATCCTAGAGCTGATGCTAACGCTAACGCTAACACTATCCTAGGGCTGATGCTAACCCTAACCCTAACCCTAATACTATCCTAGGGCTGATGCTAACCCTAACCCTAACCCTAACACTATCCTAGGGCTGATGCTAACCCTAACCCTAACTCTAACACTATCTTAGGGCTGAGGCTAACCCTAACCCAAACACTATCCTACGGCTGATGCTAACCCTAACCCTTACCCTAACACTATCCTAGGTCTGATGCTAACCCTAAACCTAACACCATCCTAGGGCTGACGCTAACCCTAACCCTAACCCTAACACTATCCTAGGGCTGATGTTAACCCTAACCCTAACACTATCCTAGGCCTCATGCTAACCCTAACCCTAACACTTACTCTATCCTAGGGCTGATGCTAACCCTAACCCTAACCCTAACACTATCCTAGGTCTGATGCTAACCCTAAACCTAACACTATCCTAGGGCTGATGCTAACCCTAACCCTAACCCTAACACTATCATAGGGCTGATGTTAACCCGAACCCTAACACTATCCTAGGGTTGATGCTAACCCTAACACTAACACTATCCTAGGGCTGATGCTAACCCTAACCCTAACCCTAACACTATCCTAGGGCTGATGCTAACCCTAACCCTAACCCTAACACTATCCTAGGCCTGAGGATAACCCTAACCCTAACACTATCCTACGGCTGATGCTAACCCTAACCCTAACCCTAACACTATCGTAAGGCTGATGCTAACACTAACACTAACACTATCCTAGGCCTGGTGCTAACCCTAACCCTAACCCTAACACTATCCTAGGGCTGATGCTAACCCTAACTCTAATAATATCCTAGGGCTGATGCTAACCCTAACACTAACACTATCCTAGGCCTGGTGCTAACCCTAACCCTAACCCTAACACTATCCTAGGGCTGATGCTAACCCTAACTCTAATAATATCCTAGGGCTGATGCTAACCCTAACCCTAACCCTAACACTATCCTAGGGCTGATGCTAACCCTAACCCTAACCCTAACACTATCCTAGGGCTGATGCTAACCCTAACCCTAACTCTAACACTATCCTAGGGCTGATGCTAACCCTAACCCTAACAATATCCTAGGCCTGATGATATCCCTAACCCTAAACCTAACACTATCCTAGGGCTGATGCTAACCCTAACCCTAACCCTAACACTATCCTAGGGCTGATTCTAACCGTAACCCTGACACTATCCTAGGCCTGATGCTAACCCTAACCCTAACACTAACACTATCCTAGGCCTGATGCTAACCCTATCCCTAATCCTAACACTCTCCTAGGGCTGAGGCTAACCCTAACCCTAACACTATCCTAGGGCTGATGCTAACACTAACACTAACCCTAACACTATCCTAAGTCTGATGCTAACCCTAGCCCTCACACTATCCTAGGCCTGATGATAACCCTAACCCTAACCCTAACACTATCCTAGGGCTGATGCTAATGCTAACCCTAACCCTAACCCAAACACTATCCTAGGGTTGATGCTAACCGTAACCCTGACACTATCCTAGGGCTGATGCTAACCCTAACCCTAACCCTAACACTATCCTAGGGCTGATGCTAACCCTAACCCTAATACTATCCTAGGCCTGTTGCTAACCCTAACCCTAACCCTAACACTATCGTAGGGCTGATGCTAACCCTAACCCTAACCCTAACACTATCCTAGGGCTGATGCTAACCCTAACCCTAACCCTAACACATTCCTAGGGCTGATGCTAACCCTAACCCTAACACTATCCTAGCGCTGATGCTAACACTAACCCTAACCCTAACACTATCCTAAGTCTGATGCTAACCCTAGCCCTCACACTATCCTAGGCCTGATTATAACCCTAACCCTAACCCTAACACTATCCTAGGGCTGATGCTAACCCTAACCCTAACCCTAACACTATCCTATGGCTGATGCTAACCCTAACCCTAACACTATCCTAGGGCTGATGCTAACCCTAACCCTAACCCTAACACTATCCTAGGGCTGATGCTAACCCTAACCCTAACACTATCCTAGGGCTGATGCTAACCCTAACCCTAACCATAACACTATCCAAGGGATGATGCTATCCCTAACACTAACACTATCCTAGGGCTGATGCTAACCCTAACCCTAACCCTAACACTATCCTAGGGCTGATGCTAACCCTAACCCTAACCCTAACACTATCCTAGGGCTGATGCTAACCCTAACCCTAACACTATCCTAGGGCTGATGCTAACCCTAACCCTAACCCTAACACTATCCTAGGGCTGATGCTAACCCTAACCCTAACCCTAACACTATCCTAGAGCTGATGCTAACGCTAACGCTAACACTATCCTAGGGCTGATGCTAACCCTAACCCTAACCCTAATACTATCCTAGGGCTGATGCTAACCCTAACCCTAACCCTAACACTATCCTAGGGCTGATGCTAACCCTAACCCTAACTCTAACACTATCTTAGGGCTGAGGCTAACCCTAACCCAAACACTATCCTACGGCTGATGCTAACCCTAACCCTTACCCTAACACTATCCTAGGTCTGATGCTAACCCTAAACCTAACACCATCCTAGGGCTGACGCTAACCCTAACCCTAACCCTAACACTATCCTAGGGCTGATGTTAACCCTAACCCTAACACTATCCTAGGCCTCATGCTAACCCTAACCCTAACACTTACTCTATCCTAGGGCTGATGCTAACCCTAACCCTAACCCTAACACTATCCTAGGTCTGATGCTAACCCTAAACCTAACACTATCCTAGGGCTGATGCTAACCCTAACCCTAACCCTAACACTATCATAGGGCTGATGTTAACCCGAACCCTAACACTATCCTAGGGTTGATGCTAACCCTAACACTAACACTATCCTAGGGCTGATGCTAACCCTAACCCTAACCCTAACACTATCCTAGGGCTGATGCTAACCCTAACCCTAACCCTAACACTATCCTAGGCCTGAGGATAACCCTAACCCTAACACTATCCTACGGCTGATGCTAACCCTAACCCTAACCCTAACACTATCGTAAGGCTGATGCTAACACTAACACTAACACTATCCTAGGCCTGGTGCTAACCCTAACCCTAACCCTAACACTATCCTAGGGCTGATGCTAACCCTAACTCTAATAATATCCTAGGGCTGATGCTAACCCTAACACTAACACTATCCTAGGCCTGGTGCTAACCCTAACCCTAACCCTAACACTATCCTAGGGCTGATGCTAACCCTAACTCTAATAATATCCTAGGGCTGATGCTAACCCTAACCCTAACCCTAACACTATCCTAGGGCTGATGCTAACCCTAACCCTAACCCTAACACTATCCTAGGGCTGATGCTAACCCTAACCCTAACTCTAACACTATCCTAGGGCTGATGCTAACCCTAACCCTAACAATATCCTAGGCCTGATGATATCCCTAACCCTAAACCTAACACTATCCTAGGGCTGATGCTAACCCTAACCCTAACCCTAACACTATCCTAGGGCTGATTCTAACCGTAACCCTGACACTATCCTAGGCCTGATGCTAACCCTAACCCTAACACTAACACTATCCTAGGCCTGATGCTAACCCTATCCCTAATCCTAACACTCTCCTAGGGCTGAGGCTAACCCCAACCCTAACACTATCCTAGGGCTGATGCTAACACTAACACTAACCCTAACACTATCCTAAGTCTGATGCTAACCCTAGCCCTCACACTATCCTAGGCCTGATGATAACCCTAACCCTAACCCTAACACTATCCTAGGGCTGATGCTAATGCTAACCCTAACCCTAACCCAAACACTATCCTAGGGTTGATGCTAACCGTAACCCTGACACTATCCTAGGGCTGATGCTAACCCTAACCCTAACCCTAACACTATCCTAGGGCTGATGCTAACCCTAACCCTAATACTATCCTAGGCCTGTTGCTAACCCTAACCCTAACCCTAACACTATCGTAGGGCTGATGCTAACCCTAACCCTAACCCTAACACTATCCTAGAGCTGATGCTAACCCTAACCCTAACCGTAACCCTAACCCTAAACCTAACACTATCCTAGGGCTGATGCTAACCCTAACCCTAACGCTAACACTATCCTAGGGCTGATGCTAACCCTAACCCTAAGACTATCCTAGGGCTGATGCTAACACTAACCCTAACTCTAACACTATCCTAGGGCTGAGGCTAACCCTAACCCTAACACTATCCTACGGCTGATGCTAACCCAAACCCTAACCCTAACACTATCCTAACGCTGATGCTAACCCTAACACTAAACCTAACACTATCCTAGGGCTGATGCTAACCCTAACCCTAACACTATCCTAGGCCTGATGCTAACCCTAACCCTAACACTATCACTATCCTAGGGCTGATGCTAACCCTAACCCTAACACTATCCTAGGGCTGATGCTAACCCGAACCCTAACACTATCCTAGGCCTGATGATAACCCTAACCCTAACCCTAACATTATCCTAGGGCTGATGCTAACCCTAACCCTAACACTATCCTAGGGCTGATGCTAACCCTAACCCTAACCCTAACACTATCCTAGGGCTGATGCTAACCCTAACGCTAACCCTAACACTATCCATGAACTGATGCTAACCTTAACCCTAACCCTAACACTATCCTAGGCCTGATGATAACCCTAACCCTAACATTAACACTATCCTAGTGTTTATGTTAACCCTAACCCTAACACTATCCTAGGGCTGATGCTAACCCTAACCCTAACACTATCCTAGGGCTGATGCTAACCCTAACCCTAACACTATCCAAGGGCTGATGCTAACCTTAACCCTAACCCTAACACTATTCTAGGGCTGATGCTAACACTAACGCTAACCCTAACACTATCCTTGAACTAATGCTAACCGTAACCCTAACCCTAACACTATCCTAGGCATGATGCTAACCCTAACCCTAACCCTAACACTATCCTAGGGTTTATGTTAACCCTAACCCTAACACTATCCTTGGGCTGATGCTAACCCTAACCCTAACCCTAACACTCTCCTAGGGCTGATGCTAACCCTAACCCTAACACTATCCTAGGCCTGATGCTAACCCTAACCCTAACACTATCCTAGGGATGATGCTAACCCTAACCCTAACCCTAACACTATCCTAGGCCTGATGCTAACCCTATCCCTAACAGTAACACTCTCCTAGGGCTGAGGCTAACCCTAACCCTAACACTATCCTAGGGCTGATGCTAAACCTAACCCTAACCCTAACACTATCCTAAGGTTGATGCTAACCCTAACCCTAACACTATCCTAGGGCTGATGCTAACCCTAACCCTAACTCTAACACTATCCTAGGGCTGATGCTAACCCTAACCCTAACAATATCCTAGGCCTGATGATATCCCTAACCCTAAACCTAACACTATCCTAGGGCTGATGCTAACCCTAACCCTAACCCTAACACTATCCTAGGGCTGATTCTAACCGTAACCCTGACACTATCCTAGGCCTGATGCTAACCCTAACCCTAACACTAACACTATCCTAGGCCTGATGCTAACCCTATCCCTAATCCTAACACTCTCCTAGGGCTGAGGCTAACCCTAACCCTAACACTATCCTAGGGCTGATGCTAACACTAACACTAACCCTAACACTATCCTAAGTCTGATGCTAACCCTAGCCCTCACACTATCCTAGGCCTGATGATAACCCTAACCCTAACCCTAACACTATCCTAGGGCTGATGCTAATGCTAACCCTAACCCTAACCCAAACACTATCCTAGGGTTGATGCTAACCGTAACCCTGACACTATCCTAGGGCTGATGCTAACCCTAACCCTAACCCTAACACTATCCTAGAGCTGATGCTAACCCTAACCCTAACACTATCCTAGGCCTGTTGCTAACCCTAACCCTAACCCTAACACTATCGTAGGGCTGATGCTAACCCTAACCCTAACCCTAACACTATCCTAGAGCTGATGCTAACCCTAACCCTAACCGTAACCCTAACCCTAAACCTAACACTATCCTAGGGCTGATGCTAACCCTAACCCTAACGCTAACACTATCCTAGGGCTGATGCTAACCCTAACCCTAAGACTATCCTAGGGCTGATGCTAACACTAACCCTAACTCTAACACTATCCTAGGGCTGAGGCTAACCCTAACCCTAACACTATCCTACGGCTGATGCTAACCCAAACCCTAACCCTAACACTATCCTAACGCTGATGCTAACCCTAACACTAAACCTAACACTATCCTAGGGCTGATGCTAACCCTAACCCTAACACTATCCTAGGCCTGATGCTAACCCTAACCCTAACACTAACACTATCCTAGGGCTGATGCTAACCCTAACCCTAACACTATCCTAGGGCTGATGCTAACCCGAACCCTAACACTATCCTAGGCCTGATGATAACCCTAACCCTAACCCTAACATTATCCTAGGGCTGATGCTAACCCTAACCCTAACACTATCCTAGGGCTGATGCTAACCCTAACCCTAACCCTAACACTATCCTAGGGCTGATGCTAACCCTAACGCTAACCCTAACACTATCCATGAACTGATGCTAACCTTAACCCTAACCCTAACACTATCCTAGGCCTGATGATAACCCTAACCCTAACATTAACACTATCCTAGTGTTTATGTTAACCCTAACCCTAACACTATCCTAGGGCTGATGCTAACCCTAACCCTAACACTATCCTAGGGCTGATGCTAACCCTAACCCTAACACTATCCAAGGGCTGATGCTAACCTTAACCCTAACCCTAACACTATTCTAGGGCTGATGCTAACACTAACGCTAACCCTAACACTATCCTTGAACTAATGCTAACCGTAACCCTAACCCTAACACTATCCTAGGCATGATGCTAACCCTAACCCTAACCCTAACACTATCCTAGGGTTTATGTTAACCCTAACCCTAACACTATCCTAGGGCTGATGCTAACCCTAACCCTAACCCTAACACTCTCCTAGGGCTGATGCTAACCCTAACCCTAACACTATCCTAGGCCTGATGCTAACCCTAACCCTAACACTATCCTAGGGATGATGCTAACCCTAACCCTAACCCTAACACTATCCTAGGCCTGATGCTAACCCTATCCCTAACAGTAACACTCTCCTAGGGCTGAGGCTAACCCTAACCCTAACACTATCCTAGGGCTGATGCTAAACCTAACCCTAACCCTAACACTATCCTAAGGTTGATGCTAACCCTAACCCTAACACTATCCTAGGGCTGATGCTAACCCTAACCCTAACCCTAACACTATCCTAGGGCTGATGCTAACCCTAACCCTAACACTATCCTAGGGCTGATGCTAACCCTAACCCTAACCCTAACACTATCCTAGGGCTGATGCTAACCCTAAATCTAACACTATCCTAGGGCTGATGCTAACCCTAACCCTAACCCTAACACTATCCTAGGGCTGATGCTAACCCTAACCCTAACCCTAACACTATCCTAGGGCTGATGCTAACCCTAACCCTAACCCTAACACTATCCTAGAGCTGATGCTAACGCTAACCCTAACCCTAACCCTAACCCTAACACTATCGTAGGGCTGAGGCTAACCCTAACCCTAACTCTAACACTATCTTAGGGCTGAGGCTAACCCTAACCCAAACACTATCCTACGGCTGATGCTAACCCTAACACTAACCCTAACACTATCCTAGGTCTGATGCTAACCCTAAACCTAACACTATCCTAGGGCTGATGCTAACCCTAACCGTGACCCTAACACTATCTTAGGGCTGATATTAACCCTAACCCTAACACTATCCTAGGGCTGATGCTAACCCTAACCCTAACCCTAACACTCCCCTTTTGCTGATGCTAACCGTAACCCTAACACTATCCTAGGCCTGATGCTAACCCTAACCCTAACACTACCCTAGGGCTGATGCTAAGCCTAACCCTAACCCTAACACTATCCTAGGCCTGATGCTAACCCTAACCCTAACCCTAACACTATCCTAGGGCTGATGCTAACCCTAACCCTAACCCTAACACTTTCCTAGGGCTGATGCTAACCCTAACCCTAACACTATCCTAGGGCTGATGCTAACACTAACCCTAACCCTAACACTATCCTAAGTCTGATGCTAACCCTAGCCCTCACACTATCCTAGGCCTGATGATAACCCTAACCCTAACCCTAACACTATCCTAGGGCTGATGCTAACCCTAACCCTAACCCTAACACTATCCTAGGGCTGATGCTAACCCTAACCCTAACACTATCCTAGGGCTGATGCTAACCCTAACCCTAACCCTAACACTATCCTAGGGCTGATGCTAACCCTAACCCTAACACTATCCTAGGGCTGATGCTAACCCTAACCCTAACCCTAACACTATCCAAGGGATGATGCTATCCCTAACCCTAACACTATCCTAGGCCTGATGCTAACCCTAAACCTAACCCTAACACTATCCTAGGGCTGATGCTAACCCTAACCCTAACACTATCCTAGGGCTGATGCTAACCCTAACCCTAACCCTAACACTATCCTAGGGCTGATGCTAACCCTAACCCTAACCCTAACACTATCCTAGAGCTGATGCTAACGCTAACGCTACCGCGAACCCTAACCCTAATACTATCCTAGGGCTGATGCTAACCCTAACCCTAACCCTAACACTATCCTAGGGCTGATGCTAACCCTAATCCTAACTCTAACACTATCTTAGGGCTGAGGCTAACCCTAACCCAAACACTATCCTACGGCTGATGCTAACCCTAACCCTAACCCTAACACTATCCTAGGTCTGATGCTAACCCTAAACCTAACACCATCCTACGGCTGACGCTAACCCTAACCCTAACCCTAACACTATCCTAGGGCTGATGTTAACCCTAACCCTAACACTATCCTAGGGCTGATGCTAACCCTAACCCTAACCCTAACACTCTCCTTGGGCTGATGCTAACCGTAACCCTAACACTATCCTAGGCCTGATGCTAACCCTAACCCTAACACTATCCTAGGGCTGATGCTAACCCTAACCCTAACCCTAACACTATCCTAGGCCTGATGCTAACCCTAACCCTAACCCTAACACTATCCTAGAGCTGATGCTAACGCTAACCCTAACCCTAACCCTAACCCTAATACTATCCTAGGGCTCATGCTAACCCTAACCCTAACGCTAACACTATCCTAGGGCTGATGCTAACCCTAACCCTAAGACTATCCTAGGGCTGATGCTAACACTAACCCTAACTCTAACACTATCCTAGGGCTGAGGCTAACCCTAACCCTAACACTATCCTACGGCTGATGCTAACCCAAACCCTAACCCTAACACTATCCTAACGCTGATGCTAACCCTAACACTAAACCTAACACTATCCTAGGGCTGATGCTAACCCTAACCCTAACACTATCCTAGGGCTGATTCTGACCCTAACCCTAACCCTAACACTATCCTAGGGCTGATGCTAACGCTAACCCTAACCCTAACCCTAACCCTAATACTATCCTAGGGCTGATGCTAACCCTAACCCTAACCCTAACACTATCCTAGGGCTGAGGCTAACCCTAACCCTAACTCTAACACTATCTTAGGGCTGAGGCTAACCCTAACCCAAACACTATCCTACGGCTGATGCTAACCCTACCACTATCCTAGGTCTGATGCTAACCCTAACCCTAACACTATCCTAGGGCTGATGCTAAACCTAACCCTAACCCTAACACTATCCTAGGCCTGATGCTAACCCTAACCCTAACCCTAACACTATCCTAGGGCTGATGCTAACCCTAACCCTAACCCTAACACTTTCCTAGGGCTGATGCTAACCCTAACCCTAACACTATCCTAGGGCTGATGCTAACACTAACCCTAACCCTAACACTATCCTAAGTCTGATGCAAACCCTAGCCCTCACACTATCCTAGGCCTGATGATAACCCTAACCCTAACCCTAACACTATCCTAGGGCTGATGCTAACCCTAACCCTAACCCTAACACTATCCTAGGGCTGATGCTAACCCTAACCCTAACACTATCCTAGGGCTGATGCTAACCCTAACCCTAACCCTAACACTATCCTAGGGCTGATGCTAACCCTAACCCTAACACTATCCTAGGGCTGATGCTAACCCTAACCCTAACCCTAACACTATCCAAGGGATGATGCTATCCCTAACCCTAACACTATCCTAGGGCTGATGCTAACCCTAACCCTAACCCTAACACTATCCTAGGGCTGATGCTAACCCTAACCCTAACACTATCCTAGGGCTGATGCTAACCCTAACCCTAACCCTAACACTATCCTAGGGCTGATGCTAACCCTAACCCTAACCATAACACTATCCTACAGCTGATGCTAACGCTAACGCTAACGCTAACCCTAACCCAATACTATCCTAGGGCTTATGCTAACCCTAACCCTAACCCCAACACTATCCTAGGGCTGATGCTAACCCTAACCCTAACTCTAACACTATCTTAGGGCTGAGGCTAACCCGAACCCAAACACTATCCTACGGCTGATGCTAACCATAACCCTAACCCTAACACTATCCTAGGTCTGATGCTAACCCTAAACCTAACACCATCCCAGGGCTGACGCTAACCCTAACCCTAACCCTAACACTATCCTAGGGCTGATGTTAACCCTAACCCTAACACTATCCTAGGGCTGATGCTAACCCTAACCCTAACCATAACACTCTTCTTGGGCTGATGCTAACCGTAACCCTAACACTATCCTAGGCCTGATGCTAACCCTAACCCTAACACTATCCTAGGGCTGATGCTAACCCTAACCCTAACCCTAACACTATCCTAGGCCTGATGCTAACCCTAACCCTAACCCTAACACTATCCTAGAGCTGATGCTAACGCTAACCCTAACCCTAACCCTAACCCTAATACTATCCTAGGGCTGATGCTAACCCTAACCCTAACGCTAACACTATCCTAGGGCTGATGCTAACCCTAACCCTAAGACTATCCTAGGGCTGATGCTAACACTAACCCTAACTCTAACACTATCCTAGGGCTGAGGCTAACCCTAACCCTAACACTATCCTACGGCTGATGCTAACCCAAACCCTAACCCTAACACTATCCTAGGGCTGATGCTAACCCTAACCCTAACACTATCCTAGGGCTGATGCTAACCCTAACCCTAACCCTAACACTATCCTAGGGCTGATGCTAACCCGAACCCTAACACTATCCTAGGCCTGATGATAACCCTAACCCTAACCCTAACATTATCCTAGGGCTGATGCTAACCCTAACCCTAACACTATCCTAGGGCTGATGCTAACCCTAACCCTAACCCTAACACTATCCTAGGGCTGATGCTAACCCTAACGCTAACCCTAACACTATACATGAACTGATGCTAACCTTAACCCTAACCCTAACACTATCCTAGGCCTGATGATAACCCTAACCCTAACATTAACACTATCCTAGTGTTTATGTTAACCCTATCCCTAACACTATCCTAGGGCTGATGCTAACCCTAACCCTAACACTATCCTAGGGCTGATGCTAACCCTAACCCTAACACTATCCTAGGGCTGATGCTAACCTTAACCCTAACCCTAACACTATTCTAGGGCTGATGCTAACACTAACGCTAACCCTAACACTATCCTTGAACTAATGCTAACCCTAACCCTAACCCTAACACTATCCTAGGCCTGATGCTAACCCTAACCCTAACCCTAACACTCTCCTAGGGTTTATGTTAACCCTAACCCTAACACTATCCTAGGGCTGATGCTAACCCTAACCCTAACCCTAACACTCTCCTAGGGCTGATGCTAACCCTAACCCTAACACTATCCTAGGCCTGATGCTAACCCTAACCCGAACACTATCCTAGGGATGATGCTAACCCTAACCCTAACCCTAACACTATCCTAGGCCTGATGCTAACCCAATCCCTAACACTAACACTCTCCTAGGGCTGAGGCTAACCCTAACCCTAACACTATCCTAGGGCTGATGCTAACCCTAACCCTAACCCTAACACTATCCTAGGGCTGATGCTAACCCTAACCCTAACACTATCCTAGGGCTGATGCTAACCCTAACCCTAACCCTAACACTATCCTAGGGCTGATGCTAACCCTAACCCTAACCCTAACACTATGCTAGGGCTGATGCTAACCCTAACCCTAACCCTAACACTATCCTAGAGCTGATGCTAACGCTAACCCTAACCCTAACCCTAACCCTAATACTATCCTAGGGCTGATGCTAACCCTAACCCTAACCCTAACACTATCCTAGGGCTCAGGCTAACCCTAACCCTAACTCTAACACTATCTTAGGGCTGAGGCTAACCCTAACCCAAACACTATGCTACGGCTGATGCTAACCCTAACACTAACCCTAACACTATCCTAGGTCTGATGCTAACCCTAAACCTAACACTATCCTAGGGCTGATGCTAACCCTAACCGTGACCCTAACACTATCTTAGGGCTGATATTAACCCTAACCCTAACACTATCCTAGGGCTGATGCTAACCCTAACCCTAACCCTAACACTCTCCTTGGGCTGATGCTAACCGTAACCCTAACACTATCCTAGGCCTGATGCTAACCCTAACCCTAACACTATCCTACTGCTGATGCTAACCCTAACCCTAACCCTAACACTATCCTAGGCCTGATGCTAACCCTAACCCTAACCCTAACACTATCCTAGGGCTGATGCTAACCCTAACCCTAACCCTAACACTTTCCTAGGGCTGATGCTAACCCTAACCCTAACACTATCCTAGGGCTGATGCTAACACTAACCCTAACCCTAACACTATCCTAAGTCTGATGCTAACCCTAGCCCTCACACTATCCTAGGCCTGATGATAACCCTAACCCTAACCCTAACACTATCCTAGGGCTGATGCTAACCCTAACCCTAACCCTAACACTATCCTAGGGCTGATGCTAACCCTAACCCTAACACTATCCTAGGGCTGATGCTAACCCTAACCCTAACCCTAACACTATCCTAGGGCTGATGCTAACCCTAACATTAACACTATCCTAGGGCTGATGCTAACCCTAACCCTAACCCTAACACTATCCAAGGGATGATGCTATCCCTAACCCTAACACTATCCTAGGGCTGATGCTAACCCTAACCCTAACCCTAACACTATCCTAGGGCTGATGCTAACCCTAACCCTAACACTATCCTTGGGCTGATGCTAACCCTAACCCTAACCCTAACACTATCCTAGGCCTGATGCTAACCCTAACCCTAACCCTAACACTATCCTAGAGCTGATGCTAACGCTAACACTAACCCTAACCCTAACCCTAATACTATCCTAGGGCTGATGCTAACCCTAACCCTAACGCTAACACTATCCTAGGGCTGATGCTAACCCTAACCCTAAGACTATCCTAGGGCTGATGCTAACACTAACCCTAACTCTAACACTATCCTAGGGCTGAGGCTAACCCTAACCCTAACACTATCCTACGGCTGATGCTAACCCAAACCCTAACCCTAACACTATCCTAACGCTGATGCTAACCCTAACACTAACCCTAACACTATCCTAGGGCTGATGCTAACCCTAACCCTAACACTATCCTAGGGCTGATGCTGACCCTAACCCTAACCCTAACACTATACTAGGGCTGATGCTAACGCTAACCCTAACCCTAACCCTAACCCTAACACTTTCCTAGGGCTGATGCTAACCCTAACCCTAACACTATCCTAGGGCTGAGGCTAACCCTAACCCTAACACTATCCTACGGCTGATGCTAACCCTAACCCTAACCCTAACACTATCCTAGGGCTGATGCTAACCCTAACCCTAACCCAGCACTATCCTAGGGCTGATGCTAACCCTAACCCTAACACTATCCTAGGGCTGATGCTAACCCTAACTCTAATAATATCCTAGGGCTGATGCTAACCCTAACACTAACACTATCCTAGGCCTGGTGCTAACCCTAACCCTAACCCTAACACTATCCTAGGGCTGATGCTAACCCTAACTCTAATAATATCCTAGGGCTGATGCTAACCCTAACACTAACACTATCCTAGGCCTGGTGCTAACCCTAACCCTAACCCTAACACTATCCTAGGGCTGATGCTAACCCTAACTCTAATAATATCCTAGGGCTGGTGCTAACCCTAACCCTAACCCTAACACTATCCTAGGGCTGATGCTAACCCTATCCCTAACCCTAACACTATCGTAGGGCTGATGCTAACCCTAACCCTAACTCTAACACTATCCTAGGGCTGATGCTAACCCTAACCCTAACAATATCCTAGGCCTGATGATATCCCTAACCCTAAACCTAACACTATCCTAGGGCTGATGCTAACACTAACCCTAACCCTAACACTATCCTAAGTCTGATGCTAACCCTAGCCCTCACACTATCCTAGGCCTGATGCTAACCCTAACCCTAACCCTAACACTATCGTAGGGCTGATGCTAACCCTAACCCTAACCCTAACACTATCCTAGAGCTGATGCTAACCCTAACTTTAACCGTAACCCTAACCCTAACCCTAACACTATCCTAGGGCTGATGCTAACCCTAACCCTAATGCTAACACTATCCTAGGGCTGATGCTAACCCTAACCCTAAGACTATCCTAGGGCTGATGCTAACACTAACCCTAACTCTAACACTATCCCAGGGCTGAGGCTAACCCTAACCCTAACACTATCCTAGGGCTGATGCTAACCCTAACCCTAACCCTAACACTATCCTAACGCTGATGCTAACCCTAACACTAACACTAGCACTATCCTAGGGCTGATGCTAACCTTAACCCTAACACTATCCTAGGCCTGATGCTAACCCTAACCCTAACCCTAACACTATCCTAGGGCTGATGCTAACCCTAACCCTAACACTATCCTAGGGCTGATGCTAACCCTAACCCTAACCCTAACACTATCCTAGGGCTGATGCTAACCCGAACCCTAACACTATCCTAGGCCTGATGATAACCCTAACCCTAACAATAACATTATCCTAGGGCTGATGCTAACCCTAACCCTAACACTATCCTAGGGCTGATGCTAACCCTAACCCTAACCCTAACACTATCCTAGGGCTGATGCTAACCCTAACGCTAACCCTAACACTATCCTTGAACTGATGCTAACCTTAACCCTAACCCTAACACTATCCTAGGCCTGATGATAACCCTAACCCTAACATTAACACTATCCTATTGTTTATGTTAACCCTAACCCTAACACTATCCTAGGGCTGATGCTACCCCTAACCCTAACACTATCCTAGGGCTGATGCTAACCTTAACCCTAACCCTAACACTATTCTAGGGCTGAGGCTAACCCTAACGCTAACCCTAACACTATCCTTGAACTAATGCTAACCCTAACCCTAACCCTAACACTATCCTAGGCCTGATGGTAACCCTAACCCTAACCCTAACACTATCCTAGGGTTTATGTTAACCCTAACCCTAACACTATCCTAGGGCTGATGCTAACCCTAACCCTAACCCTAACACTATCCTAGGCCTGATGCTAACCCAAACCCTAACACTATCCTAGGGCTGATGCTAACCCTAACCCTAACCCTAACACTATCCTAGGGCTGATGCTAACCTTAACGCTAACCCTAACACTATCCATGAACTGATGCTAACCTTAACCCTAACCCTAACACTATCCTAGGGCTGATGCTAACCCTAACCCTAACACTATCCTTGAACTAATGCTAACCCTAACCCTAACGCTAACACTATCCTAGGCCTGATGCTAACCCTAACCCTAACCCTAACACTATCCTAGGGTTTATGTTAACCCTAACCCTAACACTATCCTAGGGCTGATGCTAACCCTAACCCTAACCCTAACACTCTCCTAGGGCTGATGCTAACCCTAACCCTAACACTATCCTAGGCCTGATGCTAACCCTAACCCTAACACTATCCTAGGGATGATGCTAACCCTAACCCTAACCCTAACACTATCCTAGGCCTGATGCTAACCCTATCCCTAACACTAACACTCTCCTAGGGCTGAGGCTAACCCTAACCCTAACACTATCCTAGGGCTGATGCTAACCCTAACCCTAACCATAACACTATCCTAGGGTTGATGCTAACCCTAACCCTAACACTATCCTAGGGCTGATGCTAACCCTAACCCTAACCCTAACACTATCCTAGGGCTGAGGCTAACCCTAACCCTAACTCTAACACTATCTTAGGGCTGAGGCTAACCCTAACCCAAACACTATCCTACGGCTGATGCTAAGCCTAACACTAACCCTAACACTATCCTAGGTCTGATGCTAACCCTAAACCTAACACTATCCTAGGGCTGATGCTAACCCTAACCGTGAACCTTACACTATCTTAGGGCTGATGTTAACCCTAACCCTAACACTATCCTAGGGCTGATGCTAACCCTAACCCTAACCCTAACACTCTCCTTGGGTTGATGCTAACCGTAACCCTAACACTATCCTAGGCCTGATGCTAACCCTAACCCTAACACTATCCTAGGGCTGATGCTAACCCTAACCCTAACCCTAACACTATCCTAGGCCTGATGCTAACCCTAACCCTAACCTTAACACTATCCTAGGGCTGATGCTAACCCTAACACTAACCCTAACACTCTCCTTGGGCTGATGCTAACCGTAACCCTAACACTATCCTAGGCCTGATGCTAACCCTAACCCTAACACTATCCTAGGGCTGATGCTAACCCTAACCCTAACCCTAACACTATCCTAGGCCTGAGGCTAACCCTAACCCTAACCCTAACACTATCCTAGGGCTGATGCTAACCCTAACCCTAACCCTAACTCTTTCCTAGGGCTGATGCTAACCCTAACCCTAACACTATCCTAGGGCTGATGCGAACACTAACCCTAACCCTAACACTATCCTAAGTCTGATGCTAACCCTAGCCCTCACACTATCCTAGGCCTGATGATAACCCTAACCCTAACCCTAACACTATCCTAGGGCTGATGCTAACCCTAACCCTAACCCTAACACTATCCTAGGGCTGATGCTAACCCTAACCCTAACACTATCCTAGGGCTGATGCTAACCCTAACCCTAACCCTAACACTATCCTAGGGCTGATGCTAACCCTAACCCTAACACTATCCTAGGGCTGATGCTAACCCTAACCCTAACCCTAACACTATCCAAGGGATGATGCTATCCCTAACCCTAACACTATCCTAGGGCTGATGCTAACCCTAACCCTAACCCTAACACTATCCTAGGGCTGATGCTAACCCTAACCCTAACACTATCCTTGGGCTGATGCTAACCCTAACCCTAACCCTAACACTATCCTAGGCCTGATGCTAACCCTAACCCTAACCCTAACACTATCCTAGAGCTGATGCTAACGCTAACCCTAACCCTAACCCTAACCCTAATACTATCCTAGGGCTGATGCTAACCCTAACCCTAACGCTAACACTATCCTAGGGCTGATGCTAACCCTAACCCTAAGACTATCCTAGGGCTGATGCTAACACTAACCCTAACTCTAACACTATCCTAGGGCTGAGGCTAACCCTAACCCTAACACTATCCTACGGCTGATGCTAACCCAAACCCTAACCCTAACACTATCCTAACGCTGATGCTAACCCTAACACTAACCCTAACACTATCCTAGGGCTGATGCTAACCCTAACCCTAACACTATCCTAGGGCTGATGCTGACCCTAACCCTAACCCTAACACTATCCTAGGGCTGATGCTAACGCTAACCCTAACCCTAACCCTAACCCTAATACTATCCTAGGGCTGATGCTAACCCTAACCCTAACCCTAACACTATCCTAGGGCTGAGGCTAACCCTAACCCTAACACTATCCTAGGGCTGATGCTAACCCTAACCCTAACCCTAACACTATCCTAGGGCTGATGCTAACCCTAACCCTAACCCTAACACTATCCTAGGGCTGATGCTAACCCTAACCCTAACACTATCCTAGGGCTGATGCTAACCCTAACCCTAACCCTAACACTATCCTAGGGCTGATGCTAACCCTAACCCTAACCCTAACACTATCATAGAGCTGATGATAACGCTAACGCTAACACTATCCTAGGGCTGATGCTAACCCTAACCCTAACCCTAATACTATCCTAGGGCTGATGCTAACCCTAACCCTAACCCTAACACTGTCCTAGGTCTGATGCTAACCCTAACCCTAACTCTAACACTATCTTAGGGCTGAGGCTAACCCTAACCCAAACACTATCCTACGGCTGATGCTAACCCTAACCCTTACCCTAACACTATCCTAGGTCTGATGCTAACCCTAAACCTAACACCATCCTAGGGCTGACGCTAACCCTAACCCTAACCCTAACACTATCCTAGGGCTGATGTTAACCCTAACCCTAACACTATCCTAGGCCTCATGCTAACCCTAACCCTAACACTTACTCTATCCTAGGGCTGATGCTAACCCTAACCCTAACCCTAACACTATCCTAGGTCTGATGCTAACCCTAAACTTAACACTATCCTAGGGCTGATGCTAACCCTAACCCTAACCCTAACACTATCATAGGGCTGATGTTAACCCTAACCCTAACACTATCCTAGGGTTGATGCTAACCCTAACACTAACACTATCCTAGGGCTGATGCTAACCCTAACCCTAACCCTAACACTATCCTAGGGCTGATGCTAACCCTAACCCTAACCCTAACACTATCCTAGGCCTGAGGATAACCCTAACCCTAACACTATCCTACGGCTGATGCTAACCCTAACCCTAACCCTAACACTATCCTAAGGCTGATGCTAACCCTAACACTAACACTATCCTAGGCCTGGTGCTAACCCTAACCCTAACCCTAACACTATCCTAGGGCTGATGCTAACCCTAACTCTAATAATATCCTAGGGCTGATGCTAACCCTAACACTAACACTATCCTAGGGCTGATGCTAACCCTAACCCTAACAATATCCTAGGCCTGATGATATCCCTAACCCTAAACCTAACACTATCCTAGGGCTGATGCTAACACTAACCCTAACCCTAACACTATCCTAAGTCTGATGCTAACCCTAGCCCTCACACTATCCTAGGCCTGATGCTAACCCTAACCCTAACCCTAACACTATCGTAGGGCTGATGCTAACCCTAACCCTAACCCTAACACTATCCTAGAGCTGATGCTAACCCTAACTTTAACCGTAACCCTAACCCTAACCCTAACACTATCCTAGGGCTGATGCTAACCCTAACCCTAATGCTAACACTATCCTAGGGCTGATGCTAACCCTAACCCTAAGACTATCCTAGGGCTGATGCTAACACTAACCCTAACTCTAACACTATCCTAGGGCTGAGGCTAACCCTAACCCTAACACTATCCTAGGGCTGATGCTAACCCTAACCCTAACCCTAACACTATCCTAACGCTGATGCTAACCCTAACACTAACCCTAACACTATCCTAGGGCTGATGCTAACCTTAACCCTAACACTATCCTAGGCCTGATGCTAACCCTAACCCTAACCCTAACACTATCCTAGGGCTGATGCTAACCCTAACCCTAACACTATCCTAGGGCTGATGCTAACCCTAACCCTAACCCTAACACTATCCTAGGGCTGATGCTAACACGAACCCTAACACTATCCTAGGCCTGATGATAACCCTAACCCTAACAATAATATTATCCTAGGGCTGATGCTAACCCTAACCCTAACACTATCCTAGGGCTGATGCTAACCCTAACCCTAACCCTAACACTATCCTAGGGCTGATGCTAACCCTAACGCTAACCCTAACACTATCCTTGAACTGATGCTAACCTTAACCCTAACCCTAACACTATCCTAGGCCTGATGATAACCCTAACCCTAACATTAACACTATCCTATTGTTTATGTTAACCCTAACCCTAACACTATCCTAGGGCTGATGCTACCCCTAACCCTAACACTATCCTAGGGCTGATGCTAACCTTAACCCTAACCCTAACACTATTCTAGGGCTGAGGCTAACCCTAACGCTAACCCTAACACTATCCTTGAACTAATGCTAACCCTAACCCTAACCCTAACACTATCCTAGGCCTGATGGTAACCCTAACCCTAACCCTAACACTATCCTAGGGTTTATGTTAACCCTAACCCTAACACTATCCTAGGGCTGATGCTAACCCTAACCCTAACCCTAACACTCTCCTAGGGCTGATGCTAACCCTAACCCTAACACTATCCTAGGCCTGATGCTAACCCTAACCCTAACACTATCCTAGGGCTGATGCTAACCCTAACCCTAACCCTAACACTATCCTAGGGCTGATGCTAACCTTAACGCTAACCCTAACACTATCCATGAACTGATGCTAACCTTAACCCTAACCCTAACACTATCCTAGGGCTGATGCTAACCCTAACCCTAACACTATCCTTGAACTAATGCTAACCCTAACCCTAACCCTAACACTATCCTAGGCCTGATGCTAACCCTAACCCTAACCCTAACACTATCCTAGGGTTTATGTTAACCCTAACCCTAACACTATCCTAGGGCTGATGCTAACCCTAACCCTAACCCTAACACTCTCCTAGGGCTGATGCTAACCCTAACCCTAACACTATCCTAGGCCTGATGCTAACCATAACCCTAACACTATCCTAGGGATGATGCTAACCCTAACCCTAACCCTAACACTATCCTAGGCCTGATGCTAACCCTATCCCTAACACTAACACTCTCCTAGGGCTGAGGCTAACCCTAACCCTAACACTATCCTAGGGCTGATGCTAACCCTAACCCTAACCATAACACTATCCTAGGGTTGATGCTAACCCTAACCCTAACACTATCCTAGGGCTGAGGCTAACCCTAACCCTAACCCTAACACTATCCTAGGGCTGATGCTAACCCTAACCCTAACACTATCCTAGGGCTGATGCTAACCCTAACCCTAACCCAAACACTATCCTAGGGCTGATGCTAACCCTAACCCTAACACTATCCTAGGGCTGATGCTAACCCTAACCCTAACCCTAACACTATCCTAGGGCTGATGCTAACCCTAACCCTAACCCTAACACCATCCTAGGGCTGATGCTAACCCTAACCCTAACCCTAACACTATCCTAGAGCTGATGCTAACGCTAACCCTAACCCTAACCCTAACCCTAATACTATCCTAGGGCTGATGCTAACCCTAACCCTAACCGTAACACTATCCTAGGGCTGAGGCTAACCCTAACCCTAACTCTAACACTATCTTAGGGCTGAGGCTAACCCTAACCCAAACACTATCCTACGGCTGATGCTAAGCCTAACACTAACCCTAACACTATCCTAGGTCTGATGCTAACCCTAAACCTAACACTATCCTAGGGCTGATGCTAACCCTAACCGTGAACCTAACACTATCTTAGGGCTGATGTTAACCCTAACCCTAACACTATCCTAGGGCTGATGCTAACCCTAACCCTAACCCTAACACTCTCCTTGGGCTGATGCTAACCGTAACCCTAACACTATCCTAGGCCTGATGCTAACCCTAACCCTAACACTATCCTAGGGCTGATGCTAACCCTAACCCTAACCCTAACACTATCCTAGGCCTGATGCTAACCCTAACCCTAACCTTAACACTATCCTAGGGCTGATGCTAACCCTAACCCTAACCCTAACACTCTCCTTGGGCTGATGCTAACCGTAACCCTAACACTATCCTAGGCCTGATGCTAACCCTAACCCTAACACTATCCTAGGGCTGATGCTAACCCTAACCCTATCCCTAACACTATCCTAGGCCTGATGCTAACCCTAACCCTAACCCTAACTCTTTCCTAGGGCTGATGCTAACCCTAACCCTAACACTATCCTAGGGCTGATGCTAACACTAACCCTAACCCTAACACTATCCTAAGTCTGATGCTAACCCTAGCCCTCACACTATCCTAGGCCTGATGATAACCCTAACCCTAACCCTAACACTATCCTAGGGCTGATGCTAACCCTAACCCTAACCCTAACACTATCCTAGGGCTGATGCTAACCCTAACCCTAACACTATCCTAGGGCTGATGCTAACCCTAACCCTAACCCTAACACTATCCTAGGGCTGATGCTAACCCTAACCCTAACACTATCCTAGGGCTGATGCTAACCCTAACCCTAACCCTAACACTATCCAAGGGATGATGCTATCCCTAACCCTAACACTATCCTAGGGCTGATGCTAACCCTAACCCTAACCCTAACACTATCCTAGGGCTGATGCTAACCCTAACCCTAACACTATCCTTGGGCTGATGCTAACCCTAACCCTAACCCTAACACTATCCTAGGCCTGATGCTAACCCTAACCCTAACCCTAACACTATCCTAGAGCTGATGCTAACGCTAACCCTAACCCTAACCCTAACCCTAATACTATCCTAGGGCTGATGCTAACCCTAACCCTAACGCTAACACTATCCTAGGGCTGAGGCTAACCCTAACCCTAACACTATCCTACGGCTGATGCTAACCCAAACCCTAACCCTAACACTATCCTAACGCTGATGCTAACCCTAACACTAACCCTAACACTATCCTAGGGCTGATGCTAACCCTAACCCTAACACTATCCTAGGGCTGATGCTGACCCTAACCCTAACCCTAACACTATCCTAGTGCTGATGCTAACGCTAACCCTAACCCTAACCCTAACCCTAATACTATCCTAGGGCTGATGCTAACCCTAACCCTAACCCTAACACTATCCTAGGGCTGAGGCTAACCCTAACCCTAACACTATCCTAGGGCTGATGCTAACCCTAACCCTAACCCTAACACTATCCTAGGGCTGATGCTAACCCTAACCCTAACCCTAACACTATCCTAGGGCTGATGCTAACCCTAACCCTAACCCTAACACTATCCTAGGGCTGATGCTAACCCTAACCCTAACCCTAACACTATCATAGAGCTGATGCTAACGCTAACGCTAACACTATCCTAGGGCTGATGCTAACCCTAACCCTAACCCTAATACTATCCTAGGGCTGATGCTAACCCTAACCCTAACCCTAACACTGTCCTAGGTCTGATGCTAACCCTAACCCTAACTCTAACACTATCTTAGGGCTGAGGCTAACCCTAACCCAAACACTATCCTACGGCTGATGCTAACCCTAACCCTTACCCTTACACTATCCTAGGTCTGATGCTAACCCTAAACCTAACACCATCCTAGGGCTGACGCTAACCCTAACACTAACCCTAACACTATCCTAGGGCTGATGTTAACCCTAACCCTAACACTATCCTAGGCCTCATGCTAACCCTAACCCTAACACTTACTCTATCCTAGGGCTGATGCTAACCCTAACCCTAACCCTAACACTATCCTAGGTCTGATGCTAACCCTAAACCTAACACTATCCTAGGGCTGATGCTAACCCTAACCCTAACCCTAACACTATCATAGGGCTGATGTTAACCCTAACCCTAACACTATCCTAGGGTTGATGCTAACCCTAACACTAACACTATCCTAGGGCTGATGCTAACCCTAACCCTAACCCTAACACTATCCTAGGGCTGATGCTAACCCTAACCCTAACCCTAACACTATCCTAGGCCTGAGGATAACCCTAACCCTAACACTATCCTACGGCTGATGCTAACCCTAACCCTAACCCTAACACTATCCTAAGGCTGATGCTAACCCTAACACTAACACTATCCTAGGCCTGGTGCTAACCCTAACCCTAACCCTAACACTATCCTAGGGCTGATGCTAACCCTAACTCTAATAATATCCTAGGGCTGATGCTAACCCTAACACTAACACTATCCTAGGCCTGGTGCTAACCCTAACCCTAACCCTAACACTATCCTAGGGCTGATGCTAACCCTAACTCTAATAATATCCTAGGGCTGATGCTAACCCTAACCCTAACCCTAACACTATCCTAGGGCTGATGCTAACCCTAACCCTAACCCTAACACTATCGTAGGGCTGATGCTAACCCTAACCCTAACTCTAACACTATCCTAGGGCTGATGCTAACCCTAACCCTAACAATATCCTAGGCCTGATGATATCCCTAACCCTAAACCTAACACTATCCTAGGGCTGATGCTAACCCTAACCCTAACCCTAACAGTATCCTAGGGCTGATTCTAACCGTAACCCTGACACTATCCTAGGCCTGATGCTAACCCTAACCCTAACACTAACACTATCCTAGGCCTGATGCTAACCCTATCCCTAACCCTAACACTCTCCTAGGGCTGAGGCTAACCCTAACCCTAACACTATCCTAGGGCTGATGCTAACACTAACCCTAACCCTAACACTATCCTAAGTCTGATGCTAACCCTAGCCCTCACACTATCCTAGGCCTGATGCTAACCCTAACCCTAACCCTAACACTATCGTAGGGCTGATGCTAACCCTAACCCTAACCCTAACACTATCCTAGAGCTGATGCTAACCCTAACTTTAACCGTAACCCTAACCCTAACCCTAACACTATCCTAGGGCTGATGCTAACCCTAACCCTAATGCTAACACTATCCTAGGGCTGATGCTAACCCTAACCCTAAGACTATCCTAGGGCTGATGCTAACACTAACCCTAACTCTAACACTATCCTAGGGCTGAGGCTAACCCTAACCCTAACACTATCCTAGGGCTGATGCTAACCCTAACCCTAACCCTAACACTATCCTAACGCTGATGCTAACCCTAACACTAACCCTAACACTATCCTAGGGCTGATGCTAACCTTAACCCTAACACTATCCTACGGCTGATGCTAAGCCTAACACTAACCCTAACACTATCCTAGGTCTGATGCTAACCCTAAACCTAACACTATCCTAGGGCTGATGCTAACCCTAACCGTGAACCTAACACTATCTTAGGGCTGATGTTAACCCTAACCCTAACACTATCCTAGGGCTGATGCTAACCCTAACCCTAACCCTAACACTCTCCTTGGGCTGATGCTAACCGTAACCCTAACACTATCCTAGGCCTGATGCTAACCCTAACCCTAACACTATCCTAGGGCTGATGCTAACCCTAACCCTAACCCTAACACTATCCTAGGCCTGATGCTAACCCTAACCCTAACCTTAACACTATCCTAGGGCTGATGCTAACCCTAACCCTAACCCTAACACTCTCCTTGGGCTGATGCTAACCGTAACCCTAACAGTATCCTAGGCCTGATGCTAACCCTAACCCTAACACTATCCTAGGGCTGATGCTAACCCTAACCCTAACCCTAACACTATCCTAGGCCTGATGCTAACCCTAACCCTAACCCTAACACTATCCTAGGGCTGATGCTAACCCTAACCCTAACCCTAACTCTTTCCTAGGGCTGATGCTAACCCTAACCCTAACACTATCCTAGGGCTGATGCTAACACTAACCCTAACCCTAACACTATCCTAAGTCTGATGCTAACCCTAGCCCTCACACTATCCTAGGCCTGATGATAACCCTAACCCTAACCCTAACACTATCCTAGGGCTGATGCTAACCCTAACCCTAACCCTAACACTATCCTAGGGCTGATGCTAACCCTAACCCTAACACTATCCTAGGGCTGATGCTAACCCTAACCCTAACCCTAACACTATCCTAGGGCTGATGCTAACCCTAACCCTAACACTATCCTAGGGCTGATGCTAACCCTAACCCTAACCCTAACACTATCCAAGGGATGATGCTATCCCTAACCCTAACACTATCCTAGGGCTGATGCTAACCCTAACCCTAACCCTAACACTATCCTAGGGCTGATGCTAACCCTAACCCTAACACTATCCTTGGGCTGATGCTAACCCTAACCCTAACCCTAACACTATCCTAGGCCTGATGCTAACCCTAACCCTAACACTATCCTAGGGCTGATGCTGACCCTAACCCTAACCCTAACACTATCCTAGGGCTGATGCTAACGCTAACCCTAACCCTAACCCTAACCCTAATACTATCCTAGGGCTGATGCTAACCCTAACCCTAACCCTAACACTATCCTAGGGCTGAGGCTAACCCTAACCCTAACACTATCCTAGGGCTGATGCTAACCCTAACCCTAACCCTAACACTATCCTAGGGCTGATGCTAACCCTAACCCTAACCCTAACACTATCCTAGGGCTGATGCTAACCCTAACCCTAACACTATCCTAGGGCTGATGCTAACCCTAACCCTAACCCTAACACTGTCCTAGGTCTGATGCTAACCCTAACCCTAACTCTAACACTATCTTAGGGCTGAGGCTAACCCTAACCCAAACACTATCCTACGGCTGATGCTAACCCTAACCCTTACCCTAACACTATCCTAGGTCTGATGCTAACCCTAAACCTAACACCATCCTAGGGCTGACGCTAACCCTAACCCTAACCCTAACACTATCCTAGGGCTGATGTTAACCCTAACCCTAACACTATCCTAGGCCTCATGCTAACCCTAACCCTAACACTTACTCTATCCTAGGGCTGATGCTAACCCTAACCCTAACCCTAACACTATCCTAGGTCTGATGCTAACCCTAAACCTAACACTATCCTAGGGCTGATGCTAACCCTAACCCTAACCCTAACACTATCATACGGCTGATGTTAACCCTAACCCTAACACTATCCTAGGGTTGATGCTAACCCTAACACTAACACTATCCTAGGGCTGATGCTAACCCTAACCCTAACCCTAACACTATCCTAGGGCTGATGCTAACCCTAACCCTAACCCTAACACTATCCTAGGCCTGAGGATAACCCTAACCCTAACACTATCCTACGGCTGATGCTAACCCTAACCCTAACCCTAACACTATCCTAAGGCTGATGCTAACCCTAACACTAACACTATCCTAGGCCTGGTGCTAACCCTAACCCTAACCCTAACACTATCCTAGGGCTGATGCTAACCCTAACTCTAATAATATCCTAGGGCTGATGCTAACCCTAACACTAACACTATCCTAGGCCTGGTGCTAACCCTAACCCTAACCCTAACACTATCCTAGGGCTGATGCTAACCCTAACTCTAATAATATCCTAGGGCTGATGCTAACCCTAACCCTAACCCTAACACTATCCTAGGGCTGATGCTAACCCTAACCCTAACCCTAACACTATCGTAGGGCTGATGCTAACCCTAACCCTAACTCTAACACTATCCTAGGGCTGATGCTAACCCTAACCCTAACAATATCCTAGGCCTGATGATATCCCTAACCCTAAACCTAACACTATCCTAGGGCTGATGCTAACCCTAACCCTAACCCTAACACTATCCTAGGGCTGATTCTAACCGTAACCCTGACACTATCCTAGGCCTGATGTAACCCTAACCCTAACACTAACACTACCCTAGGCCTGATGCTAACCCTATCCCTAACCCTAACACTCTCCTAGGGCTGAGGCTAACCCTAACCCTAACACTATCCTAGGGCTGATGCTAACACTAACCCTAACCCTAACACTATCCTAAGTCTGATGCTAACCCTAGCCCTCACACTATCCTAGGCCTGATGCTAACCCTAACCCTAACCCTAACACTATCGTAGGGCTGATGCTAACCCTAACCCTAACCCTAACACTATCCTAGAGCTGATGCTAACCCTAACTTTAACCGTAACCCTAACCCTAACCCTAACACTATCCTAGGGCTGATGCTAACCCTAACCCTAATGCTAACACTATCCTAGGGCTGATGCTAACCCTAACCCTAAGACTATCCTAGGGCTGATGCTAACACTAACCCTAACTCTAACACTATCCTAGGGCTGAGGCTAACCCTAACCCTAACACTATCCTAGGGCTGATGCTAACCCTAACCCTAACACTAACACTATCCTAACGCTGATGCTAACCCTAACACTAACCCTAACACTATCCTAGGGCTGATGCTAACCTTAACCCTAACACTATCCTAGGCCTGATGCTAACCCTAACCCTAACCCTAACACTATCCTAGGGCTGATGCTAACCCTAACCCTAACACTATCCTAGGGCTGATGCTAACCCTAACCCTAACCCTAACACTATCCTAGGGCTGATGCTAACCCGAACCCTAACACTATCCTAGGCCTGATGATAACCCTAACCCTAACAATAACATTATCCTAGGGCTGATGCTAACCCTAACCCTAACACTATCCTAGGGCTGATGCTAACCCTAACCCTAACCCTAACACTATCCTAGGGCTGATGCTAACCCTAACGCTAACCCTAACACTATCCTTGAACTGATGCTAACCTTAACCCTAACCCTAACACTATCCTAGGCCTGATGATAACCCTAACCCTAACATTAACACTATCCTATTGTTTATGTTAACCCTAACCCTAACACTATCCTAGGGCTGATGCTACCCCTAACCCTAACACTATCCTAGGGCTGATGCTAACCTTAACCCTAACCCTAACACTATTCTAGGGCTGAGGCTAACCCTAACGCTAACCCTAACACTATCCTTGAACTAATGCTAACCCTAACCCTAACCCTAACACTATCCTAGGCCTGATGGTAACCCTAACCCTAACCCTAACACTATCGTACGGTTTATGTTAACCCTAACCCTAACACTATCCTAGGGCTGATGCTAACCCTAACCCTAACCCTAACACTCTCCTAGGGCTGATGCTAACCCTAACCGTAACACTATCCTAGGCCTGATGCTAACCCTAACCCTAACACTATCCTAGGGCTGATGCTAACCCTAACCCTAACCCTAACACTATCCTAGGGCTGATGCTAACCTTAACGCTGACCCTAACACTATCCATGAACTGATGCTAACCTTAACCCTAACCCTAACACTATCCTAGGGCTGATGCTAACCCTAACCCTAACACTATCCTTGAACTAATGCTAACCCTAACCCTAACCCTAACACTATCCTAGGCCTGATGCTAACCCTAACCCTAACCCTAACACTATCCTAGGGTTTATGTTAACCTTAACCCTAACACTATCCTAGGGCTGATGCTAACCCTAACCCTAACCCTAACACTCTCCTAGGGCTGATGCTAACCCTAACCCTAACACTATCCTAGGCCTGATGCTAACCCTAACCCTAACACTATCCTACGGATGATGCTAACCCTAACCCGAACCCTAACACTATCCTAGGGCTGATGCTAACCCTAACCCTAACCATAACACTATCCTAGAGCTGATGCTAACGCTAACGCTAACGCTAACCCTAACCCAATACTATCCTAGGGCTGATGCTAACCCTAACCCTAACCCTAACACTATCCTAGGGCTGATGCTAACCCTAACCCTAACTCTAACACTATCTTAGGGCTGAGGCTAACCCTAACCCAAACACTATCCTACGGCTGATGCTAACCATAACCCTAACCCTAACACTATCCTAGGTCTGATGCTAACCCTAAACCTAACACCATCCCAGGGCTGACGCTAACCCTAACCCTAACCCTAACACTATCCTAGGGCTGATGTTAACCCTAACCCTAACACTATCCTAGGGCTGATGCTAACCCTAACCCTAACCCTAACACTCTCCTTGGGCTGATGCTAACCGTAACCCTAACACTATCCTAGGCCTGATGCTAACCCTAACCCTAACACTATCCTAGGGCTGATGCTAACCCTAACCCTAACCCTAACACTATCCTAGGCCTGATGCTAACCCTAACCCTAACCCTAACACTATCCTAGAGCTGATGCTAACGCTAACCCTAACCCTAACCCTAACCCTAATACTATCCTAGGGCTGATGCTAACCCTAACCCTAACGCTAACACTATCCTAGGGCTGATGCTAACCCTAACCCTAAGACTATCCTAGGGCTGATGCTAACACTAACCCTAACTCTAACACTATCCTAGGGCTGAGGCTAACCCTAACCCTAACACTATCCTACGGCTGATGCTAACCCAAACCCTAACCCTAACACTATCCTAACGCTGATGCTACCCCTAACACTAACCCTAACACTATCCTAGGGCTGATGCTAACCCTAACCCTAACACTATCCTAGGCCTGATGCTAACCCTAACCCTAACCCTAACACTATCCTAGGGCTGATGCTAACCCTAACCCTAACACTATCCTAGGGCTGATGCTAACCCTAACCCTAACCCTAACACTATCCTAGGGCTGATGCTAACCCGAACCCTAACACTATCCTAGGCCTGATGATAACCCTAACCCTAACCCTAACATTATCCTAGGGCTGATGCTAACCCTAACCCTAACACTATCCTAGGGCTGATGCTAACCCTAACCCTAACCCTAACACTATCCTAGGGCTGATGCTAACCCTAACGCTAACCCTAACACTATCCATGAACTGATGCTAACCTTAACCCTAACCCTAACACTATCCTAGGCCTGATGATAACCCTAACCCTAACATTAACACTATCCTAGTGTTTATGTTAACCCTATCCCTAACACTATCCTAGGGCTGATGCTAACCCTAACCCTAACACTATCCTAGGGCTGATGCTAACCCTAACCCTAACACTATCCTAGGGCTGATGCTAACCATAACCCTAACTCTAACACTATTCTAGGGCTGATGCTAACACTAACGCTAACCCTAACACTATCCTTGAACTAATGCTAACCCTAACCCTAACCCTAACACTATCCTAGGCCTGATGCTAACCCTAACCCTAACCCTAACACTATCCTAGGGTTTATGTTAACCCTAACCCTAACACTATCCTAGGGCTGATGCTAACCCTAACCCTAACCCTAACACTCTCCTAGGGCTGATGCTAACCCTAACCCTAACACTATCCTAGGCCTGATGCTAACCCTAACCCTAACACTATCCTAGGGATGATGCTAACCCTAACCCTAACCCTAACACTATCCTAGGCCTGATGCTAACCCTATCCCTAACACTAACACTCTCCTAGGGCTGAGGCTAACCCTAACCCTAACACTATCCTAGGGCTGATGCTAACCCTAACCCTAACCCTAACACTATCCTAGGGCTGATGCTAACCCTAACCCTAACACTATCCTAGGGCTGATGCTAACCCTAACCCTAACCCTAACACTATCCTAGGGCTGATGCTAACCCTAACCCTAACCCTAACACTATCCTAGGGCTGATGCTAACCCTAACCCTAACCCTAACACTATCCTAGAGCTGATGCTAACGCTAACCCTAACCCTAACCCTAACCCTAATACTATCCTAGGGCTGATGCTAACCCTAACCCTAACCCTAACACTATCCTAGGGCTCAGGCTAACCCTAACCCTAACTCTAACACTATCTTAGGGCTGAGGCTAACCCTAACCCAAACACTATCCTACGGCTGATGCTAACCCTAACACTAACCCTAACACTATCCTAGGTCTGATGCTAACCCTAAACCTAACACTATCCTAGGGCTGATGCTAACCCTAACCGTGACCCTAACACTATCTTAGGGCTGATATTAACCCTAACCCTAACACTATCCTAGGGCTGATGCTAACCCTAACCCTAACCCTAACACTCTCCTTGGGCTGATGCTAACCGTAACCCTAACACTATCCTAGGCCTGATGCTAACCCTAACCCTAACACTATCCTAGGGCTGATGCTAACCCTAACCCTAACCCTAACACTATCCTAGGCCTGATGCTAACCCTAACCCTAACCCTAACACTATCCTAGGGCTGATGCTAACCCTAACCCTAACCCTAACACTTTCCTAGGGCTGATGCTAACCCTAACCCTAACACTATCCTAGGGCTGATGCTAACACTAACCCTAACCCTAACACTATCCTAAGTCTGATGCTAACCCTAGCCCTCACACTATCCTAGGCCTGATGATAACCCTAACCCTAACCCTAACACTATCCTAGGGCTGATGCTAACCCTAACCCTAACCCTAACACTATCCTAGGGCTGATGCTAACCCTAACCCTAACACTATCCTAGGGCTGATGCTAACCCTAACCCTAACCCTAACACTATCCTAGGGCTGATGCTAACCCTAACCCTAACACTATCCTAGGGCTGATGCTAACCCTAACCGTAACCCTAACACTATCCAAGGGATGATGCTATCCCTAACCCTAACACTATCCTAGGGCTGATGCTAACCCTAACCCTAACCCTAACACTATCCTAGGGCTGATGCTAACCCTAACCCTAACACTATCCTTGGGCTGATGCTAATCCTAACCCTAACCCTAACACTATCCTAGGCCTGATGCTAACCCTAACCCTAACCCTAACACTATCCTAGAGCTGATGCTAACGCTAACCCTAACCCTAACCCTAACCCTAATACTATCCTAGGGCTGATGCTAACCCTAACCCTAACGCTAACACTATCCTAGGGCTGATGCTAACCCTAACCCTAAGACTATCCTAGGGCTGATGCTAACACTAACCCTAACTCTAACACTATCCTAGGGCTGAGGCTAACCCTAACCCTAACACTATCCTACGGCTGATGCTAACCCAAACCCTAACCCTAACACTATCCTAACGCTGATGCTAACCCTAACACTAACCCTAACACTATCCTAGGGCTGATGCTAACCCTAACCCTAACACTATCCTAGGGCTGATGCTGACCCTAACCCTAACCCTAACACTATCCTAGGGCTGATGCTAACGCTAACCCTAACCCTAACCCTAACCCTAATACTATCCTAGGGCTGATGCTAACCCTAACCCTAACCCTAACACTATCCTAGGGCTGAGGCTAACCCTAACCCTAACATTATCCTAGGGCTGATGCTAACCCTAACCCTAACCCTAACACTATCCTAGGGCTGATGCTAACCCTAACCCTAACCCAGCACTATCCTAGGGCTGATGCTAACCCTAACCCTAACACTATCCTAGGGCTGATGCTAACCCTAACCCTAACCCTAACACTGTCCTAGGTCTGATGCTAACCCTAACCCTAACTCTAACACTATCTTAGGGCTGAGGCTAACCCTAACCCAAACACTATCCTACGGCTGATGCTAACCCTAACCCTTACCCTAACACTATCCTAGGTCTGATGCTAACCCTAAACCTAACACCATCCTAGGGCTGACGCTAACCCTAACCCTAACCCTAACACTATCCTAGGGCTGATGTTAACCCTAACCCTAACACTATCCTAGGCCTCATGCTAACCCTAACCCTAACACTTACTCTATCCTAGGGCTGATGCTAACCCTAACCCTAACCCTAACACTATCCTAGGTCTGATGCTAACCCTAAACCTAACACTATCCTAGGGCTGATGCTAACCCTAACCCTAACCCTAAGACTATCCTAGGGCTGATGCTAACACTAACCCTAACTCTAACACTATCCTAGGGCTGAGGCTAACCCTAACCCTAACACTATCCTAGGGCTGATGCTAACCCTAACCCTAACCCTAACACTATCCTAACGCTGATGCTAACCCTAACACTAACCCTAACACTATCCTAGGGCTGATGCTAACCTTAACCCTAACACTATCCTACGGCTGATGCTAAGCCTAACACTAACCCTAACACTATCCTAGGTCTGATGCTAACCCTAAACCTAACACTATCCTAGGGCTGATGCTAACCCTAACCGTGAACCTAACACTATCTTAGGGCTGATGTTAACCCTAACCCTAACACTATCCTAGGGCTGATGCTAACCCTAACCCTAACCCTAACACTCTCCTTGGGCTGATGCTAACCGTAACCCTAACACTATCCTAGGCCTGATGCTAACCCTAACCCTAACACTATCCTAGGGCTGATGCTAACCCTAACCCTAACCCTAACACTATCCTAGGCCTGATGCTAACCCTAACCCTAACCTTAACACTATCCTAGGGCTGATGCTAACCCTAACCCTAACCCTAACACTCTCCTTGGGCTGATGCTAACCGTAACCCTAACAGTATCCTAGGCCTGATGCTAACCCTAACCCTAACACTATCCTAGGGCTGATGCTAACCCTAACCCTAACCCTAACACTATCCTAGGCCTGATGCTAACCCTAACCCTAACCCTAACACTATCCTAGGGCTGATGCTAACCCTAACCCTAACCCTAACTCTTTCCTAGGGATGATGCTAACCCTAACCCTAACACTATCCTAGGGCTGATGCTAACACTAACCCTAACCCTAACACTATCCTAAGTCTGATGCTAACCCTAGCCCTCACACTATCCTAGGCCTGATGATAACCCTAACCCTAACCCTAACACTATCCTAGGGCTGATGCTAACCCTAACCCTAACCCTAACACTATCCTAGGGCTGATGCTAACCCTAACCCTAACACTATCCTAGGGCTGATGCTAACCCTAACCCTAACCCTAACACTATCCTAGGGCTGATGCTAACCCTAACCCTAACACTATCCTAGGGCTGATGCTAACCCTAACCCTAACCCTAACACTATCCAAGGGATGATGCTATCCCTAACCCTAACACTATCCTAGGGCTGATGCTAACCCTAACCCTAACCCTAACACTATCCTAGGGCTGATGCTAACCCTAACCCTAACACTATCATTGGGCTGATGCTAACCCTAACCCTAACCCTAACACTATCCTAGGCCTGATGCTAACCCTAACCCTAACACTATCCTAGGGCTGATGCTGACCCTAACCCTAACCCTAACACTATCCTAGGGCTGATGCTAACGCTAACCCTAACCCTAACCCTAACCCTAATACTATCCTAGGGCTGATGCTAACCCTAACCCTAACCCTAACACTATCCTAGGGCTGAGGCTAACCCTAACCCTAACACTATCCTAGGGCTGATGCTAACCCTAACCCTAACCCTAACACTATCCTAGGGCTGATGCTAACCCTAACCCTAACCCTAACACTATCCTAGGGCTGATGCTAACCCTAACCCTAACACTATCCTAGGGCTGATGCTAACCCTAACCCTAACCCTAACACTGTCCTAGGTCTGATGCTAACCCTAACCCTAACTCTAACACTATCTTAGGGCTGAGGCTAACCCTAACCCAAACACTATCCTACGGCTGATGCTAACCCTAACCCTTACCCTAACACTATCCTAGGTCTGATGCTAACCCTAAACCTAACACCATCCTAGGGCTGACGCTAACCCTAACCCTAACCCTAACACTATCCTAGGGCTGATGTTAACCCTAACCCTAACACTATCCTAGGCCTCATGCTAACCCTAACCCTAACACTTACTCTATCCTAGGGCTGATGCTAACCCTAACCCTAACCCTAACACTATCCTAGGTCTGATGCTAACCCTAAACCTAACACTATCCTAGGGCTGATGCTAACCCTAACCCTAACCCTAACACTATCATAGGGCTGATGTTAACCCTAACCCTAACACTATCCTAGGGTTGATGCTAACCCTAACACTAACACTATCCTAGGGCTGATGCTAACCCTAACCCTAACCCTAACACTATCCTAGGGCTGATGCTAACCCTAACCCTAACCCTAACACTATCCTAGGCCTGAGGATAACCCTAACCCTAACACTATCCTACGGCTGATGCTAACCCTAACCCTAACCCTAACACTATCCTAAGGCTGATGCTAACCCTAACACTAACACTATCCTAGGCCTGGTGCTAACCCTAACCCTAACCCTAACACTATCCTAGGGCTGATGCTAACCCTAACTCTAATAATATCCTAGGGCTGATGCTAACCCTAACACTAACACTATCCTAGGCCTGGTGCTAACCCTAACCCTAACCCTAACACTATCCTAGGGCTGATGCTAACCCTAACTCTAATAATATCCTAGGGCTGATGCTAACCCTAACCCTAACCCTAACACTATCCTAGGGCTGATGCTAACCCTAACCCTAACCCTAACACTATCGTAGGGCTGATGCTAACCCTAACCCTAACTCTAACACTATCCTAGGGCTGATGCTAACCCTAACCCTAACAATATCCTAGGCCTGATGATATCCCTAACCCTAAACCTAACACTATCCTAGGGCTGATGCTAACCCTAACCCTAACCCTAACACTATCCTAGGGCTGATTCTAACCGTAACCCTGACACTATCCTAGGCCTGATGTAACCCTAACCCTAACACTAACACTACCCTAGGCCTGATGCTAACCCTATCCCTAACCCTAACACTCTCCTAGGGCTGAGGCTAACCCTAACCCTAACACTATCCTAGGGCTGATGCTAACACTAACCCTAACCCTAACACTATCCTAAGTCTGATGCTAACCCTAGCCCTCACACTATCCTAGGCCTGATGCTAACCCTAACCCTAACCCTAACACTATCGTAGGGCTGATGCTAACCCTAACCCTAACCCTAACACTATCCTAGAGCTGATGCTAACCCTAACTTTAACCGTAACCCTAACCCTAACCCTAACACTATCCTAGGGCTGATGCTAACCCTAACCCTAATGCTAACACTATCCTAGGGCTGATGCTAACCCTAACCCTAAGACTATCCTAGGGCTGATGCTAACACTAACCCTAACTCTAACACTATCCTAGGGCTGAGGCTAACCCTAACCCTAACACTATCCTAGGGCTGATGCTAACCCTAACCCTAACCCTAACACTATCCTAACGCTGATGCTAACCCTAACACTAACCCTAACACTATCCTAGGGCTGATGCTAACCTTAACCCTAACACTATCCTAGGCCTGATGCTAACCCTAACCCTAACCCTAACACTATCCTAGGGCTGATGCTAACCCTAACCCTAACACTATCCTAGGGCTGATGCTAACCCTAACCCTAACCCTAACACTATCCTAGGGCTGATGCTAACCCGAACCCTAACACTATCCTAGGCCTGATGATAACCCTAACCCTAACAATAACATTATCCTAGGGCTGATGCTAACCCTAACCCTAACACTATCCTAGGGCTGATGCTAACCCTAACCCTAACCCTAACACTATCCTAGGGCTGATGCTAACCCTAACGCTAACCCTAACACTATCCTTGAACTGATGCTAACCTTAACCCTAACCCTAACACTATCCTAGGCCTGATGATAACCCTAACCCTAACATTAACACTATCCTATTGTTTATGTTAACCCTAACCCTAACACTATCCTAGGGCTGATGCTACCCCTAACCCTAACACTATCCTAGGGCTGATGCTAACCTTAACCCTAACCCTAACACTATTCTAGGGCTGAGGCTAACCCTAACGCTAACCCTAACACTATCCTTGAACTAATGCTAACCCTAACCCTAACCCTAACACTATCCTAGGCCTGATGGTAACCCTAACCCTAACCCTAACACTATCGTACGGTTTATGTTAACCCTAACCCTAACACTATCCTAGGGCTGATGCTAACCCTAACCCTAACCCTAACACTCTCCTAGGGCTGATGCTAACCCTAACCGTAACACAATCCTAGGCCTGATGCTAACCCTAACCCTAACACTATCCTAGGGCTGATGCTAACCCTAACCCTAACCCTAACACTATCCTAGGGCTGATGCTAACCTTAACGCTGACCCTAACACTATCCATGAACTGATGCTAACCTTAACCCTAACCCTAACACTATCCTAGGGCTGATGCTAACCCTAACCCTAACACTATCCTTGAACTAATGCTAACCCTAACCCTAACCCTAACACTATCCTAGGCCTGATGCTAACCCTAACCCTAACCCTAACACTATCCTAGGGTTTATGTTAACCTTAACCCTAACACTATCCTAGGGCTGATGCTAACCCTAACCCTAACCCTAACACTCTCCTAGGGCTGATGCTAACCCTAACCCTAACACTATCCTAGGCCTGATGCTAACCCTAACCCTAACACTATCCTACGGATGATGCTAACCCTAACCCGAACCCTAACACTATCCTAGGGCTGATGCTAACCCTAACCCTAACCATAACACTATCCTAGAGCTGATGCTAACGCTAACGCTAACGCTAACCCTAACCCAATACTATCCTAGGGCTGATGCTAACCCTAACCCTAACCCTAACACTATCCTAGGGCTGATGCTAACCCTAACCCTAACTCTAACACTATCTTAGGGCTGAGGCTAACCCTAACCCAAACACTATCCTACGGCTGATGCTAACCATAACCCTAACCCTAACACTATCCTAGGTCTGATGCTAACCCTAAACCTAACACCATCCCAGGGCTGACGCTAACCCTAACCCTAACCCTAACACTATCCTAGGGCTGATGTTAACCCTAACCCTAACACTATCCTAGGGCTGATGCTAACCCTAACCCTAACCCTAACACTCTCCTTGGGCTGATGCTAACCGTAACCCTAACACTATCCTAGGCCTGATGCTAACCCTAACCCTAACACTATCCTAGGGCTGATGCTAACCCTAACCCTAACCCTAACACTATCCTAGGCCTGATGCTAACCCTAACCCTAACCCTAACACTATCCTAGAGCTGATGCTAACGCTAACCCTAACCCTAACCCTAACCCTAATACTATCCTAGGGCTGATGCTAACCCTAACCCTAACGCTAACACTATCCTAGGGCTGATGCTAACCCTAACCCTAAGACTATCCTAGGGCTGATGCTAACACTAACCCTAACTCTAACACTATCCTAGGGCTGAGGCTAACCCTAACCCTAACACTATCCTACGGCTGATGCTAACCCAAACCCTAACCCTAACACTATCCTAACGCTGATGCTACCCCTAACACTAACCCTAACACTATCCTAGGGCTGATGCTAACCCTAACCCTAACACTATCCTAGGCCTGATGCTAACCCTAACCCTAACCCTAACACTATCCTAGGGCTGATGCTAACCCTAACCCTAACACTATCCTAGGGCTGATGCTAACCCTAACCCTAACCCTAACACTATCCTAGGGCTGATGCTAACCCGAACCCTAACACTATCCTAGGCCTGATGATAACCCTAACCCTAACCCTAACATTATCCTAGGGCTGATGCTAACCCTAACCCTAACACTATCCTAGGGCTGATGCTAACCCTAACCCTAACCCTAACACTATCCTAGGGCTGATGCTAACCCTAACGCTAACCCTAACACTATCCATGAACTGATGCTAACCTTAACCCTAACCCTAACACTATCCTAGGCCTGATGATAACCCTAACCCTAACATTAACACTATCCTAGTGTTTATGTTAACCCTATCCCTAACACTATCCTAGGGCTGATGCTAACCCTAACCCTAACACTATCCTAGGGCTGATGCTAACCCTAACCCTAACACTATCCTAGGGCTGATGCTAACCTTAACCCTAACTCTAACACTATTCTAGGGCTGATGCTAACACTAACGCTAACCCTAACACTATCCTTGAACTAATGCTAACCCTAACCCTAACCCTAACACTATCCTAGGCCTGATGCTAACCCTAACCCTAACCCTAACACTATCCTAGGGTTTATGTTAACCCTAACCCTAACACTATCCTAGGGCTGATGCTAACCCTAACCCTAACCCTAACAGTCTCCTAGGGCTGATGCTAACCCTAACCCTAACACTATCCTAGGCCTGATGCTAACCCTAACCCTAACACTATCCTAGGGATGATGCTAACCCTAACCCTAACCCTAACACTATCCTAGGCCTGATGCTAACCCTATCCCTAACACTAACACTCTCCTAGGGCTGAGGCTAACCCTAACCCTAACACTATCCTAGGGCTGATGCTAACCCTAACCCTAACCCTAACACTATCCTAGGGCTGATGCTAACCCTAACCCTAACACTATCCTAGGGCTGATGCTAACCCTAACCCTAACCCTAACACTATCCTAGGGCTGATGCTAACCCTAACCCTAACCCTAACACTATCCTAGGGCTGATGCTAACCCTAACCCTAACCCTAACACTATCCTAGAGCTGATGCTAACGCTAACCCTAACCCTAACCCTAACCCTAATACTATCCTAGGGCTGATGCTAACCCTAACCCTAACCCTAACACTATCCTAGGGCTCAGGCTAACCCTAACCCTAACTCTAACACTATCTTAGGGCTGAGGCTAACCCTAACCCAAACACTATCCTACGGCTGATGCTAACCCTAACACTAACCCTAACACTATCCTAGGTCTGATGCTAACCCTAAACCTAACGCTATCCTAGGGCTGATGCTAACCCTAACCGTGACCCTAACACTATCTTAGGGCTGATATTAACCCTAACCCTAACACTATCCTAGGGCTGATGCTAACCCTAACCCTAACCCTAACACTCTCCTTGGGCTGATGCTAACCGTAACCCTAACACTATCCTAGGCCTGATGCTAACCCTAACCCTAACACTATCCTAGGGCTGATGCTAACCCTAACCCTAACCCTAACACTATCCTAGGCCTGATGCTAACCCTAACCCTAACCCTAACACTATCCTAGGGCTGATGCTAACCCTAACCCTAACCCTAACACTTTCCTAGGGCTGATGCTAACCCTAACCCTAACACTATCCTAGGGCTGATGCTAACACTAACCCTAACCCTAACACTATCCTAAGTCTGATGCTAACCCTAGCCCTCACACTATCCTAGGCCTGATGATAACCCTAACCCTAACCCTAACACTATCCTAGGGCTGATGCTAACCCTAACCCTAACCCTAACACTATCCTAGGGCTGATGCTAACCCTAACCCTAACACTATCCTAGGGCTGATGCTAACCCTAACCCTAACCCTAACACTATCCTAGGGCTGATGCTAACCCTAACCCTAACACTATCCTAGGGCTGATGCTAACCCTAACCGTAACCCTAACACTATCCAAGGGATGATGCTATCCCTAACCCTAACACTATCCTAGGGCTGATGCTAACCCTAACCCTAACCCTAACACTATCCTAGGGCTGATGCTAACCCTAACCCTAACACTATCCTTGGGCTGATGCTAATCCTAACCCTAACCCTAACACTATCCTAGGCCTGATGCTAACCCTAACCCTAACCCTAACACTATCCTAGAGCTGATGCTAACGCTAACCCTAACCCTAACCCTAACCCTAATACTATCCTAGGGCTGATGCTAACCCTAACCCTAACGCTAACACTATCCTAGGGCTGATGCTAACCCTAACCCTAAGACTATCCTAGGGCTGATGCTAACACTAACCCTAACTCTAACACTATCCTAGGGCTGAGGCTAACCCTAACCCTAACACTATCCTACGGCTGATGCTAACCCAAACCCTAACCCTAACACTATCCTAACGCTGATGCTAACCCTAACACTAACCCTAACACTATCCTAGGGCTGATGCTAACCCTAACCCTAACACTATCCTAGGGCTGATGCTGACCCTAACCCTAACCCTAACACTATCCTAGGGCTGATGCTAACGCTAACCCTAACCCTAACCCTAACCCTAATACTATCCTAGGGCTGATGCTAACCCTAACCCTAACCCTAACACTATCCTAGGGCTGAGGCTAACCCTAACCCTAACATTATCCTAGGGCTGATGCTAACCCTAACCCTAACCCTAACACTATCCTAGGGCTGATGCTAACCCTAACCCTAACCCAGCACTATCCTAGGGCTGATGCTAACCCTAACCCTAACACTATCCTAGGGCTGATGCTAACCCTAACCCTAACCCTAACACTATCCTAGGGCTGATGCTAACCCTAACCCTAACCCTAACACTATCATAGAGCTGATGCTAACGCTAACGCTAACACTATCCTAGGGCTGATGCTAACCCTAACCCTAACCCTAATACTATCCTAGGGCTGATGCTAACCCTAACCCTAACCCTAACACTGTCCTAGGTCTGATGCTAACCCTAACCCTAACTCTAACACTATCTTAGGGCTGAGGCTAACCCTAACCCAAACACTATCCTACGGCTGATGCTAACCCTAACCCTTACCCTAACACTATCCTAGGTCTGATGCTAACCCTAAACCTAACACCATCCTAGGGCTGACGCTAACCCTAACCCTAACCCTAACACTATCCTAGGGCTGATGTTAACCCTAACCCTAACACTATCCTAGGCCTCATGCTAACCCTAACCCTAACACTTACTCTATCCTAGGGCTGATGCTAACCCTAACCCTAACCCTAACACTATCCTAGGTCTGATGCTAACCCTAAACCTAACACTATCCTAGGGCTGATGCTAACCCTAACCCTAACCCTAACACTATCATAGGGCTGATGTTAACCCTAACCCTAACACTATCCTAGGGTTGATGCTAACCCTAACACTAACACTATCCTAGGGCTGATGCTAACCCTAACCCTAACCCTAACACTATCCTAGGGCTGATGCTAACCCTAACCCTAACCCTAACACTATCCTAGGCCTGAGGATAACCCTAACCCTAACACTATCCTACGGCTGATGCTAACCCTAACCCTAACCCTAACACTATCCTAAGGCTGATGCTAACCCTAACACTAACACTATCCTAGGCCTGGTGCTAACCCTAACCCTAACCCTAACACTATCCTAGGGCTGATGCTAACCCTAACTCTAATAATATCCTAGGGCTGATGCTAACCCTAACCCTAACCCTAACACTATCCTAGGGCTGATGCTAACCCTAACCCTAACCCTAACACTATCGTAGGGCTGATGCTAACCCTAACCCTAACTCTAACACTATCCTAGGGCTGATGCTAACCCTAACCCTAACAATATCCTAGGCCTGATGATATCCCTAACCCTAAACCTAACACTATCCTAGGGCTGATGCTAACACTAACCCTAACCCTAACACTATCCTAAGTCTGATGCTAACCCTAGCCCTCACACTATCCTAGGCCTGATGCTAACCCTAACCCTAACCCTAACACTATCGTAGGGCTGATGCTAACCCTAACCCTAACCCTAACACTATCCTAGAGCTGATGCTAACCCTAACTTTAACCGTAACCCTAACCCTAACCCTAACACTATCCTAGGGCTGATGCTAACCCTAACCCTAATGCTAACACTATCCTAGGGCTGATGCTAACCCTAACCCTAAGACTATCCTAGGGCTGATGCTAACACTAACCCTAACTCTAACACTATCCTAGGGCTGAGGCTAACCCTAACCCTAACACTATCCTAGGGCTGATGCTAACCCTAACCCTAACCCTAACACTATCCTAACGCTGATGCTAACCCTAACACTAACCCTAACACTATCCTAGGGCTGATGCTAACCTTAACCCTAACACTATCCTAGGCCTGATGCTAACCCTAACCCTAACCCTAACACTATCCTAGGGCTGATGCTAACCCTAACCCTAACACTATCCTAGGGCTGATGCTAACCCTAACCCTAACCCTAACACTATCCTAGGGCTGATGCTAACCCGAACCCTAACACTATCCTAGGCCTGATGATAACCCTAACCCTAACAATAACATTATCCTAGGGCTGATGCTAACCCTAACCCTAACACTATCCTAGGGCTGATGCTAACCCTAACCCTAACCCTAACACTATCCTAGGGCTGATGCTAACCCTAACGCTAACCCTAACACTATCCTTGAACTGATGCTAACCTTAACCCTAACCCTAACACTATCCTAGGCCTGATGATAACCCTAACCCTAACATTAACACTATCCTATTGTTTATGTTAACCCTAACCCTAACACTATCCTAGGGCTGATGCTACCCCTAACCCTAACACTATCCTAGGGCTGATGCTAACCTTAACCCTAACCCTAACACTATTCTAGGGCTGAGGCTAACCCTAACGCTAACCCTAACACTATCCTTGAACTAATGCTAACCCTAACCCTAACCCTAACACTCTCCTAGGCCTGATGGTAACCCTAACCCTAACCCTAACACTATCCTAGGGTTTATGTTAACCCTAACCCTAACACTATCCTAGGGCTGATGCTAACCCTAACCCTAACCCTAACACTATCCTAGGGCTGAGGCTAACCCTAACCCTAACACTATCCTAGGGCTGATGCTAACCCTAACCCTAACCCTAACACTATCCTAGGGCTGATGCTAACCCTAACCCTAACCCAGCACTATCCTAGGGCTGATGCTAACCCTAACCCTAACACTATCCTAGGGCTGATGCTAACCCTAACCCTAACCCTAACACTATCCTAGGGCTGATGCTAACCCTAACCCTAACCCTAACACTATCATAGAGCTGATGCTAACGCTAACGCTAACACTATCCTAGGGCTGATGCTAACCCTAACCCTAACCCTAATACTATCCTAGGGCTGATGCTAACCCTAACCCTAACCCTAACACTGTCCTAGGTCTGATGCTAACCCTAACCCTAACTCTAACACTATCTTAGAGCTGAGGCTAACCCTAACCCAAACACTATCCTACGGCTGATGCTAACCCTAACCCTTACCCTAACACTATCCTAGGTCTGATGCTAACCCTAAACCTAACACCATCCTAGGGCTGACGCTAACCCTAACCCTAACCCTAACACTATCCTAGGGCTGATGTTAACCCTAACCCTAACACTATCCTAGGCCTCATGCTAACCCTAACCCTAACACTTACTCTATCCTAGGGCTGATGCTAACCCTAACCCTAACCCTAACACTATCCTAGGTCTGATGCTAACCCTAAACCTAACACTATCCTAGGGCTGATGCTAACCCTAACCCTAACCCTAACACTATCATAGGGCTGATGTTAACCCTAACCCTAACACTATCCTAGGGTTGATGCTAACCCTAACACTAACACTATCCTAGGGCTGATGCTAACCCTAACCCTAACCCTAACACTATCCTAGGGCTGATGCTAACCCTAACCCTAACCCTAACACTATCCTAGGCCTGAGGATAACCCTAACCCTAACACTATCCTACGGCTGATGCTAACCCTAACCCTAACCCTAACACTATCCTAAGGCTGATGCTAACCCTAACACTAACACTATCCTAGGCCTGGTGCTAACCCTAACCCTAACCCTAACACTATCCTAGGGCTGATGCTAACCCTAACTCTAATAATATCCTAGGGCTGATGCTAACCCTAACACTAACACTATCCTAGGCCTGGTGCTAACCCTAACCCTAACCCTAACACTATCCTAGGGCTGATGCTAACCCTAACTCTAATAATATCCTAGGGCTGATGCTAACCCTAACCCTAACCCTAACACTATCCTAGGGCTGATGCTAACCCTAACCCTAACCCTAACACTATCGTAGGGCTGATGCTAACCCTAACCCTAACTCTAACACTATCCTAGGGCTGATGCTAACCCTAACCCTAACAATATCCTAGGCCTGATGATATCCCTAACCCTAAACCTAACACTATCCTAGGGCTGATGCTAACACTAACCCTAACCCTAACACTATCCTAAGTCTGATGCTAACCCTAGCCCTCACACTATCCTAGGCCTGATGCTAACCCTAACCCTAACCCTAACACTATCGTAGGGCTGATGCTAACCCTAACCCTAACCCTAACACTATCCTAGAGCTGATGCTAACCCTAACTTTAACCGTAACCCTAACCCTAACCCTAACACTATCCTAGGGCTGATGCTAACCCTAACCCTAATGCTAACACTATCCTAGGGCTGATGCTAACCCTAACCCTAAGACTATCCTAGGGCTGATGCTAACACTAACCCTAACTCTAACACTATCCTAGGGCTGAGGCTAACCCTAACCCTAACACTATCCTAGGGCTGATGCTAACCCTAACCCTAACCCTAACACTATCCTAACGCTGATGCTAACCCTAACACTAACCCTAACACTATCCTAGGGCTGATGCTAACCTTAACCCTAACACTATCCTAGGCCTGATGCTAACCCTAACCCTAACCCTAACACTATCCTAGGGCTGATGCTAACCCTAACCCTAACACTATCCTAGGGCTGATGCTAACCCTAACCCTAACCCTAACACTATCCTAGGGCTGATGCTAACCCGAACCCTAACACTATCCTAGGCCTGATGATAACCCTAACCCTAACAATAACATTATCCTAGGGCTGATGCTAACCCTAACCCTAACACTATCCTAGGGCTGATGCTAACCCTAACCCTAACCCTAACACTATCCTAGGGCTGATGCTAACCCTAACGCTAACCCTAACACTATCCTTGAACTGATGCTAACCTTAACCCTAACCCTAACACTGTCCTAGGCCTGATGATAACCCTAACCCTAACATTAACACTATCCTATTGTTTATGTTAACCCTAACCCTAACACTATCCTAGGGCTGATGCTACCCCTAACCCTAACACTATCCTAGGGCTGATGCTAACCTTAACCCTAACCCTAACACTATTCTAGGGCTGAGGCTAACCCTAACGCTAACCCTAACACTATCCTTGAACTAATGCTAACCCTAACCCTAACCCTAACACTATCCTAGGCCTGATGGTAACCCTAACCCTAACCCTAACACTATCCCAGGGTTTATGTTAACCCTAACCCTAACACTATCCTAGGGCTGATGCTAACCCTAACCCTAACCCTAACACTCTCCTAGGGCTGATGCTAACCCTAACCCTAACACTATCCTAGGCCTGATGCTAACCCTAACCCTAACACTATCCTAGGGCTGATGCTAACCCTAACCCTAACCCTAACACTATCCTAGGGCTGATGCTAACCTTAACGCTAACCCTAACACTATCCATGAACTGATGCTAACCTTAACCCTAACCCTAACACTATCCTAGGGCTGATGCTAACCCTAACCCTAACACTATCCTTGAACTAATGCTAACCCTAACCCTAACGCTAACACTATCCTAGGCCTGATGCTAACCCTAACCCTAACCCTAACACTATCCTAGGGTTTATGTTAACCCTAACCCTAACACTATCCTAGGGCTGATGCTAACCCTAACCCTAACCCTAACACTCTCCTAGGGCTGATGCTAACCCTAACCCTAACACTATCCTAGGCCTGATGCTAACCCTAACCCTAACACTATCCTAGGGATGATGCTAACCCTAACCCTAACCCTAACACTATCCTAGGCCTGATGCTAACCCTATCCCTAACACTAACACTCTCCTAGGGCTGAGGCTAACCCTAACCCTAACACTATCCTAGGGCTGATGCTAACCCTAACCCTAACCATAACACTATCCTAGGGTTGATGCTAACCCTAACCCTAACACTATCCTAGGGCTGATGCTAACCCTAACCCTAACCCTAACACTATCCTAGGGCTGAGGCTAACCCTAACCCTAACTCTAACACTATCTTAGGGCTGAGGCTAACCCTAACCCAAACACTATCCTACGGCTGATGCTAAGCCTAACACTAACCCTAACACTATCCTAGGTCTGATGCTAACCCTAAACCTAACACTATCCTAGGGCTGATGCTAACCCTAACCGTGAACCTAACACTATCTTAGGGCTGATGTTAACCCTAACCCTAACACTATCCTAGGGCTGATGCTAACCCTAACCCTAACCCTAACACTCTCCTTGGGCTGATGCTAACCGTAACCCTAACACTATCCTAGGCCTGATGCTAACCCTAACCCTAACACTATCCTAGGGCTGATGCTAACCCTAACCCTAACCCTAACACTATCCTAGGCCTGATGCTAACCCTAACCCTAACCTTAACACTATCCTAGGGCTGATGCTAACCCTAACCCTAACCCTAACACTCTCCTTGGGCTGATGCTAACCGTAACCCTAACACTATCCTAGGCCTGATGCTAACCCTAACCCTAACACTATCCTAGGGCTGATGCTAACCCTAACCCTAACCCTAACACTATCCTAGGCCTGATGCTAACCCTAACCCTAACCCTAACACTATCCTAGGGCTGATGCTAACCCTAACCCTAACCCTAACTCTTTCCTAGGGCTGATGCTAACCCTAACCCTAACACTATCCTAGGGCTGATGCGAACACTAACCCTAACCCTAACACTATCCTAAGTCTGATGCTAACCCTAGCCCTCACACTATCCTAGGCCTGATGATAACCCTAACCCTAACCCTAACACTATCCTAGGGCTGATGCTAACCCTAACCCTAACCCTAACACTATCCTAGGGCTGATGCTAACCCTAACCCTAACACTATCATAGGGCTGATGCTAACCCTAACACTAACCCTAACACTATCCTAGGGCTGATGCTAACCCTAACCCTAACACTATCCTAGGGCTGATGCTAACCCTAACCCTAACCCTAACACTATCCAAGGGATGATGCTATCCCTAACCCTAACACTATCCTAGGGCTGATGCTAACCCTAACCATAACCCTAACACTATCCTAGGGCTGATGCTAACCCTAACCCTAACACTATCCTTGGGCTGATGCTAACCCTAACCCTAACCCTAACACTATCCTAGGCCTGATGCTAACCCTAACCCTAACCCTAACACTATCCTAGAGCTGATGCTAACGCTAACCCTAACCCTAACCCTAACCCTAATACTATCCTAGGGCTGATGCTAACCCTAACCCTAACGCTAACACTATCCTAGGGCTGATGCTAACCCTAACCCTAAGACTATCCTAGGGCTGATGCTAACCCAAACCCTAACCCTAACACTATCCTAACGCTGATGCTAACCCTAACACTAACCCTAACACTATCCTAGGGCTGATGCTAACCCTAACCCTAACACTATCCTAGGGCTGATGCTGACCCTAACCCTAACCCTAACACTATCCTAGGGCTGATGCTAACGCTAACCCTAACCCTAACCCTAACCCTAATACTATCCTAGGGCTGATGCTAACCCTAACCCTAACCCTAACACTATCCTAGGGCTGAGGCTAACCCTAACCCTAACACTATCCTAGGGCTGATGCTAACCCTAACCCTAACCCTAACACTATCCTAGGGCTGATGCTAACCCTAACCCTAACCCTAACTCTATCCTAGGGCTGATGCTAACCCTAACCCTAACACTATCCTAGGGCTGATGCTAACCCTAACCCTAACCCTAACACTATCCTAGGGCTGATGCTAACCCTAACCCTAACCCTAACACTATCATAGAGCTGATGCTAACGCTAACGCTAACACTATCCTAGGGCTGATGCTAACCCTAACCCTAACCCTAATACTATCCTAGGGCTGATGCTAACCCTAACTCTAACCCTAACACTGTCCTAGGTCTGATGCTAACCCTAACCCTAACTCTAACACTATCTTAGGGCTGAGGCTAACCCTAACCCAAACACTATCCTACGGCTGATGCTAACCCTAACGCTTACCCTAACACTATCCTAGGTCTGATGCTAACCCTAAACCTAACACCATCCTAGGGCTGACGCTAACCCTAACCCTAACCCTAACACTATCCTAGGGCTGATGTTAACCCTAACCCTAACACTATCCTAGGCCTCATGCTAACCCTAACCCTAACACTTACTCTATCCTAGGGCTGATGCTAACCCTAACCCTAACCCTAACACTATCCTAGGTCTGATGCTAACCCTAAACCTAACACTATCCTAGGGCTGATGCTAACCCTAACCCTAACCCTAACACTATCATAGGGCTGATGTTAACCCTAACCCTAACACTATCCTAGGGTTGATGCTAACCCTAACACTAACACTATCCTAGGGCTGATGCTAACCCTAACCCTAACCCTAACACTATCCTAGGGCTGATGCTAACCCTAACCCTAACCCTAACACTATCCTAGGCCTGAGGATAACCCTAAGCCTAACACTATCCTACGGCTGATGCTAACCCTAACCCTAACTCTAACACTATCCTAAGGCTGATGCTAACCCTAACACTAACACTATCCTAGGCCTGGTGCTAACCCTAACCCTAACCCTAACACTATCCTAGGGCTGATGCTAACCCTAACTCTAATAATATCCTAGGGCTGATGCTAACCCTAACACTAACACTGTCCTAGGCCTGGTGCTAACCCTAACCCTAACCCTAACACTATCCTAGGGCTGATGCTAACCCTAACTCTAATAATATCCTAGGGCTGATGCTAACCCTAACCCTAACCCTAACACTATCCTAGGGCTGATGCTAACCCTAACCCTAACCCTAACACTATCGTAGGGCTGATGCTAACCCTAACCCTAACTCTAACACTATCCTAGGGCTGATGCTAACCCTAACCCTAACAATATCCTAGGCCTGATGATATCCCTAACCCTAAACCTAACACTATCCTAGGGCTGATGCTAACCCTAACCCTAACCCTAACACTATCCTAGGGCTGATTCTAACCTTAACCCTGACACTATCCTAGGCCTGATGCTAACCCTAACCCTAACACTAACACTATCCTAGGCCTGATGCTAACCCTATCCCTAACCCTAACACTCTCCTAGGGCTGAGGCTAACCCTAACCCTAACACTATCCTAGGGCTGATGCTAACACTAACCCTAACCCTAACACTATCCTAAGTCTGATGATAACCCTAGCCCTCACACTATCCTAGGCCTGATGCTAACCCTAACCCTAACACTATCCTTGGGCTGATGCTAACCCTAACCCTAACCCTAACACTATCCTAGGCCTGATGCTAACCCTAACCCTAACCCTAACACTATCCTAGAGCTGATGCTAACGCTAACCCTAACCCTAACCCTAACCCTAATACTATCCTAGGGCTGATGCTAACCCTAACCCTAACGCTAACACTATCCTAGGGCTGATGCTAACCCTAACCCTAAGACTATCCTAGGGCTGATGCTAACACTAACCCTAACTCTAACACTATCCTAGGGCTGAGGCTAACCCTAACCCTAACACTATCCTACGGCTGATGCTAACCCAAACCCTAACCCTAACACTATCCTAACGCTGATGCTAACCCTAACACTAACCCTAACACTATCCTAGGGCTGATGCTAACCCTAACCCTAACACTATCCTAGGGCTGATGCTGACCCTAACCCTAACCCTAACACTATCCTAGGGCTGATGCTAACGCTAACCCTAACCCTAACCCTAACCCTAATACTATCCTAGGGCTGATGCTAACCCTAACCCTAACCCTAACACTATCCTAGGGCTGAGGCTAACCCTAACCCTAACACTATCCTAGGGCTGATGCTAACCCTAACCCTAACCCTAACACTATCCTAGGGCTGATGCTAACCCTAACCCTAACCCTAACACTATCCTAGGGCTGATGCTAACCCTAACCCTAACACTATCCTAGGGCTGATGCTAACCCTAACCCTAACCCTAACACTATCCTAGGGCTGATGCTAACCCTAACCCTAACACTATCCTAGGGCTGATGCTGACCCTAACCCTAACCCTAACACTATCCTAGGCCTGATGATAACCCTAACCCTAACATTAACACTATCCTATTGTTTATGTTAACCCTAACCCTAACACTATCCTAGGGCTGATGCTACCCCTAACCCTAACACTATCCTAGGGCTGATGCTAACCTTAACCCTAACCCTAACACTATTCTAGGGCTGAGGCTAACCCTAACGCTAACCCTAACACTATCCTTGAACTAATGCTAACCCTAACCCTAACCCTAACACTATCCTAGGCCTGATGGTAACCCTAACCCTAACCCTAACACTATCTTAGGGTTTATGTTAACCCTAACCCTAACACTATCCTAGGGCTGATGCTAACCCTAACCCTAACCCTAACACTCTCCTAGGGCTGATGCTAACCCTAACCCTAACACTATCCTAGGCCTGATGCTAACCCTAACCCTAACACTATCCTAGGGCTGATGCTAACCCTAACCCTAACCCTAACACTATCCTAGGGCTGATGCTAACCTTAACGCTAACCCTAACACTATCCATGAACTGATGCTAACCTTAACCCTAACCCTAACACTATCCTAGGGCTGATGCTAACCCTAACCCTAACACTATCCTTGAACTAATGCTAACCCTAACCCTAACCCTAACACTATCCTAGGCCTGATGCTAACCCTAACCCTAACCCTAACACTATCCTAGGGTTTATGTTAACCCTAACCCTAACACTATCCTAGGGCTGATGCTAACCCTAACCCTAACCCTAACACTCTCCTAGGGCTGATGCTAACCCTAACCCTAACACTATCCTAGGCCTGATGCTAACCATAACCCTAACACTATCCTAGGGATGATGCTAACCCTAACCCTAACCCTAACACTATCCTAGGCCTGATGCTAACCCTATCCCTAACACTAACACTCTCCTAGGGCTGAGGCTAACCCTAACCCTAACACTATCCTAGGGCTGATGCTAACCCTAACCCTAACCATAACACTATCCTAAGTCTGATGCTAACCCTAGCCCTCACACTATCCTAGGCCTGATGCTAACCCTAACCCTAACACTATCCTTGGGCTGATGCTAACCCTAACCCTAACCCTAACACTATCCTAGGCCTGATGCTAACCCTAACCCTAACCCTAACACTATCCTAGAGCTGATGCTAACGCTAACCCTAACCCTAACCCTAACCCTAATACTATCCTAGGGCTGATGCTAACCCTAACCCTAACGCTAACACTATCCTAGGGCTGATGCTAACCCTAACCCTAAGACTATCCTAGGGCTGATGCTAACACTAACCCTAACTCTAACACTATCCTAGGGCTGAGGCTAACCCTAACCCTAACACTATCCTACGGCTGATGCTAACCCAAACCCTAACCCTAACACTATCCTAACGCTGATGCTAACCCTAACACTAACCCTAACACTATCCTAGGGCTGATGCTAACCCTAACCCTAACACTATCCTAGGGCTGATGCTGACCCTAACCCTAACCCTAACACTATCCTAGGGCTGATGCTAACGCTAACCCTAACCCTAACCCTAACCCTAATACTATCCTAGGGCTGATGCTAACCCTAACCCTAACCCTAACACTATCCTAGGGCTGAGGCTAACCCTAACCCTAACACTATCCTAGGGCTGATGCTAACCCTAACCCTAACCCTAACACTATCCTAGGGCTGATGCTAACCCTAACCCTAACCCTAACACTATCCTAGGGCTGATGCTAACCCTAACCCTAACACTATCCTAGGGCTGATGCTAACCCTAACCCTAACCCTAACACTATCCTAGGGCTGATGCTAACCCTAACCCTAACCCTAACACTATCATAGAGCTGATGCTAACGCTAACGCTAACACTATCCTAGGGCTGATGCTAACCCTAACCCTAACCCTAATACTATCCTAGGGCTGATGCTAACCCTAACCCTAACCCTAACACTGTCCTAGGTCTGATGCTAACCCTAACCCTAACTCTAACACTATCTTAGGGCTGAGGCTAACCCTAACCCAAACACTATCCTACGGCTGATGCTAACCCTAACCCTTACCCTAACGCTATCCTAGGTCTGATGCTAACCCTAAACCTAACACCATCCTAGGGCTGACGCTAACCCTAACCCTAACCCTAACACTATCCTAGGGCTGATGTTAACCCTAACCCTAACACTATCCTAGGCCTCATGCTAACCCTAACCCTAACACTTACTCTATCCTAGGGCTGATGCTAACCCTAACCCTAACCCTAACACTATCCTAGGTCTGATGCTAACCCTAAACCTAACACTATCATAGGGCTGATGCTAACCCTAACCCTAACCCTAACACTATCATAGGGCTGATGTTAACCCTAACCCTAACACTATCCTAGGGTTGATGCTAACCCTAACACTAACACTATCCTAGGGCTGATGCTAACCCTAACCCTAACCCTAACACTATCCTAGGGCTGATGCTAACCCTAACCCTAACCCTAACACTATCCTAGGCCTGAGGATAACCCTAACCCTAACACTATACTACGGCTGATGCTAACCCTAACCCTAACCCTAACACTATCCTAAGGCTGATGCTAACCCTAACACTAACACTATCCTAGGCCTGGTGCTAACCCTAACCCTAACCCTAACACTATCCTAGGGCTGATGCTAACCCTAACTCTAATAATATCCTAGGGCTGATGCTAACCATAACACTAACACTATCCTAGGCCTGGTGCTAACCCTAACCCTAACCCTAACACTATCCTAGGGCTGATGCTAACCCTAACTCTAATAATATGCTAGGGCTGATGCTAACCCTAACCCTAACCCTAACACTATCCTAGGGCCGATGCTAACCCTAACCCTAACCCTAACACTATCGTAGGGCTGATGCTAACCCTAACCCTAACTCTAACACTATCCTAGGGCTGATGCTAACCCTAACCCTAACAATATCCTAGGCCTGATGATATCCCTAACCCTAAACCTAACACTATCCTAGGGCTGATGCTAACACTAACCCTAACCCTAACACTATCCTAAGTCTGATGTTAACCCTAGCCCTCACACTATCCTAGGCCTGATGCTAACCCTAACCCTAACCCTAACACTATCGTAGGGCTGATGCTAACCCTAACCCTAACCCTAACACTATCCTAGAGCTGATGCTAACCCTAACTTTAACCGTAACCCTAACCCTAACCCTAACACTATCCTAGGGCTGATGCTAACCCTAACCCTAATGCTAACACTATCCTAGGGCTGATGCTAACCCTAACCCTAAGACTATCCTAGGGCTGATGCTAACACTAACCCTAACTCTAACACTATCCTAGGGCTGAGGCTAACCCTAACCCTAACACTATCCTAGGGCTGATGCTAACCCTAACCCTAACCCTAACACTATCCTAACGCTGATGCTAACCCTAACACTAACCCTAACACTATCCTAGGGCTGATGCTAACCTTAACCCTAACACTATCCTAGGCCTGATGCTAACCCTAACCCTAACCCTAACACTATCCTAGGGCTGATGCTAACCCTAACCCTAACACTATCCTAGGGCTGATGCTAACCCTAACCCTAACCCTAACACTATCCTAGGGCTGATGCTAACCCGAACCCTAACACTATCCTAGGCCTGATGATAACCCTAACCCTAACAATAACATTATCCTAGGGCTGATGCTAACCCTAACCCTAACACTATCCTAGGGCTGATGCTAACCCTAACCCTAACCCTAACACTATCCTAGGGCTGATGCTAACCCTAACGCTAACCCTAACACTATCCTTGAACTGATGCTAACCTTAACCCTAACCCTAACACTATCCTAGGCCTGATGATAACCCTAACCCTAACATTAACACTATCCTATTGTTTATGTTAACCCTAACCCTAACACTATCCTAGGGCTGATGCTACCCCTAACCCTAACACTATCCTAGGGCTGATGCTAACCTTAACCCTAACCCTAACACTATTCTAGGGCTGAGGCTAACCCTAACGCTAACCCTAACACTATCCTTGAACTAATGCTAACCCTAACCCTAACCCTAACACTATCCTAGGCCTGATGGTAACCCTAACCCTAACCCTAACACTATCCTAGGGTTTATGTTAACCCTAACCCTAACACTATCCTAGGGCTGATGCTAACCCTAACCCTAACCCTAACACTCTCCTAGGGCTGATGCTAACCCTAACCCTAACACTATCCTAGGCCTGATGCTAACCCTAACCCTAACACTATCCTAGGGCTGATGCTAACCCTAACCCTAACCCTAACACTATCCTAGGGCTGATGCTAACCTTAACGCTAACCCTAACACTATCCATGAACTGATGCTAACCTTAACCCTAACCCTAACACTATCCTAGGGCTGATGCTAACCCTAACCCTAACACTATCCTTGAACTAATGCTAACCCTAACCCTAACCCTAACACTATCCTAGGCCTGATGCTAACCCTAACCCTAACCCTAACACTATCCTAGGGTTTATGTTAACCCTAACCCTAACACTATCCTAGGGCTGATGCTAACCCTAACCCTAACCCTAACACTCTCCTAGGGCTGATGCTAACCCTAACCCTAACACTATCCTAGGCCTGATGCTAACCATAACCCTAACACTATCCTAGGGATGATGCTAACCCTAACCCTAACCCTAACACTATCCTAGGCCTGATGCTAACCCTATCCCTAACACTAACACTCTCCTAGGGCTGAGGCTAACCCTAACCCTAACACTATCCTAGGGCTGATGCTAACCCTAACCCTAACCATAACACTATCCTAGGGTTGATGCTAACCCTAACCCTAACACTATCCTAGGGCTGATGCTAACCCTAACCCTAACCCTAACACTATCCTAGGGCTGATGCTAACCCTAACCCTAACACTATCCTAGGGCTGATGCTAACCCTAACCCTAACCCAAACACTATCCTAGGGCTGATGCTAACCCTAACCCTAACACTATCCTAGGGCTGATGCTAACCCTAACCCTAACCCTAACACTATCCTAGGGCTGATGCTAACCCTAACCCTAACCCTAACACCATCCTAGGGCTGATGCTAACCCTAACCCTAACCCTAACACTATCCTAGAGCTGATGCTAACGCTAACCCTAACCCTAACCCTAACCCTAATACTATCCTAGGGCTGATGCTAACCCTAACCCTAACCGTAACACTATCCTAGGGCTGAGGCTAACCCTAACCCTAACTCTAACACTATCTTAGGGCTGAGGCTAACCCTAACCCAAACACTATCCTACGGCTGATGCTAAGCCTAACACTAACCCTAACACTATCCTAGGTCTGATGCTAACCCTAAACCTAACACTATCCTAGGGCTGATGCTAACCCTAACCGTGAACCTAACACTATCTTAGGGCTGATGTTAACCCTAACCCTAACACTATCCTAGGGCTGATGCTAACCCTAACCCTAACCCTAACACTCTCCTTGGGCTGATGCTAACCGTAACCCTAACACTATCCTAGGCCTGATGCTAACCCTAACCCTAACACTATCCTAGGGCTGATGCTAACCCTAACCCTAACCCTAACACTATCCTAGGCCTGATGCTAACCCTAACCCTAAACTTAACACTATCCTAGGGCTGATGCTAACCCTAACCCTAACCCTAACACTCTCCTTGGGATGATGCTAACCGTAACCCTAACACTATCCTAGGCCTGATGCTAACCCTAACCCTAACACTATCCTAGGGCTGATGCTAACGCTAACCCTAACCCTAACACTATCCTAGGCCTGATGCTAACCCTAACCCTAACCCTAACTCTTTCCTAGGGCTGATGCTAACCCTAACCCTAACACTATCCTAGGGCTGATGCTAACCCTAACCCTAACCCTAACACTATCCTAGGGCTGATGCTATCCCTAACCCTAACACTATCCTAGGGCTGATGCTAACCCTAACCCTAACCCTAACACTATCCAAGGGATGATGCTATCCCTAACCCTAACACTATCCTAGGGCTGATGCTAACCCTAACCCTAACCCTAACACTATCCTAGGGCTGATGCTAACCCTAACCCTAACACTATCCTTGGGCTGATGCTAACCCTAACCCTAACCCTAACACTATCCTAGGCCTGATGCTAACCCTAACCCTAACCCTAACACTATCCTAGAGCTGATGCTAACGCTAACCCTAACCCTAACCCTAACCCTAATACTATCCTAGGGCTGATGCTAACCCTAACCCTAACGCTAACACTATCCTAGGGCTGATGCTAACCCTAACCCTAAGACTATCCTAGGGCTGATGCTAACACTAACCCTAACTCTAACACTATCCTAGGGCTGATGCTGACCCTAACCCTAACCCTAACACTATCCTAGGGCTGATGCTAACGCTAACCCTAACCCTAACCCTAACCCTAATACTATCCTAGGGCTGATGCTAACCCTAACCCTAACCCTAACACTATCTTGGGCTGAGGCTAACCCTAACCCTAACACTATCCTAGGGCTGATGCTAACCCTAACCCTAACCCTAACACTATCCTAGGGCTGATGCTAACCCTAACCCTAACCCTAACACTATCCTAGGGCTGATGCTAACCCTAACCCTAACACTATCCTAGGGCTGATGCTAACCCTAACCCTAACCCTAACACTATCCTAGGGCTGATGCTAACCCTAACCCTAACCCTAACACTATCATAGAGCTGATGCTAACGCTAACGCTAACACTATCCTAGGGCTGATGCTAACCCTAACCCTAACCCTAATACTATCCTAGGGCTGATGCTAACCCTAACCCTAACCCTAACACTGTCCTAGGTTTGATGCTAACCCTAACCCTAACTCTAACACTATCTTAGGGCTGAGGCTAACCCTAACCCAAACACTATCCTACGGCTGATGCTAACCCTAACCCTTACCCTAACACTATCCTAGGTCTGATTCTAACCCTAAACCTAACACCATCCTAGGGCTGACGCTAACCCTAACCCTAACCCTAACACTATCCTAGGGCTGATGTTAACCCTAACCCTAACACTATCCTAGGCCTCATGCTAACCCTAACCCTAACACTTACTCTATCCTAGGGCTGATGCTAACCCTAACCCTAACCCTAACACTATCCTAGGTCTGATGCTAACCCTAAACCTAACACTATCCTAGGGCTGATGCTAACCCTAACCCTAACCCTAACACTATCATAGGGCTGATGTTAACCCTAACCCTAACACTATCCTAGGGTTGATGCTAACCCTAACACTAACACTATCCTAGGGCTGATGCTAACCCTAACCCTAACCCTAACACTATCCTAGGGCTGATGCTAACCCTAACCCTAACCCTAACACTATCCTAGGCCTGAGGATAACCCTAACCCTAACACTATCCTACGGCTGATGCTAACCCTAACCCTAACCCTAACACTATCCTAAGGCTGATGCTAACCCTAACACTAACACTATCCTAGGCCTGGTGCTAACCCTAACCCTAACCCTAACACTATCCTAGGGCTGATGCTAACCCTAACTATAATAATATCCTAGGGCTGATGCTAACCCTAACACTAACACTATCCTAGGCCTGGTGCTAACCCTAACCCTAACCCTAACACTATCCTAGGGCTGATGCTAACCCTAACTCTAATAATATCCTAGGGCTGATGCTAACCCTAACCCTAACCCTAACACTATCCTAGGGCTGATGCTAACCCTAACCCTAACCCTAACACTATCGTAGGGCTGATGCTAACCCTAACCCTAAATCTAACACTATCCTAGGGCTGATGCTAACCCTAACCCTAACAATATCCTAGGCCTGATGATATCCCTAACCCTAAACCTAACACTATCCTAGGGCTGATGCTAACCCTAACCCTAACCCTAACACTATCCTAGGGCTGATTCTAACCGTAACCCTGACACTATCCTAGGCCTGATGCTAACCCTAACCATAACACTAACACTATCCTAGGCCTGATGCTAACCCTATCCCTAACCCTAACACTCTCCTAGGGCTGAGGCTAACCCTAACCCTAACACTATCCTAGGGCTGATGCTAACACTAACCCTAACCCTAACACTATCCTAAGTCTGATGCTAACCCTAGCCCTCACACTATCCTAGGCCTGATGCTAACCCTAACCCTAACCCTAACACTATCGTAGGGCTGATGCTAACCCTAACCCTAACCCTAACACTATCCTAGAGCTGATGCTAACCCTAACTTTAACCGTAACCCTAACCCTAACCCTAACACTATCCTAGGGCTGATGCTAACCCTAACCCTAATGCTAACACTATCCTAGGGCTGATGCTAACCCTAACCCTAAGACTATCCTAGGGCTGATGCTAACACTAACCCTAACTCTAACACTATCCTAGGGCTGAGGCTAACCCTAACCCTAACACTATCCTAGGGCTGATGCTAACCCTAACCCTAACCCTAACACTATCCTAACGCTGATGCTAACCCTAACACTAACCCTAACACTATCCTAGGGCTGATGCTAACCTTAACCCTAACACTATCCTACGGCTGATGCTAAGCCTAACACTAACCCTAACACTATCCTAGGTCTGATGCTAACCCTAAACCTAACACTATCCTAGGGCTGATGCTAACCCTAACCGTGAACCTAACACTATCTTAGGGCTGATGTTAACCCTAACCCTAACACTATCCTAGGGCTGATGCTAACCCTAACCCTAACCCTAACACTCTCCTTGGGCTGATGCTAACCGTAACCCTAACACTATCCTAGGCCTGATGCTAACCCTAACCCTAACACTATCCTAGGGCTGATGCTAACCCTAACCCTAACCCTAACACTATCCTAGGCCTGATGCTAACCCTAACCCTAACCTTAACACTATCCTAGGGCTGATGCTAACCCTAACCCTAACCCTAACACTCTCCTTGGGCTGATGCTAACCGTAACCCTAACACTATCCTAGGCCTGATGCTAACCCTAACCCTAACACTATCCTACGGCTGATGCTAACCCTAACCCTAACCCTAACACTATCCTAGGCCTGATGCTAACCCTAACCCTAACCCTAACACTATCCTAGGGCTGATGCTAACCCTAACCCTAACCCTAACTCTTTCCTAGGGCTGATGCTAACTCTAACCCTAACACTATCCTAGGGCTGATGCTAACACTAACCCTAACCCTAACACTATCCTAAGTCTGATGCTAACCCTAGCCCTCACACTATCCTAGGCCTGATGATAACCCTAACCCTAACCCTAACACTATCCTAGGGCTGATGCTAACCCTAACCCTAACCCTAACACTATCCTAGGGCTGATGCTAACCCTAACCCTAACACTATCCTAGGGCTGATGCTAACCCTAACCCTAACCCTAACACTATCCTAGGGCTGATGCTAACCCTAACCCTAACACTATCCTAGGGCTGATGCTAACCCTAACCCTAACCCTAACACTATCCAAGGGATGATGCTATCCCTAACCCTAACACTATCCTAGGGCTGATGCTAACCCTAACCCTAACCCTAACACTATCCTAGGGCTGATGCTAACCCTAACCCTAACACTATCCTTGGGCTGATGCTAACCCTAAACCTAACCCTAACACTATCCTAGGCCTGATGCTAACCCTAACCCTAACCCTAACACTATCCTAGAGCTGATGCTAACGCTAACCCTAACCCTAACCCTAACCCTAATACTATCCTAGGGCTGATGCTAACCCTAACCCTAACGCTAACACTATCCTAGGGCTGATGCTAACCCTAACCCTAAGACTATCCTAGGGCTGATGCTAACACTAACCCTAACTCTAACACTATCCTAGGGCTGAGGCTAACCCTAACCCTAACACTATCCTAGGGCTGATGCTGACCCTAACCCTAACCCTAACACTATCCTAGGGCTGATGCTAACGCTAACCCTAACCCTAACCCTAACCCTAATACTATCCTAGGGCTGATGCTAACCCTAACCCTAACCCTAACACTATCCTAGGGCTGAGGCTAACCCTAAACCTAACACTATCCTAGGGCTGATGCTAACCCTAACCCTAACCCTAACACTATCCTAGGGCTGATGCTAACCCTAACCCTAACCCTAACACTATCCTAGGGCTGATGCTAACCCTAACCCTAACACTATCCTAGGGCTGATGCTAACCCTAACCCTAACCCTAACACTATCCTAGGGCTGATGCTAACCCTAACCCTAACCCTAACACTATCATAGAGCTGATGCTAACGCTAACGCTAACACTATCCTAGGGCTGATGCTAACCCTAACCCTAACCCTAATACTATCCTAGGGCTGATGCTAACCCTAACCCTAACCCTAACACTGTCCTAGGTCTGATGCTAACCCTAACCCTAACTCTAACACTATCTTAGGGCTGAGGCTAACCCTAACCCAAACACTATCCTACGGCTGATGCTAACCCTAACCCTTACCCTAACACTATCCTAGGTCTGATGCTAACCCTAAACCTAACACCATCCTAGGGCTGACGCTAACCCTAACCCTAACCCTAACACTATCCTAGGGCTGATGTTAACCCTAACCCTAACACTATCCTAGGCCTCATGCTAACCCTAACCCTAACACTTACTCTATCCTAGGGCTGATGCTAACCCTAACCCTAACCCTAACACTATCCTAGGGTTGATGCTAACCCTAACACTAACACTATCCTAGGGCTGATGCTAACCCTAACCCTAACCCTAACACTATCCTAGGGCTGATGCTAACCCTAACCCTAACCCTAACACTATCCTAGGCCTGAGGATAACCCTAACCCTAACACTATCCTACGGCTGATGCTAACCCTAACCCTAACCCTAACACTATCCTAAGGCTGATGCTAACCCTAACACTAACACTATCCTAGGCCTGGTGCTAACCCTAACCCTAACCCTAACACTATCCTAGGGCTGATGCTAACCCTAACTCTAATAATATCCTAGGGCTGATGCTAACCCTAACACTAACACTATCCTAGGCCTGGTGCTAACCCTAACCCTAACCCTAACACTATCCTAGGGCTGATGCTAACCCTAACCCTAACCCTAACACTATCGTAGGGCTGATGCTAACCCTAACCCTAACTCTAACACTATCCTAGGGCTGATGCTAACCCTAACCCTAACAATATCCTAGGCCTGATGATATCCCTAACCCTAAACCTAACACTATCCTAGGGCTGATGCTAACCCTAACCCTAACCCTAACACTATCCTAGGGCTGATTCTAACCGTAACCCTGACACTATCCTAGGCCTGATGCTAACCCTAACCCTAACACTAACACTACCCTAGGCCTGATGCTAACCCTATCCCTAACCCTAACACTCTCCTAGGGCTGAGGCTAACCCTAACCCTAACACTATCCTAGGGCTGATGCTAACACTAACCCTAACCCTAACACTATCCTAAGTCTGATGCTAACCCTAGCCCTCACACTATCCTAGGCCTGATGCTAACCCTAACCCTAACCCTAACACTATCGTAGGGCTGATGCTAACCCTAACCCTAACCCTAACACTATCCTAGAGCTGATGCTAACCCTAACTTTAACCGTAACCCTAACCCTAACCCTAACACTATCCTAGGGCTGATGCTAACCCTAACCCTAATGCTAACACTATCCTAGGGCTGATGCTAACCCTAACCCTAAGACTATCCTAGGGCTGATGCTAACACTAACCCTAACTCTAACACTATCCTAGGGCTGAGGCTAACCCTAACCCTAACACTATCCTAGGGCTGATGCTAACCCTAACCCTAACCCTAACACTATCCTAACGCTGATGCTAACCCTAACACTAACCCTAACACTATCCTAGGGCTGATGCTAACCTTAACCCTAACACTATCCTAGGCCTGATGCTAACCCTAACCCTAACCCTAACACTATCCTAGGGCTGATGCTAACCCTAACCCTAACACTATCCTAGGGCTGATGCTAACCCTAACCCTAACCCTAACACTATCCTAGGGCTGATGCTAACCCGAACCCTAACACTATCCTAGGCCTGATGATAACCCTAACCCTAACAATAACATTATCCTAGGGTTGATGCTAACCCTAAACCTAACACTATCCTAGGGCTGATGCTAACCCTAACCCTAACCCTAACACTATCCTAGGGCTGATGCTAACCCTAACGCTAACCCTAACACTATCCTTGAACTGATGCTAACCTTAACCCTAACCCTAACACTATCCTAGGCCTGATGATAACCCTAACCCTAACATTAACACTATCCTATTGTTTATGTTAACCCTAACCCTAACACTATCCTAGGGCTGATGCTACCCCTAACCCTAACACTATCCTAGGGCTGATGCTAACCTTAACCCTAACCCTAACACTATTCTAGGGCTGAGGCTAACCCTAACGCTAACCCTAACACTATCCTTGAACTAATGCTAACCCTAACCCTAACCCTAACACTATCCTAGGCCTGATGGTAACCCTAACCCTAACCCTAACACTATCCTAGGGTTTATATTAACCCTAACCCTAACACTATCCTAGGGCTGATGCTAACCCTAACCCTAACCCTAACACTCTCCTAGGGCTGATGCTAACCCTAACCGTAACACTATCCTAGGCCTGATGCTAACCCTAACCCTAACACTATCCTAGGGCTGATGCTAACCCTAACCCTAACCCTAACACTATCATAGAGCTGATGCTAACGCTAACGCTAACACTATCCTAGGGCTGATGCTAACCCTAACCCTAACCCTAATACTATCCTAGGGCTGATGCTAACCCTAACCCTAACCCTAACACTGTCCTAGGTCTGATGCTAACCCTAACCCTAACTCTAACACTATCTTAGGGCTGAGGCTAACCCTAACCCAAACACTATCCTACGGCTGATGCTAACCCTAACCCTTACCCTAACACTATCCTAGGTCTGATGCTAACCCTAAACCTAACACCATCCTAGGGCTGACGCTAACCCTAACCCTAACCCTAACACTATCCTAGGGCTGATGTTAACCCTAACCCTAACACTATCCTAGGCCTCATGCTAACCCTAACCCTAACACTTACTCTATCCTAGGGCTGATGCTAACCCTAACCCTAACCCTAACACTATCCTAGGTCTGATGCTAACCCTAAACCTAACACTATCCTAGGGCTGATGCTAACCCTAACCCTAACCCTAACACTATCATAGGGCTGATGTTAACCCTAACCCTAACACTATCCTAGGGTTGATGCTAACCCTAACACTAACACTATCCTAGGGCTGATGCTAACCCTAACCCTAACCCTAACACTATCCTAGGGCTGATGCTAACCCTAACCCTAACCCTAACACTATCCTAGGCCTGAGGATAACCCTAACCCTAACACTATCCTACGGCTGATGCTAACCCTAACCCTAACCGTAACACTATCCTAAGGCTGATGCTAACCCTAACACTAACACTATCCTAGGCCTGGTGCTAACCCTAACCCCAACCCTAACACTATCCTAGGGCTGATGCTAACCCTAACTCTAATAATATCCTAGGGCTGATGCTAACCCTAACACTAACACTATCCTAGGCCTGGTGCTAACCCTAACCCTAACCCTAACACTATCCTAGGGCTGATGCTAACCCTAACTCTAATAATATCCTAGGGCTGATGCTAACCCTAACCCTAACCCTAACACTATCCTAGGGCTGATGCTAACCCTAACCCTAACCCTAACACTATCGTAGGGCTGATGCTAACCCTAACCCTAACTCTAACACTATCCTAGGGCTGATGCTAACCCTAACCCTAACAATATCCTAGGCCTGATGATATCCCTAACCCTAAACCTAACACTATCCTAGGGCTGATGCTAACCCTAACCCTAACCCTAACACTATCCTAGGGCTGATTCTAACCGTAACCCTGACACTATCCTAGGCCTGATGCTAACCCTAACCCTAACACTAACACTATCCTAGGCCTGATGCTAACCCTATCCCTAACCCTAACACTCTCCTAGGGCTGAGGCTAACCCTAACCCTAACACTATCCTAGGGCTGATGCTAACACTAACCCTAACCCTAACACTATCCTAAGTCTGATGCTAACCCTAGCCCTCACACTATCCTAGGCCTGATGCTAACCCTAACCCTAACCCTAACACTATCGTAGGGCTGATGCTAACCCTAACCCTAACCCTAACACTATCCTAGAGCTGATGCTAACCCTAACTTTAACCGTAACCCTAACCCTAACCCTAACACTATCCTAGGGCTGATGCTAACCCTAACCCTAATGCTAACACTATCCTAGGGCTGATGCTAACCCTAACCCTAAGACTATCCTAGGGCTGATGCTAACACTAACCCTAACTCTAACACTATCCTAGGGCTGAGGCTAACCCTAACCCTAACACTATCCTAGGGCTGATGCTAACCCTAACCCTAACCCTAACACTATCCTAACGCTGATGCTAACCCTAACACTAACCCTAACACTATCCTAGGGCTGATGCTAACCTTAACCCTAACACTATCCTACGGCTGATGCTAAGCCTAACACTAACCCTAACACTATCCTAGGTCTGATGCTAACCCTAAACCTAACACTATCCTAGGGCTGATGCTAACCCTAACCGTGAACCTAACACTATCTTAGGGCTGATGTTAACCCTAACCCTAACACTATCCTAGGGCTGATGCTAACCCTAACCCTAACCCTAACACTCTCCTTGGGCTGATGCTAACCGTAACCCTAACACTATCCTAGGCCTGATGCTAACCCTAACCCTAACACTATCCTAGGGCTGATGCTAACCCTAACCCTAACCCTAACACTATCCTAGGCCTGATGCTAACCCTAACCCTAACCTTAACACTATCCTAGGGCTGATGCTAACCCTAACCCTAACCCTAACACTCTCCTTGGGCTGATGCTAACCGTAACCCTAACACTATCCTAGGCCTGATGCTAACCCTAACCCTAACACTATCCTACGGCTGATGCTACCCCTAACCCTAACCCTAACACTATCCTAGGCCTGATGCTAACCCTAACCCTAACCCTAACACTATCCTAGGGCTGATGCTAACCCTAACCCTAACCCTAACTCTTTCCTAGGGCTGATGCTAACCCTAACCCTAACACTATCCTAGGGCTGATGCTAACACTAACCCTAACCCTAACACTATCCTAAGTCTGATGCTAACCCTAGCCCTCACACTATCCTAGGCCTGATGATAACCCTAACCCTAACCCTAACACTATCCTAGGGCTGATGCTAACCCTAACCCTAACCCTAACACTATCCTAGGGCTGATGCTAACCCTAACCCTAACACTATCCTAGGGCTGATGCTAACCCTAACCCTAACCCTAACACTATCCTAGGGCTGATGCTAACCCTAACCCTAACACTATCCTAGGGCTGATGCTAACCCTAACCCTAACCCTAACACTATCCAAGGGATGATGCTATCCCTAACCCTAACACTATCCTAGGGCTGATGCTAACCCTAACCCTAACCCTAACACTATCCTAGGGCTGATGCTAACCCTAACCCTAACACTATCCTTGGGCTGATGCTAACCCTAACCCGAACCCTAACACTATCCTAGGCCTGATGCTAACCCTAACCCTAACCCTAACACTATCCTAGAGCTGATGCTAACGCTAACCCTAACCCTAACCCTAACCCTAATACTATCCTAGGGCTGATGCTAACCCTAACCCTAACGCTAACACTATCCTAGGGCTGATGCTAACCCTAACCCTAAGACTATCCTAGGGCTGATGCTAACACTAACCCTAACTCTAACACTATCCTAGGGCTGAGGCTAACCCTAACCCTAACACTATCCTACGGCTGATGCTAACCCAAACCCTAACCCTAACACTATCCTAACGCTGATGCTAACCCTAACACTAACCCTAACACTATCCTAGGGCTGATGCTAACCCTAACCCTAACACTATCCTAGGGCTGATGCTGACCCTAACCCTAACCCTAACACTATCCTAGGGCTGATGCTAACGCTAACCCTAACCCTAACCCTAACCCTAATACTATCCTAGGGCTGATGCTAACCCTAACCCTAACCCTAACACTATCCTAGGGCTGAGGCTAACCCTAACCCTAACACTATCCTAGGGCTGATGCTAACCCTAACCCTAACCCTAACACTATCCTAGGGCTGATGCTAACCCTAACCCTAACCCTAACACTATCCTAGGGCTGATGCTAACCCTAACCCTAACACTATCCTAGGGCTGATGCTAACCCTAACCCTAACCCTAACACTATCCTAGGGCTGATGCTAACCCTAACCCTAACCCTAACACTATCATAGAGCTGATGCTAACGCTAACGCTAACACTATCCTAGGGCTGATGCTAACCCTAACCCTAACCCTAATACTATCCTAGGGCTGATGCTAACCCTAACCCTAACCCTAACACTGTCCTAGGTCTGATGCTAACCCTAACCCTAACTCTACACTATCTTAGGGCTGAGGCTAACCCTAACCCAAACACTATCCTACGGCTGATGCTAACCCTAACCCTTACCCTAACACTATCCTAGGTCTGATGCTAACCCTAAACCTAACACCATCCTAGGGCTGACGCTAACCCTAACCCTAACCCTAACACTATCCTAGGGCTGATGTTAACCCTAACCCTAACACTATCCTAGGCCTCATGCTAACCCTAACCCTAACACTTACTCTATCCTAGGGCTGATGCTAACCCTAACCCTAACCCTAACACTATCCTAGGGTTGATGCTAACCCTAACACTAACACTATCCTAGGGCTGATGCTAACCCTAACCCTAACCCTAACACTATCCTAGGGCTGATGCTAACCCTAACCCTAACCCTAACACTATCCTAGGCCTGAGGATAACCCTAACCCTAACACTATCCTACGGCTGATGCTAACCCTAACCCTAACCCTAACACTATCCTAAGGCTGATGCTAACCCTAACACTAACACTATCCTAGGCCTGGTGCTAACCCTAACCCTAACCCTAACACTATCCTAGGGCTGATGCTAACCCTAACTCTAATAATATCCTAGGGCTGATGCTAACCCTAACACTAACACTATCCTAGGCCTGGTGCTAACCCTAACCCTAACCCTAACACTATCCTAGGGCTGATGCTAACCCTAACTCTAATAATATCCTAGGGCTGATGCTAACCCTAACCCTAACCCTAACACTATCCTAGGGCTGATGCTAACCCTAACCCTAACCCTAACACTATCGTAGGGCTGATGCTAACCCTAACCCTAACTCTAACACTATCCTAGGGCTGATGCTAACCCTAACCCTAACAATATCCTAGGCCTGATGATATCCCTAACCCTAAACCTAACACTATCCTAGGGCTGATGCTAACCCTAACCCTAACCCTAACACTATCCTAGGGCTGATTCTAACCGTAACCCTGACACTATCCTAGGCCTGATGCTAACCCTAACCCTAACACTAACACTACCCTAGGCCTGATGCTAACCCTATCCCTAACCCTAACACTCTCCTAGGGCTGAGGCTAACCCTAACCCTAACACTATCCTAGGGCTGATGCTAACACTAACCCTAACCCTAACACTATCCTAAGTCTGATGCTAACCCTAGCCCTCACACTATCCTAGGCCTGATGCTAACCCTAACCCTAACCCTAACACTATCGTAGGGCTGATGCTAACCCTAACCCTAACCCTAACACTATCCTAGAGCTGATGCTAACCCTAACTTTAACCGTAACCCTAACCCTAACCCTAACACTATCCTAGGGCTGATGCTAACCCTAACCCTAATGCTAACACTATCCTAGGGCTGATGCTAACCCTAACCCTAAGACTATCCTAGGGCTGATGCTAACACTAACCCTAACTCTAACACTATCCTAGGGCTGAGGCTAACCCTAACCCTAACACTATCCTAGGGCTGATGCTAACCCTAACCCTAACCCTAACACTATCCTAACGCTGATGCTAACCCTAACACTAACCCTAACACTATCCTAGGGCTGATGCTAACCTTAACCCTAACACTATCCTAGGCCTGATGCTAACCCTAACCCTAACCCTAACACTATCCTAGGGCTGATGCTAACCCTAACCCTAACACTATCCTAGGGCTGATGCTAACCCTAACCCTAACCCTAACACTATCCTAGGGCTGATGCTAACCCGAACCCTAACACTATCCTAGGCCTGATGATAACCCTAAACCTAACAATAACATTATCCTAGGGTTGATGCTAACCCTAAACCTAACACTATCCTAGGGCTGATGCTAAACCTAACCCTAACCCTAACACTATCCTAGGGCTGATGCTAACCCTAACGCTAACCCTAACACTATCCTTGAACTGATGCTAACCTTAACCCTAACCCTAACACTATCCTAGGCCTGATGATAACCCTAACCCTAACATTAACACTATCCTATTTTTTATGTTAACCCTAACCCTAACACTATCCTAGGGCTGATGCTACCCCTAACCCTAACACTATCCTAGGGCTGATGCTAACCTTAACCCTAACCCTAACACTATTCTAGGGCTGAGGCTAACCCTAACGCTAACCCTAACACTATCCTTGAACTAATGCTAACCCTAACCCTAACCCTAACACTATCCTAGGCCTGATGGTAACCCTAACCCTAACCCTAACACTATCCTAGGGTTTATGTTAACCCTAACCCTAACACTATCCTAGGGCTGATGCTAACCCTAACCCTAACCCTAACACTCTCCTAGGGCTGATGCTAACCCTAACCGTAACACTATCCTAGGCCTGATGCTAACCCTAACCCTAACACTATCCTAGGGCTGATGCTAACCCTAACCCTAACCCTAACACTATCCTAGGGCTGATGCTAACCTTAACGCTAACCCTAACACTATCCATGAACTGATGCTAACCTTAACCCTAACACTAACACTATCCTAGGGCTGATGCTAACCCTAACCCTAACACTATCCTTGAACTAATGCTAACCCTAACCCTAACCCTAACACTATCCTAGGCCTGATGCTAACCCTAACCCTAACCCTAACACTATCCTAGGGTTTATGTTAACCCTAACCCTAACACTATCCTAGGGCTGATGCTAACCCTAACCCTAACCCTAACACTCTCCTAGGGCTGATGCTAACCCTAACCCTAACACTATCCTAGGCCTGATGCTAACCCTAACCCTAACACTATCCTACGGATGATGCTAACCCTAACCCTAACCCTAACACTATCCTAGGCCTGATGCTAACCCTATCCCTAACACTAACACTCTCCTAGGGCTGAGGCTAACCCTAACCCTAACACTATCCTAGGGCTGATGCTAACCCTAACCCTAACCATAACACTATCCTAGGGTTGATGCTAACCCTAACCCTAACACTATCCTAGGGCTGATGCTAACCCTAACCCTAACCCTAACACTATCCTAGGGCTGATGCTATCCCTAACCCTAACACTATCCTAGGGCTGATGCTAACCCTAACCCTAACCCTAACACTATCCTAGGGCTGATGCTAACCCTAACCCTAACACTATCCTAGGGCTGATGCTAACCCTAACCCTAACCCTAACACTATCCTAGGGCTGATGCTAACCCTAACCCTAACCCTAACACCATCCTAGGGCTGATGCTAACCCTAACCCTAACCCTAACACTATCCTAGAGCTGATGCTAACGCTAACCCTAACCATAACCCTAACCCTAATACTATCCTAGGGCTGATGCTAACCCTAACCCTAACCCTAACACTATCCTAGGGCTGAGGCTAACCCTAACCCTAACTCTAACACTATCTTAGGGCTGAGGCTAACCCTAACCCAAACACTATCCTACGGCTGATGCTAAGCCTAACACTAACCCTAACACTATCCTAGGTCTGATGCTAACCCTAAACCTAACACTATCCTAGGGCTGATGCTAACCCTAACCGTGAACCTAACACTATCTTAGGGCTGATATTAACCCTAACCCTAACACTATCCTAGGGCTGATGCTAACCCTAACCCTAACCCTAACACTCTCCTTGGGCTGATACTAACCGTAACCCTAACACTATCCTAGGCCTGATGCTAACCCTAACCCTAACACTATCCTAGGGCTGATGCTAACCCTAACCCTAACCCTAACACTATCCTAGGCCTGATGCTAACCCTAACCCTAACCTTAACACTATCCTAGGGCTGATGCTAACCCTAACCCTAACCCTAACACTTTCCTAGGGCTGATGCTAACCCTAACCCTAACACTATCCTAGGGCTGATGCTAACACTAACCCTAACCCTAACACTATCCTAAGTCTGATGCTAACCCTAGCCCTCACACTATCCTAGGCCTGATGATAACCCTAACCCTAACCCTAACACTATCCTAGGGCTGATGCTAACCCTAACCCTAACCCTAACACTATCCTAGGGCTGATGCTAACCCTAACCCTAACACTTTCCTAGGGCTGATGCTAACCCTAACCCTAACCCTAACACTATCCTAGGGCTGATGCTAACCCTAACCCTAACCCTAACACTATCCTAGGTCTGATGCTAACCCTAAACCTAACACCATCCTAGGGCTGACGCTAACCCTAACCCTAACCCTAACACTATCCTAGGGCTGATGTTAACCCTAACCCTAACACTATCCTAGGGCTGATGCTAACCCTAACCCTAACCCTAACACTCTCCTTGGGCTGATGCTAACCGTAACCCTAACACTATCCTAGGCCTGATGCTAACCCTAACCCTAATACTATCCTAGGGCTGATGCTAACCCTAACCCTAACCCTAACACTATCCTAGGCCTGATGATAACCCTAACCCTAACCCTAACGCTATCGTAGGGCTGATGCTAACCCTAACCCTAACACTATCCTAGGGCTGATGCTAACCCTAACCCTAACACTATCCTAGGGCTGATGCTAACCCTAACCCTAACCCTAACACTATCCTAAGTCTGATGCTAACCCTAGCCCTCACACTATCCTAGGCCTGATGATAACCCTAACCCTAACCCTAACACTATCCTAGGGCTGATGCTAACCCTAACCCTAACCCTAACACTATCCTAGGGCTGATGCTAACCCTAACCCTAACACTATCCTAGGGCTGATGCTAACCCTAACCCTAACCCTAACACTATCCTAGGGCTGATGCTAACCCTAACCCTAACACTATCCTAGGGCTGATGCTAACCCTAACCCTAACCCTAACACTATCCTAGGGCTGATGCTAACCCTAACCCTAACACTATCCTAGGGCTGATGCTAACCCTAACCCTAACCCTAACACTATCCTAGGGCTGATGCTAACCCAAACCCTAACACTATCCTAGGGCTGATGCTAACCCTAACCCTAACCCTAACATTATCCTAGGGCTGATGCTAACCCTAACCCTAACCCTAACACTATCCTAGAGCTGATGCTAACGCTAACCCTAACCCTAACCCTAACCCTAATACTATCCTAGGGCTGATGCTAACCCTAACCCTAACCCTAACACTATCCTAGGGCTGATGCTAACCCTAACCCTAACTCTAACACTATCTTGGGGCTGAGGCTAACCCTAACCCAAACACTATCCTACGGCTGATGCTAACCCTAACCCTAACCCTAACACTATCCTAGGGCTGATGCTAACCCTAACCCTAACACTATCCTAGGGCTGATGCTAACCCTAACCCTAACCCTAACACTTTCCTAGGGCTGATGCTAACCCTAACCCTAACACTATCCTAGGGCTGATGCTAACCCTAACCCTAATACTATCCTAGGGCTGATGCTAACCCTAACCCTAACCCTAACACTATCCTGGGGCTGATGCTAACCCTAACCCTAACCCTAACACTATCCTAGGGCTGATGCTAACCCTAACCCTAACACTATCCTAGGCCTGATGCTAACCCTAACCCTAACACTTACACTATCCTAGGGCTGATGCTAACCCTAACCCTAACCCTAACACTATCCTAGGTCTGATGCTAACCCTAAACCTAACACTATCCTAGGGCTGATACTAACCCTAACCCTAACCCTAACACTATCATAGGGCTGATGTTAACCCTAACCCTAACACTATCCTAGGGCTGATGCTAACCCTAACACTAACACTATCCTAGGGCTGATGCTAACCCTAATCCTAACCCTAACACTATCCTAGGGCTGATGCTAACCCTAACCCTAACCCTAACACTATCCTAGGCCTGATGCTAACCTAACCCTAACTCTAACACTATCCAAGGGTTTATGTTAACCCTAACACTAACACTATCCTAGGGCTGATGCTAACCCTAAACCTAACCCTAACACTACCCTAGGGCTGATGCTAACCCTAACCCTAACCCTAACACTCTCCTAGGGCTGATGCTAACCCGAACCCTAACACTATCCTAGGCCTGATGCTAACCCTAACCCTAACACTATCCTAGGGCTCATGCTAACCCTAACCCTAACCCTAACACTATCCTAGGCCTGATGCTAACCCTATCCCTAACACTAACACTCTCCTAGGGCTGAGGCTAACCCAAACCCTGACACTATCCTAGGGCTGATGCTAACCCTAACCCTAACCCTAACACTCTCCTTGGGCTGATGCTAACCGTAACCCTAACACTATCCTAGCCCTGATGCTAACCCTAACCCTAACACTATCCTAGGGCTGATGCTAAACCTAACCCTAACCCTAACACTATCCTAGGCCTGATGCTAACCCTAACCCTAACCCTAACACTATCCTAGAGCTGATGCTAACGCTAACCCTAACCCTAACCCTAACCCTAATACTATCCTAGGGCTGATGCTAACCGTAACCCTAACCCTAACACTATCCTAGGGCTGATGCTAACCCTAACCCTAACTCTAACACTATCCTAGGGCTGATGCTAACCCTAACCCTAACACTATCCTAGGGCTGATGCTAACCCTAACCCTAACCCTAACACTATCCTAGGGCTGATGCTAACCCTAACCCTAACACTATCCTAGGGCTGATGCTAACCCTAACCCTAACCCTAACACTTTCCTAGGGCTGATGCTAACCCTAAACCTAACCCTAACACTATCCTAAGTCTGATGCTAACCCTAGCCCTCACACTATCCTAGGCCTGATGATAACCCTAACCCTAACCTTAACACTATCCTAGGGCTGATGCTAACCCTAACCCTAACCCTAACACTATCCTAGAGCTGATGCTAACCCTAACATTAACACTATCCTAGGCCTGAAGATAACCCTAACCTTAACCCTAACGCTATCGTAGGGCTGATGCTAACCCTAACCCTAACACTATCCTAGGGCTGATGCTAACCCTAACCCTAACACTATCCTAGGGCTGATGCTAACCCTAACCCTTACCCTAACACTATCCTAAGTCTGATGCTAACCCTAGCCCTCACACTATCCTAGGCCTCATGATAACCCTAACCCTAACCCTAACACTATCCTAGGGCTGATGCTAACCCTAACCCTAACCCTAACACTATCCTAGGGCTGATGCTAACCCTAACCCTAACACTATCCTAGGGCTGATGCTAACCCTAACCCTAACCCTAACACTATCCTAGGGCTGATGCTAACCCTAACCCTAACACTATCCTAGGGCTGATGCTAACCCTAACCCTAACCCTAACACTATCCTAGGGCTGATGCTAACCCTAACCCTAACACTATCCTAGGGCTGATGCTAACCCTAACCCTAACCCTAACACTATCCTAGGGCTGATGCTAACCCTAACCCTAACACTATCCTAGGGCTGATGCTAACCCTAACCCTAACCCTAACACTATCCTAGGGCTGATGCTAACCCAAACCCTAACACTATCCTAGGGCTGATGCTAACCCTAACCCTAACCCTAACATTATCCTAGGGCTGATGCTAACCCTAACCCTAACCCTAACACTATCCTAGAGCTGATGCTAACGCTAACCCTAACCCTAACCCTAACCCTAATACTATCCTAGGGCTGATGCTAACCCTAACCCTAACCCTAACACTATCCTAGGGATGATGCTAACCCTAACCCTAACTCTAACACTATCTTAGGGCTGAGGCTAACCCTAACCCAAACACTATCCTACGGCTGATGCTAACCCTAACCCTAACCCTAACACTATCCTAGGGCTGATGCTAACCCTAACCCTAACACTATCCTAGGGCTGATGCTAACCCTAACCCTAACCCTAACACTTTCCTAGGGCTGATGCTAACCCTAACCCTAACACTATCCTAGGGCTGATGCTAACCCTAACCCTAATACTATCCTAGGGCTGATGCTAACCCTAACCCTAACCCTAACACTATCCTGGGGCTGATGCTAACCCTAACCCTAACCCTATCACTATCCTAGGGCTGATGCTAACCCTAACCCTAACACTATCCTAGGCCTGATGCTAACCCTAACCCTAACACTTACACTATCCTAGGGCTGATGCTAACCCTAACCCTATCCCTAACACTATCCTAGGTCTGATGCTAACCCTAAACCTAACACTATCCTAGGGCTGATACTAACCCTAACCCTAACCCTAACACTATCATAGGGCTGATGTTAACCCTAACCCTAACACTATCCTAGGGCTGATGCTAACCCTAACACTAACACTATCCTAGGGCTGATGCTAACCCTAACCCTAACCCTAACACTATCCTAGGGCTGATGCTAACCCTAACCCTAACCCTAACACTATCCTAGGCCTGATGCTAACCTAACCCTAAGTCTAACACTATCCTAGGGTTTATGTTAACCCTAACCCTAACACTATCCTAGGGCTGATGCTAACCCTAAACCTAACCCTAACACTATCCTAGGGCTGATGCTAACCCTAACCCTAACCCTAACACTCTCCTAGGGCTGATGCTAACCCGAACCCTAACACTATCCTAGGCCTGATGCTAACCCTAACCCTAACACTATCCTAGGGCTCATGCTAACCCTAACCCTAACCATAACACTATCCTAGGCTTGATGCTAACCCTATCCCTAACACTAACACTCTCCTAGGGCTGAGGCTAACCCAAACCCTAACACTATCCTAGGGCTGATGCTAACCCTAACCCTAACCCTAACACTATCCTAGGGTAGATGCTAACCCTAACCCTAACACTATCCTAGGGCTGATGCTAACCCTAACCCTAACCCTAACACTATCCTAGGGCTGATGCTAACCCTAACCCTAACACTATCCTAGGGCTGATGCTAACCCTAACCCTAACCCTAACACTATCCTAGGGCTGATGCTAACCCTAACCCTAACCCTAACACTATCCTAGGGCTGATGCTAACCCTAACCCTAACCCTAACACTATCCTACGGCTGATGCTAACCCTAACCCTAACCCTAACACTATCCTAGGGCTGATGCTAACCCTAACCCTAACCCTAACACTATCCTAGAGCTGATGCTAACGCTAACGCTAACCCTAACCCTAACCCTAATACTATCCTAGGACTGATGCTAACCCTAACCCTAACCCTAACACTATCCTAGGGCTGATGCTAACCCTAACCCTAACTCTAACACTATCTTAGGGCTGAGGCTAACCCTAACCCAAACACTATCCTACGGCTGATGCTAACCCTAACCCTAACCCTAACACTATCCTAGGTGTGATGCTAACCCTAAACCTAACACCATCCTAGGGCTGACGCTAACCCTAACCCTAACCCTAACACTATCCTAGGGCTGATGTTAACCCTAACCCTAACACTATCCTAGGGCTGATGCTAACCCTAACCCTAACCCTAACACTCTCCTTGGGCTGATGCTAACCGTAACCCTAACACTATCCTAGTCCTGATGCTAACCCTAACCCTAACACTATCCTAGGGCTGATGCTAACCCTAACCCTAACCCTAACACTATCCTAGGCCTGATGCTAACCCTAACCCTAACCCTAACACTATCCTAGAGCTGATGCTAACGCTAACCCTAACCCTAACCCTAACCCTAATACTATCCTAGGGCTGATGCTAACCCTAACCCTAACCCTAACACTATCCTAGGGCTGATGCTAACCCTAACCCTAACTCTAACACTATCTTAAGGCTGAGGCTAACCCTAACCCAAACACTATCCTACGGCTGATGCTAACCCTAACCCTAACCCTAACACTATCGTAGGGCTGATGCTAACCCTAACCCTAACACTATCCTAGGGATGATGCTAACCCTAACCCTAACCCTAACACTTTCCTAGGGCTGATGCTAACCCTAACCCTAACCCTAACACTATCCTAAGTCTGATGCTAACCCTAGCCCTCACACTATCCTAGGCCTGATGATAACCATAACCCTAACCTTAACACTATCCTAGGGCTGATGCTAACACTAACCCTAACCCTAACACTATCCTAGAGCTGATGCTAACCCTAACCCTAACACTATCCTAGGCCTGATGATAACCCTAACCCTAACCCTAACGCTATCCTAGGGCTTATGCTAACCCTAACCCTAACACTATCCTAGGACTGATGCTAACCCTAACCCTAACACTATCCTAGGGCTGATGCTAACCCTAACCCTAACCCTAACACTATCCTAAGTCTGATGCTAACCCTAGCCCTCACAATATCCTAGGCCTGATGATAACCCTAACCCTAACCCTAACACTATCCTAGGGCTGATGCTAACCCTAACCCTAACCCTAACACTATCCTAGGGCTGATGCTAACCCTAACCCTAACACTATCCTAGGGCTGATGCTAACCCTAACCCTAACCCTAACACTATCCTAGGGCTGATGCTAACCCTAACCCTAACACTATCCTAGGGCTGATGCTAACCATAACCCTAACCCTAACACTATCCTAGGGCTGATGCTAACCCTAACCTTAACACTATCCTAGGGCTGATGCTAACCTTAACCCTAACCCTAACACTATCCTAGGGCTGATGCTAACCCAAACCCTAACACTATCCTAGGGCTGATGCTAACCCTAACCCTAACCCTAACACTATCCTAGGGCTGATGCTAACCCTAACCCTAACCCTAACACTATCCTAGAGCTGATGCTAACGCTAACCCTAACCCTAACCCTAACCCTAATACTATCCAAGGGCTGATGCTAACCCTAACCCTAACCCTAACACTATCCTAGGGCTGATGCTAACCCTCACCCTAACTCTAACACTATCTTAGGGCTGAGGCTAACCCTATCCCAAACACTATCCTACGGCTGATGCTAACCCTAACCCTAACCCTAACACTATCCTAGGGCTGATGCTAACCCTAACACTAACACTATCCTAGGGCTGATGCTAACCCTAACCCTAACCCTAACACTTTCCTAGGGCTGATGCTAACCCTAACCCTAACACTATCCTAGGGCTGATGCTAACCCTAACCCTATTACTATCCTAGGGCTGATGCTAACCCTAACCCTAACCCTAACACTATCCTGGTGCTGATGCTAACCCTAACCCTAACCCTAACACTATCCTAGGGCTGATGCTAACCCTAACCCTAACACTATCCTAGGCCTGATGCTAACCCTAACCCTAACACTTACACTATCCTAGGGCTGATGCTAACCCTAACCCTAACCCTAACACTATCCTAGGTCTGATGCTAACCCTAAACCTAACACTATCCTAGGGCTGATGCTAACCCTAACCCTAACCCTAACACTATCATAGGGCTGATGTTAACCCTAACCCTAACACTCTCCTAGGGCTGATGCTAACCCTAACACTAACACTATCCTAGGGCTGATGCTAACCCTAACCCTAACCCTAACACTATCCTAGGGCTGATGCTAACCCTAACCCTAACCCTAACACTATCCTAGGCCTGATGCTAACCCTAACCCTAACACTATCCTAGGGCTGATGCTAACCCTATCCCTAACACTAACACTCTCCTAGGGCTGAGGCTAACCCAAACCCTAACACTATCCTAGGGCTGATGCTAACCCTAACCCTAACCCTAACACTATCCTAGGGTAGATGCTAACCCTAACCCTAACACTATCCTAGGGCTGATGCTAACCCTAACCCTAACCCTAACACTATCCTAGGGCTGATGCTAACCCTAACCCTAACACTATCCTAGGGCTGATGCTAACCCTAACCCTAACCCTAACACTATCCTAGGGCTGATGCTAACCCTAACCCTAACCCTAACACTATCCTAGGGCTGATGCTAACCCTAACCCTAACCCTAACACTATCCTACGGCTGATGCTAACCCTAACCCTAACCCTAACACTATCCTAGGGCTGATGCTAACCCTAACCCTAACCCTAACACTATCCTAGAGCTGATGCTAACGCTAACGCTAACCCTAACCCTAACCCTAATACTATCCTAGGACTGATGCTAACCCTAACCCTAACCCTAACACTATCCTAGGGCTGATGCTAACCCTAACCCTAACTCTAACACTATCTTAGGGCTGAGGCTAACCCTAACCCAAACACTATCCTACGGCTGAGGCTAACCCTAACCCTAACCCTAACACTATCCTAGGTGTGATGCTAACCCTAAACCTAACACCATCCTAGGGCTGACGCTAACCCTAACCCTAACCCTAACACTATCCTAGGGCTGATGTTAACCCTAACCCTAACACTATCCTAGGGCTGATGCTAACCCTAACCCTAACCCTAACACTCTCCTTGGGCTGATGCTAACCGTAACCCTAACACTATCCTAGGCCTGATGCTAACCCTAACCCTAACACTATCCTAGGGCTGATGCTAACCCTAACCCTAACCCTAACACTATCCTAGGCCTGATGCTAACCCTAACCCTAACCCTAACACTATCCTAGAGCTGATGCTAACGCTAACCCTAACCCTAACCCTAACCCTAATACTATCCTAGGGCTGATGCTAACCCTAACCCTAACCCTAACACTATCCTAGGGCTGATGCTAACCCTAACCCTAACTCTAACACTATCTTAGGGCTGAGGCTAACCCTAACCCAAACACTATCCTACGGCTGATGCTAACCCTAACCCTAACCCTAACACTATCGTAGGGCTGATGCTAACCCTAACCCTAACACTATCCTAGGGATGATGCTAACCCTAACCCTAACCCTAACACTTTCCTAGGGCTGATGCTAACCCGAACCCTAACCCTAACACTATCCTAAGTCTGATGCTAACCCTAGCCCTCACACTATCCTAGGCCTGATGATAACCCTAACCCTAACCTTAACACAATCCTAGGGCTGATGCTAACACTAACCCTAACCCTAACACTATCCTAGAGCTGATGCTAACCCTAACCCTAACACTATCCTAGGCCTGATGATAACCCTAACCCTATTACTATCCTAGGGCTGATGCTAACCCTAACCCTAACCCTAACACTATCCTGGGGCTGATGCTAACCCTAACCCTAACCCTAACACTATCCTAGGGCTGATGCTAACCCTAACCCTAACACTATCCTAGGCCTGATGCTAACCCTAACCCTAACACTTACACTATCCTAGGGCTGATGCTAACCCTAACCCTAACCCTAACACTATCCTAGGTCTGATGCTAACCCTAACCCTAACACTATCCTAGGGCTGATGCTAACCCTAACCCTAACTCTAACACTATCTTAGGGCTGAGGCTAACCCTAACCCAAACACTATCCTACGGCTGATGCTAACCCTAACCCTAACCCTAACACTATCGTAGGGCTGATGCTAACCCTAACCCTAACACTATCCTAGGGATGATGCTAACCCTAACCCTAACCCTAACACTTTCCTAGGGCTGATGCTAACCCTAACCCTAACCCTAACACTATCCTAAGTCTGATGCTAACCCTAGCCCTCACACTATCCTAGGCCTGATGATAACCCTAACCCTAACCTTAACACAATCCTAGGGCTGATGCTAACACTAACCCTAACCCTAACACTATCCTAGAGCTGATGCTAACCCTAACCCTAACACTATCCTAGGGCTGATGCTAACCCTAACCCTAACCCTAACACTATCCTAAGTCTGATGCTAACCCTAGCCCTCACACTATCCTAGGCCTGATGATAACCCTAACCCTAACCCTAACACTATCCTAGGGCTGATGCTAACCCTAACCCTAACCCTAACACTATCCTAGGGCTGATGCTAACCCTAACCCTAACACTATCCTAGGGCTGATGCTAACCCTAACCCTAACCCTAACACTATCCTAGGGCTGATGCTAACCCTAACCCTAACACTATCCTAGGGCTGATGCTAACCCTAACCCTAACCCTAACACTATCCTAGGGCTGATGCTAACCCTAACCCTAACACTATCCTAGGGCTGATGCTAACCCTAACCCTAACCCTAACACTATCCTAGGGCTGATGCTAACCCTAACCTTAACACTATCCTAGGGCTGATGCTAACCTTAACCCTAACCCTAACACTATCCTAGGGCTGATGCTAACCCAAACCCTAACACTATCCTAGGGCTGATGCTAACCCTAACCCTAACCCTAACACTATCCTAGGGCTGATGCTAACCCTAACCCTAACCCAAACACTATCCTAGAGCTGATGCTAACGCTAACCCTAACCCTAACCCTAACCCTAATACTATCCTAGGGCTGATGCTAACCCTAACCCTAACCCTAACACTATCCTAGGGCTGATGCTAACCCTAACCCTAACTCTAACACTATCTTAGGGCTGAGGCTAACCCTAACCCAAACACTATCCTACGGCTGATGCTAACCCTAACCCTAACCCTAACACTATCCTAGGGCTGATGCTAACCCTAACCCTAACACTATCCTAGGGCTGATGCTAACCCTAACCCTAACCCTAACACTTTCCTAGGGCTGATGCTAACCCTAACCCTAACACTATCCTAGGGCTGATGCTAACCCTAACCCTATTACTATCCTAGGGCTGATGCTAACCCTAACCCTAACCCTAACACTATCCTGGGGCTGATGCTAACCCTAACCCTAACCCTAACACTATCCTAGGGCTGATGCTAACCCTAACCCTAACACTATCCTAGGCCTGATGCTAACCCTAACCCTAACACTTACACTATCCTAGGGCTGATGCTAACCCTAACCCTAACCCTAACACTATCCTAGGGCTGATGCTAACCCTAAACCTAACACTATCCTAGGGCTGATGCTAACCCTAACCCTAACCCTAACACTATCATAGGGCTGATGTTAACCCTAACCCTAACACTCTCCTAGGGCTGATGCTAACCCTAACACTAACACTATCCTAGGGCTGATGCTAACCCTAACCCTAACCCTAACACTATCCTAGGGCTGATGCTAACCCTAACCCTAACTCTAACACTATCCTAGGCCTGATGCTAACCCTAACCCTAACACTATCCTAGGGCTGATGCTAACCCTAACCCTAACCCTAACACTATCCTAGGCCTGATGCTAACCTTATCCCTAACACTAACACTCTCCTAGGGCTGAGGCTAACCCAAACCCTAACACTATCCTAGGGCTGATGCTAACCCTAACCCTAACCCTAACACTATCCTAGGGTAGATGCTAACCCTAACCCTAACACTATCCTAGGGCTGATGCTAACCCTAACCCTAACCCTAACACTATCCTAGGGCTGATGCTAACCCTAACCCTAACACTATCCTAGGGCTGATGCTAACCCTAACCCTAACCCTAACACTATCCTAGGGCTCATGCTAACCCTAACCCTAACACTATCCTAGGGCTGATGCTAACCCTAACCCTAACCCTAACACTATCCTAGGGCTGATGCTAACCCTAACCCTAACCCTAACACTATCCTAGGGCTGATGCTAACCCTAACCCTAACACTAACACTATCCTAGAGCTGATGCTAACGCTAACCCTAACCCTAACCCTAACCATAATACTATCCTAGGGCTGATGCTAACCCTAACCCTAACCCTAACACTATCCTAGGGCTGATGCTAACCCTAACCCTAACTCTAACACTATCTTAGGGCTGAGGCTAACCCTAACCCTAATACTATCCTAGGGCTGATGCTAACCCTAACCCTAAACCTAACACTATCCTAGGGCTGATGCTAACCCTAACCCTAACACTAACACTATCCTAGGGCTGATGTTAACCCTAACCCTAACACTACCCTAGGGCTGATGCTAACCCTAACCCTAACCCTAACACTCTCCTTGGGCTGATGCTAACCGTAACCCTAACACTATCCTAGGCCTGATGCTAACCCTAACCCTAACACTAACCTAGGCCTGATGCTAACCCTAACCCTAACCCTAACACTATCCTAGGGCTGATGCTAACCCTAACCCTAACACTATCCTAGGGCTGATGCAAACCCTAACCCTAAACCTAACACTTTCCTAGGGCTGATGCTAACCCTAACCCTAACCCTAACACTATCCTAAGTCTGATGCTAACCCTAGCCCTCACACTATCCTAGGCCTGATGATAACCCTAACCCTAACCCTAACACTATCCTAGGGCTGATGCTAACCCTAACCCTAACCCTAACACTATCCTAGGGCTGATGCTAACCCTAACCCTAACCCTAACACTATCCTAAGTCTGATGCTAACCCTAGCCCTCACACTATCCTAGGCCTGATGATAACCCTAACCCTAACCCTAACACTATCCTAGGGCTGATGCTAACCCTAACCCTAACCCTAACACTATCCTAGGGCTGATGCTAACCCTAACCCTAACACTATCCTAGGGGTGATGCTAACCCTAACCCTAACCCTAACACTATCCTAGTGCTGATGCTAACCCTAACCCTAACCCTAACACTATCCTAGAGCTGATGCTAACGCTAACCCTAACCCTAACCCTAACCCTAATACTATCCTAGGGCTGATGCTAACCCTAACCCTAACCATAACACTATCCTAGGGCTGATGCTAACCCTAACCCTAACTCTAACACTCTCTTAGGGCTGAGGCTAACCCTAACCCAAACACTATCCTACGGCTGATGCTAACCCTAACCCTAACACTAACACTATCCTAGGGCTGATGCTAACCCTAACCCTAACACTATCCTAGGGCTGATGCTAACCCTAACCCTAACCCTAACACTTTCCTAGGGCTGATGCTAACCCTAACCCTAACACTATCCTAGGGCTGATGCTAACCCTAACCCTAATACTATCCTAGGGCTGATGCTAACCCTAACCCTAACCCTAACACTATCCTGGGGCTGATGCTAACCCTAACCCTAACCCTAACACTATCCTAGGGCTGATGCTAACCCTAACCCTAACACTATCCTGGGGCTGATGCTAACCCTAACCCTAACCCTAACACTATCCTAGGCCTGATGCTAACCCTAACCCTAAAACTTACACTATCCTAGGGCTGATGCTAACCCTAACCCTAACCCTAACACTATCATAGGTCTGATGCTAACCCTAACCCTAACACTATCCTAGGGCTGATGCTAACCCTAACACTAACACTATCCTGGGGCTGATGCTAACCCTAACCCTAACCCTAACACTATCCTAGGGCTGATGCTAACCCTAACCCTAACCCTAACACTATCCTAGGCCTGATGCTAACCTAACCCTAACTCTAACACTATCCAAGGGTTTATGTTAACCCTAACACTAACACTATCCTAGGGCTGATGCTAACCCTAAACCTAACCCTAACACTATCCTAGGGCTGATGCTAACCCTAACCCTAACCCTAACACTCTCCTAGGGCTGATGCTAACCCGAAACCTAACACTATCCTAGGCCTGATGCTAACCCTAACCCTAACACTATCCTAGGGCTCATGCTAACCCTAACCCTAACCCTAACACTATCCTAGGCCTGATGCTAACCCTATCCCTAACACTAACACTCTCCTAGGGCTGAGGCTAACCCAAACCCTAACACTATCCTAGGGCTGATGCTAACCCTAACCCTAACCCTAACACTCTCCTTGGGCTGATGCTAACCGTAACCCTAACAATATCCTAGGCCTGATGCTAACCCTAACCCTAACACTATCCTAGGGCTGCTGCTAAACCTAACCCTAACCCTAACACTATCCTAGGCCTGATGCTAACCCTAACCCTAACCCTAACACTATCCTAGAGCTGATGCTAACGCTAACCCTAACCCTAACCGTAACCCTAATACTATCCTAGGGCTGATGCTAACCGTAACCCTAACCCTAACACTATCCTAGGGCTGATGCTAACCCTAACCCTAACTCTAACACTATCCTAGGGCTGATGCTAACCCTAACCCTAACACTATCCTAGGGCTGATGCTAACCCTAACCCTAACCCTAACACTATCCTAGGGCTGATGCTAACCCTAACCGTAACACTATCCTAGGGCTGATGCTAACCCTAACCCTAACCCTAACACTTTCCTAGGGCTGATGCTAACCCTAACCCTAACCCTAACACTATCCTAAGTCTGATGCTAACCCTAGTCCTCACACTATCCTAGGCCTGATGATAACCCTAACCCTAACCTTAACACTATCCTAGGGCTGATGCTAACCCTAACCCTAACCCTAACACTATCCTAGAGCTGATGCTAACCCTAACCCTAACACTATCCTAGGCCTGATGATAACCCTAACCCTAACCCTAACGCTATCGTAGGGCTGATGCTAACCCTAACCCTAACACTATCCTAGGGCTGATGCTAACCCTAACCCTAACACTATCCTAGGGCTGATGCTAACCCTAACCCTAACCCTAACACTATCCTAAGTCTGATGCTAACCCTAGCCCTCACACTATCCTAGGCCTGATGATAACCCTAACCCTAACCCAACACTATCCTAGGGCTGATGCTAACCCTAACCCTAACCCTAACACTATCCTAGGGCTGATGCTAACCCTAACCCTAACACTATCCTAGGGCTGATGCTAACCCTAACCCTAACCCTAACACTATCCTAGGGCTGATGCTAACCCTAACCCTAACACTATCCTAGGGCTGATGCTAACCCTAACCCTAACCCTAACACTATCCTAGGGCTGATGCTAACCCTAACCCTAACACTATCCTAGGGCTGATGCTAACCCTAACCCTAACCCTAACACTATCCTAGGGCTGATGCTAACCCAAACCCTAACACTATCCTAGGTCTGATGCTAACCCTAACCCTAACCCTAACATTATCCTAGGGCTGATGCTAACCCTAACCCTAACCCTAACACTATCCTAGAGCTGATGCTAACGCTAACCCTAACCCTAACCCTAACCCTAATACTATCCTAGGGCTGATGCTAACCCTAACCCTAACCCTAACACTATCCTAGGGCTGATGCTAACCCTAACCCTAACTCTAACACTATCTTAGGGCTGAGGCTAACCCTAACCCAAACACTATCCTACGGCTGATGCTAACCCTAACCCTAACCCTAACACTATCCTAGGGCTGATGCTAACCATAACCCTAACACTATCCTAGGGCTGATGCTAACCCTAACCCTAACCCTAACACTTTCCTAGGGCTGATGCTAACCCTAACCCTAACACTATCCTAGGGCTGATGCTAACCCTAAACCTAATACTATCCTAGGGCTGATGCTAACCCTAACCCTAACCCTAACACTATCCTGGGGCTGATGCTAACCCTAACGCTAACCCTAACACTATCCTAGGGCTGATGCTAACCCTAACGCTAACCCTAACACTATCCTTGAACTGATGCTAACCTTAACCCTAACCCTAACACTATCCTAGGCCTGATGATAACCCTAACCCTAACATTAACACTATCCTATTGTTTATGTTAACCCTAACCCTAACACTATCCTGGGGCTGATGCTAACCCTAACCCTAACACTATCCTAGGCCTGATGATAACCCTAACCCTAACCCTAACATTATCCTAGGGCTGATGCTAACCCTAACCCTAACACTATCCTAGGGCTGATGCTAACCCTAACCCTAACCCTAACACTATCCTAGGGCTGATGCTAACCCTAACGCTAACCCTAACACTATCCTTGAACTGATGCTAACCTTAACCCTAACCCTAACACTATCCTAGGCCTGATGATAACCCTAACCCTAACATTAACACTATCCTATTGTTTATGTTAACCCTAACCCTAACACTATCCTAGGGCTGATGCTAACCCTAACCCTAACACTATCCTAGGGCTGATGCTAACCCTAACCCTAACACTATCCTAGGGCTGATGCTAACCTTAACCCTAACCCTAACACTATTCTAGGGCTGAGGCTAACCATAACGCTAACCCTAACACTATCCTTGAACTAATGCTAACCCTAACCCTAACCCTAACACTATCCTAGGCCTGATGGTAACCTTAACCCCAACCCTAACACTATCCTAGGGTTTATGTTAACCCTAACCCTAACACTATCCTAGGGCTGATGCTAACCCTAACCCTAACCCTAACACTCTCCTAGGGCTGATGCTAACCCTAACCCTAACACTATCCTAGGCCTGATGCTAACCCTAACCCTAACACTATCCTAGGGATGATGCTAACCCTAACCCTAACCCTAACACTATCCTAGGCCTGATGCTAACCCTATCCCTAACAGTAACACTCTCCTAGGGCTGAGGCTAACCCTAACCCTAACACTATCCTAGGGCTGATGCTAACCCTAACCCTAACCCTAACACTATCCTAGGGTTGATGCTAACCCTAACCCTAACACTATCCTAGGGCTGATGCTAACCCTAACCCTAACCCTAACACTATCCTAGGGCTGATGCTAACCATAACCCTAACACTATCCTAGGGCTGATGCTAACCCTAACCCTTACCCTAACACTATCCTAGGGCTGATGCTAACCCTAACCCTAACACTATCCTAGGGCTGATGCTAACCCTAACCCTAACCCTAACACTATCCTAGGGCTGATGCTAACCCTAACCCTAACCCTAACACTATCCTAGGGCTGATGCTAACCCTAACCCTAACCCTAACACTATCCTAGAGCTGATGCTAACGCTAACCCTAACCCTAACCCTAACCCTAATACTATCCTAGGGCTGCTGCTAACCCTAACCCTAACCCTAACACTATCCTAGGGCTGAGGCTAACCCTAACCCTAACTCTAACACTATCTTAGGGCTGATGCTAACCCTAACCCTAACAATATCCTAGGCCTGATGATATCCCTAACCCTAAACCTAACACTATCCTAGGGCTGATGCTAACCCTAACCCTAACCCTAACACTATCCTAGGGCTGATTCTAACCGTAACCCTGACACTATCCTAGGCCTGATGCTAACCCTAACCCTAACACTAACACTATCCTAGGTCTGATGCTAACCCTATCCCTAACCATAACACTCTCCTAGGGCTGAGGCTAACCCTAACCCTAACACTATCCTAGGGCTGATGCTAACCCTAACCCTAACCCAAACACTATCCTAGGGTTGATGCTAACCGTAACCCTGACACTATCCTAGGGCTGATGCTAACCCTAACCCTAATCCTAACACTATCCTAGATCTGATGCTAACCCTAACCCTAACACTATCCTAGGCCTGATGCTAACCCTAACCCTAACCCTAACACTATCGTAGGGCTGATGCTAACCCTAACCCTAACCCTAACACTATCCTAGAGCTGATGCTAACCCTAACATTAACCGTAACCCTAACCATAACCCTAACACTATCCTAGGGCAGATGCTAACCCTAACCCTAACGCTAACACTATCCTAGGGCTGATGCTAACCCTAACCCTAAGACTATCCTAGGGCTGATGCTAACACTAACCCTAACTCTAACACTATCCTAGGGCTGAGGCTAACCTTAACCCTAACACTATCCTACGGCTGATGCTAACCCTAACCCTAACCCTAACACTATCCTAACGCTGATGCTAACCCTAACACTAACCCTAACACTATCCTAGGGCTGATGCTAACCCTAACCCTAACACTATCCTAGGCCTGATGCTAACCCTAACCCTAACCCTAACACTATCCTAGGGCTGATGCTAACCCTAACCCTAACACTATCCTAGGGCTGATGCTAACCCTAACCCTAACCCTAACACTATCCTAGGGCTGATGCTAACCCTAACCCTAACACTATCCTAGGGCTGATGCTAACCCTAACCCTAACACTATCCTAGGGCTGATGCTAACCTTAACCCTAACCCTAACACTATTCTAGGGCTGATGCTAACCCTAACCCTAACACTATCCTAGGGCTGATGCTAACCCTAACCCTAACACTATCCTAGGGCTGATGCTAACCCTAACCCTAAGACTATCCTAGGGCTGATGCTAACACTAACCCTAACTCTAACACTATCCTAGGGCTGAGGCTAACCTTAACCCTAACACTATCCTACGGCTGATGCTAACCCTAACCCTAACCCTAACACTATCCTAACGCTGATGCTAACCCTAACACTAACCCTAACACTATCCTAGGGCTGATGCTAACCCTAACCCTAACACTATCCTAGGCCTGATGCTAACCCTAACCCTAACCCTAAAACTATCCTATGGCTGATGCTAACCCTAACCCTAACACTATCCTAGGGCTGATGATAACCCTAACCCTAACCCTAACATTATCCTAGGGCTGATGCTAACCCTAACCCTAACACTATCCTAGGGCTGATGCTAACCCTAACCCTAACACTATCCTAGGGCTGATGCTAACCTTAACCCTAACCCTAACACTATTCTAGGGCTGAGGCTAACCCTAACGCTAACCCTAACACTATCCTTGAACTAATGCTAACCCTAACCCTAACCCTAACACTATCCTAGGCCTGATGGTAACCCTAACCCTAACCCTAACACTATCCTAGGGTTTATGTTAACCCTAACCCTAACACTATCCTAGGGCTGATGCTAACCCTAACCCTAACCCTAACACTCTCCTAGGGCTGATGCTAACCCTAACCCTAACACTATCCTAGGCCTGATGCTAACCCTAACCCTAACACTATCCTAGGGATGATGCTAACCCTAACCCTAACCCTAACACTATCCTAGGCCTGATGCTAACCCTATCCCTAACAGTAACACTCTCCTAGGGCTGAGGCTAACCCTAACCCTAACACTATCCTAGGGCTGATGCTAACCCTAACCCTAACCCTAACACTATCCTAGGGCTGATGCTAACCCTAACCCTAACACTATCCTAGGGCTGATGCTAACCCTAACCGTAACCCTAACACTATCCTAGGGTTGATGCTAACCCTAACCCTAACACTATCCTAGGGCTGATGCTAACCCTAACCCTAACCCTAACACTATCCTAGGGCTGATGCTAACCATAACCCTAACACTATCCTAGGGCTGATGCTAACCCTAACCCTTACCCTAACACTATCCTAGGGCTGATGCTAACCCTAACCCTAACACTATCCTAGGGCTGATGCTAACCCTAACCCTAACACTAACACTATCCTAGGGCTGATGCTAACCCTAACCCTAACCCTAATACTATCCTAGGGCTGATGCTAACCCTAACCCTAACCCTAACACTATCCTAGAGCTGATGCTAACGCTAACCCTAACCCTAACCCTAACCCTAATACTATCCTAGGGCTGCTGCTAACCCTAACCCTAACCCTAACACTATCCTAGGGCTGAGGCTAACCCTAACCCTAACTCTAATACTATCTTAGGGCTGAGGCTAACCCTAACCCAAACACTATCCTACGGCTGATGCTAACCCTAACAGTAACCCTAACACTATCCTAGGTCTGATGCTAACCCTATACCTAACACTATCCTAGGGCTGATGCTAACCCTAACCCTAACACTCTCCTTGGGCTGATGCTAACCGTAACCCTAACACTATCCTAGGCCTGATGTTAACCCTAACCCTAACACTATCCTAGGGCTGATGCTAACCATAACCCTAAACCTAACACTATCCTAGGCCTGATGCTAACCCTAACCCTAACCCTAACACTATCCTAGGGCTGATGCTAACCCTAACCCTAACCCTAACACTATCCTAGGGCTGATGCTAACCATAACCCTAAACCTAACACTATCCTAGGCCTGATGCTAACCCTAACCCTAACCCTAACACTATCCTAGGGCTGATGCTAACCCTAACCCTAACCCTAACACTTTCCTAGGGCTGATGCTAACCCTAACCCTAACACTATCCTAGGGCTGATGCTAACACTAACCCTAACCCTAACACTATCCTAAGTCTGATGCTAACCTTAGCCCTCACACTATCCTAGGCCTGATGATAACCCTAACCCTAACCCTAACACTATCCTAGGGCTGATGCTAACCCTAACCCTAACCCTAACACTATCCTAGGGCTGATGCTAACCCTAACCCTAACACTATCCTAGGGCTAATGCTAACCCTAACCCTAACCCTAACACTATCCTAGGGCTGATGCTAACCCTAACCCTAACACTATCCTAGGGCTGATGCTAACCCTAACCCTAACCCTAACACTATCCTAGGGATGATGCTAACCCTAAACCTAACACTATCCTAGGGCTGATGCTAACCCTAACCCTAACCCTAACACTATCCTAGGGCTGATGCTAACCCTAACCCTAACACTATCCTAGGGCTGATGCTATCCCTAACCCTAACCCTAACACTATCCTAGGGCTGATGCTAACCCTAACCCTAACCCTAACACTATCCTAGAGCTGATGCTAACGCTAACGCTAACACTAACCCTAAACCTAATACTATCCTAGGGCTGATGCTAACCCTAACCCTAACCCTAACACTATCCTAGGGCTGATGCTAACCCTAACCCTAACTCTAACACTATCTTAGGGCTGAGGCTAACCCTAACCCAAACACTATCCTACGGCTGATGCTAACCCTAACCCTAACCCTAACACTATCCTAGGGCTGATGCTAACCCTAACCCTAACACTATCCTAGGGCTGATGCTAACCCTAACCCTAACCCTAACACTTTCCTAGGGCTGATGCTAACCCTAACCCTAACCCTAACACTATCCTAAGTCTGATGCTAACCCTAGCCCTCACACTATCCTAGGCCTGATGATAACCCTAACCCTAACCTTAACACTATCCTAGGGCTGATGCTAACCCTAACCCTAACCCTAACACTATCCTAGAGCTGATGCTAACCCTAACCCTAACACTATCCTAGGCCTGATGATAACCCTAACCCTAACCCTAACGCTATCCTAGGGCTGATGCTAACCCTAACCCTAACACTATCCTAGGGCTGATGGTAACCCTAACCCTAACCCTAACACTATCCTAGGGCTGATGCTAACGCTAACGCTAAGCCTAACACTATCCTTGAACTGATGCTAACCCTAACCCTAACCCTAACACTATCCTAGGCCTGATGATAACCCTAACCCTAACCCTAACACTATCCTAGGGTTTATGTTAACCCTAACCCTAACACTATCCTAGGGCGGATGCTAACCCTAACCCTAACCCTAACACTATCCTAGGGCTGATGCTAACCCTAACACTAACACTATCCTAGGGCTGATGCTAACCCTAACACTATCCTAGGGTTGATGCTAACCCTAACCCTAACTCTAACACTATCTTAGGGCTGAGGCTAACCCTAACCCAAACACTATCCTACGGCTGATGCTAACCCTAACCCTAACCCTAAAACTATCCTAAGGCTGATGCTAACCCTAACACTAACACTATCCTGGGCCTGGTGCTAACCCTAACCCTAACCCTAACACTATCCTAGGGCTGATGCTAACCCTAACCCTAATACTATCCTAGGGCTGATGCTAACCCTAACCCTAACCCTAACACTATCCTAGGGCTGATGCTAACCCTAACCATAACCCTAACACTATCCTAGTGCTGATGCTAACCCTAACCCTAACACTATCCTAGGCCTGATGCTAACCCTAACCCTAACACTTACACTATCCTAGGGCTGATGCTAACCCTAACCCTAACCCTAACACTATCCTAGGTCTGATGCTAACCCTAAACCTAACACTATCCTAGGGCTGATGCTAACCCTAACCCTAACCCTAACACTATCATAGGGCTGATGTTAACCCTAACCCTAACACTATCCTAGGGCTGATGCTAACCCTAACCCTAACCCTAACACTCTCCTAAGGCTGATGCTAACCCTAACCCTAACACTATCCTAGGCCTGATGCTAACCCTAACCCTAACCCTAACACTATCCTAGGCCTGATGCTAACCCTATCCCTAACACTAACACTCTCCTAGGGCTGAGGCTAACCCTAACACTAACACTATCCTAGGACTGATGCTAACCCTAACCCTAACCCTAACACTATCCTAGGGTTGATGCTAACCCTAACCCTAACACTATCCTAGGGCTGTTGCTAACCCTATCCCTAACCCTAACACTATCCTAGGGCTGATGCTAACCCTAACCCTAACACTATCCTAGGGCTGATGCTAACCCTAACCCTAACCCTAACACTATCCTAGGGCTGATGCTAACCCTAACCCTAACACTATCCTAGGGCTGATGCTAACCCTAACCCTAACCCTAACACTATCCTAGGGCTGATGCTAACCCTAACCCTAACACTATCCTAGGGCTGATGCTAACCCTAACCCTAACCCTAACACTATCCTAGGGCTGATGCTAACCCTAACCCTAACACTATCCTAGGGCTGATGCTAACCCTAACCCTAACCCTAACACTATCCTAGGGCTGATGCTAACCCTAACCCTAACCCTAAAACTATCCTAGAGCTGATGCTAACGCTAACCCTAACCCTAACCCTAACCCTAATACTATCCTAGGGCTGATGCTAACCCCAACCCTAACCCTAACACTATCCTAGGGCTGATGCTAACCCTAACTCTAATAATATCCTAGGGCTGATGCTAACCCTAACCCTAACCCTAACACTATCCTAGGGCTGATGCTAACCCTAACCCTAACGCTAACACTATCCTAGGGCTGATGCTAACCCTAACACTAACACTATCCTAGGGCTGATGCTAACCCAAACCCTAACCCTAACACTATCCTAGGGCTGATGCTAACACTAACCCTAACTCTAACACTATCCTAGGGCTGAGGCTAACCCTAACCCTAACACTATCCTACGGCTGATGCTAACCCTAACCCTAACCCTAAAACTATCCTAAGGCTGATGCTAACCCTAACACTAACACTATCCTAGGCCTGGTGCTAACCCTAACCCTAACCGTAACACTATTCTAGGGCTGATGCTAACCCTAACCCTAATAATATCCTATGGCTGATGCTAACCCTAACCCTAACCCTAACACTATCCTAGGGCTGATGCTAACCCTAACTCTAACCCTAACACTATCCTAGGGCTGATGCTAACCCAACCCTAACCCTAACACTATCATAGGGCTGATGATAACCCTAACACTAACAATATCCTAGGCCTGATGATATCCATAACCCTAAACCTAACACTATCCTAGGGCTGATGCTAACCCTAACCCTAACCCTAACACTATCCTAGGGCTGATTCTAACCGTAACCCTAACGCTATCCGAGGCCTGATGCTAACCCTAACCCTTACCCTAACACTATCCTAGGGCTGATGCTAAACCTAACCATAACCCTAACACTATCCTAGGGCTTATTCTAACCCTAACCCTAACCCTAACGCTATCCTAGGCCTGATGCTAACCCTATCCCTAACCCTAACACTCTCCTAGGGCTCAGGCTAACCCTAACCCTAACACTATCCTAGGGCTGATGCTAACCCTAACCCTAACCCTAACACTATCCTAGGGTTGATGCTAACCTTAACCCTAACACTATCCTAGGGCTGATGCTAACCATTACCCTAACCCTAACACTATCCTAGGGCTGATGCTAACCCTAACCCTAACACTATCCTAGTGCTGATGCTAACCCTAACCCTAACCCTAACACTATCCTAGGGCTGATGCTAACCCTAACCCTAACACTATCCTAGGGCTGATGCTAACCCTAACCCTAACCCTAACACTATCCTAAGTCTGATGCTAACCCTAGCCCTCACATTATCCTAGGCCTGATGATAACCCTAACCCTAACCTTAACACTATCCTAGGGCTGATGCAAACCCTAACCCTAACCATAACACTATCCTAGAGCTGATTCTAACCCTAACCCTAACACTATCCTAGGCCTGATGCTAACCCTATACCTAACCCTAACACTCTCCTAGGGCTGAGGCTAACCCTAACCCTAACACTATCCTAGGGCTGATGCTAACCCTAAGCCTAACCCTAACACTATCCTAGGGTGATGCTAACCCTAACCCTAACACTATCCTAGGGCTGATGCTAACCCTAACCCTAACCCTAACACTATCCTAGGGCTGATGCTAACCCTAACCCTAACACAATCCTAGGGCTGATGCTAACCCTAACCCTAACCCTAACACTATCCTAGGGCTGATGCTAACCCTAACCCTAACACTATCCTAGGGCTGATGCTAACCCTAACCCTAAACCTAACACTATCCTAGGGCTGATGCTAACCCTAACACTAACACTATACTAGGGCTGATGCTAACCCTAACCATAACCCTAACACTATCCTAGGGCTGATGCTAACCCTAACCCTAACTCTAACACTATCCTAGGGCTGAGGCTAACCCTAACCCTAACTCTATCCTACGGCTGATGCTAAACCTAACCCTAACTCTAACACTATCCTAGGCCTGGTGCTAACCCTAACCCTAACCCTAAAACTATCCTAGGGCTGATGCTAACCCTAACCCAAATAATATCCTAGTCCTGATGCTAACCCTAACCCTAACAATAACACTATTATAGGGCTGATGCTAACCCTAACCCTAACCCTAACACTATCCTAGAGCTGATGCTAACCCTATCCCTAACTCTAACAGTATCCTAGGGCTGATGCTAACCCTAACGCTAACAATATCGTAGGCCTGATGATATCCCTAACCCTAAACCTAACACTATCCTAGGGCTGATGCTAACCCTAACCCTAACCCTAACACTATCCTAGGGCTGATTCTAACCGTAACCCTAACACTATCCTAGGCCTGATGCTAACCCTAACCCTAACCCTAACACTATCCTAGGCCTGATGCTAACCCTATCCCTAACCCTAACACTCTCCTAGGGCTGAAGCTAACCCTAACCCTAACACTATCCTAGGGCTGATGCTAACCCTAACCCTAACCCAAACACTATCCTAGGGTTGATGCTAACCCTAACCCTGACACTACCCTAGAGCTGATGCTAACCCTAACCCTAACCCTAACCCTAACCCTATTACTATCCTAGGGCTGATGCTAACCCTAACCCTAACGCTAACACTATCCTAGGGCTCATGCTAACCCTAACACTAACACTATCCTAGGGCTGATGCTAACCCTAACCCTAACACTATCCTAGGGCTGATGCTAACCCTAACCCTAACACTATCCTAGGGCTGATGCTAACCCTAACCCTAACCCTAACACTATCCTAGGGGTGATGCTAACCCTAACCAAACACTATCCTAGGGCTGATGCTAACCCTAACCCTAACCCTAACACTATCCTAGGGCTGATGCTAACCCTAATCCTAACACTATCCTAGGGCTGATGCTAACCCTAACCCTAACCCTAACACTATCCTAGTGCTGATGCTAACCCTAACCCTAACACTATCCTAGGGCTGATGCTATCCCTAAACCTAACGCTAACACTATCCTAGGGCTGATGCTAACCCTAACCCTAACACTATCCTAGGCCTGATGATAACCCGAAACCTAACCCTAACACTATCCTAGGGCTGATGCTAAGCCTAACGCTAACCCTAACACTATCCTAGGCCTGATGATAACCCTAACCCTAACCCTAACACTCTCCTAGGGTTTATGTTAACCCTAACCGTAACACTATCCTAGGGCTGATGCTCACCCTAAAAATAACAATATCCTAGGGCTGATGCTAACCCTAACCCTAACCCTAACACTATCCTAGAGCTGATGCTAACCCTAACCCTAACACTATCCTAGGCCTGATGATAACCCTAACCCTAACCTTAACACTATCCTAGGGCTGATGCTAACCATAACCCCAACCCTAACACTATCCTAGAGCTAATGCTAACCCTAACCCTAACACTATCCTAGGCCTGATTATAACCCTAACCCTAACACTAACACTATCCTAGGGCTGATGCTAACCCTAACCCTAACCCTAACACTATCCTAGGGCTGATGGTAACCCTAACGCTAACCCTAACACTATCCTTGAACTGATGCTAACCCTAACCCTAACCCTAACACTATCCTAGGCCTGATGCTAACGCCAACCCTAACCCTAACACTATCCTAGGGTTTATGTTAACCCTAACCCTAACACTATCCTAGGGCTGATGCTAACCCTAAACCTAACCCTAACACTATCCTAGGGCGGATGCTAACCCTAACCCTAACCCTAACACTATCCTAAGTCTGATGCTAACCCTAGCCCTCACATTATCCTAGGCCTGATGATAACCCTAACCCTAACCTTAACACTATCCTGGGGCTGATGCTAACCCTAACCCTAACCCTAACACTATCCTAGAGCTGATGCTAACCCTAACCCTAACACTATCCTAGGCCTGATGCTAACCCTATCCCTAACCCTAACACTCTCCTAGGGCTGAGGCTAACCCTAACCCTAACACTATCCTAGGGCTGATGCTAACCCTAAGCCTAACCCTAACACTATCCTAAGGTGATGCTAACCCTAACCCTAACACTATTCTAGGGCTGATGCTAACCCTAACCCTAACACTATCCTAGGGCTGATGCTAACCCTAACCCTAACACTATTCTAGGGCTGATGCTAACCCTAACCTTAACCCTAACACTATCCTAGGGCTGATGCTAACCCTAACCCTAACACTATCCTAGGGCTGATGCTAACCCTAACCCTAAACCTAACACTATCCTAGGGCTGATGCTAACCCTAACCCTAACACTATCCTAGGGCTGATGCTAACCCTAACCCTAACCCTAACACTATCCTAGGGCTGATGCTAACCCTAACCCTAAGACTACCCAAGGGCTGATGCTAACCCTAACTCTAAACCTAACACTATCCTAGGGCTGATGCTAACCCGAACCCTAACACTATCCTAGGGCTGATGCTAACCCTAACCCTAACTCTAACACTATCCTAGGGCTGATGCTGACCCTAACCCTAACACCATCCTAGGGCTGATGTTAACCCTAACCCTAACCCTAACACTATCCTAGGGCTGATCCTAACCCTAAACCTAACCCTAACACTATCCTAGAGCTGATGCTAACGATAACCCTATCCCTAACCCTAACCCTAATATTATCCTAGGGCTGATGCTAACCTTAACCCTAACCCTAACACTATCCTAGGGCTGATGCTAACCCTAACACTAACACTATACTAGGGCTGATGCTAACCCTAACCCTAACCCTAACACTATCCTAGGGCTGATGCTAACCCTAAACCTAACTCTAACACTATCCTAGGGCTGATTCTAACCCTAACCCTACATCTATCCTACGGCTGATGCTAAACCTAACCCTAACTCTAACACCATCCTAGGCCTGGTGCTAACCCTAACCCTAACCCTAACACTATCCTAGGGCTGATGCTAACCCTAACCCAAATAATATCCTAGTTCTGATGCTAACCCTAACCCTAACAATAACACTATTAAAGGGCTGATGCTAACCCTAACCCTAACCCTAACACTATCCTAGAGCTGATGCTAACCCTAACCCTAACTCTAACAGTATCCTAGGCCTGATGCTAACCCTAACGCTAACAATATCGTAGGCCTGATGATATCCCTAACCCTAAACCTAACACTATCCTAGGGCTGATGCTAACCCTAACCCTAACCCTAACACTATCCTAGGGCTGATTCTAACCGTAACCCTAACACTATCCTAGGCCTGATGCTAACCCTAACCCTAACCCTAACACTATCCTAGGCCTGATGCTAACCCTATCCCTAACCCTAACACTCTCCTAGGGCTGAGGCTAACCCGAACCCTAACACTATCCTAGGGCTGATGCTAACCCTAACCCTAACCCTAACACTATCCTAGAGCTGATGCTAACGCTAACGCTAACCCTAACCCTAACCCTAATACTATCCTAGGGCTGATGCTAACCCTAACCCTAACCCTAACACTATCCTAGGGCTGATGCTAACCCTAACCCTAACTCTAACACTATCTTAGGGCTGAGGCTAACCCTAACCCAAACACTATCCTACGGCTGATGCTAACCCTAACCCTAACCCTAACACTATCCTAGGTGTGATGCTAACCCTAAACCTAACACCATCCTAGGGCTGACGCTAACCCTAACCCTAACCCTAACACTATCCTAGGGCTGATGTTAACCCTAACCCTAACACTATCCTAGGGCTGATGCTAACCCTAACCCTAACCCTAACACTCTCCTTGGGCTGATGCTAACCGTAACCCTAACACTATCCTAGGCCTGATGCTAACCCTAACCCTAACACTATCCTAGGGCTGATGCTAACCCTAACCCTAACCCTAACACTATCCTAGGGCTGATGCTAACCCTAACCCTAACCCTAACACTATCCTAGGCCTGATGCTAACCCTAACCCTAACCCTAACACTATCCTAGGGTAGATGCTAACCCTAACCCTAACACTATCCTAGGGCTGATGCTAACCCTAACCCTAACCCTAACACTATCCTAGGGCTGATGCAAACCCTAACCTTAACACTATCCTAGGGCTGATGCTAACCCTAACCCTAACCCTAACACTATCCTAGGGCTGATGCTAATCCTAACCCTAACACTATCCTAGGGCTGATGCTAACCCTAACCCTAACCCTAACACTATCCTAGGGCTGATGCTAACCCTAACCCTAACGCTATCCTAGGGCTGATGCTAACCCTAACCCTAAACCTAACACTATCCTAGAGCCGATGCTAACGCTAACGCTAACCCTTACCCTAACCCTAATACTATCCTAGGGCTGATGCTAACCCTAACCCTAACCCTAACACTATCCTAGGGCTGATGCTAACCGTAACCCTAACACTATCCTAGGCCTGATGCTAACCCTAACCCTAACACTATCCTAGGGCTGATGCTAACCCTAACCCTAACCCTAACACTATCCTAGGCCTGATGCTAACCCTAACCCTAACCCTAACACTATCCTAGAGCTGATGCTAACGCTAACCCTAACCCTAACCCTAACCCTAATACTATCCTAGGGCTGATGCTAACCCTAACCCTAACCCTAACACTATCCTAGGGCTGATGCTAACCCTAACCCTAACTCTAACACTATCTTAGGGCTGAGGCTAACCCTAACCCAAACACTATCCTACGGCTGATGCTTACCCTAACCCTAACCATAACACTATCCTAGGGCTGATGCTAACCCTAACCCTAACACTATCCTAGGGCTGATGCTAACCCTAACCCTAACCCTAACACTTTCCTAGGGCTGATGCTAACCCTAACCCTAACCCTAACACTATCCTAAGTCTGATGCTAACCCTAGCCCTCACACTATCCTAGGCCTGATGATAACCCTAACCCTAACTTTAACACTATCCTAGGGCTGATGCTAACACTAACCCTAACCCTAACACTATCCTAGAGCTGATGCTAACCCTAACCCTAACACTATCCTAGGCCTGATGATAACCCTAACCCTAACCCTAACGCTATCCTAGGGCTGATGCTAACCCTAACCCTAACACTATCCTAGGACTGATGCTAACCCTAACCCTAACACTATCCTAGGGCTGATGCTAACCCTAACCCTAACCCTAACACTATCCTAAGTCTGATGCTAACCCTAGCCCTCACACTACCCTAGGCCTGATGATAACCCTAACCCTAACCCTAACACTGTCCTAGGGCTGATGCTAACCCTAACCCTAACCCTAACACTATCCTAGGGCTGATGCTAACCCTAACCCTAACACTATCCTAGGGCTGATGCTAACCCTAACCCTAACCCTAACACTATCCTAGGGCTGATGCTAACCCTAACCCTAACCCTAACACTATCCTAGGGCTGATGCTAACCCTAACCTTAACACTATCCTAGGGCTGATGCTAACCCTAACCATAACCCTAACACTATCCTAGGGCTGATGCTAACCCAAACCCTAACACTATCCTAGGGCTGATGCTAACCCTAACCCTAACCCTAACACTATCCTAGGGCTGATGCTAACCCTAACCCTAACCCTAACACTATCCTAGAGCTGATGCTAACGCTAACCCTAACCCTAACCCTAACCCTAATACTATCCTAGGGCTGATGCTAACCCTAACCCTAACCCTAACACTATCCTAGGGCTGATGCTAACCCTAACCCTAACTCTAACACTATCTTAGGGCTGAGGCTAACCCTAACCCAAACACTATCCTACGGCTGATGCTAACCCTAACCCTAACCCTAACACTATCCTAGGGCTGATGCTAACCCTAACCCTAACACTATCCTAGGGCTGATGCTAACCCTAACCCTAACCCTAACACTTTCCTAGGGCTGATGCTAACCCTAACCCTAACACTATCCTAGGGCTGATGCTAACCCTAACCCTATTACTATCCTAGGGCTGATGCTAACCCTAACCCTAACCCTAACACTATCCTGGGGCTGATGCTAACCCTAACCCTAACCCTAACACTATCCTAGGGCTGATGCTAACCCTAACCCTAACACTATCCTAGGCCTGATGCTAACCCTAACCCTAACACTTACACTATCCTAGGGCTGATGCTAACCCTAACCCTAACCCTAACACTATCCTAGGTCTGATGCTAACCCTAAACCTAACACTATCCTAGGGCTGATGCTAACCCTAACCCTAACCCTAACACTATCATAGGGCTGATGTTAACCCTAACCCTAACACTCTCCTAGGGCTGATGCTAACCCTAACACTAACACTATCCTAGGGCTGATGCTAACCCTAACCCTAACCCTAACACTATCCTAGGGCTGATGCTAACCCTAACCCTAACCCTAACACTATCCTAGGCCTGATGCTAACCCTAACCCTAACACTATCCTAGGGCTGATGCTAACCCTAACCCTAACCCTAACACTATCCTAGGCCTGATGCTAACCCTATCCCTAACACTAACACTCTCCTAGGGCTGAGGCTAACCCAAACCCTAACACTATCCTAGGGCTGATGCTAACCCTAACCCTAACCCTAACACTATCCTAGGGTAGATGCTAACCCTAACCCTAACACTATCCTAGGGCTGATGCTAACCCTAACCCTAACCCTAACACTATCCTAGGGCTGATGCTAACCCTAACCCTAACACTATCCTAGGGCTGATGCTAACCCTAACCCTAACCCTAACACTATCCTAGGGCTGATGCTAACCCTAACCCTAACACTATCCTAGGGCTGATGCTAACCCTAACCCTAACCCTAACACTATCCTAGGGCTGATGCTAACCCTAACCCTAACCCTAACACTATCCTAGGGTTGATGCTAACCCTAACCCTAACACTAACACTATCCTAGAGCTGATGCTAACGCTAACCCTAACCCTAACCCTAACCATAATACTATCCTAGGGCTGATGCTAACCCTAACCCTAACCGTAACACTATCCTAGGGCTGATGCTAACCCTAACCCTAACTCTAACACTATCTTAGGGCTGAGGCTAACCCTAACCCTAATACTATCCTAGGGCTGATGCTAACCCTAACCCTAAACCTAACACTATCCTAGGGCTGATGCTAACCCTAACCCTAACACTAACACTATCCTAGGGCTGATGTTAACCCTAACCCTAACACTACCCTAGGGCTGATGCTAACCCTAACACTAACCCTAACACTCTCCTTGGGCTGATGCTAACCGTAACCCTAACACTATCCTAGGCCTGATGCTAACCCTAACCCTAACACTATCCTAGGCCTGATGCTAACCCTAACCCTAACCCTAACACTATCCTAGGGCTGATGCTAACCCTAACCCTAACACTATCCTAGGGCTGATGCTAACCCTAACCCTAAACCTAACACTTTCCTAGGGCTGATGCTAACCCTAACCCTAACACTATCCTATGGCTGATGCTAACCCTAACCCTAACCCTAACACTATCCTAAGTCTGATGCTAACCCTAGCCCTCACACTATCCTAGGCCTGATGATAACCCTAACCCTAACCCTAACACTATCCTAGGGCTGATGCTAACCCTAACCCTAACCCTAACACTATCCTAGGGCTGATGCTAACCCTAACCGTAACACTATCCTAGGGGTGATGCTAACCCTAACCCTAAACCTAACACCATCCTAGTGCTGATGCTAACCCTAACCCTAACCCTAACACTATCCTAGAGCTGATGCTAACGCTAACCCTAACCCTAACCCTAACCCTAACCCTAATACTATCCTAGGGCTGATGCTAACCCTAACCCTAACCATAACACTATCCTAGGGCTGATGCTAACCCTAACCCTAACTCTAACACTATCTTAGGGCTGAGGCTAACCCTAAATCCAAACACTATCCTACGGCTGATGCTAACCCTAACCCTAACCCTAACACTATCCTAGGGCTGATGCTAAACCTAACCCTAACCCTAACCCTTTCCTAGGGCTGATGCTAACCCTAACCCTAACACTATCCTAGAGCTGATGCTAACCGTAACCCTAATACTATCCTAGGGCTGATGCTAACCCTAACCCTAACCCTAACACTATCCTAGGGCTGATGCTAACCCTGACCCTAACCCTAACACTATCCTAGGGCTGATGCTAACCCTAACCCTAACACTATCCTAGGCCTGATGCTAACCCTAACCCTAACACTTACACTATCCTAGGGCTGATGCTAACCCTAACCCTAACCCTAACACTATCCTAGGTCTGATTGTAACCCTAAACCTAACACTATCCTAGGGCTGATGCTAACCCTAACCCTAACCCTAACACTATCATAGGGCTGATGTTAACCCTAACCCTAACACTATCCTAGGGCTGATGCTAACCCTAACACTAACACTATCCTAGGGCTGATGCTAACCCTAACCCTAACCCTAACACTATCCTAGGGCTGATGCTAACCCTAACCATAACCCTAACACTATCCTAGGCCTGAGGCTAACCCTAACCCTAACACTATCCTACGGCTGATGCTAACCCTAACCCTAACCCTAACACTATCCTAAGGCTGATGCTAACCCTAACACTAACACTATCCTAGGCCTGGTGCTAACCCTAACCCTAACCCTAAAACTATCCTAGGGCTGATGCTAACCCTAACTCTAATAATATCCTAGGGCTGATGCTAACCCTAACCCAAACCCTAACACTATCCTAGGGCTGATGCTAACCCTAACCCTAACCCTAACACTATCCTAGGGCTGATGCTAACCCTAACCCTAACTCTAACACTATCCTAGGGCTGATGCTAACCCTAACCCTAACAATATCCTAGGCCTGATGATATCCCTAACCCTAAACCTAACACTATCCTAGGGCTGATGCTAACCCTAACCCTAACCCAAACACTATCCTAGGGCTGATTCTAACCGTAACCCTGACACTATCCTAGGCCTGATGCTAACCCTAACCCTAACACTAACACTATCCTAGGTCTGATGCTAACCCTATCCCTAACCATAACACTCTCCTAGGGCTGAGGCTAACCCTAACCCTAACACTATCCTAGGGCTGATGCTAACCCTCACCCTACCCAAACACTATCCTAGGGTTGATGCTAACCGTAACCCTGACACTATCCTAGGGCTGATGCTAACCCTAACCCTAACCCTAACACTATCCTAGGGCTGATGCTAACCCTAACCCTAACACTATCCTAGGCCTGATGCTAACCCTAACCCTAACCCTAACACTATCGTAGGGCTGATGCTAACCCTAACCCTAACCCTAACACTATACTAGAGCTGATGCTAACCCTAACATTAACCGTAACCCTAACCCTAACCCTAACACTATCCTAGGGCAGATGCTAACCCTAACCCTAACGCTAACACTATCCTAGGGCTGATGTTAACCCTAACCCTAAGACTATCATAGGGCTGATGCTAACACTAACCCTAACTCTAACACTATCCTAGGGCTGAGGCTAACCCTAACCCTAACACTATCCTACGGCTGATGCTAACCCTAACCCTAACCCTAACACTATCCTAACGCTGATGCTAACCCTAACACTAACCCTAACACTATCCTAGGGCTGATGCTAACCCTAACCCTAACACTATCCTAGGCCTGATGCTAACCCTAACCCTAACCCTAACACTATCCTAGGGCTGATGCTAACCCTAACCCTAACACTATCCTAGGGCTGATGCTAACCCTAACCCTAACCCTAACACTATCCTAGGGCTGATGCTAACCCTAACGCTAACCCTAACACTATCCTTGAACTGATGCTAACCTTAACCCTAACCCTAACACTATCCTAGGCCTGATGATAACCCTAACCCTAACATTAACACTATCCTATTGTTTATGTTAACCCTAACCCTAACACTATCCTAGGGCTGATGCTAACCCTAACCCTAACACTATCCTAGGCCTGATGATAACCCTAACCCTAACCCTAACATTATCCTAGGGCTGATGCTAACCCTAACCCTAACACTATCCTAGGGCTGATGCTAACCCTAACCCTAACCCTAACACTATCCTAGGGTTGATGCTAACCCTAACCCTAACACTATCCTAGGGCTGCTGCTAACCCTAACCCTAACCCTAAGACTATCCTAGGGCTGATGCTAACCATAACCCTAACACTATCGTAGGGCTGATGCTAACCCTAACCCTTACCCTAACACTATCCTAGGGCTGATGCTAACCCTAACCCTAACACTATCCTAGGGCTGATGCTAACCCTAACCCTAACCCTAACACTATCCTAGGGCTGATGCTAACCCTAACCCTAACCCTAACACTATCCTAGGGCTGATGCTAACCCTAACACTAACCCTAACACTATCCTAGAGCTGATGCTAACGCTAACCCTACCCCTAACCCTAACCCTAATACTATCCTAGGGCTGCTGCTAACCCTAACCCTAACCCTAACACTATCCTAGGGCTGAGGCTAACCCTAACCCTAACTCTAACACTATCTTAGGGCTGATGCTAACCCTAACCCTAACAATATCCTAGGCCTGATGATATCCCTAACCCTAAACCTAACACTATCCTAGGGCTGATGCTAACCCTAACCCTAACCCTAACACTATCCTAGGGCTGATTCTAACCGTAACCCTGACACTATCCTAGGCCTGATGCTAACCCTAACCCTAACACTAACACTATCCTAGGTCTGATGCTAACCCTATCCCTAACCATAACACTCTCCTAGGGCTGAGGCTAACCCTAACCCTAACACTATCCTAGGGCTGATGCTAACCCTAACCCTAACCCAAACACTATCCTAGGGTTGATGCTAACCGTAACCCTGACACTATCCTAGGGCTGATGCTAACCCTAACCCTAACCCTAACACTATCCTAGGGCTGATGCTAACCCTAACCCTAACACTATCCTAGGCCTGATGCTAACCCTAACCCTAACCCTAACACTATCGTAGGGCTGATGCTAACCCTAACCCTAACCCTAACACTATCCTAGAGCTGATGCTAACCCTAACATTAACCGTAACCCTAACCCTAACCCTAACACTATCCTAGGGCAGATGCTAACCCTAACCCTAACGCTAACACTATCCTAGGGCTGATGCTAACCCTAACCCTAAGACTATCCTAGGGCTGATGCTAACACTAACCCTAACTCTAACACTATCCTAGGGCTGAGGCTAACCTTAACCCTAACACTATCCTACGGCTGATGCTAACCCTAACCCTAACCCTAACACTATCCTAACGCTGATGCTAACCCTAACACTAACCCTAACACTATCCTAGGGCTGATGCTAACCCTAACCCTAACACTATCCTAGGCCTGATGCTAACCCTAACCCTAACCCTAACACTATCCTAGGGCTGATGCTAACCCTAACCCTAACACTATCCTAGGGCTGATGCTAACCCTAACCCTAACCCTAACACTATCCTAGGGCTGATGCTAACCCGAACCCTAACACTATCCTAGGCCTGATGATAACCCTAACCCTAACCCTAACATTATCCTAGGGCTGATGCTAACCCTAACCCTAACACTATCCTAGGGCTGATGCTAACCCTAAACCTAACACTATCCTAGGGCTGATGCTAACCTTAACCCTAACCCTAACACTATTCTAGGGCTGAGGCTAACCCTAACGCTAACCCTAACACTATCCTTGAACTAATGCTAACCCTAACCCTAACCCTAACACTATCCTAGGCCTGATGGTAACCCTAACCCTAACCCTAACACTATCCTAGGGTTTATGTTAACCCTAACCCTAACACTATCCTAGGGCTGATGCTAACCCTAACCCTAACCCTAACACTCTCCTAGGGCTGATGCTAACCCTAACCCTAACACTATCCTAGGCCTGATGCTAACCCTAACCCTAACACTATCCTAGGGATGATGCTAACCCTAACCCTAACCCTAACACTATCCTAGGCCTGATGCTAACCCTATCCCTAACAGTAACACTCTCCTAGGGCTGAGGCTAACCCTAACCCTAACACTATCCTAGGGCTGATGCTAACCCTAACCCTAACCCTAACACTATCCTAGGGCTGATGCTAACCCTAACCCTAACACTATCCTAGGGCTGATGCTAACCCTAACCGTAACCCTAACACTATCCTAGGGTTGATGCTATCCCTAACCCTAACACTATCCTAGGGCTGATGCTAACCCTAACCCTAACCCTAACACTATCCTAGGGTTGATGCTAACCATAACCCTAACACTATCCTAGGGCTGATGCTAACCCTAACCCTTACCCTAACACTATCCTAGGGCTGATGCTAACCCTAACCCTAACACTATCCTAGGGCTGATGCTAACCCTAACCCTAACACTAACACTATCCTAGGGCTGATGCTAACCCTAACCCTAACCCTAACACTATCCTAGGGCTGATGCTAACCCTAACCCTAACCCTAACACTATCCTAGAGCTGATGCTAACGCTAACCCTAACCCTAACCCTAACCCTAATACTATCCTAGGGCTGCTGCTAACCCTAACCCTAACTCTAACACTATCCTAGGGCTGATGCTAACCCTAACCCTAACAATATCCTAGGCCTGATGATATCCCTAACCCTAAACCTAACACTATCCTAGGGCTGATGCTAACCCTAACCCTAACCCTAACACTATCCTAGGGCTGATTCTAACCGTAACCCTGACACTATCTTAGGCCTGATGCGAACCCTAACCCTAACACTAACACTATCCTAGGTCTGATGCTAACCCTATCCCTAACCATAACACTCTCCTAGGGCTGAGGCTAACCCTAACCCTAACACTATCCTAGGGCTGATGCTAACCCTCACCCTACCCAAACACTATCCTAGGGTTGATGCTAACCGTAACCCTGACACTATCCTAGGGCTGATGCTAACCCTAACCCTAACCCTAACACTATCCTAGGGCTGATGCTAACCCTAACCCTAACACTATCCTAGGCCTGATGCTAACCCTAACCCTAACCCTAACACTATCGTAGGGCTGATGCTAACCCTAACCCTAACCCTAACACTATACTAGAGCTGATGCTAACCCTAACATTAACCGTAACCCTAACCCTAACCCTAACACTATCCTAGGGCAGATGCTAACCCTAACCCTAACGCTAACACTATCCTAGGGCTGATGCTAACCATAACCCTAAGACTATCCTAGGGCTGATGCTAACACTAACCCTAACTCTAACACTATCCTAGGGCTGAGGCTAACCCTAACCCTAACACTATCCTACGGCTGATGCTAACCCTAACCCTAACCCTAACACTATCCTAACGCTGATGCTAACCCTAACACTAACCCTAACACTATCCTAGGGCTGATGCTAACCCTAACCCTAACACTATCCTAGGCCTGATGCTAACCCTAACCCTAACCCTAACACTATCCTAGGGCTGATGCTAACCCTAACCCTAACACTATCCTAGGGCTGATGCTAACCCTAACCCTAACCCTAACACTATCCTAGGGCTGATGCTAACCCTAACGCTAACCCTAACACTATCCTTGAACTGATGCTAACCTTAACCCTAACCCTAACACTATCCTAGGCCTGATGATAACCCTAACCCTAACATTAACACTATCCTATTGTTTATGTTAACCCTAACCCTAACACTATCCTGGGGCTGATGCTAACCCTAACCCTAACACTATCCTAGGCCTGATGATAACCCTAACCCTAACCCTAACATTATCCTAGGGCTGATGCTAACCCTAACCCTAACACTATCCTAGGGCTGATGCTAACCCTAACCCTAACCCTAACACTATCCTAGGGCTGATGCTAACCCTAACGCTAACCCTAACACTATCCTTGAACTGATGCTAACCTTAACCCTAACCCTAACACTATCCTAGGCCTGATGATAACCCTAACCCTAACATTAACACTATCCTATTGTTTATGTTAACCCTAACCCTAACACTATCCTAGGGCTGATGCTAACCCTAACCCTAACACTATCCTAGGGCTGATGCTAACCCTAACCCTAACACTATCCTAGGGCTGATGCTAACCTTAACCCTAACCCTAACACTATTCTAGGGCTGAGGCTAACCATAACGCTAACCCTAACACTATCCTTGAACTAATGCTAACCCTAACCCTAACCCTAACACTATCCTAGGCCTGATGGTAACCTTAACCCCAACCCTAACACTATCCTAGGGTTTATGTTAACCCTAACCCTAACACTATCCTAGGGCTGATGCTAACCCTAACCCTAACCCTAACACTCTCCTAGGGCTGATGCTAACCCTAACCCTAACACTATCCTAGGCCTGATGCTAACCCTAACCCTAACACTATCCTAGGGATGATGCTAACCCTAACCCTAACCCTAACACTATCCTAGGCCTGATGCTAACCCTATCCCTAACAGTAACACTCTCCTAGGGCTGAGGCTAACCCTAACACTAACACTATCCTTGGGCTGATGCTAACCCTAACCCTAACCCTAACACTATCCTAGGGTTGATGCTAACCCTAACCCTAACACTATCCTAGGGCTGATGCTAACCCTAACCCTAACCCTAACACTATCCTAGGGCTGATGCTAACCATAACCCTAACACTATCCTAGGGCTGATGCTAACCCTAACCCTTACCCTAACACTATCCTAGGGCTGATGCTAACCCTAACCCTAACACTATCCTAGGGCTGATGCTAACCCTAACCCTAACCCTAACACTATCCTAGGGCTGATGCTAACCCTAACCCTAACCCTAACACTATCCTAGGGCTGATGCTAACCCTAACCCTAACCCTAACACTATCCTAGAGCTGATGCTAACGCTAACCCTAACCCTAACCCTAACCCTAATACTATCCTAGGGCTGCTGCTAACCCTAACCCTAACCCTAACACTATCCTAGGGCTGAGGCTAACCCTAACCCTAACTCTAACACTATCTTAGGGCTGATGCTAACCCTAACCCTAACAATATCCTAGGCCTGATGATATCCCTAACCCTAAACCTAACACTATCCTAGGGCTGATGCTAACCCTAACCCTAACCCTAACACTATCCTAGGGCTGATTCTAACCGTAACCCTGACACTATCCTAGGCCTGATGCTAACCCTAACCCTAACACTAACACTATCCTAGGTCTGATGCTAACCCTATCCCTAACCATAACACTCTCCTAGGGCTGAGGCTAACCCTAACCCTAACACTATCCTAGGGCTGATGCTAACCCTAACCCTAACCCAAACACTATCCTAGGGTTGATGCTAACCGTAACCCTGACACTATCCTAGGGCTGATGCTAACCCTAACCCTAATCCTAACACTATCCTAGATCTGATGCTAACCCTAACCCTAACACTATCCTAGGCCTGATGCTAACCCTAACCCTAACCCTAACACTATCGTAGGGCTGATGCTAACCCTAACCCTAACCCTAACACTATCCTAGAGCTGATGCTAACCCTAACATTAACCGTAACCCTAACCATAACCCTAACACTATCCTAGGGCAGATGCTAACCCTAACCCTAACGCTAACACTATCCTAGGGCTGATGCTAACCCTAACCCTAAGACTATCCTAGGGCTGATGCTAACACTAACCCTAACTCTAACACTATCCTAGGGCTGAGGCTAACCTTAACCCTAACACTATCCTACGGCTGATGCTAACCCTAACCCTAACCCTAACACTATCCTAACGCTGATGCTAACCCTAACACTAACCCTAACACTATCCTAGGGCTGATGCTAACCCTAACCCTAACACTATCCTAGGCCTGATGCTAACCCTAACCCTAACCCTAACACTATCCTAGGGCTGATGCTAACCCTAACCCTAACACTATCCTAGGGCTGATGCTAACCCTAACCCTAACCCTAACACTATCCTAGGGCTGATGCTAACCCTAACCCTAACACTATCCTAGGCCTGATGATAACCCTAACCCTAACCCTAACATTATCCTAGGGCTGATGCTAACCCTAACCCTAACACTATCCTAGGGCTGATGCTAACCCTAACCCTAACACTATCCTAGGGCTGATGCTAACCCTAACCCTAACCCAAACACTATCCTAGGGCTGATTCTAACCGTAACCCTGACACTATCCTAGGCCTGATGCTAACCCTAACCCTAACACTAACACTATCCTAGGTCTGATGCTAACCCTATCCCTAACCATAACACTCTCCTAGGGCTGAGGCTAACCCTAACCCTAACACTATCCTAGGGCTGATGCTAACCCTCACCCTACCCAAACACTATCCTAGGGTTGATGCTAACCGTAACCCTGACACTATCCTAGGGCTGATGCTAACCCTAACCCTAACCCTAACACTATCCTAGGGCTGATGCTAACCCTAACCCTAACACTATCCTAGGCCTGATGCTAACCCTAACCCTAACCCTAACACTATCGTAGGGCTGATGCTAACCCTAACCCTAACCCTAACACTATACTAGAGCTGATGCTAACCCTAACATTAACCGTAACCCTAACCCTAACCCTAACACTATCCTAGGGCAGATGCTAACCCTAACCCTAACGCTAACACTATCCTAGGGCTGATGTTAACCCTAACCCTAAGACTATCATAGGGCTGATGCTAACACTAACCCTAACTCTAACACTATCCTAGGGCTGAGGCTAACCCTAACCCTAACACTATCCTACGGCTGATGCTAACCCTAACCCTAACCCTAACACTATCCTAACGCTGATGCTAACCCTAACACTAACCCTAACACTATCCTAGGGCTGATGCTAACCCTAACCCTAACACTATCCTAGGCCTGATGCTAACCCTAACCCTAACCCTAACACTATCCTAGGGCTGATGCTAACCCTAACCCTAACACTATCCTAGGGCTGATGCTAACCCTAACCCTAACCCTAACACTATCCTAGGGCTGATGCTAACCCTAACGCTAACCCTAACACTATCCTTGAACTGATGCTAACCTTAACCCTAACCCTAACACTATCCTAGGCCTGATGATAACCCTAACCCTAACATTAACACTATCCTATTGTTTATGTTAACCCTAACCCTAACACTATCCTAGGGCTGATGCTAACCCTAACCCTAACACTATCCTAGGCCTGATGATAACCCTAACCCTAACCCTAACATTATCCTAGGGCTGATGCTAACCCTAACCCTAACACTATCCTAGGGCTGATGCTAACCCTAACCCTAACCCTAACACTATCCTAGGGCTGATGCTAACCCTAACGCTAACCCTAACACTATCCTTGAACTGATGCTAACCTTAACCCTAACCCTAACACTATCCTAGGCCTGATGATAACCCTAACCCTAACATTAACACTATCCTATTGTTTATGTTAACCCTAACCCTAACACTATCCTAGGGCTGATGCTAACCCTAACCCTAACACTATCCTAGGGCTGATGCTAACCCTAACCCTAACACTATCCTAGGGCTGATGCTAACCTTAACCCTAACCCTAACACTATTCTAGGGCTGAGGCTAACCCTAACGCTAACCATAACACTATCCTTGAACTAATGCTAACCCTAACCCTAACCCTAACACTATCCTAGGCCTGATGGTAACCCTAACCCCAACCCTAACACTATCCTAGGGTTTATGTTAACCCTAACCCTAACACTATCCTAGGGCTGATGCTAACCCTAACCCTAACCCTAACACTGTCCTAGGGCTGATGCTAACCCTAACCCTAACACTATCCTAGGCCTGATGCTAACCCTAACCCTAACACTATCCTAGGGATGATGCTAACCCTAACCCTAACCCTAACACTATCCTAGGCCTGATGCTAACCCTATCCCTAACAGTAACACTCTCCTAGGGCTGAGGCTAACCCTAACCCTAACACTATCCTAGGGCTGATGCTAACCCTAACCCTAACCCTAACACTATCCTAGGGTTGATGCTAACCCTAACCCTAACACTATCCTAGGGCTGCTGCTAACCCTAACCCTAACCCTAAGACTATCCTAGGGCTGATGCTAACCATAACCCTAACACTATCGTAGGGCTGATGCTAACCCTAACCCTTACCCTAACACTATCCTAGGGCTGATGCTAACCCTAACCCTAACACTATCCTAGGGCTGATGCTAACCCTAACCCTAACCCTAACACTATCCTAGGGCTGATGCTAACCCTAACCCTAACCCTAACACTATCCTAGGGCTGATGCTAACCCTAACACTAACCCTAACACTATCCTAGAGCTGATGCTAACGCTAACCCTACCCCTAACCCTAACCCTAATACTATCCTAGGGCTGCTGCTAACCCTAACCCTAACCCTAACACTATCCTAGGGCTGAGGCTAACCCTAACCCTAACTCTAACACTATCTTAGGGCTGATGCTAACCCTAACCCTAACAATATCCTAGGCCTGATGATATCCCTAACCCTAAACCTAACACTATCCTAGGGCTGATGCTAACCCTAACCCTAACCCTAACACTATCCTAGGGCTGATTCTAACCGTAACCCTGACACTATCCTAGGCCTGATGCTAACCCTAACCCTAACACTAACACTATCCTAGGTCTGATGCTAACCCTATCCCTAACCATAACACTCTCCTAGGGCTGAGGCTAACCCTAACCCTAACACTATCCTAGGGCTGATGCTAACCCTAACCCTAACCCAAACACTATCCTAGGGTTGATGCTAACCGTAACCCTGACACTATCCTAGGGCTGATGCTAACCCTAACCCTAACCCTAACACTATCCTAGGGCTGATGCTAACCCTAACCCTAACACTATCCTAGGCCTGATGCTAACCCTAACCCTAACCCTAACACTATCGTAGGGCTGATGCTAACCCTAACCCTAACCCTAACACTATCCTAGAGCTGATGCTAACCCTAACATTAACCGTAACCCTAACCCTAACCCTAACACTATCCTAGGGCAGATGCTAACCCTAACCCTAACGCTAACACTATCCTAGGGCTGATGCTAACCCTAACCCTAAGACTATCCTAGGGCTGATGCTAACACTAACCCTAACTCTAACACTATCCTAGGGCTGAGGCTAACCTTAACCCTAACACTATCCTACGGCTGATGCTAACCCTAACCCTAACCCTAACACTATCCTAACGCTGATGCTAACCCTAACACTAACCCTAACACTATCCTAGGGCTGATGCTAACCCTAACCCTAACACTATCCTAGGCCTGATGCTAACCCTAACCCTAACCCTAACACTATCCTAGGGCTGATGCTAACCCTAACCCTAACACTATCCTAGGGCTGATGCTAACCCTAACCCTAACCCTAACACTATCCTAGGGCTGATGCTAACCCGAACCCTAACACTATCCTAGGCCTGATGATAACCCTAACCCTAACCCTAACATTATCCTAGGGCTGATGCTAACCCTAACCCTAACACTATCCTAGGGCTGATGCTAACCCTAACCCTAACACTATCCTAGGGCTGATGCTAACCTTAACCCTAACCCTAACACTATTCTAGGGCTGAGGCTAACCCTAACGCTAACCCTAACACTATCCTTGAACTAATGCTAACCCTAACCCTAACCCTAACACTATCCTAGGCCTGATGGTAACCCTAACCCTAACCCTAACACTATCCTAGGGTTTATGTTAACCCTAACCCTAACACTATCCTAGGGCTGATGCTAACCCTAACCCTAACCCTAACACTCTCCTAGGGCTGATGCTAACCCTAACCCTAACACTATCCTAGGCCTGATGCTAACCCTAACCCTAACACTATCCTAGGGATGATGCTAACCCTAACCCTAACCCTAACACTATCCTAGGCCTGATGCTAACCCTATCCCTAACAGTAACACTCTCCTAGGGCTGAGGCTAACCCTAACCCTAACACTATCCTAGGGCTGATGCTAACCCTAACCCTAACCCTAACACTATCCTAGGGCTGATGCTAACCCTAACCCTAACACTATCCTAGGGCTGATGCTAACCCTAACCGTAACCCTAACACTATCCTAGGGTTGATGCTATCCCTAACCCTAACACTATCCTAGGGCTGATGCTAACCCTAACCCTAACCCTAACACTATCCTAGGGTTGATGCTAACCATAACCCTAACACTATCCTAGGGCTGATGCTAACCCTAACCCTTACCCTAACACTATCCTAGGGCTGATGCTAACCCTAACCCTAACACTATCCTAGGGCTGATGCTAACCCTAACCCTAACACTAACACTATCCTAGGGCTGATGCTAACCCTAACCCTAACCCTAACACTATCCTAGGGCTGATGCTAACCCTAACCCTAACCCTAACACTATCCTAGAGCTGATGCTAACGCTAACCCTAACCCTAACCCTAACCCTAATACTATCCTAGGGCTGCTGCTAACCCTAACCCTAACTCTAACACTATCCTAGGGCTGATGCTAACCCTAACCCTAACAATATACTAGGCCTGATGATATCCCTAACCCTAAACCTAACACTATCCTAGGGCTGATGCTAACCCTAACCCTAACCCTAACACTATCCTAGGGCTGATTCTAACCGTAACCCTGACACTATCTTAGGCCTGATGCGAACCCTAACCCTAACACTAACACTATCCTAGGTCTGATGCTAACCCTATCCCTAACCATAACACTCTCCTAGGGCTGAGGCTAACCCTAACCCTAACACTATCCTAGGGCTGATGCTAACCCTCACCCTACCCAAACACTATCCTAGGGTTGATGCTAACCGTAACCCTGACACTATCCTAGGGCTGATGCTAACCCTAACCCTAACCCTAACACTATCCTAGGGCTGATGCTAACCCTAACCCTAACACTATCCTAGGCCTGATGCTAACCCTAACCCTAACCCTAACACTATCGTAGGGCTGATGCTAACCCTAACCCTAACCCTAACACTATACTAGAGCTGATGCTAACCCTAACATTAACCGTAACCCTAACCCTAACCCTAACACTATCCTAGGGCAGATGCTAACCCTAACCCTAACGCTAACACTATCCTAGGGCTGATGCTAACCATAACCCTAAGACTATCCTAGGGCTGATGCTAACACTAACCCTAACTCTAACACTATCCTAGGGCTGAGGCTAACCCTAACCCTAACACTATCCTACGGCTGATGCTAACCCTAACCCTAACCCTAACACTATCCTAACGCTGATGCTAACCCTAACACTAACCCTAACACTATCCTAGGGCTGATGCTAACCCTAACCCTAACACTATCCTAGGCCTGATGCTAACCCTAACCCTAACCCTAACACTATCCTAGGGCTGATGCTAACCCTAACCCTAACACTATCCTAGGGCTGATGCTAACCCTAACCCTAACCCTAACACTATCCTAGGGCTGATGCTAACCCTAACGCTAACCCTAACACTATCCTTGAACTGATGCTAACCTTAACCCTAACCCTAACACTATCCTAGGCCTGATGATAACCCTAACCCTAACATTAACACTATCCTATTGTTTATGTTAACCCTAACCCTAACACTATCCTGGGGCTGATGCTAACCCTAACCCTAACACTATCCTAGGCCTGATGATAACCCTAACCCTAACCCTAACATTATCCTAGGGCTGATGCTAACCCTAACCCTAACACTATCCTAGGGCTGATGCTAACCCTAACCCTAACCCTAACACTATCCTAGGGCTGATGCTAACCCTAACGCTAACCCTAACACTATCCTTGAACTGATGCTAACCTTAACCCTAACCCTAACACTATCCTAGGCCTGATGATAACCCTAACCCTAACATTAACACTATCCTATTGTTTATGTTAACCCTAACCCTAACACTATCCTAGGGCTGATGCTAACCCTAACCCTAACACTATCCTAGGGCTGATGCTAACCCTAACCCTAACACTATCCTAGGGCTGATGCTAACCTTAACCCTAACCCTAACACTATTCTAGGGCTGAGGCTAACCATAACGCTAACCCTAACACTATCCTTGAACTAATGCTAACCCTAACCCTAACCCTAACACTATCCTAGGCCTGATGGTAACCTTAACCCCAACCCTAACACTATCCTAGGGTTTATGTTAACCCTAACCCTAACACTATCCTAGGGCTGATGCTAACCCTAACCCTAACCCTAACACTCTCCTAGGGCTGATGCTAACCCTAACCCTAACACTATCCTAGGCCTGATGCTAACCCTAACCCTAACACTATCCTAGGGATGATGCTAACCCTAACCCTAACCCTAACACTATCCTAGGCCTGATGCTAACCCTATCCCTAACAGTAACACTCTCCTAGGGCTGAGGCTAACCCTAACCCTAACACTATCCTAGGGCTGATGCTAACCCTAACCCTAACCCTAACACTATCCTAGGGTTGATGCTAACCCTAACCCTAACACTATCCTAGGGCTGATGCTAACCCTAACCCTAACCCTAACACTATCCTAGGGCTGATGCTAACCATAACCCTAACACTATCCTAGGGCTGATGCTAACCCTAACCCTTACCCTAACACTATCCTAGGGCTGATGCTAACCCTAACCCTAACACTATCCTAGGGCTGATGCTAACCCTAACCCTAACCCTAACACTATCCTAGGGCTGATGCTAACCCTAACCCTAACCCTAACACTATCCTAGGGCTGATGCTAACCCTAACCCTAACCCTAACACTATCCTAGAGCTGATGCTAACGCTAACCCTAACCCTAACCCTAACCCTAATACTATCCTAGGGCTGCTGCTAACCCTAACCCTAACCCTAACACTATCCTAGGGCTGAGGCTAACCCTAACCCTAACTCTAACACTATCTTAGGGCTGATGCTAACCCTAACCCTAACAATATCCTAGGCCTGATGATATCCCTAACCCTAAACCTAACACTATCCTAGGGCTGATGCTAACCCTAACCCTAACCCTAACACTATCCTAGGGCTGATTCTAACCGTAACCCTGACACTATCCTAGGCCTGATGCTAACCCTAACCCTAACACTAACACTATCCTAGGTCTGATGCTAACCCTATCCCTAACCATAACACTCTCCTAGGGCTGAGGCTAACCCTAACCCTAACACTATCCTAGGGCTGATGCTAACCCTAACCCTAACCCAAACACTATCCTAGGGTTGATGCTAACCGTAACCCTGACACTATCCTAGGGCTGATGCTAACCCTAACCCTAATCCTAACACTATCCTAGATCTGATGCTAACCCTAACCCTAACACTATCCTAGGCCTGATGCTAACCCTAACCCTAACCCTAACACTATCGTAGGGCTGATGCTAACCCTAACCCTAACCCTAACACTATCCTAGAGCTGATGCTAACCCTAACATTAACCGTAACCCTAACCATAACCCTAACACTATCCTAGGGCAGATGCTAACCCTAACCCTAACGCTAACACTATCCTAGGGCTGATGCTAACCCTAACCCTAAGACTATCCTAGGGCTGATGCTAACACTAACCCTAACTCTAACACTATCCTAGGGCTGAGGCTAACCTTAACCCTAACACTATCCTACGGCTGATGCTAACCCTAACCCTAACCCTAACACTATCCTAACGCTGATGCTAACCCTAACACTAACCCTAACACTATCCTAGGGCTGATGCTAACCCTAACCCTAACACTATCCTAGGCCTGATGCTAACCCTAACCCTAACCCTAACACTATCCTAGGGCTGATGCTAACCCTAACCCTAACACTATCCTAGGGCTGATGCTAACCCTAACCCTAACCCTAACACTATCCTAGGGCTGATGCTAACCCTAACCCTAACACTATCCTAGGCCTGATGATAACCCTAACCCTAACCCTAACATTATCCTAGGGCTGATGCTAACCCTAACCCTAACACTATCCTAGGGCTGATGCTAACCCTAACCCTAACACTATCCTAGGGCTGATGCTAACCTTAACCCTAACCCTAACACTATTCTAGGGCTGAGGCTAACCCTAACGCTAACCCTAACACTATCCTTGAACTAATGCTAACCCTAACCCTAACCCTAACACTATCCTAGGCCTGATGGTAACCCTAACCCTAACCCTAACACTATCCTAGGGTTTATGTTAACCCTAACCCTAACACTATCCTAGGGCTGATGCTAACCCTAACCCTAACCCTAACACTCTCCTAGGGCTGATGCTAACCCTAACCCTAACACTATCCTAGGCCTGATGCTAACCCTAACCCTAACACTATCCTAGGGATGATGCTAACCCTAACCCTAACCCTAACACTATCCTAGGCCTGATGCTAACCCTATCCCTAACAGTAACACTCTCCTAGGGCTGAGGCTAACCCTAACCCTAACACTATCCTAGGGCTGATGCTAACCCTAACCCTAACCCTAACACTATCCTAGGGCTGATGCTAACCCTAACCCTAACACTATCCTAGGGCTGATGCTAACCCTAACCGTAACCCTAACACTATCCTAGGGTTGATGCTAACCCTAACCCTAACACTATCCTAGGGCTGATGCTAACCCTAACCCTAACCCTAACACTATCCTAGGGCTGATGCTAACCATAACCCTAACACTATCCTAGGGCTGATGCTAACCCTAACCCTTACCCTAACACTATCCTAGGGCTGATGCTAACCCTAACCCTAACACTATCCTAGGGCTGATGCTAACCCTAACCCTAACACTAACACTATCCTAGGGCTGATGCTAACCCTAACCCTAACCCTAATACTATCCTAGGGCTGATGCTAACCCTAACCCTAACCCTAACACTATCCTAGAGCTGATGCTAACGCTAACCCTAACCCTAACCCTAACCCTAATACTATCCTAGGGCTGCTGCTAACCCTAACCCTAACCCTAACACTATCCTAGGGCTGAGGCTAACCCTAACCCTAACTCTAATACTATCTTAGGGCTGAGGCTAACCCTAACCCAAACACTATCCTACGGCTGATGCTAACCCTAACAGTAACCCTAACACTATCCTAGGTCTGATGCTAACCCTATACCTAACACTATCCTAGGGCTGATGCTAACCCTAACCCTAACACTCTCCTTGGGCTGATGCTAACCGTAACCCTAACACTATCCTAGGCCTGATGTTAACCCTAACCCTAACACTATCCTAGGGCTGATGCTAACCATAACCCTAAACCTAACACTATCCTAGGCCTGATGCTAACCCTAACCCTAACCCTAACACTATCCTAGGGCTGATGCTAACCCTAACCCTAACCCTAACACTTTCCTAGGGCTGATGCTAACCCTAACCCTAACACTATCCTAGGGCTGATGCTAACACTAACCCTAACCCTAACACTATCCTAAGTCTGATGCTAACCTTAGCCCTCACACTATCCTAGGCCTGATGATAACCCTAACCCTAACCCTAACACTATCCTAGGCCTGATGCTAACCCTAACCCTAACCCTAACACTATCCTAGGGATGATGCTAACCCTAAACCTAACACTATCCTAGGGCTGATGCTAACCCTAACCCTAACCCTAACACTATCCTAGGGCTGATGCTAACCCTAACCCTAACACTATCCTAGGGCTGATGCTATCCCTAACCCTAACCCTAACACTATCCTAGGGCTGATGCTAACCCTAACCCTAACCCTAACACTATCCTAGAGCTGATGCTAACGCTAACGCTAACACTAACCCTAAACCTAATACTATCCTAGGGCTGATGCTAACCCTAACCCTAACCCTAACACTATCCTAGGGCTGATGCTAACCCTAACCCTAACTCTAACACTATCTTAGGGCTGAGGCTAACCCTAACCCAAACACTATCCTACGGCTGATGCTAACCCTAACCCTAACCCTAACACTATCCTAGGGCTGATGCTAACCCTAACCCTAACACTATCCTAGGGCTGATGCTAACCCTAACCCTAACCCTAACACTTTCCTAGGGCTGATGCTAACCCTAACCCTAACCCTAACACTATCCTAAGTCTGATGCTAACCCTAGCCCTCACACTATCCTAGGCCTGATGATAACCCTAACCCTAACCTTAACACTATCCTAGGGCTGATGCTAACCCTAACCCTAACCCTAACACTATCCTAGAGCTGATGCTAACCCTAACCCTAACACTATCCTAGGCCTGATGATAACCCTAACCCTAACCCTAACGCTATCCTAGGGCTGATGCTAACCCTAACCCTAACACTATCCTAGGGCTGATGGTAACCCTAACCCTAACCCTAACACTATCCTAGGGCTGATGCTAACGCTAACGCTAAGCCTAACACTATCCTTGAACTGATGCTAACCCTAACCCTAACCCTAACACTATCCTAGGCCTGATGATAACCCTAACCCTAACCCTAACACTATCCTAGGGTTTATGTTAACCCTAACCCTAACACTATCCTAGGGCGGATGCTAACCCTAACCCTAACCCTAACACTATCCTAGGGCTGATGCTAACCCTAACACTAACACTATCCTAGGGCTGATGCTAACCCTAACACTATCCTAGGGTTGATGCTAACCCTAACCCTAACTCTAACACTATCTTAGGGCTGAGGCTAACCCTAACCCAAACACTATCCTACGGCTGATGCTAACCCTAACCCTAACCCTAAAACTATCCTAAGGCTGATGCTAACCCTAACACTAACACTATCCTGGGCCTGGTGCTAACCCTAACCCTAACCCTAACACTATCCTAGGGCTGATGCTAACCCTAACCCTAATACTATCCTAGGGCTGATGCTAACCCTAACCCTAACCCTAACACTATCCTAGGGCTGATGCTAACCCTAACCATAACCCTAACACTATCCTAGTGCTGATGCTAACCCTAACCCTAACACTATCCTAGGCCTGATGCTAACCCTAACCCTAACACTTACACTATCCTAGGGCTGATGCTAACCCTAACCCTAACCCTAACACTATCCTAGGTCTGATGCTAACCCTAAACCTAACACTATCCTAGGGCTGATGCTAACCCTAACCCTAACCCTAACACTATCATAGGGCTGATGTTAACCCTAACCCTAACACTATCCTAGGGCTGATGCTAACCCTAACCCTAACCCTAACACTCTCCTAAGGCTGATGCTAACCCTAACCCTAACACTATCCTAGGCCTGATGCTAACCCTAACCCTAACCCTAACACTATCCTAGGCCTGATGCTAACCCTATCCCTAACACTAACACTCTCCTAGGGCTGAGGCTAACCCTAACACTAACACTATCCTAGGACTGATGCTAACCCTAACCCTAACCCTAACACTATCCTAGGGTTGATGCTAACCCTAACCCTAACACTATCCTAGGGCTGTTGCTAACCCTATCCCTAACCCTAACACTATCCTAGGGCTGATGCTAACCCTAACCCTAACACTATCCTAGGGCTGATGCTAACCCTAACCCTAACCCTAACACTATCCTAGGGCTGATGCTAACCCTAACCCTAACACTATCCTAGGGCTGATGCTAACCCTAACCCTAACCCTAACACTATCCTAGGGCTGATGCTAACCCTAACCCTAACACTATCCTAGGGCTGATGCTAACCCTAACCCTAACCCTAACACTATCCTAGGGCTGATGCTAACCCTAACCCTAACACTATCCTAGGGCTGATGCTAACCCTAACCCTAACCCTAACACTATCCTAGGGCTGATGCTAACCCTAACCCTAACCCTAAAACTATCCTAGAGCTGATGCTAACGCTAACCCTAACCCTAACCCTAACCCTAATACTATCCTAGGGCTGATGCTAACCCCAACCCTAACCCTAACACTATCCTAGGGCTGATGCTAACCCTAACTCTAATAATATCCTAGGGCTGATGCTAACCCTAACCCTAACCCTAACAGTATCCTAGGGCTGATGCTAACCCTAACCCTAACGCTAACACTATCCTAGGGCTGATGCTAACCCTAACACTAACACTATCCTAGGGCTGATGCTAACCCAAACCCTAACCCTAACACTATCCTAGGGCTGATGCTAACACTAACCCTAACTCTAACACTATCCTAGGGCTGAGGCTAACCCTAACCCTAACACTATCCTACGGCTGATGCTAACCCTAACCCTAACCCTAAAACTATCCTAAGGCTGATGCTAACCCTAACACTAACACTATCCTAGGCCTGGTGCTAACCCTAACCCTAACCCTAACACTATTCTAGGGCTGATGCTAACCCTAACCCTAATAATATCCTATGGCTGATGCTAACCCTAACCCTAACCCTAACACTATCCTAGGGCTGATGCTAACCCTAACTCTAACCCTAACACTATCCTAGGGCTGATGCTAACCCAACCCTAACCCTAACACTATCATAGGGCTGATGATAACCCTAACACTAACAATATCCTAGGCCTGATGATATCCATAACCCTAAACCTAACACTATCCTAGGGCTGATGCTAACCCTAACCCTAACCCTAACACTATCCTAGGGCTGATTCTAACCGTAACCCTAACGCTATCCGAGGCCTGATGCTAACCCTAACCCTTACCCTAACACTATCCTAGGGCTGATGCTAAACCTAACCATAACCCTAACACTATCCTAGGGCTTATTCTAACCCTAACCCTAACCCTAACGCTATCCTAGGCCTGATGCTAACCCTATCCCTAACCCTAACACTCTCCTAGGGCTCAGGCTAACCCTAACCCTAACACTATCCTAGGGCTGATGCTAACCCTAACCCTAACCCTAACACTATCCTAGGGTTGATGCTAACCTTAACCCTAACACTATCCTAGGGCTGATGCTAACCATTACCCTAACCCTAACACTATCCTAGGGCTGATGCTAACCCTAACCCTAACACTATCCTAGTGCTGATGCTAACCCTAACCCTAACCCTAACACTATCCTAGGGCTGATGCTAACCCTAACCCTAACACTATCCTAGGGCTGATGCTAACCCTAACCCTAACCCTAACACTATCCTAAGTCTGATGCTAACCCTAGCCCTCACATTATCCTAGGCCTGATGATAACCCTAACCCTAACCTTAACACTATCCTAGGGCTGATGCAAACCCTAACCCTAACCATAACACTATCCTAGAGCTGATTCTAACCCTAACCCTAACACTATCCTAGGCCTGATGCTAACCCTATACCTAACCCTAACACTCTCCTAGGGCTGAGGCTAACCCTAACCCTAACACTATCCTAGGGCTGATGCTAACCCTAAGCCTAACCCTAACACTATCCTAGGGTGATGCTAACCCTAACCCTAACACTATCCTAGGGCTGATGCTAACCCTAACCCTAACCCTAACACTATCCTAGGGCTGATGCTAACCCTAACCCTAACACTATCCTAGGGCTGATGCTAACCCTAACCCTAACCCTAACACTATCCTAGGGCTGATGCTAACCCTAACCCTAACACTATCCTAGGGCTGATGCTAACCCTAACCCTAAACCTAACACTATCCTAGGGCTGATGCTAACCCTAACACTAACACTATACTAGGGCTGATGCTAACCCTAACCATAACCCTAACACTATCCTAGGGCTGATGCTAACCCTAACCCTAACTCTAACACTATCCTAGGGCTGAGGCTAACCCTAACCCTAACTCTATCCTACGGCTGATGCTAAACCTAACCCTAACTCTAACACTATCCTAGGCCTGGTGCTAACCCTAACCCTAACCCTAAAACTATCCTAGGGCTGATGCTAACCCTAACCCAAATAATATCCTAGTCCTGATGCTAACCCTAACCCTAACAATAACACTATTATAGGGCTGATGCTAACCCTAACCCTAACCCTAACACTATCCTAGAGCTGATGCTAACCCTATCCCTAACTCTAACAGTATCCTAGGGCTGATGCTAACCCTAACGCTAACAATATCGTAGGCCTGATGATATCCCTAACCCTAAACCTAACACTATCCTAGGGCTGATGCTAACCCTAACCCTAACCCTAACACTATCCTAGGGCTGATTCTAACCGTAACCCTAACACTATCCTAGGCCTGATGCTAACCCTAACCCTAACCCTAACACTATCCTAGGCCTGATGCTAACCCTATCCCTAACCCTAACACTCTCCTAGGGCTGAAGCTAACCCTAACCCTAACACTATCCTAGGGCTGATGCTAACCCTAACCCTAACCCAAACACTATCCTAGGGTTGATGCTAACCCTAACCCTGACACTACCCTAGAGCTGATGCTAACCCTAACCCTAACCCTAACCCTAACCCTATTACTATCCTAGGGCTGATGCTAACCCTAACCCTAACGCTAACACTATCCTAGGGCTCATGCTAACCCTAACACTAACACTATCCTAGGGCTGATGCTAACCCTAACCCTAACACTATCCTAGGGCTGATGCTAACCCTAACCCTAACACTATCCTAGGGCTGATGCTAACCCTAACCCTAACCCTAACACTATCCTAGGGGTGATGCTAACCCTAACCAAACACTATCCTAGGGCTGATGCTAACCCTAACCCTAACCCTAACACTATCCTAGGGCTGATGCTAACCCTAACCCTAACACTATCCTAGGGCTGATGCTAACCCTAACCCTAACCCTAACACTATCCTAGTGCTGATGCTAACCCTAACCCTAACACTATCCTAGGGCTGATGCTATCCCTAAACCTAACGCTAACACTATCCTAGGGCTGATGCTAACCCTAACCCTAACACTATCCTAGGCCTGATGATAACCCGAAACCTAACCCTAACACTATCCTAGGGCTGATGCTAAGCCTAACGCTAACCCTAACACTATCCTAGGCCTGATGATAACCCTAACCCTAACCCTAACACTCTCCTAGGGTTTATGTTAACCCTAACCGTAACACTATCCTAGGGCTGATGCTCACCCTAAAAATAACAATATCCTAGGGCTGATGCTAACCCTAACCCTAACCCTAACACTATCCTAGAGCTGATGCTAACCCTAACCCTAACACTATCCTAGGCCTGATGATAACCCTAACCCTAACCTTAACACTATCCTAGGGCTGATGCTAACCATAACCCCAACCCTAACACTATCCTAGAGCTAATGCTAACCCTAACCCTAACACTATCCTAGGCCTGATTATAACCCTAACCCTAACACTAACACTATCCTAGGGCTGATGCTAACCCTAACCCTAACCCTAACACTATCCTAGGGCTGATGGTAACCCTAACGCTAACCCTAACACTATCCTTGAACTGATGCTAACCCTAACCCTAACCCTAACACTATCCTAGGCCTGATGCTAACGCCAACCCTAACCCTAACACTATCCTAGGGTTTATGTTAACCCTAACCCTAACACTATCCTAGGGCTGATGCTAACCCTAAACCTAACCCTAACACTATCCTAGGGCGGATGCTAACCCTAACCCTAACCCTAACACTATCCTAAGTCTGATGCTAACCCTAGCCCTCACATTATCCTAGGCCTGATGATAACCCTAACCCTAACCTTAACACTATCCTGGGGCTGATGCTAACCCTAACCCTAACCCTAACACTATCCTAGAGCTGATGCTAACCCTAACCCTAACACTATCCTAGGCCTGATGCTAACCCTATCCCTAACCCTAACACTCTCCTAGGGCTGAGGCTAACCCTAACCCTAACACTATCCTAGGGCTGATGCTAACCCTAAGCCTAACCCTAACACTATCCTAAGGTGATGCTAACCCTAACCCTAACACTATTCTAGGGCTGATGCTAACCCTAACCCTAACACTATCCTAGGGCTGATGCTAACCCTAACCCTAACACTATTCTAGGGCTGATGCTAACCCTAACCCTAACCCTAACACTATCCTAGGGCTGATGCTAACCCTAACCCTAAGACTACCCAAGGGCTGATGCTAACCCTAACTCTAAACCTAACACTATCCTAGGGCTGATGCTAACCCGAACCCTAACACTATCCTAGGGCTGATGCTAACCCTAACCCTAACTCTAACACTATCCTAGGGCTGATGCTGACCCTAACCCTAACACCATCCTAGGGCTGATGTTAACCCTAACCCTAACCCTAACACTATCCTAGGGCTGATCCTAACCCTAAACCTAACCCTAACACTATCCTAGAGCTGATGCTAACGATAACCCTATCCCTAACCCTAACCCTAATATTATCCTAGGGCTGATGCTAACCTTAACCCTAACCCTAACACTATCCTAGGGCTGATGCTAACCCTAACACTAACACTATACTAGGGCTGATGCTAACCCTAACCCTAACCCTAACACTATCCTAGGGCTGATGCTAACCCTAAACCTAACTCTAACACTATCCTAGGGCTGAGGCTAACCCTAACCCTACATCTATCCTACGGCTGATGCTAAACCTAACCCTAACTCTAACACCATCCTAGGCCTGGTGCTAACCCTAACCCTAACCCTAACACTATCCTAGGGCTGATGCTAACCCTAACCCAAATAATATCCTAGTTCTGATGCTAACCCTAACCCTAACAATAACACTATTAAAGGGCTGATGCTAACCCTAACCCTAACCCTAACACTATCCTAGAGCTGATGCTAACCCTAACCCTAACTCTAACAGTATCCTAGGCCTGATGCTAACCCTAACGCTAACAATATCGTAGGCCTGATGATATCCCTAACCCTAAACCTAACACTATCCTAGGGCTGATGCTAACCCTAACCCTAACCCTAACACTATCCTAGGGCTGATTCTAACCGTAACCCTAACACTATCCTAGGCCTGATGCTAACCCTAACCCTAACCCTAACACTATCCTAGGCCTGATGCTAACCCTATCCCTAACCCTAACACTCTCCTAGGGCTGAGGCTAACCCGAACCCTAACACTATCCTAGGGCTGATGCTAACCCTAACCCTAACCCAAACACTATCCTCGGGTTGATGCTAACCCTAACCCTGACACTACCCTAGGGCTGATGCTAACCCTAACCCTAACCCTAACACTATCCTAGGGCTGATGCTAACCCTAACCCTAACACTATCCTAGGCCTGAAGCTAACTCTAACCCTAACCCTAACACTATCGTAGGGCTCATGCTAACCCTAACCCTAACCCTAACACTATCCTAGAGCTGGTGCTAACCCTAACCCTAACCCTAACCCTAACCCTAATACTATCCTAGGGCTGATGCTAACCCTAACCCTAACGCTAACACTATCCTAGGGCTGATGCTAACCCTAACACTAACACTATCCTAGGGCTGATGCTAACCCTAACCCTAACACTATCCTAGGGCTGATGCTAACCCTAACCCTAACCCTAACACTATCCTAGGGCTGATGCTAACCCTAACCAAACACTATCCTAGGGCTGATGCTAACCCTAACCCTAACCCTAACACTATCCTAGGGCTGATGCTAACCCTAACACTAACACTATCCTAGGGCTGATGCTAACCCTAACCCTAACCCTAACACTATCCTAGTGCTGATGCTAACCCTATCCCTAACACTATCCTAGGGCTGATGCTATCCCTAACCCTAACCCTAACACTATCCTAGGGCTGATGCTAACCCTAACCCTAAATCTAACACTATCCTAGGGCTGATGCTAACCCTAACCCTAACACTATCCTAGGCCTGATGATAACCCTAACCCTAACCCTAACATTATCCTAGGGCTGATGCTAACCCTAACCCTAACACTATCCTAGGGCTGATGCTAACCCTAAACCTAACCCTAACACTATCCTAGGGCTGATGCTAACCCTAACGCTAACCCTAACACTGTCCTTGAACTGATTCTAACCCTAACCCTAACCCTAACACTATCCTAGGCCTGATGATAACCCTAACCCTAACCCTAACACTATCCTAGGGTTTATGTTAACCCTAACCGTAACACTATCCTAGGGCTGATGCTAACCCTAACAATAACAATATCCTAGGGCTGATGCTAACCCTAACCCTAACCCTAACACTATCCTAGAGCTGATGCTAACCCTAACCCTAACACTATCCTAGGCCTGATGATAACCCTAACCCTAACCTTAACACTATCCTAGGGCTGATGCTAACCCTAACCCCGACCCTAACACTATCCTAGAGCTGATGCTAACCCTAACCCTAACACTATCCTAGGCCTGATGATAACCCTAACCCTAACACTAACACTATCCTAGGGCTGATGCTAACCCTAACCCTAACACTATCCTAGGGCTGATGCTAACACTAACCCTAACCCTAACACTATCCTAGGGCTGATGGTAACCCTAACGCTAACCCTAACACTATCCTTGAACTGATGCTAACCCTAACCCTAACCCTAACACTATCCTAGGCCTGATGCTAACCCTAACCCTAACCCTAACACTATCCTAGGGTTTATGTTAACCCTAACCCTAACACTATCCTAGGGCTGATGCTAACCCTAAACCTAACCCTAACACTATCCTAGGGCGGATGCTAACCCTAACCCTAACCCTAACACTATCCTAGGGCTGATGCTAACCCTAACACTAACACTATCCTAAGGCTGATGCTAACCCTAACCCTAACCCTAACACTATCCTAGGGCTGATGCTAACCCTAACCCTAACTCTAACACTATCTTAGGGCTGAGGCTAACCCGAACCCAAACACTATCCTACGGCTGATGCTACCCCTAACCCTAACCCTAACACTATCCTAAGGCTGATGCTAACCCTAACACTAACACTATCCTAGGCCTGGTGCTAACCCTAACCCTAACCCTAACACTATCCTAGGGCTGATGATAACCCTAACCCTAATACTATCCTAGGGCTGATGCTACCCCTAACCCTAACCCTAACACTATCCTAGGGCTGATGCTAACCCTATCCCTAACCCTAACACTATCCTACGGATGATGCTAACCCTAACCCTAACACTATCCTAGGCCTGATGCTAACCCTAACCCTAACACTTACACTATCCTACGGCTGATGCTATCCCTAACCCTAACCCTAACACTATCCTAGGTCTGATGCTAACCCTAAACCTAACACTATCCTAGGGCTGATGCTAACCCTAACCCTAACCCTAACACTATCCTAGGGCTGATGTTAACCCTAACCCTAACACTATCCTAGGGCCGATGCTAACCCTAACCCTAACCCTAACACTCTCCTAGGGCTGATGCTTACCCTAACCCTAACACTATCCTAGGCCTGATGCTAACCCTAACCCTAACACTATCCTAGGGCTGATTCTAACCCTAACCCTAACCCTAACACTATCCTAGGCCTGATGCTAACCCTATCCCTAACCCTAACACTCTCCTAGGGCTCAGGCTAACCCTAACCCTAACACTATCCTAGGGCTGATGCTAACCCTAACCCTAACTCTAACACTATCCTAGGCCTGGTGCTAACCCTAACCCTAACCCTAACACTATCCTAGGGCTGATGCTAACCCTAACCCAAATAATATCCTAGTCCTGATGCTAACCCTAACCCTAACAATAACACTATTATAGGGCTGATGCTAACCCTAACCCTATCCCTAGCACTATCCTAGAGCTGATGCTAACCCTAACCCTAACTCTAACAGTATCCTAGGCCTGATGCTAACCCTAACGCTAACAATATCGTAGGCCTGATGATATCCCTAACCCTAAACCTAACACTATCCTAGGGCTGATGCTAACCCTAATCCTAACCCTAACACTATCCTAGGGCTGATTCTAACCGTAACCCTAACACTATCCTAGGCCTGATGCTAACCCTAACCCTAACCCTAACACTATCCTAGGCCTGATGCTAACCCTATCCCTAACCCTAATACTCTCCTAGGGCTGAGGCTAACCCTAACCCTAACACTATCCTAGGGCTGATGCTAACCCTAACCCTAACCCAAACACTATCCTCGGGTTGATGCTAACCCTAACCCTGACACTACCCTAGGGCTGATGCTAACCCTAACCCTAACCCTAACACTATCCTAGGGCTGATGCTAACCCTAACCCTAACACTATCCTAGGCCTGAAGCTAACTCTAACCCTAACCCTAACACTATCGTAGGGCTCATGATAACCATAACCCTAACCCTAACACTATCCTAGAGCTGATGCTAACCCTAGCCCTAACCCTAACCCTAACCCTAATACTATCCTAGGGCTGATGCTAACCCTAACCCTAACGCTAACACTATCCTAGGGCTGATGCTAACCCTAACACTAACACTATCATAGGGCTGATGCTAACCCTAACCCTAACCCTAACACTATCCTAGTGCTGATGCTAACCCTAACCCTAACACTATCCTAGGGCTGATGCTATCCCTAACCCTAACCCTAACACTATCCTAGGGCTGATGCTAACCCTAACCCTAAATCTAACACTATCCTAGGGCTGATGCTAACCCTAACCCTAACACTATCCTAGGCCTGATGATAACCCTAACCCTAACCCTAACATTATCCTAGGGCTGATGCTAACCCTAACCCTAACACTATCCTAGGGCTGATGCTAACCCTAAACCTAACCCTAACACTATCCTAGGGCTGATGCTAACCCTAACGCTAACACTAACACTGTCCTTGAACTGATGCTAACCCTAACCCTAACCCTAACACTATCCTAGGCCTGATGATAACCCTAACCCTAACCCTAACACTATCCTAGGGTTTATGTTAACCCTAACCGTAACACTATCCTAGGGCTGATGCTAACCCTAACAATAACAATATCCTAGGGCTGATGCTAACCCTAACCCTAACCCTAACACTATCCTAGAGCTGATGCTAACCCTAACCCTAACACTATCCTAGGCCTGATGATAACCCTAACCCTAACATTAACACTATCCTAGGGCTGATGCTAACCCTAACCCCAACCCTAACACTATCCTAGAGCTGATGCTAACCCTAACCCTAACACTATCCTAGGCCTGATGATAACCCTAACCCTAACACTAACACTATCCTAGGGCTGATGCTAACCCTAACCCTAACACTATCCTAGGGCTGATGCTAACACTAACCCTAACCCTAACACTATCCTAGGGCTGATGGTAACCCTAACGCTAACCCTAACACTATCCTTGAACTGATGCTAACCCTAACCCTAACCCTAACACTATCCTAGGCCTGATGCTAACCCTAACCCTAACCCTAACACTATCCTAGGGTTTATGTTAACCCTAACCCTAACACTATCCTAGGGCTGATGCTAACCCTAAACCTAACCCTAACACTATCCTAGGGCGGATGCTAACCCTAACCCTAACCCTAACACTATCCTAGGGCTGATGCTAACCCTAACACTAACACTATCCTAAGGCTGATGCTAACCCTAACCCTAACCCTAACACTATCCTAGGGCTGATGCTAACCCTAACCCTAACTCTAACACTATCTTAGGGCTGAGGCTAACCCTAACCCAAACACTATCCTACGGCTGATGCTACCCCTAACCCTAACCCTAACACTATCCTAAGGCTGATGCTAACCATAACACTAACACTATCCTAGGCCTGGTGCTAACCCTAACCCTAACCCTAACTCTATCCTAGGGCTTATGCTAACCCTAACCCTAATACTATCCTAGGGCTGATGCTAACCCTAACCCTAACCCTAACACTATCCTAGGGCTGATGCTAACCCTATCCCTAACCCTAACACTATCCTAGGGCTGATGCTAACCCTAACCCTAACACTATCCTAGGCCTGATGCTAACCCTAACCCTAACACTTACACTATCCTACGGCTGATGCTAACCCTAACCCTAACCCTAACACTATCCTAGGTCTGATGCTAACCCTAAACCTAACACTATCCTAGGGCTGATGCTAACCCTAACCCTAACCCTAACACTATCCTATGGCTGATGTTAACCCTAACCCTAACACTATCCTAGGGCCGATGCTAACCCTAACCCTAACCCTAACACTCTCCTAGGGCTGATGCTTACCCTAACCCTAACACTATCCTAGGCCTGATTCTAACCCTAACCCTAACCCTAACACTATCCTAGGCCTAATGCTAACCCTATCCCTAACCCTAACACTCTCCTAGGGCTCAGGCTAACCCTAACCCTAACACTATCCTAGGGCTGATGCTAACCCTAACCCTAACCCTAACACTATCCTAGGGTTGATGCTAACCTTAACCCTAACACTATCCTAGGGCTGAAGCTAATCCTAACCCTAACCCTAACACTATCCTAGGGCTGATGCTAACCCTAACCCTAACACTATCCTAGTGCTGATGCTAACCCTAACCCTAACACTATCCTAGGGCTGATGCTAACCCTAACCCTAACACTATCCTAGGGCTGATGCTAACCCTAACCCTAACCGTAACACTATCCTAAGTCTGATGCTAACCCTAGCCCTCACACTATCCTAGGCCTGATGATAACCCTAACCCTAACCCTAACACTATCCTAGGGCTGATGCTAACCCTAACCCTAACCCTAACACTATCCTAGGGCTGATGCTAACCCTAACCAAACACTATCCTAGGGCTGATGCTAACCCTAAACCTAACCCTAACACTATCCTAGGGCTGATGCTAACCCTAACCCTAACACTATCCTAGGGCTGATGCTAACCCTAACCCTAACCCTAACACTATCCTAGGGCTGATGCTAACCCTAACCCTAACACTATCCTAGGGCTGATGCTATCCCTAACCCTGACCCTAACACTATCCTAGGGCTGATGCTAACCCTAACCCTAACACTATCCTAGGCCTGATGATAACCCTAACCCTAACCTTAACACTATCCTAGGGCTGATGCTAACCCTAACCCCAACCCTAACACTATCCTAGAGCTGATGCTAACCCTAACCCTAACACTATCCTAGGCCTGATGATAACCCTAACCCTAACACTAACACTATCCTAGGGCTGATGCTAACCCTAACCCTAACACTATCCTAGGCCTGATGATAACCCTAACCCTATCCCTAACATTATCCTAGGGTTGATACTAACCCTAACCCTAACACTATCCTAGGGCTGATGCTAACCCTAAACCTAACCCTAACACTATCCTAGGGCTGATGCTAACCCTAACCCTAACACTATCCTAGGGCTGATTCTAACCCTAACCCTAACCCTAACACTATCCTAGAGCTGATGCTAACGCTAACCCTAACCCTAACCCTAAAACTAATACTATCCTAGGGCTGCTGCTAACCCTAACCCTAACCCTAACACTATCCTAGGGCTGAGGCTAACCCTAACCCTAACTCTAACACTATCTTAGGGCTGAGGCTAACCCTAACCAAAACACTATCCTATGGCTGATGCTAACCCTAACAGTAACCCTAACACTATCCTAGGTCTGATGCTAACCCTATACCTAACACTATCCTAGGGCTGATGCTAACCCTAACCCTAACACTCTCCTTGGGCTGATGCTAACCGTAACCCTAACACTATCCTAGGCCTGATGTTAACCCTAACCCTAACACTATCCTAGGGCTGATGCTAACCATAACCCTAACCCTAACACTATCCTAGGCCTGATGCTAACCCTAACCCTAACCCTAACACTATCCTAGGGCTGATGCTAACCCTAACCCTAACCCTAACACTTTCCTAGGGCTGATGCTAACCCTAACCCTAACACTATCCTAGGGCTGATGCTAACACTAACCCTAACCCTAACACTATCCTAAGTCTGATGCTAACCTTAGCCCTCACACTACCCTAGGCCTGATGATAACCCTAACCCTAACCCTAACACTATCCTAGGGCTGATGCTAACCCTAACCCTAACCCTAACACTATCCTAGGGCTGATGCTAACCCTAACCCTAACACTATCCTAGGGCTAATGCTAACCCTAACCCTAACCCTAACACTATCCTAGGGCTGATGCTAACCCTAACCCTAACACTATCCTAGGGCTGATGCTAACCCTAACCCTAACCCTAACACTATCCTAGGGATGATGCTAACCCTAAACCTAACACTATCCTAGGGCTGATGCTAACCCCAACCCTAACCCTAACACTATCCGAGGGCTGATGCTAACCCTAACCCTAACACTATCCTAGGGCTGATGCTATCCCTAACCCTAACCCTAACACTATCCTAGGGCTGATGCTAACCCTAACCCTAACCCTAACACTATCCTAGAGCTGATGCTAACGCTAACGCTAACACTAACCCTAAACCCAATACTATCCTAGGGCTGATGCTAACCCTAACCCTAACCCTAACACTATCCTAGGGCTGATGCTAACCCTAACCCTAACTCTAACACTATCTTAGGGCTGAGGCTAACCCTAACCCAAACACTATCCTACGGCTGATGCTAACCCTAACCCTAACCCTAACACTATCCTAGGGCTGATGCTAACCCTAACCCTAACACTATCCTAGGGCTGATGCTAACCCTAACCCTAACCCTAACACTTTCCTAGGGCTGATGCTAACCCTAACCCTAACCCTAACACTATCCTAAGTCTGATGCTAACCCTAGCCCTCACACTATCCTAGGCCTGATGATAACCCTAACCCTAACCTTAACACTATCCTAGGGCTGATGCTAACCCTAACCCTAACCCTAACACTATCCTAGAGCTGATGCTAACCCTAACCCTAACACTATCCTAGGCCTGATGATAACCCTAACCCTAACCCTAACGCTATCCTAGGGCTGATGCTAACCCTAACCCTAACACTATCCTAGGGCTGATGCTAACCCTACCCCTAACCCTAACACTATCCTAGGGCTGATGCTAACCCTAACGCTAAGCCTAACACTATCCTTGAACTGATGCTAACCCTAACCCTAACCCTAACACTATCCTAGGCCTGATGATAACCCTAACAGTAACCCTAACACTATCCTAGGGTTTATGTTAACCCTAACCCTAACACTATCCTAGGGCGGATGCTAACCCTAACCCTAACCCTAACACTATCCTAGGGCTGATGCTAACCCTAACACTAACACTATCCTAGGGCTGATGCTAACCCTAACACTATCCTAGGGCTGATGCTAACCCTAACCCTAACTCTAACACTATCTTAGGGCTGAGGCTAACCCTAACCCAAACACTATCCTACGGCTGATGCTAACCCTAACCCTAACCCTAAAACTATCCTAAGGCTGATGCTAACCCTAACACTAACACTATCCTGGGCCTGGTGCTAACCCTAACCCTAACCCTAACACTATCCTAGGGCTGATGCTAACCCTAACCCTAATACTATCCTAGGGCTGATGCTAACCCTAACCCTAACCCTAACACTATCCTAGGGCTGATGCTAACCCTAACCATAACCCTAACACTATCCTAGGGCTGATGCTAAACCTAACCCTAACACTATCCTAGGCCTGATGCTAACCCTAACCCTAACACTTACACTATCCTAGGGCTGATGCTAACCCTAACCCTAACCCTAACACTATCCTAGCTCTGATGCTAACCCTAAAACTAACACTATCCTAGGGTTGATGCTAACCCTAACCCTAACCCTAACACTATCATAGGGCTGATGTTAACCCTAACCCTAACACTATCCTAGGGCTGATGCTAACCCTAACCCTAACCCTAACACTCTCCTAAGGCTGATGCTAACCCTAACCCTAACACTATCCTAGGCCTGATGCTAACCCTAACCCTAACCCTAACACTATCCTAGGCCTGATGCTAACCCTATCCCTAACACTAACACTCTCCTAGGGCTGAGGCTAACCCTAACACTAACACTATCCTAGGACTGATGCTAACCCTAACCCTAACCCTAACACTATCCTAGGGTTGATGCTAACCCTAACCCTAACACTATCCTAGGGCTGTTGCTAACCCTATCCCTAACCCTAACACTATCCTAGGGCTGATGCTAACCCTAACCCTAACACTATCCTAGGGCTGATGCTAACCCTAACCCTAACCCTAACACTATCCTAGGGCTGATGCTAACCCTAACCCTAACACTATCCTAGGGCTGATGCTAACCCTAACCCTAACCCTAACACTATCCTAGGGCTGATGCTAACCCTAACCCTAACACTATCCTAGGGCTGATGCTAACCCTAACTTTAACCCTAACACTATCCTAGGGCTGATGCTAACCCTAACCCTAACACTATCCTAGGGCTGATGCTAACCCTAACCCTAACCCTAACACTATCCTAGGGCTGATGCTAACCCTAACCCTAACCCTAAAACTATCCTAGAGCTGATGCTAACGCTAACCCTAACCCTAACCCTAACCCTAATACTATCCTAGGGCTGATGCTAACCCCAACCCTAACCCTAACACTATCCTAGGGCTGATGCTAACCCTAACTCTAATAATATCCTAGGGCTGATGCTAACCCTAACCCTAACCCTAACACTATCCTAGGGCTGATGCTAACCCTAACCCTAACGCTAACACTATCCTAGGGCTGATGCTAACCCTAACACTAACACTATCCTAGGGCTGATGCTAACCCAAACCCTAACCCTAACACTATCCTAGGGCTGATGCTAACACTAACCCTAACTCTAACACTATCCTAGGGCTGAGGCTAACCCTAACCCTAACACTATCCTACGGCTGATGCTAACCCTAACCCTAACCCTAACACTATCCTAAGGCTGATGCTAACCCTAACACTAACACTATCCTAGGCCTGGTGCTAAGCCTAACCCTAACCCTAACACTATTCTAGGGCTGATGCTAACCCTAACCCTAATAATATCCTATGGCTGATGCTAACCCTAACCCTAACCCTAACACTATCCTAGGGCTGATGCTAACCCTAACTCTAACCCTAACACTATCCTAGGGCTGATGCTAACCCAACCCTAACCCTAACACTATCATAGGGCTGATGATAACCCTAACACTAACAATATCCTAGGCCTGATGATATCCATAACCCTAAACCTAACACTATCCTAGGGCTGATGCTAACCCTAACCCTAACCCTAACACTATCCTAGGGCTGATTCTAACCGTAACCCTAACGCTATCCGAGGCCTGATGCTAACCCTAACCCTTACCCTAACACTATCCTAGGGCTGATGCTAAACCTAACCATAAATCTAACACTATCCTAGGGCTTATTCTAACCCTATCCCTAACCGTAACACTATCCTAGGGCGGATGCTAACCCTAACCCTAACCCTAACACTATCCTATGGCTGATGCTAACCCTAACACTAACACTATCCTAGGGCTGATGCTAACCCTAACCCTAACCCTAACACTATCCTAGGGCTGATGCTAACCCTAACCCTAACTCTAACACTACCTTAGGGCTGAGGCTAACCCTAACCCTAACACTATCCTTAGGCTGATGCTAACCCTAACCCTAACACTATCCTAGGCCTGATGCTAACCCTAACCCTAACCCTAACACTATCCTAGGGCTGATGCTAACCCTAACCCTAACACTGCCCTAGGGCTGATGCTAACCCTAACCCTAACCCTAAAACTAACCTAGGGCTGATGCTAACCCTAACCCTAACACTATCCTAGGCCTGATGCTAACCCTAACCCTAACACTAACACTATCCTAGGGCTGATGCTAACCCTAACCCTAACACTATCCTAGGGCTGATGCTAACCCTAACCCTAAACCTAACACTATCCTAGGGCTGATGCTAACCCTAACCCTAACACTATCCTAGGCCTGATGATAACCCTAACCCTAACTCTAACACTATCTTAGGGCTGAGGCTAACCCTAACCCAAACACTATCCTACGGCTGATGCTAACCCTAACCCTAACCCTAAAACTATCCTAAGGCTGATGCTAACCCTAACACTAACACTATCCTGGGCCTGGTGCTAACCCTAACCCTAACCCTAACACTATCCTAGGGCTGATGCTAACCCTAACCCTAATACTATCCTAGGGCTGATGCTAACCCTAACCCTAACCCTAACACTATCCTAGGGCTGATGCTAACCCTAACCATAACCCTAACACTATCCTAGGGCTGATGCTAAACCTAACCCTAACACTATCCTAGGCCTGATGCTAACCCTAACCCTAACACTTACACTATCCTAGGGCTGATGCTAACCCTAACCCTAACCCTAACACTATCCTAGCTCTGATGCTAACCCTAAAACTAACACTATCCTAGGGTTGATGCTAACCCTAACCCTAACCCTAACACTATCATAGGGCTGATGTTAACCCTAACCCTAACACTATCCTAGGGCTGATGCTAACCCTAACCCTAACCCTAACACTCTCCTAAGGCTGATGCTAACCCTAACCCTAACACTATCCTAGGCCTGATGCTAACCCTAACCCTAACCCTAACACTATCCTAGGCCTGATGCTAACCCTATCCCTAACACTAACACTCTCCTAGGGCTGAGGCTAACCCTAACACTAACACTATCCTAGGACTGATGCTAACCCTAACCCTAACCCTAACACTATCCTAGGGTTGATGCTAACCCTAACCCTAACACTATCCTAGGGCTGTTGCTAACCCTATCCCTAACCCTAACACTATCCTAGGGCTGATGCTAACCCTAACCCTAACACTATCCTAGGGCTGATGCTAACCCTAACCCTAACCCTAACACTATCCTAGGGCTGATGCTAACCCTAACCCTAACACTATCCTAGGGCTGATGCTAACCCTAACCCTAACCCTAACACTATCCTAGGGCTGATGCTAACCCTAACCCTAACACTATCCTAGGGCTGATGCTAACCCTAACTTTAACCCTAACACTATCCTAGGGCTGATGCTAACCCTAACCCTAACACTATCCTAGGGCTGATGCTAACCCTAACCCTAACCCTAACACTATCCTAGGGCTGATGCTAACCCTAACCCTAACCCTAAAACTATCCTAGAGCTGATGCTAACGCTAACCCTAACCCTAACCCTAACCCTAATACTATCCTAGGGCTGATGCTAACCCCAACCCTAACCCTAACACTATCCTAGGGCTGATGCTAACCCTAACTCTAATAATATCCTAGGGCTGATGCTAACCCTAACCCTAACCCTAACACTATCCTAGGGCTGATGCTAACCCTAACCCTAACGCTAACACTATCCTAGGGCTGATGCTAACCCTAACACTAACACTATCCTAGGGCTGATGCTAACCCAAACCCTAACCCTAACACTATCCTAGGGCTGATGCTAACACTAACCCTAACTCTAACACTATCCTAGGGCTGAGGCTAACCCTAACCCTAACACTATCCTACGGCTGATGCTAACCCTAACCCTAACCCTAACACTATCCTAAGGCTGATGCTAACCCTAACACTAACACTATCCTAGGCCTGGTGCTAAGCCTAACCCTAACCCTAACACTATTCTAGGGCTGATGCTAACCCTAACCCTAATAATATCCTATGGCTGATGCTAACCCTAACCCTAACCCTAACACTATCCTAGGGCTGATGCTAACCCTAACTCTAACCCTAACACTATCCTAGGGCTGATGCTAACCCAACCCTAACCCTAACACTATCATAGGGCTGATGATAACCCTAACACTAACAATATCCTAGGCCTGATGATATCCATAACCCTAAACCTAACACTATCCTAGGGCTGATGCTAACCCTAACCCTAACCCTAACACTATCCTAGGGCTGATTCTAACCGTAACCCTAACGCTATCCGAGGCCTGATGCTAACCCTAACCCTTACCCTAACACTATCCTAGGGCTGATGCTAAACCTAACCATAAATCTAACACTATCCTAGGGCTTATTCTAACCCTATCCCTAACCGTAACACTATCCTAGGGCGGATGCTAACCCTAACCCTAACCCTAACACTATCCTATGGCTGATGCTAACCCTAACACTAACACTATCCTAGGGCTGATGCTAACCCTAACCCTAACCCTAACACTATCCTAGGGCTGATGCTAACCCTAACCCTAACTCTAACACTACCTTAGGGCTGAGGCTAACCCTAACCCTAACACTATCCTTAGGCTGATGCTAACCCTAACCCTAACACTATCCTAGGCCTGATGCTAACCCTAACCCTAACCCTAACACTATCCTAGGGCTGATGCTAACCCTAACCCTAACACTGCCCTAGGGCTGATGCTAACCCTAACCCTAACCCTAAAACTAACCTAGGGCTGATGCTAACCCTAACCCTAACACTATCCTAGGCCTGATGCTAACCCTAACCCTAACACTAACACTATCCTAGGGCTGATGCTAACCCTAACCCTAACACTATCCTAGGGCTGATGCTAACCCTAACCCTAAACCTAACACTATCCTAGGGCTGATGCTAACCCTAACCCTAACACTATCCTAGGCCTGATGATAACCCTAACCCTAACCCTAACATTATCCTAGGGATGATGCTAACCCTAACCCTAACACTATCCTAGGGCTGATGCTAACCCTAAACCTAACCCTAACACTATCCTAGGGCTGATGCTAACCCTAACGCTAACCCTAACACTGTCCTTGAACTGATGCTAACCATAACCCTAACCCTAACACTATCCTAGGCCTGATGATAACCCTAACCCTAACCCTAACACTATCCTAGGGTTTATGTTAACCCTAACCGTAACACTATCCTAGGGCTGATGCTAACCCTAACAATAACAATATCCTAGGGCTGATGCTAACCCTAACCCTAACCCTAAAACTATCCTAGAGCTGATGCTAACCGTAACCCTAACACTATCCTAGGCCTGATGATAACCCTAACCCTAACCCTAACACTATCCTAGGGCTGATGCTAACCCTAAACCTAACCCTAACACTATCCTAGGGCGGATGCTAACCCTAACCCTAACCCTAACACTATCCTAGGGCTGATGCTAACCCTAACACTAACACTATCCTAGGGCTGATGCTAACCCTAACCCTAACCCTAACACTATCCTAGGGCTGATGCTAACCCTAACCCTAACTCTAACACTATCTTAGGGCTGAGGCTAACCCTAACCCAAACACTATCCTACGGCTGATGCTACCCCTAACCCTAACCCTAACACTATCCTAAGGCTGATGCTAACCCTAACACTAACACTATCCTAGGCCTGGTGCTAACCCTAACCCTAACCCTAACACTATCCTAGGGCTGATGCTAACACTAACCCTAATACTATCCTAGGGCTGATGCTAACCCTAACCCTAACCCTAACACTATCCTAGGGCTGATGCTAACCCTATCCCTAACCCTAACACTATCCTAGGGCTGATGCTAACCCTAACCCTAACACTATCCTAGGCCTGATGCTAACCCTAACCCTAACACTTACACTATCCTACGGCTGATGCTAACCCTAACCCTAACCCTAACACTATCCTAGGTCTGATGCTAACCCTAAACCTAACACTATCCTAGGGCTGATGCTAACCCTAACCCTAACCCTAACACTATCCTAGGGCTGATGTTAACCCTAACCATAACACTATCCTAGGGCCGATGCTAACCCTAACCCTAACCCTAACACTCTCCTAGGGCTGATGCTAACCCTAACCCTAACACTATCCTAGTCCTGATGCTAACCCTAACCCTAACACTGTCCTAGGGTTGATTCTAACCCTAACCCTAACCCTAACGCTATCCTAGGCCTGATGCTAACCCTATCCCTAACCCTAACACTCTCCTAGGGCTCAGGCTAACCCTAACCCTAACACTATCCTAGGGCTGATGCTAACCCTAACCCTAACCCTAACACTATCCTAGGGTTGATGCTAACCTTAACCCTAACACTATCCTAGGGCTGATGCTAACCATTACCCTAACCCTAACACTATCCTAGGGCTGATGCTAACCCTAACCCTAACACTATCCTAGTGCTGATGCTAACCCTAACCCTAACCCTAACACTATCCTAGGGCTGATGCTAACCCTAACCCTAACACTATCCTAGGGCTGATGCTAACCCTAACCCTAACCCTAACACTATCCTAAGTCTGATGCTAACCCTAGCCCTCACATTATCCTAGGCCTGATGATAACCCTAACCCTAACCTTAACACTATCCTAGGGCTGATGCAAACCCTAACCCTAACCATAACACTATCCTAGAGCTGATGCTAACCCTAACCCTAACACTATCCTAGGCCTGATGCTAACCCTATCCCTAACCCTAACACTCTCCTAGGGCTGAGGCTAACCCTAACCCTAACACTATCCTAGGGCTGATGCTAACCCTAAGCCTAACCCTAACACTATCCTAGGGTGATGCTAACCCTAACCCTAACACTATCCTAGGGCTGATGCTAACCCTAACCCTAACACTAACACTATCCTAGGGCTGATGCTAACCCTAACCCTAACACTATCCTAGGGCTGATGCTAACCCTAACCCTAACCCTAACACTATCCTAGGGCTGATGCTAACCCTAACCCTAACACTATCCTAGGGCTGATGCTAACCCTAACCCTAAACCTAACACTATCCTAGGGCTGATGCTAACCCTAACACTAACACTATACTAGGGCTGATGCTAACCCTAACCATAACCCTAACACTATCCTAGGGCTGATGCTAACCCTAACCCTAACTCTAACACTATCCTAGGGCTGAGGCTAACCCTAACCCTAACTCTATCCTACGGCTGATGCTAAACCTAACCCTAACTCTAACACTATCCTAGGCCTGGTGCTAACCCTAACCCTAACCCTAACACTATCCTAGGGCTGATGCTAACCCTAACCCAAATAATATCCTAGTCCTGATGCTAACCCTAACCCTAACAATAACACTGTTATAGGGCTGATGCTAACCCTAACCCTAACCCTAACACTATCCTAGAGCTGATGCTAACCCTATCCCTAACTCTAACAGTATCCTAGGGCTGAGGCTAACCCTAACGCTAACAATATCGTAGGCCTGATGATATCCCTAACCCTAAACCTAACACTATCCTAGGGCTGATGCTAACCCTAACCCTAACCCTAACACTATCCTAGGGCTGATTCTAACCGTAACCCTAACACTATCCTAGGCCTGATGCTAACCCTAACCCTAACCCTAACACTATCCTAGGCCTGATGCTAACCCTATCCCTAACCCTAACACTCTCCTAGGGCTGAAGCTAACCCTAACCCTAACACTATCCTAGGGCTGATGCTAACCCTAACCCTAACCCAAACACTATCCTAGGGTTGATGCTAACCCTAACCCTGACACTACCCTAGGGCTGATGCTAACCCTAAACCTAACCCTAACACTATCCTAGGGCTGATGCTAACCCTAACCCTAACACTATCCTAGGCCTGAAGCTAACTCTAACCCTAACCCTAACACTATCGTAGGGCTCATGCTAACCCTAACCCTAACCCTAACACTATCCTAGAGCTGATGCTAACCCTAACCCTAACCCTAACACTATCCTAGGGCTGATGCTAACCCTAACCATAACACTATCCTAGGGCTGATGCTAACCCTAACCCTAACCCTAACACTATCCTAGGGCTGATGCTAACCCTAACCCTAACACTATCCTAGGGCTGATGCTAACCCTAACCCTAACCCTAACACTATCCTAGGGCTGATGCTAACCCTAACCCTAACACTATCCTAGGGCTGATGCTAACCCTAACCCTAACCCTAACACTATCCTAGGGCTGATGCTAACCCTAACCCTAACACTATCCTAGGGCTGATGCTAACCCTAACCCTAACCCTAACACTATCCTAGGGCTGATGCTAACCCTAACCCTAACCCTAAAACTATCCTAGAGCTGATGCTAACGCTAACCCTAACCCTAACCCTAACCCTAATACTATCCTAGGGCTGATGCTAACCCCAACCCTAACCCTAACACTATCCTAGGGCTGATGCTAACCCTAACTCTAATAATATCCTAGGGCTGATGCTAACCCTAACCCTAACCCTAACACTATCCTAGGGCTGATGCTAACCCTAACCCTAACGCTAACACTATCCTAGGGCTGATGCTAACCCTAACACTAACACTATCCTAGGGCTGATGCTAACCCAAACCCTAACCCTAACACTATCCTAGGGCTGATGCTAACACTAACCCTAACTCTAACACTAACCTAGGGCTGAGGCTAACCCTAACCCTAACACTATCCTACGGCTGATGCTAACCCTAACCCTAATCCTAACACTATCCTAAGGCTGATGCTAACCCTAACACTAACACTATCCTAGGCCTGGTGCTAACCCTAACCCTAACCCTAACACTATCCTAGGGCTGATGCTAACACTAACCCTAATAATATCCTAGGGCTGATGCTAACCCTAACCCTAACCCTAACACTATCCTAGGGCTGATGCTAACCCTATCCCTAACCCTAACACTATCCTAGGGCTGATGCTAACCCTAACCCTAACACTATCCTAGGCCTGATGCTAACCCTAACCCTAACACTTACACTATCCTACGGCTGATGCTAACCCTAACCCTAACCCTAACACTATCCTAGGTCTGATGCTAACCCTAAACCTAACACTATCCTAGGGCTGATGCTAACCCTAACCCTAACCCTAACACTATCCTAGGGCTGATGTTAACCCTAACCATAACACTATCCTAGGGCCGATGCTAACCCTAACCCTAACCCTAACACTCTCTTAGGGCTGATGCTAACCCTAACCCTAACACTATCCTAGTCCTGATGCTAACCCTAACCCTAACACTGTCCTAGGGTTGATTCTAACCCTAACCCTAACCCTAACGCTATCCTAGGCCTGATGCTAACCCTATCCCTAACCCTAACACTCTCCTAGGGCTCAGGCTAACCCTAACCCTAACACTATCCTAGGGCTGATGCTATCCCTAACCCTAACCCTAACACTATCCTAGGGTTGATGCTAACCTTAACCCTAACACTATCCTAGGGCTGATGCTAACCATTACCCTAACCCTAACACTATCCTAGGGCTGATGCTAACCCTAACCCTAACACTATCCTAGTGCTGATGCTAACCCTAACCCTAACCCTAACACTATCCTAGGGCTGATGCTAACCCTAACCCTAACACTATCCTAGGGCTGATGCTAACCCTAACCCTAACCCTAACACTATCCTAAGTCTGATGCTAACCCTAGCCCTCACATTATCCTAGGCCTGATGATAACCCTAACCCTAACCTTAACACTATCCTAGGGCTGATGCAAACCCTAACCCTAACCATAACACTATCCTAGAGCTGATGCTAACCCTAACCCTAACACTATCCTAGGCCTGATGCTAACCCTATCCCTAACCCTAACACTCTCCTAGGGCTGAGGCTAACCCTAACCCTAACACTATCCTAGGGCTGATGCTAACCCTAAGCCTAACCCTAACACTATCCTAGGGTGATGCTAACCCTAACCCTAACACTATCCTAGGGCTGATGCTAACCCTAACCCTAACCCTAACACTATCCTAGGGCTGATGCTAACCCTAACCCTAACACTATCCTAGGGCTGATGCTAACCCTAACCCTAACCCTAACACTATCCTAGGGCTGATGCTAACCCTAACCCTAACACTATCCTAGGGCTGATGCTAACCCTAACCCTAAACCTAACACTATCCTAGGGCTGATGCTAACCCTAACACTAACACTATACTAGGGCTGATGCTAACCCTAACCATAACCCTAACACTATCCTAGGGCTGATGCTAACCCTAACCCTAACTCTAACACTATCCTAGGGCTGAGGCTAACCCTAACCCTAACTCTATCCTACGGCTGATGCTAAACCTAACCCTAACTCTAACACTATCCTAGGCCTGGTGCTAACCCTAACCCTAACCCTAACACTATCCTAGGGCTGATGCTAACCCTAACCCAAATAATATCCTAGTCCTGATGCTAACCCTAACCCTAACAATAACACTGTTATAGGGCTGATGCTAACCCTAACCCTAACCCTAACACTATCCTAGAGCTGATGCTAACCCTATCCCTAACTCTAACAGTATCCTAGGGCTGATGCTAACCCTAACGCTAACAATATCGTAGGCCTGATGATATCCCTAACCCTAAACCTAACACTATCCTAGGGCTGATGCTAACCCTAACCCTAACCCTAACACTATCCTAGGGCTGATTCTAACCGTAACCCTAACACTATCCTAGGCCTGATGCTAACCCTAACCCTAACCCTAACACTATCCTAGGCCTGATGCTAACCCTATCCCTAACCCTAACACTCTCCTAGGGCTGAAGCTAACCCTAACCCTAACACTATCCTAGGGCTGATGCTAACCCTAACCCTAACCCAAACACTATCCTAGGGTTGATGCTAACCCTAACCCTGACACTACCCTAGGGCTGATGCTAACCCTAACCCTAACCCTAACACTATCCTAGGGCTGATGCTAACCCTAACCCTAACACTATCCTAGGCCTGAAGCTAACTCTAACCCTAACCCTAACACTATCGTAGGGCTCATGCTAACCCTAACCCTAACCCTAACACTATCCTAGAGCTGATGCTAACCCTAACCCTAACCCTAACCCTAACCCTATTACTATCCTAGGGCTGATGCTAACCCTAACCTTAACGCTAACACTATCCTAGGGCTGATGCTAACCCTAACCCTAACACTATCCTAGGGCTGATGCTAACCCTAACCCTAACCCTAACACTATCCTAGGGCTGATGCTAACCCTAACCCTAACACTATCCTAGGGCTGATGCTAACCCTAACCCTAACCCTAACACTATCCTAGGGCTGATGCTAACCCTAACCCTAACACTATCCTAGGGCTGATGCTAACCCTAACCCTAACCCTAACACTATCCTAGGGCTGATGCTAACCCTAACCCTAACACTATCCTAGGGCTGATGCTAACCCTAACCCTAACCCTAACACTATCCTAGGGCTGATGCTAACCCTAACCCTAACCCTAAAACTATCCTAGAGCTGATGCTAACGCTAACCCTAACCCTAACCCTAACCCTAATACTATCCTAGGGCTGATGCTAACCCCAACCCTAACCCTAACACTATCCTAGGGCTGATGCTAACCCTAACTCTAATAATATCCTAGGGCTGATGCTAACCCTAACCCTAACCCTAACACTATCCTAGGGCTGATGCTAACCCTAACCCTAACGCTAACACTATCCTAGGGCTGATGCTAACCCTAACACTAACACTATCCTAGGGCTGATGCTAACCCAAACCCTAACCCTAACACTATCCTAGGGCTGATGCTAACACTAACCCTAACTCTAACACTATCCTAGGGCTGAGGCTAACCCTAACCCTAACACTATCCTACGGCTGATGCTAACCCTAACCCTAACCCTAACACTATCCTAAGGCTGATGCTAACCCTAACACTAACACTATCCTAGGCCTGGTGCTAACCCTAACCCTAACCCTAACACTATTCTAGGGCTGATGCTAACCCTAACCCTAATAATATCCTATGGCTGATGCTAACCCTAACCCTAACCCTAACACTATCCTAGGGCTGATGCTAACCCTAACTCTAACCCTAACACTATCCTAGGGCTGATGCTAACCCAACCCTAACCCTAACACTATCATAGGGCTGATGATAACCCTAACACTAACAATATCCTAGGCCTGATGATATCCATAACCCTAAACCTAACACTATCCTAGGGCTGATGCTAACCCTAACCCTAACCCTAACACTATCCTAGGGCTGATTCTAACCGTAACCCTAACGCTATCCGAGGCCTGATGCTAACCCTAACCCTTACCCTAACACTATCCTAGGGCTGATGCTAAACCTAACCATAACCCTAACACTATCCTAGGGCTTATTCTAACCCTATCCCTAACCGTAACACTATCCTAGGGCGGATGCTAACCCTAACCCTAACCCTAACACTATCCTATGGCTGATGCTAACCCTAACACTAACACTATCCTAGGGCTGATGCTAACCCTAACCCTAACCCTAACACTATCCTAGGGCTGATGCTAACCCTAACCCTAACTCTAACACTACCTTAGGGCTGAGGCTAACCCTAACCCTAACACTATCCTACGGCTGATGCTAACCCTAACCCTAACACTATCCTAGGCCTGATGCTAACCCTAACCCTAACCCTAACACTATCCTAGGGCTGATGCTAACCCTAACCCTAACACTGCCCTAGGGCTGATGCTAACCCTAACCCTAACCCTAAAACTAACCTAGGGCTGATGCTAACCCTAACCCTAACACTATCCTAGGCCTGATGCTAACCCTAACCCTAACACTATCCTAGGGCTGATGCTAACCCTAACCCTAAACCTAACACTATCCTAGGGCTGATGCTAACCCTAACCCTAACACTATCCTAGGCCTGATGATAACCCTAACCCTAACCCTAACATTATCCTAGGGATGATGCTAACCCTAACCCTAACACTATCCTAGGGCTGATGCTAACCCTAAACCTAACCCTAACACTATCCTAGGGCTGATGCTAACCCTAACGCTAACCCTAACACTGTCCTTGAACTGATGCTAACCATAACCCTAACCCTAACACTATCCTAGGCCTGATGATAACCCTAACCCTAACCCTAACACTATCCTAGGGTTTATGTTAACCCTAACCGTAACACTATCCTAGGGCTGATGCTAACCCTAACAATAACAATATCCTAGGGCTGATGCTAACCCTAACCCTAACCCTAAAACTATCCTAGAGCTGATGCTAACCGTAACCCTAACACTATCCTAGGCCTGATGATAACCCTAACCCTAACCCTAACACTATCCTAGGGCTGATGCTAACCCTAAACCTAACCCTAACACTATCCTAGGGCGGATGCTAACCCTAACCCTAACCCTAACACTATCCTAGGGCTGATGCTAACCCTAACACTAACACTATCCTAGGGCTGATGCTAACCCTAACCCTAACCCTAACACTATCCTAGGGCTGATGCTAACCCTAACCCTAACTCTAACACTATCTTAGGGCTGAGGCTAACCCTAACCCAAACACTATCCTACGGCTGATGCTACCCCTAACCCTAACCCTAACACTATCCTAAGGCTGATGCTAACCCTAACACTAACACTATCCTAGGCCTGGTGCTAACCCTAACCCTAACCCTAACACTATCCTAGGGCTGATGCTAACCCTAACCCTAATACTATCCTAGGGCTGATGCTAACCCTAACCCTAACCCTAACACTATCCTAGGGCTGATGCTAACCCTATCCCTAACCCTAACACTATCCTAGGGCTGATGCTAACCCTAACCCTAACACTATCCTAGGCCTGATGCTAACCCTAACCCTAACACTTACACTATCCTACGGCTGATGCTAACCCTAACCCTAACCCTAACACTATCCTAGGTCTGATGCTAACCCTAAACCTAACACTATCCTAGGGCTGATGCTAACCCTAACCCTAACCCTAACACTATCCTAGGGCTGATGTTAACCCTAACCATAACACTATCCTAGGGCCGATGCTAACCCTAACCCTAACCCTAACACTCTCCTAGGGCTGATGCTAACCCTAACCCTAACACTATCCTAGTCCTGATGCTAACCCTAACCCTAACACTGTCCTAGGGTTGATTCTAACCCTAACCCTAACCCTAACGCTATCCTAGGCCTGATGCTAACCCTATCCCTAACCCTAACACTCTCCTAGGGCTCAGGCTAACCCTAACCCTAACACTATCCTAAGGCTGATGCTAATCCTAACCCTAACCCTAACACTATCCTAGGGTTGATGCTAACCTTAACCCTAACACTATCCTAGGGCTGATGCTAAAAATTACCCTAACCCTAACACTATCCTAGGGCTGATGCTAACCCTAACCCTAACACTATCCTAGTGCTGATGCTAACCCTAACCCTAACCCTAACACTATCCTAGGGCTGATGCTAACCCTAACCCTAACACTATCCTAGGGCTGATGCTAACCCTAACCCTAACCCTAACACTATCCTAAGTCTGATGCTAACCCTAGCCCTCACATTATCCTAGGCCTGATGATAACCCTAACCCTAACCTTAACACTATCCTAGGGCTGATGCAAACCCTAACCCTAACCATAACACTATCCTAGAGCTGATGCTAACCCTAACCCTAACACTATCCTAGGCCTGATGCTAACCCTATCCCTAACCCTAACACTCTCCTAGGGCTGAGGCTAACCCTAACCCTAACACTATCCTAGGGCTGATGCTAACCCTAACCCTAACCCTAACACTATCCTAGGGCTGATGCTAACCCTAACCATAACACTATCCTAGGGCTGATGCTAACCCTAACCCTAACCCTAACACTATCCTAGGGCTGATGCTAACCCTAACCCTAACACTATCCTAGGGCTGATGCTAACCCTAACCCTAACCCTAACACTATCCTAGGGCTGATGCTAACCCTAACCCTAACACTATCCTAGGGCTGATGCTAACCCTAACCCTAACCCTAACACTATCCTAGGGCTGATGCTAACCCTAACCCTAACCCTAAAACTATCCTAGAGCTGATGCTAACGCTAACCCTAACCCTAACCCTAACCCTAATACTATCCTAGGGCTGATGCTAACCCCAACCCTAACCCTAACACTATCCTAGGGCTGATGCTAACCCTAACTCTAATAATATCCTAGGGCTGATGCTAACCCTAACCCTAACCCTAACACTATCCTAGGGCTGATGCTAACCCTAACCCTAACGCTAACACTATCCTAGGGCTGATGCTAACCCTAACACTAACACTATCCTAGGGCTGATGCTAACCCAAACCCTAACCCTAACACTATCCTAGGGCTGATGCTAACACTAACCCTAACTCTAACACTAACCTAGGGCTGAGGCTAACCCTAACCCTAACACTATCCTACGGCTGATGCTAACCCTAACCCTAACCCTAACACTATCCTAAGGCTGATGCTAACCCTAACAATAACACTATCCTAGGCCTGGTGCTAACCCTAACCCTAACCCTAACACTATCGTACGGCTGATGCTAACACTAACACTAATACTATCCTAGGGCTGATGCTAACCCTAACCCTAACCCTAACACTATCCTAGGGCTGATGCTAACCCTATCCCTAACCCTAACACTATCCTAGGGCTGATGCTAACCCTAACCCTAACACTATCCTAGGCCTGATGCTAACCCTAACCCTAACACTTACACTATCCTACGGCTGATGCTAACCCTAACCCTAACCCTAACACTATCCTAGGTCTGATGCTAACCCTAAACCTAACACTATCCTAGGGCTGATGCTAACCCTAACCCTAACCCTAACACTATCCTAGGGCTGATGTTAACCCTAACCATAACACTATCCTAGGGCCGATGCTAACCCTAACCCTAACCCTAACACTCTCCTAGGGCTGATGCTAACCCTAACCCTAACACTATCCTAGTCCTGATGCTAACCCTAACCCTAACACTGTCCTAGGGTTGATTCTAACCCTAACCCTAACCCTAACGCTATCCTAGGCCTGATGCTAACCCTATCCCTAACCCTAACACTCTCCTAGGGCTCAGGCTAACCCTAACCCTAACACTATCCTAGGGCTGATGCTATCCCTAACCCTAACCCTAACACTATCCTAGGGTTGATGCTAACCTTAACCCTAACACTATCCTAGGGCTGATGCTAACCATTACCCTAACCCTAACACTATCCTAGGGCTGATGCTAACCCTAACCCTAACACTATCCTAGTGCTGATGCTAACCCTAACCCTAACCCTAACACTATCCTAGGGCTGATGCTAACCCTAACCCTAACACTATCCTAGGGCTGATGCTAACCCTAACCCTAACCCTAACACTATCCTAAGTCTGATGCTAACCCTAGCCCTCACATTATCCTAGGCCTGATGATAACCCTAACCCTAACCTTAACACTATCCTAGGGCTGATGCAAACCCTAACCCTAACCATAACACTATCCTAGAGCTGATGCTAACCCTAACCCTAACACTATCCTAGGCCTGATGCTAACCCTATCCCTAACCCTAACACTCTCCTAGGGCTGAGGCTAACCCTAACCCTAACACTATCCTAGGGCTGATGCTAACCCTAAGCCTAACCCTAACACTATCCTAGGGTGATGCTAACCCTAACCCTAACACTATCCTAGGGCTGATGCTAACCCTAACCCTAACCCTAACACTATCCTAGGGCTGATGCTAACCCTAACCCTAACACTATCCTAGGGCTGATGCTAACCCTAACCCTAACCCTAACACTATCCTAGGGCTGATGCTAACCCTAACCCTAACACTATCCTAGGGCTGATGCTAACCCTAACCCTAAACCTAACACTATCCTAGGGCTGATGCTAACCCTAACACTAACACTATACTAGGGCTGATGCTAACCCTAACCATAACCCTAACACTATCCTAGGGCTGATGCTAACCCTAACCCTAACTCTAACACTATCCTAGGGCTGAGGCTAACCCTAACCCTAACTCTATCCTACGGCTGATGCTAAACCTAACCCTAACTCTAACACTATCCTAGGCCTGGTGCTAACCCTAACCCTAACCCTAACACTATCCTAGGGCTGATGCTAACCCTAACCCAAATAATATCCTAGTCCTGATGCTAACCCTAACCCTAACAATAACACTGTTATAGGGCTGATGCTAACCCTAACCCTAACCCTAACACTATCCTAGAGCTGATGCTAACCCTATCCCTAACTATAACAGTATCCTAGGGCTGATGCTAACCCTAACGCTAACAATATCGTAGGCCTGATGATATCCCTAACCCTAAACCTAACACTATCCTAGGGCTGATGCTAACCCTAACCCTAACCCTAACACTATCCTAGGGCTGATTCTAACCGTAACCCTAACACTATCCTAGGCCTGATGCTAACCCTAACCCTAACCCTAACACTATCCTAGGCCTGATGCTAACCCTATCCCTAACCCTAACACTCTCCTAGGGCTGAAGCTAACCCTAACCCTAACACTATCCTAGGGCTGATGCTAACCCTAACCCTAACCCAAACACTATCCTAGGGTTGATGCTAACCCTAACCCTGACACTACCCTAGGGCTGATGCTAACCCTAACCCTAACCCTAACACTATCCTAGGGCTGATGCTAACCCTAACCCTAACACTATCCTAGGCCTGAAGCTAACTCTAACCCTAACCCTAACACTATCGTAGGGCTCATGCTAACCCTAACCCTAACCCTAACACTATCCTAGAGCTGATGCTAACCCTAACCCTAACCCTAACCCTAACCCTATTACTATCCCAGGGCTGATGCTAACCCTAACCTTAACGCTAACACTATCCTAGGGCTGATGCTAACCCTAACCCTAACACTATCCTAGGGCTGATGCTAACCCTAACCCTAACCCTAACACTATCCTAGGGCTGATGCTAACCCTAACCCTAACACTATCCTAGGGCTGATGCTAACCCTAACCCTAACCCTAACACTATCCTAGGGCTGATGCTAACCCTAACCCTAACACTATCCTAGGGCTGATGCTAACCCTAACCCTAACCCTAACACTATCCTAGGGCTGATGCTAACCCTAACCCTAACACTATCCTAGGGCTGATGCTAACCCTAACCCTAACCCTAACACTATCCTAGGGCTGATGCTAACCCTAACCCTAACCCTAAAACTATCCTAGAGCTGATGCTAACGCTAACCCTAACCCTAACCCTAACCCTAATACTATCCTAGGGCTGATGCTAACCCCAACCCTAACCCTAACACTATCCTAGGGCTGATGCTAACCCTAACTCTAATAATATCCTAGGGCTGATGCTAACCCTAACCCTAACCCTAACACTATCCTAGGGCTGATGCTAACCCTAACCCTAACGCTAACACTATCCTAGGGCTGATGCTAACCCTAACACTAACACTATCCTAGGGCTGATGCTAACCCAAACCCTAACCCTAACACTATCCTAGGGCTGATGCTAACACTAACCCTAACTCTAACACTATCCTAGGCCTGGTGCTAACCCTAACCCTAACCCTAACACTATTCTAGGGCTGATGCTAACCCTAACCCTAATAATATCCTATGGCTGATGCTAACCCTAACCCTAACCCTAACACTATCCTAGGGCTGATGCTAACCCTAACTCTAACCCTAACACTATCCTAGGGCTGATGCTAACCCAACCCTAACCCTAACACTATCATAGGGCTGATGATAACCCTAACACTAACAATATCCTAGGCCTGATGATATCCATAACCCTAAACCTAACACTATCCTAGGGCTGATGCTAACCCTAACCCTAACCCTAACACTATCCTAGGGCTGATTCTAACCGTAACCCTAACGCTATCCGAGGCCTGATGCTAACCCTAACCCTTACCCTAACACTATCCTAGGGCTGATGCTAAACCTAACCATAACCCTAACACTATCCTAGGGCTTATTCTAACCCTATCCCTAACCGTAACACTATCCTAGGGCGGATGCTAACCCTAACCCTAACCCTAACACTATCCTATGGCTGATGCTAACCCTAACACTAACACTATCTTAGGGCTGATGCTAACCCTAACCCTAACCCTAACACTATCCTAGGGCTGATGCTAACCCTAACCCTAACTCTAACACTACCTTAGGGCTGAGGCTAACCCTAACCCTAACACTATCCTACGGCTGATGCTAACCCTAACCCTAACACTATCCTAGGCCTGATGCTAACCCTAACCCTAACCCTAACACTATCCTAGGGCTGATGCTAACCCTAACCCTAACACTGCCCTAGGGCTGATGCTAACCCTAACCCTAACCCTAAAACTAACCTAGGGCTGATGCTAACCCTAACCCTAACACTATCCTAGGCCTGATGCTAACCCTAACCCTAACACTAACACTATCCTAGGGCTGATGCTAACCCTAACCCTAACACTATCCTAGGGCTGATGCTAACCCTAACCCTAAACCTAACACTATCCTAGGGCTGATGCTAACCCTAACCCTAACACTATCCTAGGCCTGATGATAACCCTAACCCTAACCCTAACATTATCCTAGGGATGATGCTAACCCTAACCCTAACACTATCCTAGGGCTGATGCTAACCCTAAACCTAAACCTAACACTATCCTAGGGCTGATGCTAACCCTAACGCTAACCCTAACACTGTCCTTGAACTGATGCTAACCATAACCCTAACCCTAACACTATCCTAGGCCTGATGATAACCCTAACCCTAACCCTAACACTATCCTAGGGTTTATGTTAACCCTAACCGTAACACTATCCTAGGGCTGATGCTAACCCTAACAATAACAATATCCTAGGGCTGATGCTAACCCTAACCCTAACCCTAAAACTATCCTAGAGCTGATGCTAACCGTAACCCTAACACTATCCTAGGCCTGATGATAACCCTAACCCTAACCCTAACACTATCCTAGGGCTGATGCTAACCCTAACTCTAATAATATCCTAGGGCTGATGCTAACCCTAACCCTAACACTATCCTAGGCCTGATGATAACCCCAACCCTAACCCTAACACTATCCTAGGGCTGATGCTAACCCTAACTCTAATAATATCCTAGGGCTGATGCTAACCCTAACCCTAACCCTAACACTATCCTAGGGCTGATGCTAACCCTAACCCTAACGCTAACACTATCCTAGGGCTGATGCTAACCCTAACACTAACACTATCCTAGGGCTGATGCTAACCCAAACCCTAACCCTAACACTATCCTAGGGCTGATGCTAACACTAACCCTAACTCTAACACTAACCTAGGGCTGAGGCTAACCCTAACCCTAACACTATCCTACGGCTGATGCTAACCCTAACCCTAACCCTAACACTATCCTAAGGCTGATGCTAACCCTAACACTAACACTATCCTAGGCCTGGTGCTAACCCTAACCCTAACCCTAACACTATCCTACGGCTGATGCTAACACTAACCCTAATACTATCCTAGGGCTGATGCTAACCCTAACCCTAACCCTAACACTATCCTAGGGCTGATGCTAACCCTATCCCTAACCCTAACACTATCCTAGGGCTGATGCTAACCCTAACCCTAACACTATCCTAGGCCTGATGCTAACCCTAACCCTAACACTTACACTATCCTACGGCTGATGCTAACCCTAACCCTAACCCTAACACTATCCTAGGTCTGATGCTAACCCTAAACCTAACACTATCCTAGGGCTGATGCTAACCCTAACCCTAACCCTAACACTATCCTAGGGCTGATGTTAACCCTAACCATAACACTATCCTAGGGCCGATGCTAACCCTAACCCTAACCCTAACACTCTCCTAGGGCTGATGCTAACCCTAACCCTAACACTATCCTAGTCCTGATGCTAACCCTAACCCTAACACTGTCCTAGGGTTGATTCTAACCCTAACCCTAACCCTAACGCTATCCTAGGCCTGATGCTAACCCTATCCCTAACCCTAACACTCTCCTAGGGCTCAGGCTAACCCTAACCCTAACACTATCCTAGGGCTGATGCTATCCCTAACCCTAACCCTAACACTATCCTAGGGTTGATGCTAACCTTAACCCTAACACTATCCTAGGGCTGATGCTAACCATTACCCTAACCCTAACACTATCCTAGGGCTGATGCTAACCCTAACCCTAACACTATCCTAGTGCTGATGCTAACCCTAACCCTAACCCTAACACTATCCTAGGGCTGATGCTAACCCTAACCCTAACACTATCCTAGGGCTGATGCTAACCCTAACCCTAACCCTAACACTATCCTAAGTCTGATGCTAACCCTAGCCCTCACATTATCCTAGGCCTGATGATAACCCTAACCCTAACCTTAACACTATCCTAGGGCTGATGCAAACCCTAACCCTAACCATAACACTATCCTAGAGCTGATGCTAACCCTAACCCTAACACTATCCTAGGCCTGATGCTAACCCTATCCCTAACCCTAACACTCTCCTAGGGCTGAGGCTAACCCTAACCCTAACACTATCCTAGGGCTGATGCTAACCCTAAGCCTAACCCTAACACTATCCTAGGGTGATGCTAACCCTAACCCTAACACTATCCTAGGGCTGATGCTAACCCTAACCCTAACCCTAACACTATCCTAGGGCTGATGCTAACCCTAACCCTAACACTATCCTAGGGCTGATGCTAACCCTAACCCTAACCCTAACACTATCCTAGGGCTGATGCTAACCCTAACCCTAACACTATCCTAGGGCTGATGCTAACCCTAACCCTAAACCTAACACTATCCTAGGGCTGATGCTAACCCTAACACTAACACTATACTAGGGCTGATGCTAACCCTAACCATAACCCTAACACTATCCTAGGGCTGATGCTAACCCTAACCCTAACTCTAACACTATCCTAGGGCTGAGGCTAACCCTAACCCTAACTCTATCCTACGGCTGATGCTAAACCTAACCCTAACTCTAACACTATCCTAGGCCTGGTGCTAACCCTAACCCTAACCCTAACACTATCCTAGGGCTGATGCTAACCCTAACCCAAATAATATCCTAGTCCTGATGCTAACCCTAACCCTAACAATAACACTGTTATAGGGCTGATGCTAACCCTAACCCTAACCCTAACACTATCCTAGAGCTGATGCTAACCCTATCCCTAACTATAACAGTATCCTAGGGCTGATGCTAACCCTAACGCTAACAATATCGTAGGCCTGATGATATCCCTAACCCTAAACCTAACACTATCCTAGGGCTGATGCTAACCCTAACCCTAACCCTAACACTATCCTAGGGCTGATTCTAACCGTAACCCTAACACTATCCTACGCCTGATGCTAACCCTAACCCTAACCCTAACACTATCCTAGGCCTGATGCTAACCCTATCCCTAACCCTAACACTCTCCTAGGGCTGAAGCTAACCCTAACCCTAACACTATCCTAGGGCTGATGCTAACCCTAACCCTAACCCAAACACTATCCTAGGGTTGATGCTAACCCTAACCCTGACACTACCCTAGGGCTGATGCTAACCCTAACCCTAACCCTAACACTATCCTAGGGCTGATGCTAACCCTAACCCTAACACTATCCTAGGCCTGAAGCTAACTCTAACCCTAACCCTAACACTATCGTAGGGCTCATGCTAACCCTAACCCTAACCCTAACACTATCCTAGAGCTGATGCTAACCCTAACCCTAACCCTAACCCTAACCCTATTACTATCCTAGGGCTGATGCTAACCCTAACCTTAACGCTAACACTATCCTAGGGCTGATGCTAACCCTAACCCTAACACTATCCTAGGGCTGATGCTAACCCTAACCCTAACCCTAACACTATCCTAGGGCTGATGCTAACCCTAACCCTAACACTATCCTAGGGCTGATGCTAACCCTAACCCTAACCCTAACACTATCCTAGGGCTGATGCTAACCCTAACCCTAACACTATCCTAGGGCTGATGCTAACCCTAACCCTAACCCTAACACTATCCTAGGGCTGATGCTAACCCTAACCCTAACACTATCCTAGGGCTGATGCTAACCCTAACCCTAACCCTAACACTATCCTAGGGCTGATGCTAACCCTAACCCTAACCCTAAAACTATCCTAGAGCTGATGCTAACGCTAACCCTAACCCTAACCCTAACCCTAATACTATCCTAGGGCTGATGCTAACCCCAACCCTAACCCTAACACTATCCTAGGGCTGATGCTAACCCTAACTCTAATAATATCCTAGGGCTGATGCTAACCCTAACCCTAACCCTAACACTATCCTAGGGCTGATGCTAACCCTAACCCTAACGCTAACACTATCCTAGGGCTGATGCTAACCCTAACACTAACACTATCCTAGGGCTGATGCTAACCCAAACCCTAACCCTAACACTATCCTAGGGCTGATGCTAACACTAACCCTAACTCTAACACTATCCTAGGGCTGAGGCTAACCCTAACCCTAACACTATCCTACGGCTGATGCTAACCCTAACCCTAACCCTAACACTATCCTAAGGCTGATGCTAACCCTAACACTAACACTATCCTAGGCCTGGTGCTAACCCTAACCCTAACCCTAACACTATTCTAGGGCTGATGCTAACCCTAACCCTAATAATATCCTATGGCTGATGCTAACCCTAACCCTAACCCTAACACTATCCTAGGGCTGATGCTAACCCTAACTCTAACCCTAACACTATCCTAGGGCTGATGCTAACCCAACCCTAACCCTAACACTATCATAGGGCTGATGATAACCCTAACACTAACAATATCCTAGGCCTGATGATATCCATAACCCTAAACCTAACACTATCCTAGGGCTGATGCTAACCCTAACCCTAACCCTAACACTATCCTAGGGCTGATTCTAACCGTAACCCTAACGCTATCCGAGGCCTGATGCTAACCCTAACCCTTACCCTAACACTATCCTAGGGCTGATGCTAAACCTAACCATAACCCTAACACTATCCTAGGGCTTATTCTAACCCTATCCCTAACCGTAACACTATCCTAGGGCGGATGCTAACCCTAACCCTAACCCTAACACTATCCTATGGCTGATGCTAACCCTAACACTAACACTATCTTAGGGCTGATGCTAACCCTAACCCTAACCCTAACACTATCCTAGGGCTGATGCTAACCCTAACCCTAACTCTAACACTACCTTAGGGCTGAGGCTAACCCTAACCCTAACACTATCCTACGGCTGATGCTAACCCTAACCCTAACACTATCCTAGGCCTGATGCTAACCCTAACCCTAACCCTAACACTATCCTAGGGCTGATGCTAACCCTAACCCTAACACTGCCCTAGGGCTGATGCTAACCCTAACCCTAACCCTAAAACTAACCTAGGGCTGATGCTAACCCTAACCCTAACACTATCCTAGGCCTGATGCTAACCCTAACCCTAACACTAACACTATCCTAGGGCTGATGCTAACCCTAACCCTAACACTATCCTAGGGCTGATGCTAACCCTAACCCTAAACCTAACACTATCCTAGGGCTGATGCTAACCCTAACCCTAACACTATCCTAGGCCTGATGATAACCCTAACCCTAACCCTAACATTATCCTAGGGATGATGCTAACCCTAACCCTAACACTATCCTAGGGCTGATGCTAACCCTAAACCTAAACCTAACACTATCCTAGGGCTGATGCTAACCCTAACGCTAACCCTAACACTGTCCTTGAACTGATGCTAACCATAACCCTAACCCTAACACTATCCTAGGCCTGATGATAACCCTAACCCTAACCCTAACACTATCCTAGGGTTTATGTTAACCCTAACCGTAACACTATCCTAGGGCTGATGCTAACCCTAACAATAACAATATCCTAGGGCTGATGCTAACCCTAACCCTAACCCTAAAACTATCCTAGAGCTGATGCTAACCGTAACCCTAACACTATCCTAGGCCTGATGATAACCCTAACCCTAACCCTAACACTATCCTAGGGCTGATGCTAACCCTAAACCTAACCCTAACACTATCCTAGGGCGGATGCTAACCCTAACCCTAACCCTAACACTATCCTAGGGCTGATGCTAACCCTAACACTAACACTATCCTAGGGCTGATGCTAACCCTAACCCTAACCCTAACACTATCCTAGGGCTGATGCTAACCCTAACCCTAACTCTAACACTATCTTAGGGCTGAGGCTAACCCTAACCCAAACACTATCCTACGGCTGATGCTACCCCTAACCCTAACCCTAACACTATCCTAAGGCTGATGCTAACCCTAACACTAACACTATCCTAGTCCTGGTGCTAACCCTAACCCTAACCCTAACACTATCCTAGGGCTGATGCTAACCCTAACCCTAATACTATCCTAGGGCTGATGCTAACCCTAACCCTAACCCTAACACTATCCTAGGGCTGATGCTATCCCTATCCCTAACCCTAACACTATCCTAGGGCTGATGCTAACCCTAACCCTAACACTATCCTAGGCCTGATGCTAACCCTAACCCTAACACTTACACTATCCTACGGCTGATGCTAACCCTAACCCTAACCCTAACACTATCCTAGGTCTGATGCTAACCCTAAACCTAACACTATCCTAGGGCTGATGCTAACCCTAACCCTAACCCTAACACTATCCTAGGGCTGATGTTAACCCTAACCATAACACTATCCTAGGGCCGATGCTAACCCTAACCCTAACCCTAACACTCTCCTAGGGCTGATGCTAACCCTAACCCTAACACTATCCTAGTCCTGATGCTAACCCTAACCCTAACACTGTCCTAGGGTTGATTCTAACCCTAACCCTAACCCTAACGCTATCCTAGGCCTGATGCTAACCCTATCCCTAACCCTAACACTCTCCTAGGGCTCAGGCTAACCCTAACCCTAACACTATCCTAAGGCTGATGCTAACCCTAACCCTAACCCTAACACTATCCTAGGGTTGATGCTAACCTTAACCCTAACACTATCCTAGGGCTGATGCTAAAAATTACCCTAACCCTAACACTATCCTAGGGCTGATGCTAACCCTAACCCTAACACTATCCTAGTGCTGATGCTAACCCTAACCCTAACCCTAACACTATCCTAGGGCTGATGCTAACCCTAACCCTAACACTATCCTAGGGCTGATGCTAACCCTAACCCTAACCCTAACACTATCCTAAGTCTGATGCTAACCCTAGCCCTCACATTATCCTAGGCCTGATGATAACCCTAACCCTAACCTTAACACTATCCTAGGGCTGATGCAAACCCTAACCCTAACCATAACACTATCCTAGAGCTGATGCTAACCCTAACCCTAACACTATCCTAGGCCTGATGCTAACCCTATCCCTAACCCTAACACTCTCCTAGGACTGAGGCTAACCCTAACCCTAACACTATCCTAGGGCTGATGCTAACCCTAAGCCTAACCCTAACACTATCCTAGGGTGATGCTAACCCTAACCCTAACACTATCCTAGGGCTGATGCTAACCCTAACCCTAACCCTAACACTATCCTAGGGCTGATGCTAACCCTAACCCTAACACTATCCTAGGGCTGATGCTAACCCTAACCCTAACCCTAACACTATCCTAGGGCTGATGCTAACCCTAACCCTAACACTATCCTAGGGCTGATGCTAACCCTAACCCTAAACCTAACACTATCCTAGGGCTGATGCTAACCCTAACACTAACACTATACTAGGGCTGATGCTAACCCTAACCATAACCCTAACACTATCCTAGGGCTGATGCTAACCCTAACCCTAACTCTAACACTATCCTAGGGCTGAGGCTAACTCTAACCCTAACTCTATCCTAGGGCTGATGCTAAACCTAACCCTAACTCTAACACTATCCTAGGCCTGGTGCTAACCCTAACCCTAACCCTAACACTATCCTAGGGCTGATGCTAACCCTAACCCAAATAATATCCTAGTCCTGATGCTAACCCTAACCCTAACAATAACACTGTTATAGGGCTGATGCTAACCCTAACCCTAACCCTAACACTATCCTAGAGCTGATGCTAACCCTATCCCTAACTCTAACAGTATCCTAGGGCTGATGCTAACCCTAACGCTAACAATATCGTAGGCCTGATGATATCCCTAACCCTAAACCTAACACTATCCTAGGGCTGATGCTAACCCTAACCCTAACCCTAACACTATCCTAGGGCTGATTCTAACCGTAACCCTAACACTATCCTAGGCCTGATGCTAACCCTAACCCTAACCCTAACACTATCCTAGGCCTGATGCTAACCCTATCCCTAACCCTAACACTCTCCTAGGGCTGAAGCTAACCCTAACCCTAACACTATCCTAGGGCTGATGCTAACCCTAACCCTAACCCAAACACTATCCTAGGGTTGATGCTAACCCTAACCCTGACACTACCCTAGGGCTGATGCTAACCCTAACCCTAACCCTAACACTATCCTAGGGCTGATGCTAACCCTAACCCTAACACTATCCTAGGCCTGAAGCTAACTCTAACCCTAACCCTAACACTATCGTAGGGCTCATGCTAACCCTAACCCTAACCCTAACACTATCCTAGAGCTGATGCTAACCCTAACCCTAACCCTAACCCTAACCCTATTACTATCCTAGGGCTGATGCTAACCCTAACCCTAACGCTAACACTATCCTAGGGCTGATGCTAACCCTAACACTAACACTATCCTAGGGCTGATGCTAACCCTAACCCTAACACTATCCTAGGGCTGATGCTAACCCTAACCCTAACACTATCCTAGGGCTGATGCTAACCCTAACCCTAACCCTAACACTATCCTAGGGGTGATGCTAACCCTAACCAAACACTATCCTAGGGCTGATGCTAACCCTAACCCTAACCCTAACACTATCCTAGGGCTGATGCTAACCCTAACCCTAACACTATCCTAGGGCTGATGCTAACCCTAACCCTAACCCTAACACTATCCTAGTGCTGATGCTAACCCTAACCCTAACACTATCCTAGGGCTGATGCTATCCCTAACCCTAACGCTAACACTATCCTAGGGCTGATGCTAACCCTAACCCTAACACTATCCTAGGCCTGATGATAACCCTAAACCTAACCCTAACACTATCCTAGGGCTGATGCTAAGCCTAACGCTAACCCTAACACTATCCTAGGCCTGATGATAACCCTAACCCTATCCCTAACACTATCCTAGGGTTTATGTTAACCCTAACCGTAACACTATCCTAGGGCTGATGCTCACCCTAAAAATAACAATATCCTAGGGCTGATGCTAACCCTAACCCTAACCCTAACACTATCCTAGAGCTGATGCTAACCCTAACCCTAACACTATCCTAGGCCTGATGATAACCCTAACCCTAACCTTAACACTATCCTAGGGCTGATGCTAACCATAACCCCAACCCTAACACTATCCTAGAGCTGATGCTAACCCTAACCCTAACACTATCCTAGGCCTGATTATAACCCTAACCCTAACACTAACACTATCCTAGGGCTGATGCTAACCCTAACCCTAACCCTAACACTATCCTAGGGCTGATGGTAACCCTAACGCTAACCCTAACACTATCCTTGAACTGATGCTAACCCTAACCCTAACCCTAACACTATCCTAGGCCTGATGCTAACGCCAACCCTAACCCTAACACTATCCTAGGGTTTATGTTAACCCTAACCCTAACACTATCCTAGGGCTGATGCTAACCCTAAACCTAACCCTAACACTATCCTAGGGCGGATGCTAACCCTAACCCTAACCCTAACACTATCCTAAGTCTGATGCTAACCCTAGCCCTCACATTATCCTAGGCCTGATGATAACCCTAACCCTAACCTTAACACTATCCTAGGGCTGATGCTAACCCTAACCCTAACCCTAACACTATCCTAGAGCTGATGCTAACCCTAACCCTAACACTATCCTAGGCCTGATGCTAACCCTATCCCTAACCCTAACACTCTCCTAGGGCTGAGGCTAACCCTAACCCTAACACTATCCTAGGGCTGATGCTAACCCTAAGCCTAACCCTAACACTATCCTAAGGTGATGCTAACCCTAACCCTAACACTATTCTAGGGCTGATGCTAACCCTAACCCTAACACTATCCTAGGGCTGATGGTAACCCTAACCCTAACGCTATTCTAGGGCTGATGCTAACCCTAACCTTAACCCTAACACTATCCTAGGGCTGATGCTAACCCGAACCCTAACACTATCCTAGGGCTGATGCTAACCCTAACCCTAACTCTAACACTATCCTAGGGCTGATGCTGACCCTAACCCTAACACCATCCTAGGGCTGATGTTAACCCTAACCCTAACCCTAACACTATCCTAGGGCTGATCCTAACCCTAAACCTAACCCTAACACTATCCTAGAGCTGATGCTAACGATAACCCTATCCCTAACCCTAACCCTACTATTATCCTAGGACTGATGCTAACCTTAACCCTAACCCTAACACTATCCTAGGGCTGATGCTAACCCTAACACTAACACTATACTAGGGCTGATGCTAACCCTAACCCTAACCCTAACACTATCCTAGGGCTGATGCTAACCCTAAACCTAACTCTAACACTATCCTAGGGCTGAGGCTAACCCTAACCCTACATCTATCCTACGGCTGATGCTAAACCTAACCCTAACTCTAACACTATCCTAGGCATGGTCCTAACCCTAACCCTAACCCTAACACTATCCTAGGGCTGATGCTAACCCTAACCCAAATAATATCCTAGTTCTGATGCTAACCCTAACCCTAACAATAACACTATTAAAGGGCTGATGCTAACCCTAACCCTAACCCTAACACTATCCTAGAGCTGATGCTAACCCTAACCCTAACTCTAACAGTATCCTAGGCCTGATGCTAACCCTAACGCTAACAATATCGTAGGCCTGATGATATCCCTAACCCTAAACCTAACACTATCCTAGGGCTGATGCTAACCCTAACCCTAACCCTAACACTATCCTAGGGCTGATTCTAACAGTAACCCTAACACTATCCTTGGCCTGATGCTAACCCTAACCCTAACCCTAACACTATCCTAGGCCTGATGCTATCCCTATCCCTAACCCTAACACTCTCCTAGGGCTGAGGCTAACCCGAACCCTAACACTATCCTAGGGCTGATGCTAACCCTAACCCTAACCCAAACACTATCCTCGGGTTGATGCTAACCCTAACCCTGACACTACCCTAGGGCTGATGCTAACCCTAACCCTAACCCTAACACTATCCTAGGTCTGATGCTAACCCTAACCCTAACACTATCCTAGGCCTGAAGCTAACTCTAACCCTAACCCTAACACTATCGTAGGGCTCATGCTAACCCTAACCCTAACCCTAACACTATCCTAGAGCTGATGCTAACCCTAACCCTAACCCTAACCCTAACCCTAATACTATCCTAGGGCTGATGCTAACCCTAACCCTAACGCTAACACTATCCTAGGGCTGATGCTAACCCTAACACTAACACTATCCTAGGGCTGATGCTGACCCTAACCCTAACACTATCCTAGGGCTGATGCTAACCCTAACCCTAACCCTAACACTATCCTAGGGCTGATGCTAACCCTAACCAAACACTATCCTAGGGCTGATGCTAACCCTAACCCTAACCCTAACACTATCCTAGGGCTGATGCTAACCCTAACACTAACACTATCCTAGGGCTGATGCTAACCCTAACCCTAACCCTAACACTATCCTAGTGCTGATGCTAACCCTAACCCTAACACTATCCTAGGGCTGATGCTATCCATAACCCTAACCCTAACACTATCCTAGGGCTGATGCTAACCCTAACCCTAAATCTAACACTATCCTAGGGCTGATGCTAACCCTAACCCTAACACTATCCTAGGCCTGATGATAACCCTAACCCTAACCCTAACATTATCCTAGGGCTGATGCTAACCCTAACCCTAACACTATCCTAGGGCTGATGCTAACCCTAAACCTAACCCTAACACTATCCTAGGGCTGATGCTAACCCTAACGCTAACCCTAACACTGTCCTTGAACTGATGCTAACACTAACCCTAACCCTAACACTATCCTAGTCCTGATGATAACCCTAACCCTAACCCTAACACTATCCTAGGGTTTATGTTAACCCTAACCGTAACACTATCCTAGGGCTGATGCTAACCCTAACAATAACAATATCCTAGGGCTGATGCTAACCCTAACCCTAACCCTAACACTATCCTAGAGCTGATGCTAACCCTAACCCTAACACTATCCTAGGCCTGATGATAACCCTAACCCTAACCTTAACACTATCCTAGGGCTGATGCTAACCCTAACCCCGACCCTAACACTATCCTAGAGCTGATGCTAACCCTAACCCTAACACTATGCTAGGCCTGATGATAACCCTAACCCTAACACTAACACTATCCTAGGGCTGATGCTAACCCTAACCCTAACACTATCCTAGGGCTGATGGTAACCCTAACGCTAACCCTAACACTATGCTTGAACTGATGCTAACCCTAACCCTAACCCTAACACTATCCTAGGCCTGATGCTAACCCTAACCCTAACCCTAACACTATCCTAGTGTTTATGTTAACCCTAACCCTAACACTATCCTAGGGCTGATGCTAACCCTAAACCTAACCCTAACACTATCCTAGGGCTGATGCTAACCCTAACCCAAACACTATCCTACGGCTGATGCTACCCCTAACCCTAACCCTAACACTATCCTAAGGCTGATGCTAACCCTAACACTAACACTATCCTAGGCCTGGTGCTAACCCTAACCCTAACCCTAACACTATCCTAGGGCTGATGCTAACCCTAACCCTAATACTATCCTAGGGCTGATGCTACCCCTAACCCTAACCCTAACACTATCCTAGGGCTGATGCTAACCCTATCCCTAACCCTAACACTATCCTAGGGCTGATGCTAACCCTAACCCTAACACTATCCTAGGCCTGATGCTAACCCTAACCCTAACACTTACACTATCCTACGGCTGATGCTAACCCTAACCCTAACCCTAACACTATCCTAGGTCAGATGCTAACCCTAAACCTAACACTATCCTAGGGCTGATGCTAACCCTAACCCTAACCCTAACACTATCCTAGGGCTGATGTTAACCCTAACCCTAACACTATCCTAGGGCCGATGCTAACCCTAACCCTAACCCTAACACTCTCCTAGGGCTGATGCTTACCCTAACCCTAACACTATCCTAGGCCTGATGCTAACCCTAACCCTAACACTATCCTAGGGCTGATTCTAACCCTAACCCTAACCCTAACACTATCCTAGGCCTGATGCTAACCCTATCCCTAACCCTAACACTCTCCTAGGGCTCAGGCTAACCCTAACCCTAACACTGTCCTAGGGCTGATGGTAACCCTAACCCTAACTCTAACACTATCCTAGGCCTGGTGCTAACCCTAACCCTAACCCTAACACTATCCTAGGGCTGATGCTAACCCTAACCCAAATAATATCCTAGTCCTGATGCTAACCCTAACCCTAACAATAACACTATTATAGGGCTGATGCTAACCCTAACCCTATCCCTAACACTATCCTAGAGCTGATGCTAACCGTAACCCTAACTCTAACAGTATCCTAGGCCTGATGCTAACCCTAACGCTAACAATATCGTAGGCCTGATGATATCCCTAACCCTAAACCTAACACTATCCTAGGGCTGATGCTAACCCTAACCCTAACCCTAACACTATCCTAGGGCTGATTCTAACCGTAACCCTAACACTATCCTAGGCCTGATGCTAACCCTAACCCTAACCCTAACACTATCCTAGGCCTGATGCTAACCCTATCCCTAACCCTAACACTCTCCTAGGGCTGAAGCTAACCCTAACCCTAACACTATCCTAGGGCTGATGCTAACCCTAACCCTAACCCAAACACTATCCTCGGGTTGATGCTAACCCTAACCCTGACACTACCCTAGGGCTGATGCTAACCCTAACCCTAACCCTAACACTATCCTAGGGCTGATGCTAACCCTAACCCTAACACTATCCTAGGCCTGAAGCTAACTCTAACCCTAACCCTAACACTATCGTAGGGCTCATGATAACCATAACCCTAACCCTAACACTATCCTAGAGCTGATGCTAACCCTAACCCTAACCCTAACCCTAACCCTAATACTATCCTAGGGCTGATGCTAACCCTAACCCTAACGCTAACACTATCCTAGGGCTGATGCTAACCCTAACACTAACACTATCCTAGGGCTGCTGCTAACCCTAACCCTAACCCTAACACTATCCTAGGGCTGATGCTAACCCTAACCAAACACTATCCTAGGGCTGATGCTAACCCTAACCCTAACCCTAACACTATCCTAGGGCTGATGCTAACCCTAACACTAACACTATCATAGGGCTGATGCTAACCCTAACCCTAACCCTAACACTATCCTAGTGCTGATGCTAACTCTAACCCTAACACTATCCTAGGGCTGATGCTATCCCTAAGCCTAACCCTAACACTATCTTAGGGCTGATGCTAACCCTAACCCTAAATCTAACACTATCCTAGGGCTGATGCTAACCCTAACCCTAACACTATCCTAGGCCTGATGATAACCCTAACCCTAACCCTAACATTATCCTAGGGCTGATGCTAACCCTAACCCTAACACTATCCTAGGGCTGATGCTAACCCTAAACCTATCCCTAACACTATCCTAGGGCTGATGCTAACCCTAACGCTAACCCTAACACTGTCCTTGAACTGATGCTAACCCTAACCCTAACCCTAACACTATCCTAGGACTGATGATAACCCTAACCCTAACCCTAACACTATCCTAGGGTTTATGTTAACCCTAACCGTAACACTATCCTAGGGCTGATGCTAACCCTAACAATAACAATATCCTAGGGCTGATGCTAACCCTAACCCTAACCCTAACACTATCCTAGAGCTGATGCTAACCCTAACCCTAACACTATCCTAGGCCTGATGATAACCCTAACCCTAACATTAACACTATCCTAGGGCTGATGCTAACCCTATCCCCAACCCTAACACTATCCTAGAGCTGATGCTAACCCTAACCCTAACACTATCCTAGGCCTGATGATAACCCTAACCCTAACACTAACACTATCCTAGGGCTGATGCTAACCCTAACCCTAACACTATCCTAGGGCTGATGCTAACACTAACCCTAACCCTAACACTATCCTAGGGCTGATGGTAACCCTAACGCTAACCCTAACACTATCCTTGAACTGATGCTAACCCTAACCCTAACCCTAACACTATCCTAGGCCTGATGCTAACCCTAACCCTAACCCTAACACTATCCTAGGGTTTATGTTAACCCTAACCCTAACACTATCCTAGGGCTGATGCTAACCCTAAACCTAACCCTAACACTATCCTAGGGCGGATGCTAACCCTAACCCTAACCCTAACACTATCCTAGGGCTGATGCTAACCCTAACACTAACACTATCCTAAGGCTGATGCTAACCCTAACCCTAACCCTAACACTATCCTAGGGCTGATGCTAACCCTAACCCTAACTCTAACACTATCTTAGGGCTGAGGCTAACCCTAACCCAAACACTATCCTATGGCTGATGCTACCCCTAACCCTAACCCTAACACTATCCTAGGGCTGATGCTAACCCTAACGCTAACAATATCGTAGGCCTGATGATATCCCTAACCCTAAACCTAACACTATCCTAGGTCTGATTCTAACCCTAACCCTAACCCTAACACTATCCTAGGCCTAATGCTAACCCTATCCCTAACCCTAACACTCTCCTAGGGCTCAGGCTAACCCTAACCCTAACACTATCCTAGGGCTGATGCTAACCCTAACCCTAACCCTAACACTATCCTAGTGTTGATGCTAACCTTAACCCTAACACTATCCTAGGGCTGATGCTAATCCTAACCCTAACCCTAACACTATCCTAGGGCTGATGCTAACCCTAACCCTAACACTATCCTAGTGCTGATGCTAACCCTAACCCTAACACTATCCTAGGGCTGATGCTAACCCTAACCCTAACACTATCCTAGGGCTGATGCTAACCCTAACCCTAACCGTAACACTATCCTAAGTCTGATGCTAACCCTAGCCCTCACACTATCCTAGGCCTGATGATAACCCTAACCCTAACCCTAACACTATCCTAGGGCTGATGCTAACCCTAACCCTAACCCTAACACTATCCTAGGGCTGATGCTAACCCTAACCAAACACTATCCTAGGGCTGATGCTAACCCTAAACCTAACCCTAACACTATCCTAGGGCTGATGCTAACCCTAACCCTAACACTATCCTAGGGCTGATGCTAACCCTAACCCTAACCCTAACACTATCCTAGGGCTGATGCTAACCCTAACCCTAACACTATCCTAGGGCTGATGCTATCCCTAACCCTAACCCTAACACTATCCTAGGGCTGATGCTAACCCTAACCCTAACACTATCCTAGGGCTGATGCTAACCCTAACCCTAACACTATCCTAGTGCTGATGCTAACCCTAACCCTAACACTATCCTAGGGCTGATGCTAACCCTAACCCTAACACTATCCTAGGGCTGATGCTAACCCTAACCCTAACCGTAACACTATCCTAAGTCTGATGCTAACCCTAGCCCTCACACTATCCTAGGCCTGATGATAACCCTAACCCTAACCCTAACACTATCCTAGGGCTGATGCTAACCCTAACCCTAACCCTAACACTATCCTAGGGCTGATGCTAACCCTAACCCTAACACTATCCTAGGCCTGATGATAACCCTAACCCTAACACTAACACTATCCTAGGGCTGATGCTAACCCTAACCCTAACACTATCCTAGGCCTGATGATAACCCTAACCCTATCCCTAACATTATCCTAGGGTTGATGCTAACCCTAACCCTAACACTATCCTAGGGCTGATGCTAACCCTAAACCTAACCCTAACACTATCCTAGGGCTGATGCTAACCCTAACCCTAACACTATCCTAGGGCTGATTCTAACCCTAACCCTAACCCTAACACTATCCTAGGCCTGATGCTAACCGTATCCCTAAACCCTAACACTCTCCTAGGGCTCAGGCTATCCCTAACCCTAACACTATCCTAGGGCTGATGCTAACCCTAACCCTAACCCTAACACTATCCTAGGGTTGATGCTAACCATAACCCTAACACTATCCTAGGGCTGATGCTAACCCTAACCCTAACCCTAACACTATCCTAGGGCTGATGCTAACCCTAACCCTAACACTATCCTAGTGCTGATGCTAACCTAACCCTAACCCTAACACTATCCTAGGGCTGATGCTAACCCTAACCCTAACACTATCCTAGGGCTGATGCTAACCCTAACCCTAACCCTAACACTATCCTAGGGCTGATGCTAACCCTAAACAAACACTATCCTAGGGCTGATGCTAACCCTAACCCTAACCCTAACACTCTCCTAGGGCTGATGCTAACCCTAACCCTAACACTATCCTAGGGCTGATGCTAACCCTAACCGTAACACTATCCTAGGGCTGATGCTAACCCTAACCCTAACCCTAACACTATCCTAAGTCTGATGCTAACCCTAGCCCTCACACTATCCTGGGCCTGATGATAACCCTAACCCTAACCCTAACACTATCCTAGGGCTGATGCTAACCCTAACCCTAACCCTAACACTATCCTAGGGCTGATGCTAACCCTAACCCTAACCCTAACACTCTCCTAGGGCTGATGCTAACCCTAACCCTAACACTATCCTAGGGCTGATGCTAACCCTAACCCTAACCCTAACACTATCCTAGGGCTGATGCTAACCCTAACCCTAACACTATCCTAGGGCTGATGTTATCCCTAACCCTAACCCTAACACTATCCTAGGGCTGATGCTAACCCTAACCCTAAACCTAACACTATCCTAGGGCTGATGCTTACCCTAACCCTAACACTATCCTAGGCCTGATGCTAACCCTAACCCTAACACTTACACTATCCTACGGCTGATGCTAACCCTAACCCTAACCCTAACACTATCCTAGGTCAGATGCTAACCCTAAACCTAACACTATCCTAGGGCTGATGCTAACCCTAACCCTAACCCTAACACTATCCTAGGGCTGATGTTAACCCTAACCCTAACACTATCCTAGGGCCGATGCTAACCCTAACCCTAACCCTAACACTCTCCTAGGGCTGATGCTTACCCTAACCCTAACACTATCCTAGGCCTGATGCTAACCCTAACCCTAACACTATCCTAGGGCTGATTCTAACCCTAACCCTAACCCTAACACTATCCTAGGCCTGATGCTAACCCTATCCCTAACCCTAACACTCTCCTAGGGCTCAGGCTAACCCTAACCCTAACACTGTCCTAGGGCTGATGGTAACCCTAACCCTAACTCTAACACTATCCTAGGCCTGGTGCTAACCCTAACCCTAACCCTAACACTATCCTAGGGCTGATGCTAACCCTAACCCAAATAATATCCTAGTCCTGATGCTAACCCTAACCCTAACAATAACACTATTATAGGGCTGATGCTAACCCTAACCCTATCCCTAACACTATCCTAGAGCTGATGCTAACCGTAACCCTAACTCTAACAGTATCCTAGGCCTGATGCTAACCCTAACGCTAACAATATCGTAGGCCTGATGATATCCCTAACCCTAAACCTAACACTATCCTAGGGCTGATGCTAACCCTAACCCTAACCCTAACACTATCCTAGGGCTGATTCTAACCGTAACCCTAACACTATCCTAGGCCTGATGCTAACCCTAACCCTAACCCTAACACTATCCTAGGCCTGATGCTAACCCTATCCCTAACCCTAACACTCTCCTAGGGCTGAAGCTAACCCTAACCCTAACACTATCCTAGGGCTGATGCTAACCCTAACCCTAACCCAAACACTATCCTCGGGTTGATGCTAACCCTAACCCTGACACTACCCTAGGGCTGATGCTAACCCTAACCCTAACCCTAACACTATCCTAGGGCTGATGCTAACCCTAACCCTAACACTATCCTAGGCCTGAAGCTAACTCTAACCCTAACCCTAACACTATCGTAGGGCTCATGATAACCATAACCCTAACCCTAACACTATCCTAGAGCTGATGCTAACCCTAACCCTAACCCTAACCCTAACCCTAATACTATCCTAGGGCTGATGCTAACCCTAACCCTAACGCTAACACTATCCTAGGGCTGATGCTAACCCTAACACTAACACTATCCTAGGGCTGCTGCTAACCCTAACCCTAACCCTAACACTATCCTAGGGCTGATGCTAACCCTAACCAAACACTATCCTAGGGCTGATGCTAACCCTAACCCTAACCCTAACACTATCCTAGGGCTGATGCTAACCCTAACACTAACACTATCATAGGGCTGATGCTAACCCTAACCCTAACCCTAACACTATCCTAGTGCTGATGCTAACTCTAACCCTAACACTATCCTAGGGCTGATGCTATCCCTAAGCCTAACCCTAACACTATCTTAGGGCTGATGCTAACCCTAACCCTAAATCTAACACTATCCTAGGGCTGATGCTAACCCTAACCCTAACACTATCCTAGGCCTGATGATAACCCTAACCCTAACCCTAACATTATCCTAGGGCTGATGCTAACCCTAACCCTAACACTATCCTAGGGCTGATGCTAACCCTAAACCTATCCCTAACACTATCCTAGGGCTGATGCTAACCCTAACGCTAACCCTAACACTGTCCTTGAACTGATGCTAACCCTAACCCTAACCCTAACACTATCCTAGGACTGATGATAACCCTAACCCTAACCCTAACACTATCCTAGGGTTTATGTTAACCCTAACCGTAACACTATCCTAGGGCTGATGCTAACCCTAACAATAACAATATCCTAGGGCTGATGCTAACCCTAACCCTAACCCTAACACTATCCTAGAGCTGATGCTAACCCTAACCCTAACACTATCCTAGGCCTGATGATAACCCTAACCCTAACATTAACACTATCCTAGGGCTGATGCTAACCCTATCCCCAACCCTAACACTATCCTAGAGCTGATGCTAACCCTAACCCTAACACTATCCTAGGCCTGATGATAACCCTAACCCTAACACTAACACTATCCTAGGGCTGATGCTAACCCTAACCCTAACACTATCCTAGGGCTGATGCTAACACTAACCCTAACCCTAACACTATCCTAGGGCTGATGGTAACCCTAACGCTAACCCTAACACTATCCTTGAACTGATGCTAACCCTAACCCTAACCCTAACACTATCCTAGGCCTGATGCTAACCCTAACCCTAACCCTAACACTATCCTAGGGTTTATGTTAACCCTAACCCTAACACTATCCTAGGGCTGATGCTAACCCTAAACCTAACCCTAACACTATCCTAGGGCGGATGCTAACCCTAACCCTAACCCTAACACTATCCTAGGGCTGATGCTAACCCTAACACTAACACTATCCTAAGGCTGATGCTAACCCTAACCCTAACCCTAACACTATCCTAGGGCTGATGCTAACCCTAACCCTAACTCTAACACTATCTTAGGGCTGAGGCTAACCCTAACCCAAACACTATCCTATGGCTGATGCTACCCCTAACCCTAACCCTAACACTATCCTAGGGCTGATGCTAACCCTAACGCTAACAATATCGTAGGCCTGATGATATCCCTAACCCTAAACCTAACACTATCCTAGGGCTGATTCTAACCCTAACCCTAACCCTAACACTATCCTAGGCCTAATGCTAACCCTATCCCTAACCCTAACACTCTCCTAGGGCTCAGGCTAACCCTAACCCTAACACTATCCTAGGGCTGATGCTAACCCTAACCCTAACCCTAACACTATCCTAGTGTTGATGCTAACCTTAACCCTAACACTATCCTAGGGCTGATGCTAATCCTAACCCTAACCCTAACACTATCCTAGGGCTGATGCTAACCCTAACCCTAACACTATCCTAGTGCTGATGCTAACCCTAACCCTAACACTATCCTAGGGCTGATGCTAACCCTAACCCTAACACTATCCTAGGGCTGATGCTAACCCTAACCCTAACCGTAACACTATCCTAAGTCTGATGCTAACCCTAGCCCTCACACTATCCTAGGCCTGATGATAACCCTAACCCTAACCCTAACACTATCCTAGGGCTGATGCTAACCCTAACCCTAACCCTAACACTATCCTAGGGCTGATGCTAACCCTAACCAAACACTATCCTAGGGCTGATGCTAACCCTAAACCTAACCCTAACACTATCCTAGGGCTGATGCTAACCCTAACCCTAACACTATCCTAGGGCTGATGCTAACCCTAACCCTAACCCTAACACTATCCTAGGGCTGATGCTAACCCTAACCCTAACACTATCCTAGGGCTGATGCTATCCCTAACCCTAACCCTAACACTATCCTAGGGCTGATGCTAACCCTAACCCTAACACTATCCTAGGGCTGATGCTAACCCTAACCCTAACACTATCCTAGTGCTGATGCTAACCCTAACCCTAACACTATCCTAGGGCTGATGCTAACCCTAACCCTAACACTATCCTAGGGCTGATGCTAACCCTAACCCTAACCGTAACACTATCCTAAGTCTGATGCTAACCCTAGCCCTCACACTATCCTAGGCCTGATGATAACCCTAACCCTAACCCTAACACTATCCTAGGGCTGATGCTAACCCTAACCCTAACCCTAACACTATCCTAGGGCTGATGCTAACCCTAACCCTAACACTATCCTAGGCCTGATGATAACCCTAACCCTAACACTAACACTATCCTAGGGCTGATGCTAACCCTAACCCTAACACTATCCTAGGCCTGATGATAACCCTAACCCTATCCCTAACATTATCCTAGGGTTGATGCTAACCCTAACCCTAACACTATCCTAGGGCTGATGCTAACCCTAAACCTAACCCTAACACTATCCTAGGGCTGATGCTAACCCTAACCCTAACACTATCCTAGGGCTGATTCTAACCCTAACCCTAACCCTAACACTATCCTAGGCCTGATGCTAACCGTATCCCTAAACCCTAACACTCTCCTAGGGCTCAGGCTATCCCTAACCCTAACACTATCCTAGGGCTGATGCTAACCCTAACCCTAACCCTAACACTATCCTAGGGTTGATGCTAACCATAACCCTAACACTATCCTAGGGCTGATGCTAACCCTAACCCTAACCCTAACACTATCCTAGGGCTGATGCTAACCCTAACCCTAACACTATCCTAGTGCTGATGCTAACCTAACCCTAACCCTAACACTATCCTAGGGCTGATGCTAACCCTAACCCTAACACTATCCTAGGGCTGATGCTAACCCTAACCCTAACCCTAACACTATCCTAGGGCTGATGCTAACCCTAAACAAACACTATCCTAGGGCTGATGCTAACCCTAACCCTAACCCTAACACTCTCCTAGGGCTGATGCTAACCCTAACCCTAACACTATCCTAGGGCTGATGCTAACCCTAACCGTAACACTATCCTAGGGCTGATGCTAACCCTAACCCTAACCCTAACACTATCCTAAGTCTGATGCTAACCCTAGCCCTCACACTATCCTGGGCCTGATGATAACCCTAACCCTAACCCTAACACTATCCTAGGGCTGATGCTAACCCTAACCCTAACCCTAACACTATCCTAGGGCTGATGCTAACCCTAACCCTAACCCTAACACTCTCCTAGGGCTGATGCTAACCCTAACCCTAACACTATCCTAGGGCTGATGCTAACCCTAACCCTAACCCTAACACTATCCTAGGGCTGATGCTAACCCTAACCCTAACACTATCCTAGGGCTGATGTTATCCCTAACCCTAACCCTAACACTATCCTAGGGCTGATGCTAACCCTAACCCTAAACCTAACACTATCCTAGGGCTGATGCTAACCCTAACCCTAACACTATCCTAGGCCTGATGATAACCCTAACCCTAACCCTAACATTATCCTAGGGCTGATGCTAACCCTAACCCTAACACTATCCTAGGGCTGATGCTAACCCTAAACCTAACCCTAACACTATCCTAGGGCTGATGCTAACCCTAACGCTAACCCTAACACTGTCCTTGAACTGATGCTAACCCTAACCCTAATTCTAACACTATCCTAGGCCTGATGATAACCCTAACCCTAACCCTAACACTATCCTAGGGTTTATGTTAACCCTAACCGTAACACTATCCTAGGGCTGATGCTAACCCTAACAATAACAATATCCTAGGGCTGATGCTAACCCTAACCCTAACCCTAACACTATCCTAGAGCTGATGCTAACCCTAACCCTAACACTATCCTAGGCCTGATGATAACCCTAACCCTAACACTATCCTAGGGCTGATTCTAACCCTAACCCTAACCCTAACACTATCCTAGGCCTGATGCTAACCCTATCCCTAACCCTAACACTCTCCTAGGGCTCAGGCTAACCCTAACCCTAACACTATCCTAGGGCTGATGCTAACCCTAACCCTAACCCTAACACTATCCTAGGGTTGATGCTAACCTTAACCCTAACACTATCCTAGGGCTGATGCTAATCCTAACCCTAACCCTAACACTATCCTAGGGCTGATGCTAACCCTAACCCTAACACTATCCTAGTGCTGATGCTAACCCTAACCCTAACACTATCCTAGGGCTGATGCTAACCCTAACCCTAACACTATCCTAGGGCTGATGCTAACCCTAACCCTAACCGTAACACTATCCTAAGTCTGATGCTAACCCTAGCCCTCACACTATCCTAGGCCTGATGATAACCCTAACCCTAACCCTAACACTATCCTAGGGCTGATGCTAACCCTAACCCTAACCCTAACACTATCCTAGGGCTGATGCTAACCCTAACCAAACACTATCCTAGGGCTGATGCTAACCCTAACCCTAACCCTAACACTATCCTAGGGCTGATGCTAACCCTAACCCTAACACTATCCTAGGGCTGATGCTAACCCTAACCCTAACCCTAACACTATCCTAGGGCTGATGCTAACCCTAACCCTAACACTATCCTAGGGCTGATGCTATCCCTAACCCTAACCCTAACACTATCCTAGGGCTGATGCTAACCCTAAACCTAACACTATCCTAGGCCTGATGATAACCCTAACCCTAACCTTAACACTATCCTAGGGCTGATGCTAACCCTAACCCCAACCCTAACACTATCCTAGAGCTGATGCTAACCCTAACCCTAACACTATCCTAGGCCTGATGATAACCCTAACCCTAACACTAACACTATCCTAGGGCTGATGCTAACCCTAACCCTAACACTATCCTAGGCCTGATGATAACCCTAACCCTAACCCTAACACTATCCTAGGCCTGATGCTAACCCTATCCCTAACCCTAACACTCTCCTAGGGCTGAGGCTAACCCGAACCCTAACACTATCCTAGGGCTAATGCTAACCCTAACCCTAACCCTAACACTATCCTAGGGCTGATGCTAACCCTAACCCTAACACTATCCTAGGCCTGATGATAACCCTAACCCTAACCCTAACACTATCCTAGGCCTGATGCTAACCCTATCCCTAACCAAACACTATCCTAGGGCTGATGCTAACCCTAACCCTAACCCTAACACTATCCTAGGGCTGATGCTAACACTAACACTAACACTATCCTAGGGCTGATGCTAACCCTAAACCTAACCCTAACACTATCCTAGTGCTGATGCTAACCCTAACCCTAACACTATCCTAGGGCTGATGCTAACCCTAACCCTAAATCTAACACTATCCTAGGGCTGATGCTAACCCTAACCCTAACACTATCCTAGGCCTGATGATAACCCTAACCCTAACCCTAACATTATCCTAGGGCTGATGCTAACCCTAACCCTAACACTATCCTAGGGCTGATGCTAACCCTAAACCTAACCCTAACACTATCCTAGGGCTGATGCTAACCCTAACGCTAACCCTAACACTGTCCTTGAACTGATGCTAACCCTAACCCTAACCCTAACACTATCCTAGGCCTGATGATAACCCTAACCCTAACCCTAACATTATCCTAGGGTTTATGTTAACCCTAACCGTAACACTATCCTAGGGCTGATGCTAACCCTAACAATAACAATATCCTAGGGCTGATGCTAACCCTAACCCTAACCCTAACACTATCCTAGAGCTGATGCTAACCCTAACCCTAACACTATCCTAGGCCTGATGATAACCCTAACCCTAACCTTAACACTATCCTAAGGCTGATGCTAACCCTAACCCCGACCCTAACACTATCCTAGAGCTGATGCTAACCCTAACCCTAACACTATCCTAGGCCTGATGATAACCCTAACCCTAACACTAACACTATCCTAGGGCTGATGCTAACCCTAACCCTAACACTATCCTAGGGCTGATGCTAACACTAACCCTAACCCTAACACTATCCTAGGGCTGATGGTAACCCTAACGCTAACCCTAACACTATCCTTGAACTGATGCTAACCCTAACCCTAACCCTAACACTATGCTAGGCCTGATGCTAACCCTAACCCTAACCCTAACACTATCCTAGGGTTTATGTTAACCCTAACCCTAACACTATCCTAGGGTTGATGCTAACCCTAAACCTAACCCTAACACTATCCTAGGGCGGATGCTAACCCTAACCCTAACCCTAACACTATCCTAGGGCTGATGCTAACCCTAACACTAACACTATCCTAAGGCTGATGCTAACCCTAACCCTAACCCTAACACTATCCTAGGGCTGATGCTAACCCTAACCCTAACTCTAACACTATCTTAGGGCTGAGGCTAACCTTAACCCAAACACTATCCTACGGCTGATGCTACCCCTAACCCTAACCCTAACACTATCCTAAGGCTGATGCTAACCCTAACACTAACACTATCCTAGGCCTGGTGCTAACCCTAACCCTAACCCTAACACTATCCTAGGGCTGATGCTAACCCTAACCCTAATACTATCCTAGGGCTGATGCTACCCCTAACCCTAACCCTAACACTATCCTAGGGCTGATGCTAACCCTATCCCTAACACTAACACTATCCTAGGGCTGATGCTAACCCTAACCCTAACACTATCCTAGGCCTGATGCTAACCCTAACCCTAACACTTACACTATCCTACGGCTGATGCTAACCCTAACCCTAACCCTAACACTATCCTAGGTCTGATGCTAACCCTAAACCTAACACTATCCTAGGGCTGATGCTAACCCTAACCCTAACCCTAACACTATCCTAGGGGTGATGTTAACCCTAACCCTAACACTATCCTAGGGCCGATGCTAACCCTAACCCTAACCCTAACACTCTCCTAGGGCTGATGCTTACCCTAACCCTAACACTATCCTAGGCCTGATGCTAACCCTAACCCTAACACTATCCTAGGGCTGATTCTAACCCTAACCCTAACCCTAACACTATCCTAGGACTGATGCTAACCCTATCCCTAACCCTAACACTCTCCTAGGGCTCAGGCTAACCCTAACCCTAACACTATCCTAGGGCTGATGCTAACCCTAACCCTAACTCTAACACTATCCTAGGCCTGGTGCTAACCCTAACCCTAACCCTAACACTATCCTAGGGCTGATGCTAACCCTAACCCAAATAATATCCTAGTCCTGATGCTAACCCTAACCCTAACAATAACACTATTATAGGGCTGATGCTAACCCTAACCCTATCCCTAACACTATCCTAGAGCTGATGCTAACCCTAACCCTAACTCTAACAGTATCCTAGGCCTGATGCTAACCCTAACGCTAACAATATCGTAGGCCTGATGATATCCCTAACCCTAAACGTAACACTATCCTAGGGCTGATGCTAACCCTAACCCTAACCCTAACACTATCCTAGGGCTGATTCTAACCGTAACCCTAACACTATCCTAGGCCTGATGCTAACCCTAACCCTAACCCTAACACTATCCTAGGCCTGATGCTAACCCTATCCCTAACCCTAACACTATCCTAGTGCTGATGCTAACCCTAACCCTAACACTATCCTAGGGCTGATGCTATCCCTAACCCTAACCCTAACACTATCCTAGGGCTGCTGCTAACCCTAACCCTAACCCTAACACTATCCTAGGGCTGATGCTAACCCTAACCAAACACTATCCTAGGGCTGATGCTAACCCTAACCCTAACCCTAACACTATCCTAGTGCTGATGCTAACCCTAACCCTAACACTATCCTAGGGCTGATGCTATCCCTAACCCTAACCCTAACACTATCCTAGGGCTGATGCTAACCCTAACCCTAAATCTAACACTATCCTAGTGCTGATGCTAACCCTAACCCTAACACTATCCTAGGCCTGATGATAACCCTAACCCTAACCCTAACATTATCCTAGGGCTGATGCTAACCCTAACCCTAACACTATCCTAGGGCTGATGCTAACCCTAAACCTAACCCTAACACTATCCTAGGGCTGATGCTAACCCTAACGCTAACCCTAACACTGTCCTTGAACTGATGCTAACCCTAACCCTAACCCTAACACTATCCTAGGCCTGATGATAACCCTAACCCTAACCCTAACACTATCCTAGGGTTTATGTTAACCCTAACCGTAACACTATCCTAGGGCTGATGCTAACCCTAACAATAACAATATCCTAGGGCTGATGCTAACCCTAACCCTAACCCTAACACTATCCTAGAGCTGATGCTAACCCTAACCCTAACACTATCCTAGGCCTGATGATAACCCTAACCCTAACATTAACACTATCCTAGGGCTGATGCTAACCCTAACCCCAACCCTAACACTATCCTAGAGCTGATGCTAACCCTAACCCTAACACTATCCTAGGCCTGATGATAACCCTAACCCTAACACTAACACTATCCTAGGGCTGATGCTAACCCTAACCCTAACACTATCCTAGGGCTGATGCTAACACTAACCCTAACCCTAACACTATCCTAGGGCTGATGGTAACCCTAACGCTAACCCTAACACTGTCCTTGAACTGATGCTAACCCTAACCCTAACCCTAACACTATCCTAGGCCTGATGCTAACCCTAACCCTAACCCTAACACTATCCTAGGGTTTATGTTAACCCTAATCCTAACACTATCCTAGGGCTGATGCTAACCCTAAACCTAACCCTAACACTATCCTAGGGTGGATGCTAACCCTAACCCTAACCCTAACACTATCCTAGGGCTGATGCTAACCCTAACACTAACACTATCCTAAGGCTGATGCTAACCCTAACCCTAACCCTAACACTATCCTAGGGCTGATGCTAACCCTAACCCTAACTCTAACACTATCTTAGGGCTGAGGCTAACCCTAACCCAAACACTATCCTACGGCTGATGCTACCCCTAACCCTAACCCTAACACTATCCTAAGGCTGATGCTAACCCTAACACTAACACTATCCTAGGCCTGGTGCTAACCCTAACCCTAACCCTAACTCTATCCTAGGGCTGATGCTAACCCTAACCCTAATACTATCCTAGGGCTGATGCTAACCCTAACCCTAACCCTAACACTATCCTAGGGCTGATGCTAACCCTATCCCTAACCCTAACACTATCCTAGGGCTGATGCTAACCCTAACCCTAACACTATCCTAGGCCTGATGCTAACCCTAACCCTAACACTTACACTATCCTACGGCTGATGCTAACCCTAACCGTAACCTAACACTATCCTAGGTCTGATGCTAACCCTAAACCTAACACTATCCTAGGGCTGATGCTAACCCTAACCCTAACCCTAACACTATCCTATGGCTGATGTTAACCCTAACCCTAACACTATCCTAGGGCCGATGCTAACCCTAACCCTAACCCTAACACTCTCCTAGGGCTGATGCTTACCCTAACCCTAACACTATCCTAGGCCTGATGCTAACCCTAACCCTAACACTATCCTAGGGCTGATTCTAACCCTCACCCTAACCCTAACACTATCCTAGGCCTAATGCTAACCCTATCCCTAACCCTAACACTCTCCTAGGGCTCAGGCTAACCCTAACCCTAACACTATCCTAGGGCTGATGCTAACCCTAACCCTAACCCTAACACTATCCTAGGGTTGATGCTAACCTTAACCCTAACACTATCCTAGGGCTGATGCTAATCCTAACCCTAACCCTAACACTATCCTAGGGCTGATGCTAACCCTAACCCTAACACTATCCTAGTGCTGATGCTAACCCTAACCCTAACACTATCCTAGGGCTGATGCTAACCCTAACCCTAACACTATCCTAGGGCTGATGCTAACCCTAACCCTAACCGTAACACTATCCTAAGTCTGATGCTAACCCTAGCCCTCACACTATCCTAGGCCTGATGATAACCCTAACCCTAACCCTAACACTATCCTAGGGCTGATGCTAACCCTAACCCTAACCCTAACACTATCCTAGGCCTGATGCTAACCCTAACCAAACACTATCCTAGGACTGATGCTAACCCTAACCCTAACCCTAACACTATCCTAGGGCTGATGCTAACCCTAACCCTAACACTATCCTAGGGCTGATGCTAACCCTAACCCTAACCCTAACACTATCCTAGGGCTGATGCTAACCCTAACCCTAACACTATCCTAGGGCTGATGCTATCCCTAACCCTAACCCTAACACTATCCTAGGGCTGATGCTAACCCTAACCCTAACACTATCCTAGGCCTGATGATAACCCTAACCCTAACCTTAACACTATCCTAGGGCTGATGCTAACCCTAACCCCAACCCTAACACTATCCTAGAGCTGATGCTAACCCTAACCCTAACACTATCCTAGGCCTGATGATAACCCTAACCCTAACACTAACACTATCCTAGGGCTGATGCTAACCCTAACCCTAACACTATCCTAGGCCTGATGATAACCCTAACCTTATCCCTAACATTATCCTAGGGTTGATGCTAACCCTAACCCTAACACTATCCTAGGGCTGATGCTAACCCTAAAGCTAAACCTAACACTATCCTAGGGCTGATGCTAACCCTAACCCTAACACTATCCTAGGCCTGATGAAAACCCTAACCCTAACACTAACACTATCCTAGGGCGGATGCTAACCCTAACCCTAACACTATCCTAGGGCTGATGCTAACACTAACCCTAACCCTAACACTATCCTAGGGCTGATGGTAACCCTAACGCTAACCCTAACACTATCCTTGAACTGATGCTAACCCTAACCCTAACCCTAACACTATCCTAGGCCTGATGCTAACCCTAACCCTAACCCTAACACTATCCTAGGGTTTATGTTAACCCTAACCCTAACACTATCCTAGGGCTGATGCTAACCCTAAACCTAACCCTAACACTATCCTAGGGCGGATGCTAACCCTAACCCTAACCCTAACACTATCCTAGGGCTGATGCTAACCCTAACACTAACACTATCCTAGGGCTGATGCTAACCCTAACCCTAACCCTAACACTATCCTAGGACTGATGCTAACCCTAACCCTAACTCTAACACTATCTTAGGGCTGAGGCTAACCCTAACCCAAACACTATCCTACGGCTGATGCTACCCCTAACCCTAACCCTAACACTATCCTAAGGCTGATGCTAACCCTAACAGTAACACTATCCTAGGCCTGGTGCTAACCCTAACCCTAACCCTAACACTATCCTAGGGCTGATGCTAACCCTAACCCTAATACTATCCTAGGGCTGATGCTAACTCTAACCCTAACCCTAACACTATCCTACGGCTGATGCTAACCCTAACCCTAACTCTAACACTATCCTAGGTCTGATGCTAACCCTAAACCTAACACTATCCTAGGGCTGATGCTAACCCTAACCCTAACCCTAACACTATCCTAGGGCTGATGTTAACCCTAACCCTAACACAATCCTAGGGCCGATGCTAACCCTAACCCTAACCCTAACACTCTCCTGGGGCTGATGCTAACCCTAACCCTAACACTATCCTAGGCCTGATGCTAACCCTAACCCTAACACTATCCTAGGGCTGATTCTAACCCTAACCCTAACCCTAACACTATCCTAGGCCTGATGCTAACCGTATCCCTAACCCTAACACTCTCCTAGGGCTCAGGCTAACCCTAACCCTAACACTATCCTAGGGCTGATGCTAACCCTAACCCTAACCCTAACACTATCCTAGGGTTGATGCTAACCTTAACCCTAACACTATCCTAGGGCTGATGCTAACCCTAACCCTAACCCTAACACTATCCTAGGGCTGATGCTAACCCTAACCCTAACACTATCCTAGTGCTGATGCTAACCCTAACCCTAACCCTAACACTATCCTAGGGCTGATGCTAACCCTAACCCTAACACTTTCCTAGGCCTGATGCTAACCCTAACCCTAACCCTAACACTATCCTAAGTCTGATGCTAACCCTAGCCCTCACACTATCCTAGGCCTGATGATAACCCTAACCCTAACCTTAACACTATCCTAGGGCTGATGCTAACCCTAACCCTAACCCTAACACTATCCTAGAGCTGATGCTAACCCTAACCCTAACACTATAATAGGCCTGATGATAACCCTAACCCTAACCCTAACACTCTCCTAGGGCTGATGATAACCCTAACCCTAACACTATCCTAGGCCTGATGCTAACCCTAACCCTAACACAATCCTAGGGCTGATGCTAACCCTAACCCTAACCCTAACACTATCCTAGGGCTGATGTTATCCCTAACCCTAACCCTAACACTATCCTAGGGCTGATGCTAACCCTAACCCTAAACCTAACACTATCCTAGGGCTGATGCTAACCCTAACCCTAACACTATCCTAGGCCTGATGATAACCCTAACCCTAACCCTAACATTATCCTAGGGCTGATGCTAACCCTAACCCTAACACTATCCTAGGGCTGATGCTAACCCTAAACCTAACCCTAACACTATCCTAGGGCTGATGCTAACCCTAACGCTAACCCTAACACTGTCCTTGAACTGATGCTAACCCTAACCCTAACCCTAACACTATCCTAGGCCTGATGATAACCCTAACCCTAACCCTAACACTATCCTAGGGTTTATGTTAACCCTAACCGTAACACTATCCTAGGGCTGATGCTAACCCTAACAATAACAATATCCTAGGGCTGATGCTAACCCTAACCCTAACCCTAATACTATCCTAGAGCTGATGCTAACCCTAACCCTAACACTATCCTAGGCCTGATGAATACCCTAACCCTAACCTTAACACTATCCTAGGGCTGATGCTAACCCTAACCCCAACCCTAACACTATCCTAGAGCTGATGCTAACCCTAACCCTAACACTATCCTAGGCCTGATGAAAACCCTAACCCTAACACTAACACTATCCTAGGGCGGATGCTAACCCTAACCCTAACACTATCCTAGGGCTGATGCTAACACTAACCCTAACCCTAACACTATCCTAGGGCTGATGGTAACCCTAACGCTAACCCTAACACTATCCTTGAACTGATGCTAACCCTAACCCTAACCCTAACACTATCCTAGGCCTGATGCTAACCCTAACCCTAACCCTAACACTATCCTAGGGTTTATGTTAACCCTAACCCTAACACTATCCTAGGGCTGATGCTAACCCTAAACCTAACCCTAACACTATCCTAGGGCGGATGCTAACCCTAACCCTAACCCTAACACTATCCTAGGGCTGATGCTAACCCTAACACTAACAATATCCTAGGGCTGATGCTAACCCTAACCCTAACCCTAACACTATCCTAGGACTGATGCTAACCCTAACCCTAACTCTAACACTATCTTAGGGCTGAGGCTAACCCTAACCCAAACACTATCCTACGGCTGATGCTACCCCTAACCCTAACCCTAACACTATCCTAAGGCTGATGCTAACCCTAACAGTAACACTATCCTAGGCCTGGTGCTAACCCTAACCCTAACCCTAACACTATCCTAGGGCTGATGCTAACCCTAACCCTAATACTATCCTAGGGCTGATGCTAACTCTAACCCTAACCCTAACACTATCCTACGGCTGATGCTAACCCTAAACCTAACTCTAACACTATCCTAGGTCTGATGCTAACCCTAAACCTAACACTATCCTAGGGCTCATGCTAACCCTAACCCTAACCCTAACACTCTCCTGGGGCTGATGCTAACCCTAACCCTAACACTATCCTAGGCCTGATGCTAACCCTAACCCTAACACTATCCTAGGGCTGATTCTAACCCTAACCCTAACCCTAACACTATCCTAGGCCTGATGCTAACCCTATCCCTAACCCTAACACTCTCCTAGGGCTCAGGCTAACCCTAACCCTAACACTATCCTAGGGCTGATGCTAACCCTAACCCTAACCCTAACACTATCCTAGGGTTGATGCTAACCTTAACCCTGACACTATCCTAGGGCTGATGCTAACCCTAACCCTAACCCTAACACTATCCTAGGGCTGATGCTAACCCTAACCCTAACACTATCCTAGTGCTGATGCTAACCCTAACCCTAACCCTAACACTATCCTAGGGCTGATGCTAACCCTAACCCTAACACTATCCTAGGCCTGATGCTAACCCTAACCCTAACCCTAACACTATCCTAAGTCTGATGCTAACCCTAGCCCTCACACTATCCTAGGCCTGATGATAACCCTAACCCTAACCTTAACACTATCCTAGGGCTGATGCTAACCCTAACCCTAACCCTAACACTATCCTAGAGCTGATGCTAACCCTAACCCTAACACTATAATAGGCCTGATGATAACCCTAACCCTAACCCTAACACTCTCCTAGGGCTGATGATAACCCTAACCCTAACACTATCCTAGGCCTGATGGTAACCCTAACCCTAACACAATCCTAGGGCTGATGCTAACCCTAACCCTAACCCTAACACTATCCTAGGCCTGATGCTAACCCTATCCCTAACCCTAACGCTCTCCTAGGGCTGAGGCTAACCCTAACTCTAACACTATCCTAGGGCTGATGCTAACCCTAACACTAACCCTAACACTAACCCTAACACTATCCTAGGGCTGATGCTTACCCTAACCCTAACACTCTCCTAGGCTGATGCTAACCCTAACACTAACCCTAACACTATCCTAGGGCTGATGCTAACCCTAACCCTAACACTATCCTAGGGCTGATGCTAACCCTAACCCTAACCCTAACACTATCGTAGGGCTGATGCTAACCCTAACCCTAACACTATCGTAGGGCTGATGCTAACCCGAACCCTAACACTATCCTAGGGCTGATGCTAACCCTAACCCTAACCCTAACACTATCCTAGGGCTGATGCTAACCCTAACCCTAACACTATCCTAGGGCTGATCCTAACCTTAACCCTAACCCTAACACTATCCTAGAGCTGATGCTAACGCCTACCCTATCCCTAACCCTAACCCTAATACTATCCTAGGGCTGATGCTAACCCTAACCCTAACCCTAACACTATCCTAGGGCTGATGCTAACCCTAACCCTAACCCTAACACTATCCTATGGCTGATGCTAACCCTAACCCTAACTCTAACACTATCCTAGGGCTGAGGCTAACCCTAACCCTAACTCTATCCTACGGCTGATGCTAAACCTAACCCTAACTCTAACACTATCCTAGGCCTTGTACTAACCCTAACCCTAACCCTAACACTATCCTAGGGCTGATGCTAACCCTAACACAAATAATATCCTAGGGCTGATGCTAACCCTAACCCTAACAATAACACTATTATAGGGCTGATGCTAACCCTAACCCTAACCCTAACACTATCCTAGAGCTGATGCTAACCCTAACCCTAACTCTAACAGTATCCTAGGCCTGATGCTAACCCTAACCCTAACAATATCGTAGGCCTGATGATATCCCTAACCCTAAACCTAACACTATCCTAGGGCTGATGCTAACCCTAACCCTAACCCTAACACTATCCTAGGGCTGATGCTTACCCTAACCCTAACACTATCCTAGGCTGATGCTAACCCTAACCCTAACCCTAACACTATCCTAGGGCTGATGCTAACCCTAACCCTAACACTATCCTAGGGCTGATGTTAACCCTAACCCTAACCCTAACACTATCGTAGGGCTGATGCTAACCCTAACCCTAACACTATCCTAGGGCTGATACTAACCCTAACCCTAAACCTAACACTATCCTAGGGCTGATGCTAACCCTAACCCTAGCACTATCCTAGGGCTGATGCTAACCCTAACCCTAACCCTAACACTATCCTAGGGCTGATGCTAACCCTAACCCTAAGACTATCCTAGGGCTGATGCTAACCCTAACCCTAAACCTAACAGTATCCTAGGGCTGATGCTAACCCGAACCCTAACACTATCCTAGGGCTGATGCTAACCCTAACCCTAACCCTAACACTATCCTAGGGCTGATGCTAACCCTAACCCTAACACTATCCTAGGGCTGATCCTAACCTTAACCCCAACCCTAACACTATCCTAGAGCTGATGCTAACGCCTACCCTATCCCTAACCCTAACCCTAATACTATCCTAGGGCTGATGCTAACCCTAACCCTAACCCTAACACTCTCCTAGGGCTGATGCTAACCCTAACACTAACACTATCCTAGGGCTGATGCTAACCCTAACCCTAACCCTAACACTATCCTAGGGCTGATGCTAACCCTAACCCTAACTCTAACACTATCCTATGGCTGAGGCTAACCCTAACCCTAACTCTATCCTACGGCTGATGCTAAACCTAACCCTAACTCTAACACTATCCTAGGCCTTGTACTAACCCTAACCCTAACCCTAACACTATCCTAGGGCTGATGCTAACCCTAACACAAATAATATCCTAGGGCTGATGCTAACCCTAACCCTAACAATAACACTATTATAGGGCTGATGCTAACCCTAACCCTAACCCTAACACTATCCTAGAGCTGATGCTAACCCTAACCCTAACTCTAACAGTATCCTAGGCCTGATGCTAACCCTAACCCTAACAATATCGTAGGCCTGATGATATCCCTAACCCTAAACCTAACACTATCCTAGGGCTGATGCTAACCCTAACCCTAACCCTAACACTATCCTAGGGTTGATTCTAACCGTAACCCTAACACTATCCTAGGCTGATGCTAACCCTAACCCTAACCCTAACACTATCCTAGGGCTGATGCTAACCCTAACCCTAACACTATCCTAGGGCTGATGCTAACCCTAACCCTAACCCTAACACTATCGTAGGGCTGATGCTAACCCTAACCCTAACACTATCCTAGGGCTGATGCTAACCCTAACCCTAAACCTAACACTATCCTAGGGCTGATGCTAACCCTAACCCTAACACTATCCTAGGGCTGATGCTAACCCTAACCCTAACCCTAACACTATCCTAGGGCTGATGCTAACCCTAACCCTAAGAATATCCTAGGGCTGATGCTAACCCTAACCCTAAACCTAACACTATCCTAGGGCTGATGCTAACCCGAACCCTAACACTATCCTAGGGCTGATGCTAACCCTAATCCTAACCCTAACACTATCCTAGGGCTGATGCTAACCCTAACCCTAACACTATCCTAGGGCTGATCCTAACCTTAACCCTAACCCTAACACTATCCTAGAGCTGATGCTAACGCCTACCCTATCCCTAACCCTAACCCTAATACTATCCTAGGGCTGATGCTAACCCTAACCCTAACCCTATCACTATCCTAGGGCTGATGCTAACCCTAACACTAACACTATCCTAGGGCTGATGCTAACCCTAACCCTAACTCTAACACAATCCTAGGGCTGAGGCTAACCCTAACCCTAACTCTATCCTACGGCTGATGCTAAACCTAACCCTAACTCTAACACTATCCTAGGCCTTGTACTAACCCTAACCCTAACCCTAACACTATCCTAGGGCTGATGCTAACCCTAACACAAATAATATCCTAGGGCTGATGCTAACCCTAACCCTAACAATAACACTATTATAGGGCTGATGCTAACCCTAACCCTAACCCTATCACTATCCTAGGGCTGATGCTAACCCTAACACTAACACTATCCTAGGGCTGATGCTCACCCTAACCCTAACCCTAACACTATCCTAGGGCTGATGCTAACCCTAACCCTAACCCTAACACTATCCTAGGGCTGATGCTAACCCTAACCCTAACACTATCCTAGGGCTGATCCTAACCTTAACCCTAACCCTAACACTATCCTAGGGCTGATGCTAACGCCTACCCTATCCCTAACCCTAACCCTAATACTATCCTAGGGCTGATGCTAACCCTAACCCTAACCCTAACACTATCCTAGGGCTGATGCTAACCCTAACACTAACACTATCCTAGGGCTGATGCTAACCCTAACCCTAACCCTAACACTATCCTAGGGCTGATGCTAACCCTAACGCTAACTCTAACACTATCCTAGGGCTGAGGCTAACCCTAACCCTAACTCTATCCTACGGCTGATGCTAAACCTAACCCTAACTCTAACACTATCCTAGGCCTTGTACTAACCCTAACCCTAACCCTAACACTATACTAGGGCTGATGCTAACCCTAACACAAATAATATCCTAGGGCTGATGCTAACCCTAACCCTAACAATAACACTATTATAGGGCTGATGCTAACCCTAACCCTAACCCTAACACTATCCTAGAGCTGATGCTAACCCTAACCCTAACTCTAACAGTATCCTAGGCCTGATGCTAACCCTAACCCTAACAATATCGTAGGCCTGATGATATCCCTAACCCTAAACCTAACACTATCCTAGGGCTGATGCTAACCCTAACCCTAACCCTAACACTATCCTAGGGCTGATTCTAACCGTAACCCTAACACTATCCTAGGCCTCATGCTAACCCTAACCCTAACCCTAACACTATCCTAGGCCTGATGCTAACCCTATCCCTAACCCTAACACTCTCCTAGGGCTGAGGCTAACCCTAAAACTAACACTATCCTAGGGCTGATGCTAACCCTAACCCTAACCCAAACACCATCCTAGGGTTGATGCTAACCCTAACCCTGACACTACCCTAGGGATGATGCTAACCCTAACCCTAACCCTAACACTATCCTAGGGCTGATGCTAACCCTAACCCTAACACTATCCTAGGCCTGAAGCTAACTCTAACCCTAACCCTAACACTATCGTAGGGCTCATGCTAACCCTAACCCTAACCCTAACACTACCTAGAGCTGATGCTAACCCTAACCGTAACCCTAACCCTAACCCTAATACTATCCTAGGGCTGATGCTGACCTTAACCCTAACGCTAACACTATCCTAGGGCTGATGCTAACCCTAACACTAACACTATCCTAGGGCTGATGCTAACCCTAACCCTAACCCTAACACTATCCTAGGGCTGATGCTAACCCTAACCCTAACACTATCCTAGGGCTGATGCTAACCCTAACCCTAACCCTAACACTATCCTAGGGCTGATGCTAACCCTAACCAAACACTATCCTAGGGCTGATGCTAACCCTAAACCTAACCCTAACACTGTCCTAGGGCTGATGCTAACCCTAACCCAAACCCTAACACTATCGTATGGCTGATGCTAACCCTAACCCTAACACTATCCTAGGGCTGATGCTATCCCTAACCCTAACCCTAACACTATCCTAGGGCTGATGCTAACCCTAACCCTAACACTATCCTAGGGCTGATGCTAACCCTAACCCTAACACTATCCTAGGGCTGATGCTAACCCTAACATTAACCCTAACACTATCCTAGGGCTGATGCTAACCCTAACCCTAACACTATCCTAGGGCTGATGCTAACCCTAACCCTAACCCTAACACTATCCTAGGGCTGATGCTAACCCTAACCCTAACCCTAACCCTAATACTATCCTAGGGCTGATGCTAACCCTAACCCTAACCCTAACACTATCCTAGGGCTGATGCTAACACTAACACTAACACTATCCTAGGGCTGATGCTAACCCTAACCCTAACCCTAACACTATCCTAGGGCTGATGCTAACCCTAACCCTAACTCTAACACTATCCTAGGGCTGAGGCTAAACCTAACCCTAACACTATCCTACGGCTGATGCTAAACCTAACCCTAACCCTAACACTATCCTAAGGCTGATGCTAACCCTAGCACTAACACTATCCTAGTCCTGGTGCTAACCCTAACCCTAACCCTAACACTCTCCTAGGGCTGATGATAACCCTAACCCTAACACTATCCTAGGCCTGATGCTAACCCTAACCCTAACACAATCCTAGGGCTGATGCTAACCCTAACCCTAACCTTAACACTATCCTAGGCCTGATGCTAACCCTATCCCTAACCCTAACACTCTCCTAGGGCTGAGGCTAACCCTAACTCTAACACTATCCTAGGGCTGATGCTAACCCTAACACTAACCCTAACACTATCCTAGGGCTGATGCTTACCCTAACCCTAACACTATCCTAGGCTGATGCTAACCCTAACCCTAACCCTAACACTATCCTAGGGCTGTTGCTAACCCTAACCCTAACACTATCCTAGGGCTGATGCTAACCCTAACCCTAACCCTAACACTATCGTAGGGCTGATGCTAACCCTAACCCTAACACTATCCTAGGGCTGATGCTAACCCGAACCCTAACACTATCCTAGGGCTGATGCTAACCCTAACCCTAACCCTAACACTATCCTAGGGCTGATGCTAACCCTAACCCTAACACTATCCTAGGGCTGATCCTAACCTTAACCCTAACCCTAACACTATCCTATAGCTGATGCTAACGCCTACCCTATCCCTAACCCTAACCCTAATACTATCCTAGGGCTGATGCTAACCCTAACCCTAACCCTAACACTATCCTAGGGCTGATGCTAACCCTAACCCTAACACTATCCTAGGGCTGATGCTAACCCTAACCCTAACTCTAACACTATCCTAGGGCTGAGGCTAACCCTAACCCTAACTCTATCCTACGGCTGATGCTAAACCTAACCCTAACTCTAACACTATCCTAGGCCTTGTACTAACCCTAACCCTAACCCTAACACTATCCTAGGGCTGATGCTAACCCTAACACAAATAATATCCTAGGGCTGATGCTAACCCTACCCTAACAATAACACTATTATAGGGCTGATGCTAACCCTAACCCTAACCCTAACACTATCCTAGAGCTGATGCTAACCCTAACCCTAACTCTAACAGTATCCTAGGCCTGATGCTAACCCTAACCCTAACAATATCGTAGGCCTGATGATATCGCTAACCCTAAACCTAACACTATCCTAGGGCTGATGCTAACCCTAACCCTAACCCTAACACTATCCTAGGGCTGATGCTTACCCTAACCCTAACACTATCCTAGGCTGATGCTAACCCTAACCCTAACCCTAACACTATCCTAGGGCTGATGCTAACCCTAACCCTAACACTATCCTAGGGCTGATGCTAACCCTAACCCTAACCCTAACACTATCGTAGGGCTGATGCTAACCCTAACCCTAACACTATCCTAGGGCTGATGCTAACCCTAACCCTAAACCTAACACTATCCTAGGGCTGATGCTAACCCTAACCCTAACGCTATCCTAGGGCTGATGCTAACGCTAACCCTAACCCTAACACTATCCTAGGGCTGATGCTAACCCTAACCCTAAGACTATCCTAGGGCTGATGCTAACCCTAACCCTAAACCTAACAGTATCCTAGGGCTGATGCTAACCCGAACCCTAACACTATCCTAGGGCTGATGCTAACCCTAACCCTAACCCTAACACTATCCTAGGGCTGATGCTAACCCTAACCCTAACACTATCCTAGGGCTGATCCTAACCTTAACCCTAACCCTAACACTATCCTAGAGCTGATGCTAACGCCTACCCTATCCCTAACCCTAACCCTAATACTATCCTAGGGCTGATGCTAACCCTAACCCTAACCCTAACACTATCCTAGGGCTGATGCTAACCCTAACACTAACACTATCCTAGGGCTGATGCAAACCCTAACCCTAACCCTAACACTATCCTAGGGCTGATGCTAACCATAACCCTAACTCTAACACTATCCTATGGCTGAGGCTAACCCTAACCCTAACTCTATCCTACGGCTGATGCTAAACCTAACCCTAACTCTAACACTATCCTAGGCCTTGTACTAACTCTAACCCTAACCCTAACACTATCCTAGGGCTGATGCTAACCCTAACACAAATAATATCCTAGGGCTGATGCTAACCCTAACCCTAACAATAACACTATTATAGGGCTGATGCTAACCCTAACCCTAACCCTAACACTATCCTAGAGCTGATGCTAACCCTAACCCTAACTCTAACAGTAACCTAGGCCTGATGCTAACCCTAACCCTAACAATATCGTAGGCCTGATGATATCCCTAACCCTAACCCTAACACTATCCTAGGGCTGATGCTAACCCTAACCCTAACCCTAACACTATCGTAGGGCTGATGCTAACCCTAACACTAACACTATCCTAGGGCTGATGCTAACCCTAACCCTAAACCTAACACTATCCTAGGGCTGATGCTAACCCTAACCCTAAGACTATCCTAGGGCTGTTGCTAACCCTAACCCTAAACCTAACACTATCCTAGGGCTGATGCTAACCCGAACCCTAACACTATCCTAGGGCTGATGCTAACCCTAATCCTAACCCTAACACTATCCTAGGGCTGATGCTAACCCTAACCCTAACACTATCCTAGGGCTGATCCTAACCTTAACCCTAACCCTAACACTATCCTAGAGCTGATGCTAACGCCTACCCTATCCCTAACCCTAACCCTAATACTATCCTAGGGCTGATGCTAACCCTAACCCTAACCCTAACACTATCCTAGGGCTGATGCTAACCCTAACACTAACACTATCCTAGGGCTGATGCTAACCCTAACCCTAACCCTAACACTATCCTAGGGCTGATGCTAACCCTAACCCTAACTCTAACAATATCCTAGGGCTGAGGCTAACCCTAACCCTAACTCTATCCTACGGCTGATGCTAAACCTAACCCTAACTCTAACACTATCCTAGGCCTTGTACTAACCCTAACCCTAACCCTAACACTATCCTAGGGCTGATGCTAACCCTAACACAAATAATATCCTAGGGCTGATGCTAACCCTAACCCTAACAATAACACTATTATAGGGCTGATGCTAACCCTAACCCTAACCCTAACACTATCCTAGAGCTGATGCTAACCCTAACCCTAACTCTAACAGTATCCTAGGCCTGATGCTAACCCTAACCCTAACAATATCGTAGGCCTGATGATATCCCTAACCCTAAACCTAACACTATCCTAGGGCTGATGCTAACCCTAACCCTAACCCTAACACTATCCTAGGGCTGATGCTTACCCTAACCCTAACACTATCCTAGGCTGATGCTAACCCTAACCCTAACCCTAACACTATCCTAGGGCTGATGCTAACCCTAACCCTAACACTATCCTAGGGCTGATGCTAACCCTAACCCTAACCCTAACACTATCGTAGGGCTGATGCTAACCCTAACCCTAACACTATCCTAGGGCTGATGCTAACCCTAACCCTAAACCTAACACTATCCTAGGGCTGATGCTAACCCTAACCCTAACACTATCCTAGGGCTGATGCTAACCCTAACCCTAACCCTAACACTATCCTAGGGCTGATGCTAACCCTAACCCTAAGACTATCCTAGGGGTGATGCTAACCCTAACCCTAAACCTAACACTATCCTAGGGCTGATGCTAACCCGAACCCTAACACTATCCTAGGGCTGATGCTAACCCTAACCCTAACCCTAACACTATCCTAGGGCTGATGCTAACCCTAACCCTAACACTATCCTAGGGCTGATCCTAACCTTAACCCTAACCCTAACACTATCCTAGGGCTGATGCTAACGCCTACCCTATCCCTAACCCTAACCCTAATACTATCCTAGGGCTGATGCTAACCCTAACCCTAACCCTAACACTATCCTAGGGCTGATGCTAACCCTAACACTAACACTATCCTAGGGCTGATGCTAACCCTAACCCTAACCCTAACACTATCCTAGGGCTGATGCTAACCCTAACCCTAACTCTAACACTATCCTAGGGCTGAGGCTAACCCTAACCCTAACTCTATCCTACGGCTGATGCTAAACCTAACCCTAACTCTAACACTATCCTAGGCCTTGTACTAACCCTAACCCTAACCCTAACACTATCCTAGGGCTAATGCTAACCCTAACACAAATAATATCCTAGGGCTGATGCTAACCCTAACCCTAACAATAACACTATTATAGGGCTGATGCTAACCCTAACCCTAACCCTAACACTATCCTAGAGCTGATGCTAACCCTAACCCTATCTCTAACAGTATCCTAGGCCTGATGCTAACCCTAACCCTAACAATATCGTAGGCCTGATGATATCGCTAACCCTAAACCTAACACTATCCTAGGGCTGATGCTAACCCTAACCCTAACCCTAACACTATCCTAGGGCTGATGCTTACCCTAACCCTAACACTATCCTAGGCTGATGCTAACCCTAACCCTAACCCTAACACTATCCTAGGGCTGATGCTAACCCTAACCCTAACACTATCCTAGGGCTGATGCTAACCCTAACCCTAACCCTAACACTATCGTAGGGCTGATGCTAACCCTAACCCTAACACTATCCTAGGGCTGATGCTAACCCTAACCCTAAACCTAACACTATCCTAGGGCTGATGCTAACCCTAACCCTAACGCTATCCTAGGGCTGATGCTAACGCTAACCCTAACCCTAACACTATCCTAGGGCTGATGCTAACCCTAACCCTAAGACTATCCTAGGGCTGATGCTAACCCTAACCCTAAACCTAACAGTATCCTAGGGCTGATGCTAACCCGAACCCTAACACTATCCTAGGGCTGATGCTAACCCTAACCCTAACCCTAACACTATCCTAGGGCTGATGCTAACCCTAACCCTAACACTATCCTAGGGCTGATCCTAACCTTAACCCTAACCCTAACACTATCCTAGAGCTGATGCTAACGCCTACCCTATCCCTAACCCTAACCCTAATACTATCCTAGGGCTGATGCTAACCCTAACCCTAACCCTAACACTATCCTAGGGCTGATGCTAACCCTAACACTAACACTATCCTAGGGCTGATGCAAACCCTAACCCTAACCCTAACACTATCCTAGGGCTGATGCTAACCATAACCCTAACTCTAACACTATCCTATGGCTGAGGCTAACCCTAACCCTAACTCTATCCTACGGCTGATGCTAAACCTAACCCTAACTCTAACACTATCCTAGGCCTTGTACTAACTCTAACCCTAACCCTAACACTATCCTAGGGCTGATGCTAACCCTAACACAAATAATATCCTAGGGCTGATGCTAACCCTAACCCTAACAATAACACTATTATAGGGCTGATGCTAACCCTAACCCTAACCCTAACACTATCCTAGAGCTGATGCTAACCCTAACCCTAACTCTAACAGTAACCTAGGCCTGATGCTAACCCTAACCCTAACAATATCGTAGGCCTGATGATATCCCTAACCCTAACCCTAACACTATCCTAGGGCTGATGCTAACCCTAACCCTAACCCTAACACTATCGTAGGGCTGATGCTAACCCTAACACTAACACTATCCTAGGGCTGATGCTAACCCTAACCCTAAACCTAACACTATCCTAGGGCTGATGCTAACCCTAACCCTAAGACTATCCTAGGGCTGTTGCTAACCCTAACCCTAAACCTAACACTATCCTAGGGCTGATGCTAACCCGAACCCTAACACTATCCTAGGGCTGATGCTAACCCTAATCCTAACCCTAACACTATCCTAGGGCTGATGCTAACCCTAACCCTAACACTATCCTAGGGCTGATCCTAACCTTAACCCTAACCCTAACACTATCCTAGAGCTGATGCTAACGCCTACCCTATCCCTAACCCTAACCCTAATACTATCCTAGGGCTGATGCTAACCCTAACCCTAACCCTAACACTATCCTAGGGCTGATGCTAACCCTAACACTAACACTATCCTAGGGCTGATGCTAACCCTAACCCTAACCCTAACACTATCCTAGGGCTGATGCTAACCCTAACCCTAACTCTAACACTATCCTAGGGCTGAGGCTAACCCTAACCCTAACTCTATCCTACGGCTGATGCTAAACCTAACCCTAACTCTAACACTATCCTAGGCCTTGTACTAACCCTAACCCTAACCCTAACACTATCCTAGGGCTGATGCTAACCCTAACACAAATAATATCCTAGGGCTGATGCTAACCCTAACCCTAACAATAACACTATTATAGGGCTGATGCTAACCCTAACCCTAACCCTAACACTATCCTAGAGCTGATGCTAACCCTAACCCTAACTCTAACAGTATCCTAGGCCTGATGCTAACCCTAACCCTAACAATATCGTAGGCCTGATGATATCCCTAACCCTAAACCTAACACTATCCTAGGGCTGATGCTAACCCTAACCCTAACCCTAACACTATCCTAGGGCTGATGCTTACCCTAACCCTAACACTATCCTAGGCTGATGCTAACCCTAACCCTAACCCTAACACTATCCTAGGGCTGATGCTAACCCTAACCCTAACACTATCCTAGGGCTGATGCTAACCCTAACCCTAACCCTAACACTATCGTAGGGCTGATGCTAACCCTAACCCTAACACTATCCTAGGGCTGATGCTAACCCTAACCCTAAACCTAACACTATCCTAGGGCTGATGCTAACCCTAACCCTAACACTATCCTAGGGCTGATGCTAACCCTAACCCTAACCCTAACACTATCCTAGGGCTGATGCTAACCCTAACCCTAAGACTATCCTAGGGGTGATGCTAACCCTAACCCTAAACCTAACACTATCCTAGGGCTGATGCTAACCCGAACCCTAACACTATCCTAGGGCTGATGCTAACCCTAACCCTAACCCTAACACTATCCTAGGGCTGATGCTAACCCTAACCCTAACACTATCCTAGGGCTGATCCTAACCTTAACCCTAACCCTAACACTATCCTAGGGCTGATGCTAACGCCTACCCTATCCCTAACCCTAACCCTAATACTATCCTAGGGCTGATGCTAACCCTAACCCTAACCCTAACACTATCCTAGGGCTGATGCTAACCCTAACACTAACACTATCCTAGGGCTGATGCTAACCCTAACCCTAACCCTAACACTATCCTAGGGCTGATGCTAACCCTAACCCTAACTCTAACACTATCCTAGGGCTGAGGCTAACCCTAACCCTAACTCTATCCTACGGCTGATGCTAAACCTAACCCTAACTCTAACACTATCCTAGGCCTTGTACTAACCCTAACCCTAACCCTAACACTATCCTAGGGCTAATGCTAACCCTAACACAAATAATATCCTAGGGCTGATGCTAACCCTAACCCTAACAATAACACTATTATAGGGCTGATGCTAACCCTAACCCTAACCCTAACACTATCCTAGAGCTGATGCTAACCCTAACCCTATCTCTAACAGTATCCTAGGCCTGATGCTAACCCTAACCCTAACAATATCGTAGGCCTGATGATATCGCTAACCCTAAACCTAACACTATCCTAGGGCTGATGCTAACCCTAACCCTAACCCTAACACTATCCTAGGGCTGATGCTTACCCTAACCCTAACACTATCCTAGGCTGATGCTAACCCTAACCCTAACCCTAACACTATCCTAGGGCTGATGCTAACCCTAACCCTAACACTATCCTAGGGCTGATGCTAACCCTAACCCTAACCCTAACACTATCGTAGGGCTGATGCTAACCCTAACCCTAACACTATCCTAGGGCTGATGCTAACCCTAACCCTAAACCTAACACTATCCTAGGGCTGATGCTAACCCTAACCCTAACGCTATCCTAGGGCTGATGCTAACGCTAACCCTAACCCTAACACTATCCTAGGGCTGATGCTAACCCTAACCCTAAGACTATCCTAGGGCTGATGCTAACCCTAACCCTAAACCTAACAGTATCCTAGGGCTGATGCTAACCCGAACCCTAACACTATCCTAGGGCTGATGCTAACCCTAACCCTAACCCTAACACTATCCTAGGGCTGATGCTAACCCTAACCCTAACACTATCCTAGGGCTGATCCTAACCTTAACCCTAACCCTAACACTATCCTAGAGCTGATGCTAACGCCTACCCTATCCCTAACCCTAACCCTAATACTATCCTAGGGCTGATGCTAACCCTAACCCTAACCCTAACACTATCCTAGGGCTGATGCTAACCCTAACACTAACACTATCCTAGGGCTGATGCTAATCCTAACCCTAACCCTAACACTATCCTAGGGCTGATGCTAACCATAACCCTAACTCTAACACTATCCTATGGCTGAGGCTAACCCTAACCCTAACTCTATCCTACGGCTGATGCTAAACCTAACCCTAACTCTAACACTATCCTAGGCCTTGTACTAACTCTAACCCTAACCCTAACACTATCCTAGGGCTGATGCTAACCCTAACACAAATAATATCCTAGGGCTGATGCTAACCCTAACCCTAACAATAACACTATTATAGGGCTGATGCTAACCCTAACCCTAACCCTAACACTATCCTAGAGCTGATGCTAACCCTAACCCTAACTCTAACAGTAACCTAGGCCTGATGCTAACCCTAACCCTAACAATATCGTAGGCCTGATGATATCCCTAACCCTAAACCTAACACTATCCTAGGGCTGATGCTAACCCTAACCCTAACCCTAACACTATCCTAGGGTTGATTCTAACCGTAACCCTAACACTATCCTAGGCTGATGCTAACCCTAACCCTAACCCTAACACTATCCTAGGGCTGATGCTAACCCTAACCCTAACACTATCCTAGGGCTGATGCTAACCCTAACCCTAACCCTAACACTATCGTAGGGCTGATGCTAACCCTAACCCTAACACTATCCTAGGGCTGATGCTAACCCTAACCCTAAACCTAACACTATCCTAGGGCTGATGCTAACCCTAACCCTAACACTATCAAAGGGCTGATGCTAACCCTAACCCTAACCCTAACACTATCCTAGGGCTGATGCTAACCCTAACCCTAAGACTATCCTAGGGCTGATGCTAACCCTAACCCTAAACCTAACACTATCCTAGGGCTGATGCTAACCCGAACCCTAACACTATCCTAGGGCTGATGCTAACCCTAATCCTAACCCTAACACTATCCTAGGGCTGATGCTAACCCTAACCCTAACACTATCCTAGGGCTGATCCTAACCTTAACCCTAACCCTAACACTATCCTAGAGCTGATGCTAACGCCTACCCTATCCCTAACCCTAACCCTAATACTATCCTAGGGCTGATGCTAACCCTAACCCTAACCCTAACACTATCCTAGGGCTGATGCTAACCCTAACACTAACACTATCCTAGGGCTGATGCTAACCCTAACCCTAACCCTAACACTATCCTAGGGCTGATGCTAACCCTAACCCTAACTCTAACACTATCCTAGGGCTGAGGCTAACCCTAACCCTAACTCTATCCTACGGCTGATGCTAAACCTAACCCTAACTCTAACACTATCCTAGGCCTTGTACTAACCCTAACCCTAACCCTAACACTATCCTAGGGCTGATGCTAACCCTAACACAAATAATATCCTAGGGCTGATGCTAACCCTAACCCTAACAATAACACTATTATAGGGCTGATGCTAACCCTAACCCTAACCCTAACACTATCCTAGAGCTGATGCTAACCCTAACCCTAACTCTAACAGTATCCTAGGCCTGATGCTAACCCTAACCCTAACAATATCGTAGGCCTGATGATATCCCTAACCCTAAACCTAACACTATCCTAGGGCTGATGCTAACCCTAACCCTAACCCTAACACTATCCTAGGGCTGATGCTTACCCTAACCCTAACACTATCCTAGGCTGATGCTAACCCTAACCCTAACCCTAACACTATCCTAGGGCTGATGCTAACCCTAACCCTAACACTATCCTAGGGCTGATGCTAACCCTAACCCTAACCCTAACACTATCGTAGGGCTGATGCTAACCCTAACCCTAACACTATCCTAGGGCTGATGCTAACCCTAACCCTAAACCTAACACTATCCTAGGGCTGATGCTAACCCTAACCCTAACACTATCCTAGGGCTGATGCTAACCCTAACCCTAACCCTAACACTATCCTAGGGCTGATGCTAACCCTAACCCTAAGACTATCCTAGGGGTGATGCTAACCCTAACCCTAAACCTAACACTATCCTAGGGCTGATGCTAACCCTAACCCTAACACTATCCTAGGGCTGATCCTAACCTTAACCCTAACCCTAACACTATCCTAGGGCTGATGCTAACGCCTACCCTATCCCTAACCCTAACCCTAATACTATCCTAGGGCTGATGCTAACCCTAACCCTAACCCTAACACTATCCTAGGGCTGATGCTAACCCTAACACTAACACTATCCTAGGGCTGATGCTAACCCTAACCCTAACCCTAACACTATCCTAGGGCTGATGCTAACCCTAACCCTAACTCTAACACTATCCTAGGGCTGAGGCTAACCCTAACCCTAACTCTATCCTACGGCTGATGCTAAACCTAACCCTAACTCTAACACTATCCTAATCCTTGTACTAACCCTAACCCTAACCCTAACACTATCCTAGGGCTGATGCTAACCCTAACACAAATAATATCCTAGGGCTGATGCTAACCCTAACCCTAACAATAACACTATTATAGGGCTGATGCTAACCCTAACCCTAACCCTAACACTATCCTAGAGCTGATGCTAACCCTAACCCTAACTCTAACAGTATCCTAGGCCTGATGCTAACCCTAACCCTAACAATATCGTAGGCCTGATGATATCCCTAACCCTAAACCTAACACTATCCTAGGGCTGATGCTAACCCTAACCCTAACCCTAACACTATCCTAGGGCTGATTCTAACCGTAACCCTAACACTATCCTAGGCCTCATGCTAACCCTAACCCTAACCCTAACACTATCCTAGGCCTGATGCTAACCCTATCCCTAACCCTAACACTCTCCTAGGGCTGAGGCTAACCCTAAAACTAACACTATCCTAGGGCTGATGCTAACCCTAACCCTAACCCAAACACCATCCTAGGGTTGATGCTAACCCTAACCCTGACACTACCCTAGGGATGATGCTAACCCTAACCCTAACCCTAACACTATCCTAGGGCTGATGCTAACCCTAACCCTAACACTATCCTAGGCCTGAAGCTAACTCTAACCCTAACCCTAACACTATCGTAGGGCTCATGCTAACCCTAACCCTAACCCTAACACTACCTAGAGCTGATGCTAACCCTAACCGTAACCCTAACCCTAACCCTAATACTATCCTAGGGCTGATGCTGACCCTAACCCTAACGCTAACACTATCCTAGGGCTGATGCTAACCCTAACACTAACACTATCCTAGGGCTGATGCTAACCCTAACCCTAACCCTAACACTATCCTAGGGCTGATGCTAACCCTAACCCTAACACTATCCTAGGGCTGATGCTAACCCTAACCCTAACCCTAACACTATCCTAGGGCTGATGCTAACCCTAACCAAACACTATCCTAGGGCTGATGCTAACCCTAAACCTAACCCTAACACTGTCCTAGGGCTGATGCTAACCCTAACCCAAACCCTAACACTATCGTAGGGCTGATGCTAACCCTAACCCTAACACTATCCTAGGGCTGATGCTATCCCTAACCCTAACCCTAACACTATCCTAGGGCTGATGCTAACCCTAACCCTAACACTATCCTAGGGCTGATGCTAACCCTAACCCTAACACTATCCTAGGGCTGATGCTAACCCTAACACTAACCCTAACACTATCCTAGGGCTGATGCTAACCCTAACCCTAACACTATCCTAGGGCTGATGCTAACCCTAACCCTAACCCTAACACTATCCTAGGGCTGATGCTAACCCTAACCCTAACCCTAACCCTAATACTATCCTAGGGCTGATGCTAACCCTAACCCTAACCCTAACACTATCCTAGGGCTGATGCTAACACTAACACTAACACTATCCTAGGGCTGATGCTAACCCTAACCCTAACCCTAACACTATCCTAGGGCTGATGCTAACCCTAACCCTAACTCTAACACTATCCTAGGGCTGAGGCTAAACCTAACCCTAACACTATCCTACGGCTGATGCTAAACCTAACCCTAACCCTAACACTATCCTAAGGCTGATGCTAACCCTAGCACTAACACTATCCTAGTCCTGGTGCTAACCCTAACCCTAACCCTAACACTATCCTAGGGCTGTTGCTAAAACTAACCCAAATAATATCCTAGGGCTGATGCTAACCCTAAGCCTAACCCTAACACTATTCTAGGGCTGATGCTAACCCTAACCCTAACCCTAACACTATCCTAGGGCTGATGCTAATCCTAACCCTAACTCTAACACAATAATAGGGCTGATGCTAACCCTAACCCTAACAATATCGTAGGCCTGATGATATCCCTAACCCTAAACCTAACACTATCCTAGGGCTGATGCTAACCCTAACAATAACCCTAACACTATCCTAGGGCTGATTCTAACCGTAACCCTAACACTATCCTAGGCCTCATGCTAACCCTAACCCTAACCCTAACACTATCCTAGGCCTGATGCTAACCCTATCCCTAACCCTAACACTCTCCTAGGGCTGAGGCTAACCCTAAAACTAACACTATCCTAGGGCTGATGCTAACCCTAACCCTAACCCAAACACCATCCTAGGGTTGATGCTAACCCTAACCCTGACACTACCCTAGGGCTGATGCTAACCCTAACCCTAACACTATCCTAGGGCTGATGCTAACCCTAACCCTAACCCTAACACTATCCTAGGGCTGATGCTAACCCTAACCAAACACTATCCTAGGGCTGATGCTAACCCTAAACCTAACCCTAACACTGTCCTAGGGCTGATGCTAACCCTAACCCTAACCCTAACACTATCGTAGGGCTGATGCTAACCCTAACCCTAACACTATCCTAGGGCTGATGCTATCCCTAACCCTAACCCTAACACTATCCTAGGGCTGATGCTAACCCTAACCCTAACACTATCCTAGGGCTGATGCTAACCCTAACCCTAACACTATCCTAGGGCTGATGCTAACCCTAACACTAACCCTAACACTATCCTAGGGCTGATGCTAACCCTAACCCTAACACTATCCTAGGGCTGATGCTAACCCTAACCCTAACCCTAACACTATCCTAGGGCTGATGCTAACCCTAACCCTAACCCTAACCCTAATACTATAATAGGGCTGATGCTAACCCTAACCCTAACCCTAACACTATCCTAGGGCTGATGCTAACACTAACACTAACACTATCCTAGGGCTGATGCTAACCCTAACCCTAACCCTAACACTATCAAAGGGCTGATGCTAACAATAACCCTAACTCTAACACTATCCTAGGGCTGAGGCTAAATCTAACCCTAACACTATCCTACGGCTGATGCTAAACCTAACCCTAACCCTAACACTATCCTAAGGCTGATGCTAACCCTAGCACTAACACTATCCTAGTCCTGGTGCTAACCCTAACCCTAACCCTAACACTATCCTAGGGCTGTTGCTAACCCTAACCCTAACCCTAACCCTAACCCTAATACTATCCTAGGGCTGATGCTAACCCTAACCCTAACCCTAACCCTAACCCTAATACTATCCTAGGGCTGATGCTAACCCTAACCCTAACGCTAACACTATCCTAGGGCTGATGCTAACCCTAACACTAACACTATCCTAGGCCTGGTGCTAACCCTAACCCTAACCCTAACACTATCATAGGGCTGATGTTAACCCTAACCCTAACACTATCCTAGGGCTGACCCTAACCCTAACCCTAACCCTAACACTATCCTAAGTCTGATGCTAACCCTAGCCCTCACAGTATCCTAGGCCTGATGATAACCCTAACCCTAACCTTAACACTATCCTAGGGCTGATGCTAACAATAACCCTAACACTATCCTAGGGCTGATGCTAACCCTAACCCTAACAATAACACTATCCTAGGGCTGATGCTAACCCTAACCCTAACACTATCCTAGGGCTGATGCTAACCCTAACCCTAACCCTAACACTATCCTAGGGCTGATGCTAACCCTAACGCTAACCCTAACACTATCCTTGAACTGATGCTAACCCTAACCCTAACCCTAACACTATCCTAGGCCTGATGATAACCCTAACCCTAACCCTAACACTATCCTAGGGTTTATGTTAACCCTAACCCTAACACTATCCTAGGGCTGATGCTAACCCTAACCCTAACCCTAACACTATCCTAGGGAGGATGCTAACCCTAACCCTAACCCTAACACTATCCTAGGGCTGATGCTAACCCTAACACTAACACTATCCTAGGGCTGATGATAACGCTAACCCTAACCCTAACACTATCCTAGGGCTGATGCTAACCCTAACCCTAACTCTAACACTATCTTAGGGCTGAGGCTAACAATAACCCAAACACTATCCTACGGCTGATGCTAACCCTAACCCTAACCCTAACACTATCCTAAGGCTGATGCTAACCCTAACACTAACACTATCCTAGTCCTGGTGCTAACCCTAACACTAACCCTAACACTATCCTAGGGCTGTTGCTAAACCTAACCCAAATAATATCCTAGGGCTGATGCTAACCCTAAGCCTAACCCTAACACTATTCTAGGGCTGATGCTAACCCTAACCCTAACCCTAACACTATCCTAGGGCTGATGCTAATCCTAACCCTAACTCTAACAGTATAATAGGGCTGATGCTAACCCTAACCCTAACAATATCGTAGGCCTGATGATATCCCTAACCCTAAACCTAACACTATCCTAGGGCTGATGCTAACCCGAACCCTAACCCTAACACTATCCTAGGGCTGATTCTAACCGTAACCCAAACACTATTCTAGGCCTGATGCTAACCCTAACCCTAACCCTAACACTATCCTAGGCCTGATGCTAACCCTATCCCTAACCCTAACACTCTCCTAGGGCTGAGGCTAACCCTAAACCTAACACTATCCTAGGGCTGATGCTAACCCTAACCATAACCCAAACACTATCCTAGGGTTGATGCTGACCCTAACCCTGACACTATCCTAGGGCTTATGCTAAACCTAACCCTAACCCTAACACTATCCTAGGGCTGATGCTAACTCTAACCCTAACACTATCCTAGGCCTGATGCTAACCCTAACCCTAACTCTAACACTATCGTAGGGCTGATGCTAACCCTAACCCTAACCCTAACACTATCCTAGAGCTGATGCTAACCCTAACCCTAACCCTAACCCTAACCCTAATACTATCCTAGGGCTGATGCTAACCCTAACCCTAACGCTAACACTATCCTAGGGCTGATGCTAACCCTAACACTAACACTATCCTAGGGCTGATGCTAACCCAAACACTAACCCTAACACTATCCTAGGGCTGATGTTAACACTAACCCTAACTCTAACACTATCCTAGGGCTGAGGCTAACCCTAACCCTAACACTATCCTACGGCTGATGATAAACCTAACCCAACCCTAACACTATCCTAAGGCTGATGCTAGCCCTAACACTAACACTATCCTAGGCCTGGTGCTAACCCTAACCCTAACCCTAACACTATTCTAGGGCTGATGCTAACCCTAACCCTAATAATATCCTAGGGCTGATGCTAACCCTAACCCTAACCCTAACACTATCCTAGGGCTGATTCTAACCGTAACCCTAACACTATCCTAGGAATGATGCTAACCCTAACCCTTACCCTAACACTATCCTAGGGCTGATGCTAAACCTAACCATAACCCTAACACTATCCTAGGGCTGATGCTAACCCTATCCCTAACCCTAACCCTATCCTAGGGCTGATGCTAACCCTAACACTAACACTATCCTAGGGCTGATGCTAACCCTAACCCTAGCTCTAACACTATCCTAGGGCTGATGCTAACCCTAACCCTAACACTATCCTAGGCCTGATGATAACCCTAACCATAACCCTAACACTATCCTAGGGCTGATGCTAACCCTAACCCTAACACTATCCTAGGGCTGATGCTAACCCTAACCCTAACCCTAACACTATCCTATGGCTGATGCTAACCCTAACGCTAACCCTAACACTATCCTTGAACTGATGCTAACCCTAACCCTAACCCTAACATTATCCTAGGCCTGATGGTAACCCTAACCCTAACCCTAACACTATCCTAGGGTTTATGTTAACCCTAGTCCTAACACTATCGTAGGGCTGATGCTAACCCTAACCCTAACACTATCCTAGGGCTGACGCTAACCCTAACCCTAACACTATCCTAGGCCTGATGCTAACCCTAACCCTAACCCTAACACTATCGTAGGGCTGATGCTAACCCTAACCCTAACCCTAACACTATCCTAGGGCTGATGCTAATCCTAACCCTAACTCTAACAGAATAATAGGGCTGATGCTAACCCTAACCCTAACAGTATCGTAGGCCTGATGATATCCCTAACCCTAAACCTAACACTATCCTAGGGCTGATGCTAACCCGAACCCTAACCCTAACACTATCCTAGTGCTGATTCTAACCGTAACCCAAACACTATTCTAGGCCTGATGCTAACCCTAACCCTAACCCTAACACTATCCTAGGCCTGATGCTAACCCTATCCCTGACCCTAACACTCTCCTAGGGCTGAGGCTAACCCTAACCCTAACACTATCCTAGGGCTGATGCTAACCCTAACCCTAACCCAAACACTATCCTAGGGTTGATGCTGACCCTAACCCTGACACTAACCTAGGGCTGATGCTAACACTAACCCTAACCCTAACACTATCCTAGGGCTGATGCTAACCCTAACCCTAACACTATCCTAGGCCTGATGCTAACCCTAACCCTAACCCTAACACTATCGTAGGGCTGATGCTAACCCTAACCCTAACCCTAACACTATCCTAGAGCTGATGCTAACCCTAACCCTAACCCTAACCCTAACCCTAATACTATCCTAGGGCTGATGCTAACCCTAACCCTAACGCTAACACTATCCTAGGGCTGATGCTAACCCTAACACTAACACTATCCTAGGCCTGGTGCTAACCCTAACCCTAACCCTAACACTATCATAGGGCTGATGTTAACCCTAACCCTAACACTATCCTAGGGCAGACGCTAACCCTAACCCTAACCCTAACACTATCCTAAGTCTGATGCTAACCCTAGCCCTCACAGTATCCTAGGCCTGATGATAACCCTAACCCTAACCTTAACACTATCCTAGGGCTGATGCTAACAATAACCCTAACACTATCCTAGGGCTGATGCTAACCCTAACCCTAACAATAACACTATCCTAGGGCTGATGCTAACCCTAACCCTAACACTATCCTAGGGCTGATGCTAACCCTAACCCTAACCCTAACACTATCCTAGGGCTGATGCTAACCCTAACGCTAACCCTAACACTATCCTTGAACTGATGCTAACCCTAACCCTAACCCTAACACTATCCTAGGCCTGATGATAACCCTAACCCTAACCCTAACACTATCCTAGGGTTTATGTTAACCCTAACGCTAACACTATCCTAGGGCTGATGCTAACCCTAACCATAACCCTAACACTATCCTAGGGCGGATGCTAACCCTAACCCTAACCCTAACACTATCCTAGGGCTGATGCTAACCCTAACACTAACAGTATCCTAGGGCTGATGATAACCCTAACCCTAACCCTAACACTATCCTAGGGCTGATGCTAACCCTAACCCTAACTCTAACAGTATATTAGGGCTGAGGCTAACCCTAACCCAAACACTATCCTACGGCTGATGCTAACCCTAACCCTAACCCTAACACTATCCTAAGGCTGATGCTAACCCTAACACTAACACTATCCTGGGCCTGGTGCTAACCCTAACCCTAACCCTAACACTATCCTAGGGCTGATGCTAACCCTAACCCTAATACTATCCTAGGGCTGATGCTAACCCTAACCCTAACCCTAACACTATCCTAGGGCTGATGCTAACCCTAAATCTAACCCTAACACTATCCTACGGCTGATGCTAACCCTAACCCTAACCCTAACACTCTCCTACGGCTGATGCTAACCCTAACCCTAACACTATCCTAGTCCTGATGCTAACCCTAACCCTAACACTATCCTAGCGCTGATGCTAACCCTAACCCTAACCCTAACACTATCCTAGGGCTGATGCTAACCATAACCCTAACCCTAACACTATCCTAGGGTTGATGCAATCCCTAACCCTAACACTATCCTAGGGCTGATGCTAACCCTAACCCTAACCCTAACACTATCCTAGGGCTGATGCTAACCCTAACCCTAACACTATCCTAGGGCTGATGCTAACCCTAACCCTAACCCTAACACTATCGTAGGGCTGATGCTAACCCTAACACTAACACTATCCTAGGGCTGATGCTAACCCTAACCCTAACCCTAACACTATCCTAGGGCTGATGCTAACCCTAACCCTAACACTATCCTAGGGCTGATGCTAACCCTAACCCTAACCCTAACACTATCCTAGGGCTGATGCTAACCCTAACCCTAACACTATCCTAGGGCTGATGCTAACCCTAACCCTAACCCTAACACTATCCTAGGGCTGATGCTAACCCTAACCCTAACCCTAACACTATCCTAGAGCTGATGCTAACGCTATCCCTAACCCTAACCCTAACCCTAATACTATCCTAGGGCTGATGCTAACCCTCACCCTAACCGTAACACTATCCTAGGGCTCATGCTAACCCTAACCCTAACTCTAACACTATCTTAGGGCTGAGGCTTACCTTAACCCAAACACTATCCTAAGGCTGATGCTAACACTAACCCTAACCCTAACACTATCCTAAGGCTGATGCTAACCGTAACACTAACACTATCCTAGGCCTGGTGCTAACCCTAAGCCTAACCCTAACACTATCCTGGGGCTGATGCTAACCCTAACCCTAACCCTAACACTATCCTACGGCTGATGCTAACCCTAACCCTAACCCTAACACTATCCTAAGGCTGATGCTAACCCTAACACTAACACTATCCTAGGCCTGGTGCTAACCCTAACCCTAACCCTAACACTATCCTAGGGCTGATGCTAACCCTAACTCTAATAATATCCTAGGGCTGATGCTAACCCTAACCCTAACCCTAACACTATCCTAGGGCTGATGCTAACCCTAACCCTAACCCTAACCATAACCCTAACACTATCCTAGGGCTGATGCTAACACTAACCCTAACACTATCCTAGGCCTGATGATAACCCTAACCCTAACCCTAACACTATCCTAGGGCTGATGCTAACCCTAACCCTAACACTATCCTAGGGCTGATGCTAACCCTAACCCTAACCCTAACACTATCCTATGGCTGATGCTAACCCTAACGCTAACCCTAACCCTAACCTTAACATTATCCTAGGCCTGATGGTAACCCTAACCCTAACCCTAACACTATCCTAGGGTTTATGTTAACCCTAGTCCTAACACTATCCTAGGGCTGATGCTAACCCTAACCCTAACACTATCCTAGGGCTGACGCTAACCCTAACCCTAACACTATCCTAGGCCTGATGCTAACCCTAACCCTAACCATAACACTATCGTAGGGCTGATGCTAACCCTAACCCTAACCCTAACACTATCCTAGGGCTGATTCTAACCGTAACCCAAACACTATTCTAGGCCTGATGCTAACCCTAACCCTAACCCTAACACTATCCTAGGCCTGATGCTAACCCTATCCCTGACCCTAACACTCTCCTAGGGCTGAGGCTAACCCTAACCCTAACACTATCCTAGGGTGATGCTAACCCTAACCCTAACCCAAACACTATCCTAGGGTTGATGCTGACCCTAACCCTGACACTAACCTAGGGCTGATGCTAACCCTAACCCTAACCCCAACACTATCCTAGGGCTGATGCTAACCCTAACCCTAACACTATCCTAGGCCTGATGCTAACCCTAACCCTAACCCTAACACTATCGTAGGGCTGATGCTAACCCTAACCCTAACCCTAACACTATCCTAGAGCTGATGCTAACCCTAACCCTAACCCTAACCCTAACCCTAATACTATCCTAGGGCTGATGCTAACCCTAACCCTAACGCTAACACTATCCTAGGGCTGATGCTAACCCTAACACTAACACTATCCCAGGCCTGGTGCTAACCCTAACCCTAACCCTAACAATATCATAGGGCTGATGTTAACCCTAACCCTAACACTATCCTAGGGCTGACGCTAACCCTAACCCTAACCCTAACACTATCCTAAGTCTGATGCTAACCCTAGCCCTCACAGTATCCTAGGCCTGATGATAACCCTAACCCTAACCTTAACACTATCCTAGGGCTGATGCTAACAATAACCCTAACAATATCCTAGGGCTGATGCTAACCCTAACCCTAACAATAACACTATCCTAGGGCTGATGCTAACCCTAACCCTAACACTATCCTAGGGCTGATTCTAACCCTAACCCTAACCCTAACACTATCCTAGGGCTGATGCTAACCCTAACGCTAACCCTAACACTATCCTTGAACTGATGCTAACCCTAACCCTAACCCTAACACTATCCTAGGCCTGATGATAACCCTAACCCTAACCCTAACACTATCCTAGGGTTTATGTTAACCCTAACCCTAACACTATCCTAGGGCTAATGCTAACCCTAACCATAACCCTAACAATATCCTAGGGCTGATGATAACCCTAACCCTAACCCTAACACTATCCTAGGGCTGATGCTAACCCTAACCCTAACTCTAACACTATCTTAGGGCTGAGGCTAACCCTAACCCAAACACTATCCTACGGCTGATGCTAACCCTAACCCTAACCCTAACACTATCCTAAGGCTGATGCTAACCCTAACACTAACACTATCCTGGGCCTGGTGCTAACCCTAACCCTAACCCTAACACTATCCTAGGGCTGATGCTAACCCTAACCCTAACCCTAACACTATCCTACGGCTGATGCTAACCCTAACCCTAACCTTAACACTATCCTAGGTCTGATGCTAACCCTAAACCTAACACTATCCTAGGGCTGATGCTAACCCTAACCCTAACCCTAACACTATCATAGGGCTGATGTTAACCCTAACCCTAACACTATCCTAGGGCTGATGCTAACCCTAACCCTAACCCTGACACTCTCCTACGGCTGATGCTAACCCTAACCCTAACACTATCCTAGTCCTGATGCTAACCCTAACCCTAACACTATCCTAGCGCTGATGCTAACCCTAACCCTAACCCTAACACTATCCTAGGGCTGATGCTAACCCTAACCCTAACCCTAACACTATCCTAGGGTTGATGCTAACCCTAACCCTAACACTATCCTAGGGCTGATGCTAACCCTAACCCTAACCCTAACACTATCCTAGGGCTGATGCTAACCGTAACCCTAACACTATCCTAGGGCTGATGCTAACCCTAACCCTAACCCTAACACTATCCTAGGGCTGATGCTAACCCTAACACTAACACTATCCTAGGGCTGATGCTAACCCTAACCCTAACCCTAACACTATCCTAGGGCTGATGCTAACCCTAACCCTAACACTATCCTAGGGCTGATGCTAACCCTAACCCTAACCCTAACACTATCCTAGGGCTGATGCTAACCCTAACCCTAACACTATCCTAGGGCTGATGCTAACCCTAACCCTAACCCTAACACTATCCTAGGGCTGATGCTAACCCTAACCCTAACCCTAACACTATCCTAGAGCTGATGCTAACGCTATCCCTAACCCTAACCCTAACCCTAATACTATCCTAGGGCTGATGCTAACCCTCACCCTAACCCTAACACTATCCTAGGGCTCATGCTAACCCTAACCCTAACTCTAACACTATCTTAGGGCTGAGGCTAACCTTAACCCAAACACTATCCTAAGGCTGATGCTAACACTAACCCTAACCCTAACACTATCCTAAGGCTGATGCTAACCTTAACACTAACACTATCCTAGGCCTGGTGATAACCCTAAGCCTAACCCTAACACTATCCTGGGGCTGATGCTAACCCTAACCCTAATACTATCCTAGGGCTGATGCTAACCCTTACCCTAACCCTAACACTATCCTAGGGCTGATGCTAACCCTATCCCTAACCCTAACACTATCCTAGGGCTGATGCTAACCCTAACCCTAACACTATCCTAGGCCTGATGCTAACCGTAACCCTAACCCTTACACTATCCTAGGGCTGATGCTAACCCTAACCCTAACCCTAACACTATCCTAGGTCTGATGCCAACCCTAAACCTAACACTATCCTAGGGCTGACGCTAACCCTAACCCTAACCCTAACACTATCCTAGGGCTGATGTTAACCCTAACCCTAACACTATCCTAGGGCTGATGCTAGCCCTAACCCTAACCCTAAAACTCTCCTTGGGCTGATGCTAACCGTAACCCTAACACTATCCTAGGCCTGATGCTAACCCTAACCCTAACACTATCCTAGGGCTGATGCTAACCCTAACCCTAACCCTAAGACTCTCCTAGGCCTGATGCTAACCCTAACCCTAACCCTAACACTATCCTAGGGCTGATGCTAACCCTAACCCTAACACTATCCTAGGGCTGATGCTAACCCTAACCCTAACCCTAACACTATCCTAAGTCTGATGCTAACCCTAGCCCTCACACTATCCTAGGCCTGATGATAACCCTAACCCTAACCCTAACACTATCCTAGGGCTGATGCTAACCCTAACCCTAACACTATCCTAGGGCTGATGCTAACCCTAACCCTAACCCTAACGCTATCCTAGGGCTGATGCTAACCCTAACGCTAAGCCTAACACTATCCTTGAACTGATGCTAACCCTAACCCTAACCCTAACACTATCCTAGGCCTCATGATAACCCTAACCCTAACCCTAACACTATCCTAGGGTTTATGTTAACCCTAACCCTAACAGTATCCTAGGGCGGATGCTAACCCTAACCCTAACCCTAACACTATCCTAGAGCTGATGCTAACCCTAACACTAACACTATCCTAGGGCTGATGCTAACCCTAACCCTAACCCTAACACTATCCTAGGGCTGATGGTAACCCTAACCCTAACTCTAACACTATCTTAGGGCTGAGGCTAACCCTAACCCAAACATTATCCTACGGCTGATGCTAACCCTAACCCTAACCCTAACACTATCCGAAGGCTGACGCTAACCCTAACACTAACACTATCCTGGGCCTGGTGCTAACCCTTACCCTAACCCTAACACTATCCTAGGGCTGATGCTAACCCTAACCCTAACCCTAACACTATCTTAGGGCTGATGCTAACCCTAACCCTAACACTATCCTAGGCCTGATGCTAACCATAACCCTAACACTTACACTATCCTAGGGCTGATGCTAACCCTAACCCTAACCCTAACACTATCCTAGGTCTGATGCTAACCCTAAACCTAACACTATCCTAGGGCTGATGCTAACCCTAACCCTAACCCTAACACTATCATAGGGCTGATGTTAACCCTAACCCTAACACTATCCTAGGGCTGATGCTAACCCTAACCCTAACACTTACACTATCCTAGGGCTGATGCTAACCCTAACCCTAACCCTAACAGTATCCTAGGCCTGATGCTAACCCTATCCCTAACACTAACACTCTCCTAGGGCTGAGGCTAACCCTAACCCTAACACTATCCTAGGGCTGATGCTAACCCTAACCCTAACCCTAACACTATCCTAGGGTTGATGCTAACCCTAACCATAACACTATCCTAGGGCTGATGCTAACCATAACCCTAACCCTAACACTATCCTAGGGCTGATGCTAACCCTAACCCTAACACTATCCTAGGGCTGATGCTAACCCTAACCCTAACCGTAACACTATCCTAGGGCTGATGCTAACCCTAACCCTAACAATATCCTAGGGCTGATGCTAACCCTAACCCTAACCCTAACACTATCCTAGGGCTGATGCTAACACTAACCCTAACACTATCCTAGGGCTGATGCTAACCCTAACCCTAACCCTAACACTATCCTAGGGCTGATGCTAACCCTAACCCTAACACTATCCTAGGGCTGATGCTATCCCTAACCCTAACCCTAACACTATCCTAGGGCTGATGCTAACCCTAACCCTAACCCTAACACTATCCTAGAGCTGATGCTAACGCTAACCCTAACCCTAACCCTAACCCTAATACTATCCTAGGGCTGATGCTAACCCTAACACTAACACTATCCTAGCGCTGATGCTAACCCTAATCCTAACCCTAACACTATCCTAGGGCTGATGCTAACCCTAACCCTAACTCTAACACTATCCTAGGGCTGAGGCTAACCCTAACTCTAACACTATCCTACGGCTGATGCTAACCCTAACCCTAACCCTAACACTATCCTAAGGCTGATGCTAACCCTAACACTAACACTATCCTAGGCCTGGTGCTAACCCTAACCCTAACCCTAACACTATCCTAGGGCTGATGCTAACCCTAACTCTAATAATATCCTAGGGCTGATGCTAACCCTAACCCTAACCCTAACACTATCCTAGGGCTGATGCTAACCCTAACCCTAACCCTAACACTATCCTAGGGCTGATGCTAACCCTAACCCTAACTCTAACACTGTCCTAGGGCTGATGCTAACCCTAACCCTAACTCTAACACTATCTTAGGGCTGAGGCTAACCCTAACCCAAACACTATCCTACGGCTGATGCTAACCCTAACCCTAACCCTAACACTATCCTAAGGCTGATGCTAACCCTAACACTAACACTATCCTGGGCCTGGTGCTAACCCTAACCCTAACCCTAACACTATCCTAGGGCTGATGCTAACCCTAACCCTAATACTATCCTAGGGCTGATGCTAACCCTAACCCTAACCCTAACACTATCCTAGGGCTGATGCTAACCCTAAATCTAACCCTAACACTATCCTACGGCTGATGCTAACCCTAACCCTAACCCTAACACTCTCCTACGGCTGATGCTAACCCTAACCCTAACACTATCCTAGTCCTGATGCTAACCCTAACCCTAACACTATCCTAGCGCTGATGCTAACCCTAACCCTAACCCTAACACTATCCTAGGGCTGATGCTAACCCTAACCCTAACCCTAACACTATCCTAGGGTTGATGCTATCCCTAACCCTAACACTATCCTAGGGCTGATGCTAACCCTAACCCTAACCCTAACACTATCCTAGGGCTGATGCTAACCCTAACCCTAACACTATCCTAGGGCTGATGCTAACCCTAACCCTAACACTAACACTATCGTAGGGCTGATGCTAACCCTAACACTAACACTATCCTAGGGCTGATGCTAACCCTAACCCTAACCCTAACACTATCCTAGGGCTGATGCTAACCCTAACCCTAACACTATCCTAGGGCTGATGCTAACCCTAACCCTAACCCTAACACTATCCTAGGGCTGATGCTAACCCTAACCCTAACACTATCCTAGGGCTGATGCTAACCCTAACCCTAACCCTAACACTATCCTAGGGCTGATGCTAACCCTAACCCTAACCCTAACACTATCCTAGAGCTGATGCTAACGCTATCCCTAACCCTAACCCTAACCCTAATACTATCCTAGGGCTGATGCTAACCCTCACCCTAACCGTAACACTATCCTAGGGCTCATGCTAACCCTAACCCTAACTCTAACACTATCTTAGGGCTGAGGCTAACCTTAACCCAAACACTATCCTAAGGCTGATGCTAACACTAACCCTAACCCTAACACTATCCTAAGGCTGATGCTAACCGTAACACTAACACTATCCTAGGCCTGGTGCTAACCCTAAGCCTAACCCTAACACTATCCTGGGGCTGATGCTAACCCTAACCCTAACCCTAACACTATCCTACGGCTGATGCTAACCCTAACCCTAACCCTAACACTATCCTAAGGCTGATGCTAACCCTAACACTAACACTATCCTAGGCCTGGTGCTAACCCTAACCCTAACCCTAACACTATCCTAGGGCTGATGCTAACCCTAACTCTAATAATATCCTAGGGCTGATGCTAACCCTAACTCTAACCCTAACACTATCCTAGGGCTGATGCTAACCCTAACCCTAACCCTAACCATAACCCTAACACTATCCTAGGGCTGATGCTAACACTAACCCTAACACTATCCTAGGCCTGATGATAACCCTAACCCTAACCCTAACACTATCCTAGGGCTGATGCTAACCCTAACCCTAACACTATCCTAGGGCTGATGCTAACCCTAACCCTAACCCTAACACTATCCTATGGCTGATGCTAACCCTAACGCTAACCCTAACCCTAACCTTAACATTATCCTAGGCCTGATGGTAACCCTAACCCTAACCCTAACACTATCCTAGGGTTTATGTTAACCCTAGTCCTAACACTATCCTAGGGCTGATGCTAACCCTAACCCTAACACTATCCTAGGGCTGACGCTAACCCTAACCCTAACACTATCCTAGGCCTGATGCTAACCCTAACCCTAACCATAACACTATCGTAGGGCTGATGCTAACCCTAACCCTAACCCTAACACTATCCTAGGGCTGATTCTAACCGTAACCCAAACACTATTCTAGGCCTGATGCTAACCCTAACCCTAACCCTAACACTATCCTAGGCCTGATGCTAACCCTATCCCTGACCCTAACACTCTCCTAGGGCTGAGGCTAACCCTAACCCTAACACTATCCTAGGGTGATGCTAACCCTAACCCTAACCCAAACACTATCCTAGGGTTGATGCTGACCCTAACCCTGACACTAACCTAGGGCTGATGCTAACCCTAACCCTAACCCTAACACTATCCTAGGGCTGATGCTAACCCTAACCCTAACACTATCCTAGGCCTGATGCTAACCCTAACCCTAACCCTAACACTATCGTAGGGCTGATGCTAACCCTAACCCTAACCCTAACACTATCCTAGAGCTGATGCTAACCCTAACCCTAACCCTAACCCTAACCCTAATACTATCCTAGGGCTGATGCTAACCCTAACCCTAACGCTAACACTATCCTAGGGCTGATGCTAACCCTAACACTAACACTATCCCAGGCCTGGTGCTAACCCTAACCCTAACCCTAACAATATCATAGGGCTGATGTTAACCCTAACCCTAACACTATCCTAGGGCTGACGCTAACCCTAACCCTAACCCTAACACTATCCTAAGTCTGATGCTAACCCTAGCCCTCACAGTATCCTAGGCCTGATGATAACCCTAACCCTAACCTTAACACTATCCTAGGGCTGATGCTAACAATAACCCTAACAATATCCTAGGGCTGATGCTAACCCTAACCCTAACAATAACACTATCCTAGGGCTGATGCTAACCCTAACCCTAACACTATCCTAGGGCTGATTCTAACCCTAACCCTAACCCTAACACTATCCTAGGGCTGATGCTAACCCTAACGCTAACCCTAACACTATCCTTGAACTGATGCTAACCCTAACCCTAACCCTAACACTATCCTAGGCCTGATGATAACCCTAACCCTAACCCTAACACTATCCTAGGGTTTATGTTAACCCTAACCCTAACACTATCCTAGGGCTAATGCTAACCCTAACCATAACCCTAACAATATCCTAGGGCTGATGATAACCCTAACCCTAACCCTAACACTATCCTAGGGCTGATGCTAACCCTAACCCTAACTCTAACACTATCTTAGGGCTGAGGCTAACCCTAACCCAAACACTATCCTACGGCTGATGCTAACCCTAACCCTAACCCTAACACTATCCTAAGGCTGATGCTAACCCTAACACTAACACTATCCTGGGCCTGGTGCTAACCCTAACCCTAACCCTAACACTATCCTAGGGCTGATGCTAACCCTAACCCTAACCCTAACACTATCCTACGGCTGATGCTAACCCTAACCCTAACCTTAACACTATCCTAGGTCTGATGCTAACCCTAAACCTAACACTATCCTAGGGCTGATGCTAACCCTAACCCTAACCCTAACACTATCATAGGGCTGATGTTAACCCTAACCCTAACACTATCCTAGGGCTGATGCTAACCCTAACCCTAACCCTGACACTCTCCTACGGCTGATGCTAACCCTAACCCTAACACTATCCTAGTCCTGATGCTAACCCTAACCCTAACACTATCCTAGCGCTGATGCTAACCCTAACCCTAACCCTAACACTATCCTAGGGCTGATGCTAACCCTAACCCTAACCCTAACACTATCCTAGGGTTGATGCTAACCCTAACCCTAACACTATCCTAGGGCTGATGCTAACCCTAACCCTAACCCTAACACTATCCTAGGGCTGATGCTAACCGTAACCCTAACACTATCCTAGGGCTGATGCTAACCCTAACCCTAACCCTAACACTATCCTAGGGCTGATGCTAACCCTAACACTAACACTATCCTAGGGCTGATGCTAACCCTAACCCTAACCCTAACACTATCCTAGGGCTGATGCTAACCCTAACCCTAACACTATCCTAGGGCTGATGCTAACCCTAACCCTAACCCTAACACTATCCTAGGGCTGATGCTAACCCTAACCCTAACACTATCCTAGGGCTGATGCTAACCCTAACCCTAACCCTAACACTATCCTAGGGCTGATGCTAACCCTAACCCTAACCCTAACACTATCCTAGAGCTGATGCTAACGCTATCCCTAACCCTAACCCTAACCCTAATACTATCCTAGGGCTGATGCTAACCCTCACCCTAACCCTAACACTATCCTAGGGCTCATGCTAACCCTAACCCTAACTCTAACACTATCTTAGGGCTGAGGCTAACCTTAACCCAAACACTATCCTAAGGCTGATGCTAACACTAACCCTAACCCTAACACTATCCTAAGGCTGATGCTAACCTTAACACTAACACTATCCTAGGCCTGGTGATAACCCTAACCCTAACCCTAACACTATCCTAGGGCTGATGCTAACCCTATCCCTAACCCTAACACTATCCTAGGGCTGATGCTAACCCTAACCCTAACACTATCCTAGGCCTGATGCTAACCGTAACCCTAACCCTTACACTATCCTAGGGCTGATGCTAACCCTAACCCTAACCCTAACACTATCCTAGGTCTGATGCCAACCCTAAACCTAACACTATCCTAGGGCTGACGCTAACCCTAACCCTAACCCTAACACTATCCTAGGGCTGATGTTAACCCTAACCCTAACACTATCCTAGGGCTGATGCTAGCCCTAACCCTAACCCTAAAACTCTCCTTGGGCTGATGCTAACCGTAACCCTAACACTATCCTAGGCCTGATGCTAACCCTAACCCTAACACTATCCTAGGGCTGATGCTAACCCTAACCCTAACCCTAAGACTCTCCTAGGCCTGATGCTAACCCTAACCCTAACCCTAACACTATCCTAGGGCTGATGCTAACCCTAACCCTAACACTATCCTAGGGCTGATGCTAACCCTAACCCTAACCCTAACACTATCCTAAGTCTGATGCTAACCCTAGCCCTCACACTATCCTAGGCCTGATGATAACCCTAACCCTAACCCTAACACTATCCTAGGGCTGATGCTAACCCTAACCCTAACACTATCCTAGGGCTGATGCTAACCCTAACCCTAACCCTAACGCTATCCTAGGGCTGATGCTAACCCTAACGCTAAGCCTAACACTATCCTTGAACTGATGCTAACCCTAACCCTAACCCTAACACTATCCTAGGCCTCATGATAACCCTAACCCTAACCCTAACACTATCCTAGGGTTTATGTTAAAACTAACCCTAACAGTATCCTAGGGCGGATGCTAACCCTAACCCTAACCCTAACACTATCCTAGAGCTGATGCTAACCCTAACACTAACACTATCCTAGGGCTGATGCTAACCCTAACCCTAACCCTAACACTATCCTAGGGCTGATGGTAACCCTAACCCTAACTCTAACACTATCTTAGGGCTGAGGCTAACCCTAACCCAAACACTATCCTACGGCTGATGCTAACCCTAACCCTAACCCTAACACTATCCGAAGGCTGACGCTAACCCTAACACTAACACTATCCTGGGCCTGGTGCTAACCCTAACCCTAACCCTAACACTATCCTAGGGCTGATGCTAACCCTAACCCTAATACTATCCTAGGGCTGATGCTAACCCTTACCCTAACCCTAACACTATCCTAGGGCTGATGCTAACCCTAACCCTAACCCTAACACTATCTTAGGGCTGATGCTAACCCTAACCCTAACACTATCCTACGCCTGATGCTAACCATAACCCTAACACTTACACTATCCTAGGGCTGATGCTAACCCTAACCCTAACCCTAACACTATCCTAGGTCTGATGCTAACCCTAAACCTAACACTATCCTAGGGCTGATGCTAACCCTAACCCTAACCCTAACACTATCATAGGGCTGATGTTAACCCTAACCCTAACACTATCCTAGGGCTGATGCTAACCCTAACCCTAACACTTACACTATCCTAGGGCTGATGCTAACCCTAACCCTAACCCTAACAGTATCCTAGGCCTGATGCTAACCCTATCCCTAACACTAACACTCTCCTAGGGCTGAGGCTAACCCTAACCCTAACACTATCCTAGGGCTGATGCTAACCCTAACCCTAACCCTAACACTATCCTAGGGTTGATGCTAACCATAACCCTAACCCTAACACTATCCTAGGGCTGATGCTAACCATAACCCTAACCCTAACACTATCCTAGGGCTGATGCTAACCCTAACCCTAACACTATCCTAGGGCTGATGCTAACCCTAACCCTAACCGTAACACTATCCTAGGGCTGATGCTAACCCTAACCCTAACAATATCCTAGGGCTGATGCTAACCCTAACCCTAACCCTAACACTATCCTAGGGCTGATGCTAACACTAACCCTAACACTATCCTAGGGCTGATGCTAACCCTAACCCTAACCCTAACACTATCCTAGGGCTGATGCTAACCCTAACCCTAACACTATCCTAGGGCTGATGCTAACCCTAACCCTAACCCTAACACTATCCTAGGGCTGATGCTAACCCTAACCCTAACCCTAACACTATCCTAGAGCTGATGCTAACGCTAACCCTAACCCTAACCCTAACCCTAATACTATCCTAGGGCTGATGCTAACCCTAACACTAACACTATCCTAGCGCTGATGCTAACCCTAATCCTAACCCTAACACTATCCTAGGGCTGATGCTAACCCTAACCCTAACTCTAACACTATCCTAGGGCTGAGGCTAACCCTAACCCTAACACTATCCTACGGCTGATGCTAACCCTAACCCTAACCCTAACACTATCCTAAGGCTGATGCTAACCCTAACACTAACACTATCCTAGGCCTGGTGCTAACCCTAACCCTAACCCTAACACTATCCTAGGGCTGATGCTAACCCTAACTCTAATAATATCCTAGGGCTGATGCTAACCCTAACCCTAACCCTAACACTATCCTAGGGCTGATGCTAACCCTAACCCTAACCCTAACACTATCCTAGGGCTGATGCTAACCCTAACCCTAACTCTAACACTGTCCTAGGGCTGATGCTAACCCTAACCCTAACAATATCCTAGGCCTGATGATATCCCTAACCATAAACCTAACACTATCCTAGGGCTGATGCTAACCCTAACCCTAACCCTAACACTATCCTAGGGCTGATTCTAACCGTAACCCTGACACTATCCTAGGCCGGATGCTAACCCTAACCCTAAACCTAACACTATCCTAAGCCTGATGCTAACCCTATCCCTAACCCTAACACTCTCCTAGGGCTGAGGCTAACCCTAACCCTAACACTATCCTAGGGCTGATGCTAACCCTAACCCTAACCCAAACACTATCCTAGGGTTGATGCTAACCGTAACCCTGACACTATCCTAGGGCTGATGCTAACCCTAACCCTAACCCTAACACTATCCTAGGGCTGACGCTAACCCTAACCGTAACCCTAACACTATCCTAGGCCTGATGCTAACCCTAACCCTAACACTATCTTAGGGCTGATGCTAACCCTAACCCTTACCCTAACACTATCCTAGGCCTGATGCTAACCCTAACCCTAACCCTAACACTATCCTAGGGCTGATGCTAACCCTAACCCTAACACTATCCTAGGGCTGATGCTAACCCTAACCCTAACCCTAACACTTTCCTAGGGCTGATGCTAACCCTAACCCTAACACTATCCTAGGGCTGATGCTAACCCTAACCCTAACCCTAACACTATCCTAAGTCTGATGCTAATCCTAGCCCTCACACTATCCTAGGCCTGATGATAACCCTAACCCTAACCTTAACACTATCCTAGGGCTGATGCTAACCCTAACCCTAACCCTAACACTCTCCTACGGCTGATGCTAACCCTAACCCTAACACTATCCTAGTCCTGATGCTAACCCTAACCCTAACACTATCCTAGGGCTGATGCTAACCCTAACCCTAACCCTAACACTATCCTAGGGCTGATGCTAACCCTAACCCTAACACTATCCTAGGGCTGATGCTAACCCTAACCCTAACCCTAACACTATCCTAGGGCTGATGCTAACCCTAACCCTAACCCTAACACTATCCTAGAGCTGATGCTAACGCTATCCCTAACCCTAACCCTAACCCTAATACTATCCTAGGGCTGATGCTAACCCTCACCCTAACCCTAACACTATCCTAGGGCTCATGCTAACCCTAACCCTAACTCTAACACTATCTTAGGGCTGAGGCTAACCTTAACCCAAACACTATCCTAAGGCTGATGCTAACACTAACCCTAACCCTAACACTATCCTAAGGCTGATGCTAACCTTAACACTAACACTATCCTAGGCCTGGTGATAACCCTAAGCCTAACCCTAACACTATCCTGGGGCTGATGCTAACCCTAACCCTAATACTATCCTAGGGCTGATGCTAACCCTAACCCTAACCCTAACACTATCCTAGGGCTGATGCTAACCCTATCCCTAACCCTAACACTATCCTAGGGCTGATGCTAACCCTAACCCTAACACTATCCTAGGCCTGATGCTAACCGTAACCCTAACCCTTACACTATCCTAGGGCTGATGCTAACCCTAACCCTAACCCTAACACTATCCTAGGTCTGATGCCAACCCTAAACCTAACACTATCCTAGGGCTGACGCTAACCCTAACCCTAACCCTAACACTATCCTAGGGCTGATGTTAACCCTAACCCTAACACTATCCTAGGGCTGATGCTAGCCCTAACCCTAACCCTAAAACTCTCCTTGGGCTGATGCTAACCGTAACCCTAACACTATCCTAGGCCTGATGCTAACCCTAACCCTAACACTATCCTAGGGCTGATGCTAACCCTAACCCTAACCCTAAGACTCTCCTAGGCCTGATGCTAACCCTAACCCTAACCCTAACACTATCCTAAGTCTGATGCTAACCCTAGCCCTCACACTATCCTAGGCCTGATGATAACCCTAACCCTAACCCTAACACTATCCTAGGGCTGATGCTAACCCTAACCCTAACACTATCCTAGGGCTGATGCTAACCCTAACCCTAACCCTAACGCTATCCTAGGGCTGATGCTAACCCTAACGCTAAGCCTAACACTATCCTTGAACTGATGCTAACCCTAACCCTAACCCTAACACTATCCTAGGCCTCATGATAACCCTAACCCTAACCCTAACACTATCCTAGGGTTTATGTTAACCCTAACCCTAACAGTATCCTAGGGCGGATGCTAACCCTAACCCTAACCCTAACACTATCCTAGAGCTGATGCTAACCCTAACACTAACACTATCCTAGGGCTGATGCTAACCCTAACCCTAACCCTAACACTATCCTAGGGCTGATGGTAACCCTAACCCTAACTCTAACACTATCTTAGGGCTGAGGCTAACCCTAACCCAAACACTATCCTACGGCTGATGCTAACCCTAACCCTAACCCTAACACTATCCGAAGGCTGACGCTAACCCTAACACTAACACTATCCTGGGCCTGGTGCTAACCCTAACCCTAACCCTAACACTATCCTAGGGCTGATGCTAACCCTAACCCTAATACTATCCTAGGGCTGATGCTAACCCTTACCCTAACCCTAACACTATCCTAGGGCTGATGCTAACCCTAACCCTAACCCTAACACTATCTTAGGGCTGATGCTAACCCTAACCCTAACACTATCCTAGGCCTGATGCTAACCATAACCCTAACACTTACACTATCCTAGGGCTGATGCTAACCCTAACCCTAACCCTAACACTATCCTAGGTCTGATGCTAACCCTAAACCTAACACTATCCTAGGGCTGATGCTAACCCTAACCCTAACCCTAACACTATCATACGGCTGATGTTAACCCTAACCCTAACACTATCCTAGGGCTGATGCTAACCCTAACCCTAACACTTACACTATCCTAGGGCTGATGCTAACCCTAACCCTAACCCTAACAGTATCCTAGGCCTGATGCTAACCCTATCCCTAACACTAACACTCTCCTAGGGCTGAGGCTAACCCTAACCCTAACACTATCCTAGGGCTGATGCTAACCCTAACCCTAACCCTAACACTATCCTAGGGTTGATGCTAACCCTAACCATAACACTATCCTAGGGCTGATGCTAACCATAACCCTAACCCTAACACTATCCTAGGGCTGATGCTAACCCTAACCCTAACACTATCCTAGGGCTGATGCTAACCCTAACCCTAACCGTAACACTATCCTAGGGCTGATGCTAACCCTAACCCTAACAATATCCTAGGGCTGATGCTAACCCTAACCCTAACCCTAACACTATCCTAGGGCTGATGCTAACACTAACCCTAACACTATCCTAGGGCTGATGCTAACCCTAACCCTAACCCTAACACTATCCTAGGGCTGATGCTAACCCTAACCCTAACACTATCCTAGGGCTGATGCTAACCCTAACCCTAACCCTAACACTATCCTAGGGCTGATGCTAACCCTAACCCTAACCCTAACACTATCCTAGAGCTGATGCTAACGCTAACCCTAACCCTAACCCTAACCCTAATACTATCCTAGGGCTGATGCTAACCCTAACACTAACACTATCCTAGCGCTGATGCTAACCCTAATCCTAACCCTAACACTATCCTAGGGCTGATGCTAACCCTAACCCTAACTCTAACACTATCCTAGGGCTGAGGCTAACCCTAACCCTAACACTATCCTACGGCTGATGCTAACCCTAACCCTAACCCTAACACTATCCTAAGGCTGATGCTAACCCTAACACTAACACTATCCTAGGCCTGGTGCTAACCCTAACCCTAACCCTAACACTATCCTAGGGCTGATGCTAACCCTAACTCTAATAATATCCTAGGGCTGATGCTAACCCTAACCCTAACCCTAACACTATCCTAGGGCTGATGCTAACCCTAACCCTAACCCTAACACTATCCTAGGGCTGATGCTAACCCTAACCCTAACTCTAACACTGTCCTAGGGCTGATGCTAACCCTAACCCTAACAATATCCTAGGCCTGATGATATCCCTAACCCTAAACCTAACACTATCCTAGGGCTGATGCTAACCCTAACCCTAACCCTAACACTATCCTAGGGCTGATTCTAACCGTAACCCTGACACTATCCTAGGCCGGATGCTAACCCTAACCCTAACCCTAACACTATCCTAAGCCTGATGCTAACCCTATCCCTAACCCTAACACTCTCCTAGGGCTGAGGCTAACCCTAACCCTAACACTATCCTAGGGCTGATGCTAACCCTAACCCTAACCCAAACACTATCCTAGGGTTGATGCTAACCGTAACCCTGACATTATCCTAGGGCTGATGCTAACCCTAACCCTAACCCTAACACTATCCTAGGGCTGACGCTAACCCTAACCGTAACCCTAACACTATCCTAGGCCTGATGCTAACCCTAACCCTAACACTATCTTAGGGCTGATGCTAACCCTAACCCTTACCCTAACACTATCCTAGGCCTGATGCTAACCCTAACCCTAACCCTAACACTATCCTAGGGCTGATGCTAACCCTAACCCTAACACTATCCTAGGGCTGATGCTAACCCTAACCCTAACCCTAACACTTTCCTAGGGCTGATGCTAACCCTAACCCTAACACTATCCTAGGGCTGATGCTAACCCTAACCCTAACCCTAACAATATCATAGGGCTGATGTTAACCCTAACCCTAACACTATCCTAGGGCTGACGCTAACCCTAACCCTAACCCTAACACTATCCTAAGTCTGATGCTAACCCTAGCCCTCACAGTATCCTAGGCCTGATGATAACCCTAACCCTAACCTTAACACTATCCTAGGGCTGATGCTAACAATAACCCTAACAATATCCTAGGGCTGATGCTAACCCTAACCCTAACAATAACACTATCCTAGGGCTGATGCTAACCCTAACCCTAACACTATCCTAGGGCTGATTCTAACCCTAACCCTAACCCTAACACTATCCTAGGGCTGATGCTAACCCTAACGCTAACCCTAACACTATCCTTGAACTGATGCTAACCCTAACCCTAACCCTAACACTATCCTAGGCCTGATGATAACCCTAACCCTAACCCTAACACTATCCTAGGGTTTATGTTAACCCTAACCCTAACACTATCCTAGGGCTAATGCTAACCCTAACCATAACCCTAACAATATCCTAGGGCTGATGATAACCCTAACCCTAACCCTAACACTATCCTAGGGCTGATGCTAACCCTAACCCTAACTCTAACACTATCTTAGGGCTGAGGCTAACCCTAACCCAAACACTATCCTACGGCTGATGCTAACCCTAACCCTAACCCTAACACTATCCTAAGGCTGATGCTAACCCTAACACTAACACTATCCTGGGCCTGGTGCTAACCCTAACCCTAACCCTAACACTATCCTAGGGCTGATGCTAACCCTAACCCTAACCCTAACACTATCCTATGGCTGATGCTAACCCTAACCCTAACCTTAACACTATCCTAGGTCTGATGCTAACCCTAAACCTAACACTATCCTAGGGCTGATGCTAACCCTAACCCTAACCCTAACACTATCATAGGGCTGATGTTAACCCTAACCCTAACACTATCCTTGGGCTGATGCTAACCCTAACCCTAACCCTGACACTCTCCTACGGCTGATGCTAACCCTAACCCTAACACTATCCTAGTCCTGATGCTAACCCTAACCCTAACACTATCCTAGCGCTGATGCTAACCCTAACCCTAACCCTAACACTATCCTAGGGCTGATGCTAACCCTAACCCTAACCCTAACACTATCCTAGGGTTGATGCTAACCCTAACCCTAACACTATCCTAGGGCTGATGCTAACCCTAACCCTAACCCTAACACTATCCTAGGGCTGATGCTAACCGTAACCCTAACACTATCCTAGGGCTGATGCTAACCCTAACCCTAACCCTAACACTATCCTAGGGCTGATGCTAACCCTAACACTAACACTATCCTAGGGCTGATGCTAACCCTAACCCTAACCCTAACACTATCCTAGGGCTGATGCTAACCCTAACCCTAACACTATCCTAGGGCTGATGCTAACCCTAACCCTAACCCTAACACTATCCTAGGGCTGATGCTAACCCTAACCCTAACACTATCCTAGGGCTGATGCTAACCCTAACCCTAACCCTAACACTATCCTAGGGCTGATGCTAACCCTAACCCTAACCCTAACACTATCCTAGAGCTGATGCTAACGCTATCCCTAACCCTAACCCTAACCCTAATACTATCCTAGGGCTGATGCTAACCCTCACCCTAACCCTAACACTATCCTAGGGCTCATGCTAACCCTAACCCTAACTCTAACACTATCTTAGGGCTGAGGCTAACCTTAACCCAAACACTATCCTAAGGCTGATGCTAACACTAACCCTAACCCTAACACTATCCTAAGGCTGATGCTAACCTTAACACTAACACTATCCTAGGCCTGGTGATAACCCTAAGCCTAACCCTAACACTATCCTGGGGCTGATGCTAACCCTAACCCTAATACTATCCTAGGGCTGATGCTAACCCTAACCCTAACCCTAACACTATCCTAGGGCTGATGCTAACCCTATCCCTAACCCTAACACTATCCTAGGGCTGATGCTAACCCTAACCCTAACACTATCCTAGGCCTGATGCTAACCGTAACCCTAACCCTTACACTATCCTAGGGCTGATGCTAACCCTAACCCTAACCCTAACACTATCCTAGGTCTGATGCCAACCCTAAACCTAACACTATCCTAGGGCTGACGCTAACCCTAACCCTAACCCTAACACTATCCTAGGGCTGATGTTAACCCTAACCCTAACACTATCCTAGGGCTGATGCTAGCCCTAACCCTAACCCTAAAACTCTCCTTGGGCTGATGCTAACCGTAACCCTAACACTATCCTAGGCCTGATGCTAACCCTAACCCTAACACTATCCTAGGGCTGATGCTAACCCTAACCCTAACCCTAAGACTCTCCTAGGCCTGATGCTAACCCTAACCCTAACCCTAACACTATCCTAGGGCTGATGCTAACCCTAACCCTAACACTATCCTAGGGCTGATGCTAACCCTAACCCTAACCCTAACACTATCCTAAGTCTGATGCTAACCCTAGCCCTCACACTATCCTAGGCCTGATGATAACCCTAACCCTAACCCTAACACTATCCTAGGGCTGATGCTAACCCTAACCCTAACACTATCCTAGGGCTGATGCTAACCCTAACCCTAACCCTAACGCTATCCTAGGGCTGATGCTAAACCTAACGCTAAGGCTAACACTATCCTTGAACTGATGCTAACCCTAACCCTAACCCTAACACTATCCTAGGCCTCATGATAACCCTAACCCTAACCCTAACACTATCCTAGGGTTGATGTTAACCCTAACCCTAACAGTATCCTAGGGCGGATGCTAACCCTAACCCTAACCCTAACACTATCCTAGAGCTGATGCTAACCCTAACACTAACACTATCCTAGGGCTGATGCTAACCCTAACCCTAACCCTAACACTATCCTAGGGCTGATGGTAACCCTAACCCTAACTCTAACACTATCTTAGGGCTGAGGCTAACCCTAACCCAAACACTATCCTACGGCTGATGCTAACCCTAACCCTAACCCTAACACTATCCGAAGGCTGACGCTAACCCTAACACTAACACTATCCTGGGCCTGGTGCTAACCCTAACCCTAACCCTAACACTATCCTAGGGCTGATGCTAACCCTAACCCTAATACTATCCTAGGGCTGATGCTAACCCTTACCCTAACCCTAACACTATCCTAGGGCTGATGCTAACCCTAACCCTAACCCTAACACTATCTTAGGGCTGATGCTAACCCTAACCCTAACACTATCCTAGGCCTGATGCTAACCATAACCCTAACACTTACACTATCCTAGGGCTGATGCTAACCCTAACCCTAACCCTAACACTATCCTAGGTCTGATGCTAACACTAAACCTAACACTATCCTAGGGCTGATGCTAACCCTAACCCTAACCCTAACACTATCATAGGGCTGATGTTAACCCTAACCCTAACACTATCCTAGGGCTGATGCTAACCCTAACCCTAACACTTACACTATCCTAGGGCTGATGCTAACCCTAACCCTAACCCTAACAGTATCCTAGGCCTGATGCTAACCCTATCCCTAACACTAACACTCTCCTAGGGCTGAGGCTAACCCTAACCCTAACACTATCCTAGGGCTGATGCTAACCCTAACCCTAACCCTAACACTATCCTAGGGTTGATGCTAACCCTAACCATAACACTATCCTAGGGCTGATGCTAACCATAACCCTAACCCTAACACTATCCTAGGGCTGATGCTAACCCTAACCCTAACACTATCCTAGGGCTGATGCTAACCCTAACCCTAACCGTAACACTATCCTAGGGCTGATGCTAACCCTAACCCTAACAATATCCTAGGGCTGATGCTAACCCTAACCCTAACCCTAACACTATCCTAGGGCTGATGCTAACACTAACCCTAACACTATCCTAGGGCTGATGCTAACCCTAACCCTAACCCTAACACTATCCTAGGGCTGATGCTAACCCTAACCCTAACACTATCCTAGGGCTGATGCTAACCCTAACCCTAACCCTAACACTATCCTAGGGCTGATGCTAACCCTAACCCTAACCCTAACACTATCCTAGAGCTGATGCTAACGCTAACCCTAACCCTAACCCTAACCCTAATACTATCCTAGGGCTGATGCTAACCCTAACACTAACACTATCCTAGCGCTGATGCTAACCCTAATCCTAACCCTAACACTATCCTAGGGCTGATGCTAACCCTAACCCTAACTCTAACACTATCCTAGGGCTGAGGCTAACCCTAACCCTAACACTATCCTACGGCTGATGCTAACCCTAACCCTAACCCTAACACTATCCTAAGGCTGATGCTAACCCTAACACTAACACTATCCTAGGCCTGGTGCTAACCCTAACCCTAACCCTAACACTATCCTAGGGCTGATGCTAACCCTAACTCTAATAATATCCTAGGGCTGATGCTAACCCTAACCCTAACCCTAACACTATCCTAGGGCTGATGCTAACCCTAACCCTAACCCTAACACTATCCTAGGGCTGATGCTAACCCTAACCCTAACTCTAACACTGTCCTAGGGCTGATGCTAACCCTAACCCTAACAATATCCTAGGCCTGATGATATCCCTAACCCTAAACCTAACACTATCCTAGGGCTGATGCTAACCCTAACCCTAACCCTAACACTATCCTAGGGCTGATTCTAACCGTAACCCTGACACTATCCTAGGCCGGATGCTAACCCTAACCCTAACCCTAACACTATCCTAAGCCTGATGCTAACCCTATCCCTAACCCTAACACTCTCCTAGGGCTGAGGCTAACCCTAACCCTAACACTATCCTAGGGCTGATGCTAACCCTAACCCTAACCCAAACACTATCCTAGGGTTGATGCTAACCGTAACCCTGACACTATCCTAGGGCTGATGCTAACCCTAACCCTAACCCTAACACTATCCTAGGGCTGACGCTAACCCTAACCGTAACCCTAACACTATCCTAGGCCTGATGCTAACCCTAACCCTAACACTATCCTAGGGCTGATGCTAACCCTAACCCTTACCCTAACACTATCCTAGGCCTGATGCTAACCCTAACCCTAACCCTAACACTATCCTAGGGCTGATGCTAACCCTAACCCTAACACTATCCTAGGGCTGATGCTAACCCTAACCCTAACCCTAACACTTTCCTAGGGCTGATGCTAACCCTAACCCTAACACTATCCTAGGGCTGATGCTAACCCTAACCCTAACCCTAACACTATCCTAAGTCTGATGCTAATCCTAGCCCTCACACTATCCTAGGCCTGATGATAACCCTAACACTAACCTTAACACTATCCTAGGGCTGATGCTAACCCTAACCCTAACCCTAACACTCTCCTACGGCTGATGCTAACCCTAACCCTAACACTATCCTAGTCCTGATGCTAACCCTAACCCTAACACTATCCTAGCGCTGATGCTAACCCTAACCCTAACCCTAACACTATCCTAGGGCTGATGCTAACCCTAACCCTAACCCTAACACTATCCTAGGGTTGATGCTAACCCTAACCCTAACACTATCCTAGGGCTGATGCTAACCCTAACCCTAACCCTAACACTATCCTAGGGCTGATGCTAACCCTAACCCTAACACTATCCTAGGGCTGATGCTAACCCTAACCCTAACCCTAACACTATCCTAGGGCTGATGCTAACCCTAACACTAACACTATCCAAGGGCTGATGCTAACCCTAACCCTAACCCTAACACTATCCTAGGGCTGATGCTAACCCTAACCCTAACACTATCCTAGGGCTGATGCTAACCCTAACCCTAACCCTAACACTATCCTAGGGCTGATGCTAACCCTAACCCTAACACTATCCTAGGGCTGATGCTAACCCTAACCCTAACCCTAACACTATCCTAGGGCTGATGCTAACCCTAACCCTAACCCTAACACTATCCTAGAGCTGATGCTAACGCTATCCCTAACCCTAACCCTAACCCTAATACTATCCTAGGGCTGATGCTAACCCTCACCCTAACCCTAACACTATCCTAGGGCTCATGCTAACCCTAACCCTAACTCTAACACTATCTTAGGGCTGAGGCTAACCTTAACCCAAACACTATCCTAAGGCTGATGCTAACACTAACCCTAACCCTAACACTATCCTAAGGCTGATGCTAACCTTAACACTAACACTATCCTAGGCCTGGTGCTAACCCTAAGCCTAACCCTAACACTATCCTGGGGCTGATGCTAACCCTAACCCTAATACTATCCTAGGGCTGATGCTAACCCTAACCCTAACCCTAACACTATCCTAGGGCTGATGCTAACCCTATCCCTAACCCTAACACTATCCTAGGGCTGATGCTAACCCTAACCCTAACACTATCCTAGGCCTGATGCTAACCGTAACCCTAACCCTTACACTATCCTAGGGCTGATGCTAACCCTAACCCTAACCCTAACACTATCCTAGGTCTGATGCCAACCCTAAACCTAACACTATCCTAGGGCTGACGCTAACCCTAACCCTAACCCTAACACTATCCTAGGGCTGATGTTAACCCTAACCCTAACACTATCCTAGGGCTGATGCTAGCCCTAACCCTAACCCTAAAACTCTCCTTGGGCTGATGCTAACCGTAACCCTAACACTATCCTAGGCCTGATGCTAACCCTAACCCTAACACTATCCTAGGGCTGATGCTAACCCTAACCCTAACCCTAAGACTATCCTAGGCCTGATGCTAACCCTAACCCTAACCCTAACACTATCCTAGGGCTGATGCTAACCCTAACCCTAACACTATCCTAGGGCTGATGCTAACCCTAACCCTAACCCTAACACTATCCTAAGTCTGATGCTAACCCTAGCCCTCACACTATCCTAGGCCTGATGATAACCCTAACCCTAACCCTAACACTATCCTAGGGCTGATGCTAACCCTAACCCTAACACTATCCTAGGGCTGATGCTAACCCTAACCCTAACCCTAACGCTATCCTAGGGCTGATGCTAACCCTAACGCTAAGCCTAACACTATCCTTGAACTGATGCTAACCCTAACCCTAACCCTAACACTATCCTAGGCCTCATGATAACCCTAACCCTAACCCTAACACTATCCTAGGGTTTATGTTAACCCTAACCCTAACACTATCCTAGGGCGGATGCTAACCCTAACCCTAACCCTAACACTATCCTAGAGCTGATGCTAACCCTAACACTAACACTATCCTAGGGCTGATGCTAACCCTAACCCTAACCCTAACACTATCCTAGGGCTGATGGTAACCCTAACCCTAACTCTAACACTATCTTAGGGCTGAGGCTAACCCTAACCCAAACACTATCCTACGGCTGATGCTAACCCTAACCCTAACCCTAACACTATCCGAAGGCTGACGCTAACCCTAACACTAACACTATCCTGGGCCTGGTGCTAACCCTAACCCTAACCCTAACACTATCCTAGGGCTGATGCTAACCCTAACCCTAATACTATCCTAGGGCTGATGCTAACCCTTACCCTAACCCTAACACTATCCTAGGGCTGATGCTAACCCTAACCCTAACCCTAACACTATCTTAGGGCTGATGCTAACCCTAACCCTAACACTATCCTAGGCCTGATGCTAACCCTAACACTAACACTATCCTAGGCCTGGTGCTAACCCTAACCCTAACCCTAACACTATCCTAGGGCTGATGCTAACCCTAACTCTAATAATATCCTAGGGCTGATGCTAACCCTAACCCTAACCCTAACACTATCCTAGGGCTGATGCTAACCCTAACCCTAACCCTAACACTATCCTAGGGCAGATGCTAACCCTAACCCTAACTCTAACACTGTCCTAGGGCTGATGCTAACCCTAACCCTAACAATATCCTAGGCCTGATGATATCCCTAACCCTAAACCTAACACTATCCTAGGGCTGATGCTAACCCTAACCCTAACCCTAACACTATCCTAGGGCTGATTCTAACCGTAACCCTGACACTATCCTAGGCCGGATGCTAACCCTAACCCTAACCCTAACACTATCCTAAGCCTGATGCTAACCCTATCCCTAACCCTAACACTCTCCTAGGGCTGAGGCTAACCCTAACCCTAACACTATCCTAGGGCTGATGCTAACCCTAACCCTAACCCAAACACTATCCTAGGGTTGATGCTAACCGTAACCCTGACACTATCCTAGGGCTGATGCTAACCCTAACCCTAACCCTAACACTATCCTAGGGCTGACGCTAACCCTAACCGTAACCCTAACACTATCCTAGGCCTGATGCTAACCCTAACCCTAACACTATCCTAGGGCTGATGCTAACCCTAACCCTTACCCTAACACTATCCTAGGCCTGATGCTAACCCTAACCCTAACCCTAACACTATCCTAGGGCTGATGCTAACCCTAACCCTAACACTATCCTAGGGCTGATGCTAACCCTAACCCTAACCCTAACACTTTCCTAGGGCTGATGCTAACCCTAACCCTAACACTATCCTAGGGCTGATGCTAACCCTAACCCTAACCCTAACACTATCCTAAGTCTGATGCTAATCCTAGCCCTCACACTATCCTAGGCCTGATGATAACCCTAACACTAACCTTAACACTATCCTAGGGCTGATGCTAACCCTAACCCTAACCCTAACACTCTCCTACGGCTGATGCTAACCCTAACCCTAACACTATCCTAGTCCTGATGCTAACCCTAACCCTAACACTATCCTAGCGCTGATGCTAACCCTAACCCTAACCCTAACACTATCCTAGGGCTGATGCTAACCCTAACCCTAACCCTAACACTATCCTAGGGTTGATGCTAACCCTAACCCTAACACTATCCTAGGGCTGATGCTAACCCTAACCCTAACCCTAACACTATCCTAGGGCTGATGCTAACCCTAACCCTAACACTATCCTAGGGCTGATGCTAACCCTAACCCTAACCCTAACACTATCCTAGGGCTGATGCTAACCCTAACACTAACACTATCCAAGGGCTGATGCTAACCCTAACCCTAACCCTAACACTATCCTAGGGCTGATGCTAACCCTAACCCTAACACTATCCTAGGGCTGATGCTAACCCTAACCCTAACCCTAACACTATCCTAGGGCTGATGCTAACCCTAACCCTAACACTATCCTAGGGCTGATGCTAACCCTAACCCTAACCCTAACACTATCCTAGGGCTGATGCTAACCCTAACCCTAACCCTAACACTATCCTAGAGCTGATGCTAACGCTATCCCTAACCCTAACCCTAACCCTAATACTATCCTAGGGCTGATGCTAACCCTCACCCTAACCCTAACACTATCCTAGGGCTCATGCTAACCCTAACCCTAACTCTAACACTATCTTAGGGCTGAGGCTAACCTTAACCCAAACACTATCCTAAGGCTGATGCTAACACTAACCCTAACCCTAACACTATCCTAAGGCTGATGCTAACCTTAACACTAACACTATCCTAGGCCTGGTGCTAACCCTAAGCCTAACCCTAACACTATCCTGGGGCTGATGCTAACCCTAACCCTAATACTATCCTAGGGCTGATGCTAACCCTAACCCTAACCCTAACACTATCCTAGGGCTGATGCTAACCCTATCCCTAACCCTAACACTATCCTAGGGCTGATGCTAACCCTAACCCTAACACTATCCTAGGCCTGATGCTAACCGTAACCCTAACCCTTACACTATCCTAGGGCTGATGCTAACCCTAACCCTAACCCTAACACTATCCTAGGTCTGATGCCAACCCTAAACCTAACACTATCCTAGGGCTGACGCTAACCCTAACCCTAACCCTAACACTATCCTAGGGCTGATGTTAACCCTAACCCTAACACTATCCTAGGGCTGATGCTAGCCCTAACCCTAACCCTAAAACTCTCCTTGGGCTGATGCTAACCGTAACCCTAACACTATCCTAGGCCTGATGCTAACCCTAACCCTAACACTATCCTAGGGCTGATGCTAACCCTAACCCTAACCCTAAGACTATCCTAGGCCTGATGCTAACCCTAACCCTAACCCTAACACTATCCTAGGGCTGATGCTAACCCTAACCCTAACACTATCCTAGGGCTGATGCTAACCCTAACCCTAACCCTAACACTATCCTAAGTCTGATGCTAACCCTAGCCCTCACACTATCCTAGGCCTGATGATAACCCTAACCCTAACCCTAACACTATCCTAGGGCTGATGCTAACCCTAACCCTAACACTATCCTAGGGCTGATGCTAACCCTAACCCTAACCCTAACGCTATCCTAGGGCTGATGCTAACCCTAACGCTAAGCCTAACACTATCCTTGAACTGATGCTAACCCTAACCCTAACCCTAACACTATCCTAGGCCTCATGATAACCCTAACCCTAACCCTAACACTATCCTAGGGTTTATGTTAACCCTAACCCTAACACTATCCTAGGGCGGATGCTAACCCTAACCCTAACCCTAACACTATCCTAGAGCTGATGCTAACCCTAACACTAACACTATCCTAGGGCTGATGCTAACCCTAACCCTAACCCTAACACTATCCTAGGGCTGATGGTAACCCTAACCCTAACTCTAACACTATCTTAGGGCTGAGGCTAACCCTAACCCAAACACTATCCTACGGCTGATGCTAACCCTAACCCTAACCCTAACACTATCCGAAGGCTGACGCTAACCCTAACACTAACACTATCCTGGGCCTGGTGCTAACCCTAACCCTAACCCTAACACTATCCTAGGGCTGATGCTAACCCTAACCCTAATACTATCCTAGGGCTGATGCTAACCCTTACCCTAACCCTAACACTATCCTAGGGCTGATGCTAACCTTAACCCTAACCCTAACACTATCTTAGGGCTGATGCTAACCCTAACCCTAACACTATCCTAGGCCTGATGCTAACCCTAACCCTAACACTTACACTATCCTAGGGCTGATGCTAACCCTAACCCTAACCCTAACACTATCCTAGGTCTGATGCTAACCCTAAACCTAACACTATCCTAGGGCTGATGCTAACCCTAACCCTAACCCTAACACTATCATAGGGCTGATGTTAACCCTAACCCTAACACTATCCTAGGGCTGATGCTAACCCTAACCCTAACACTTACACTATCCTAGGGCTGATGCTAACCCTAACCCTAACCCTAACACTATCCTAGGCCTGATGCTAACCCTATCCCTAACACTAACACTCTCCTAGGGCTGAGGCTAACCCTAACCCTAACACTATCCTAGGGCTGATGCTAACCCTAACCCTAACCCTAACACTATCCTAGGGTTGATGCTAACCCTAACCATAACACTATCCTAGGGCTGATGCTAACCATAACCCTAACCCTAACACTATCCTAGGGCTGATGCTAACCCTAACCCTAACACTATCCTAAGGCTGATGCTAACCCTAACCCTAACCGTAACACTATCCTAGGGCTGATGCTAACCCTAACCCTAACAATATCCTAGGGCTGATGCTAACCCTAACCCTAACCCTAACACTATCCTAGGGCTGATGCTAACACTAACCCTAACACTATCCTAGGGCTGATGCTAACCCTAACCATAACCCTAACACTATCCTAGGGCTGATGCTAACCCTAACCCTAACACTATCCTAGGGCTGATGCTAACCCTAACCCTAACCCTAACACTATCCTAGGGCTGATGCTAACCCTAACCCTAACCCTAACACTATCCTAGAGCTGATGCTAACGCTAACCCTAACCCTAACCCTAACCCTAATACTATCCTAGGGCTGATGCTAACCCTAACACTAACACTATCCTAGCGCTGATGCTAACCCTAATCCTAACCCTAACACTATCCTAGGGCTGATGCTAACCCTAACCCTAACTCTAACACTATCCTAGGGCTGAGGCTAACCCTAACCCTAACACTATCCTACGGCTGATGCTAACCCTAACCCTAACCCTAACACTATCCTAAGGCTGATGCTAACCCTAACACTAACACTATCCTAGGCCTGGTGCTAACCCTAACCCTAACCCTAACACTATCCTAGGGCTGATGCTAACCCTAACTCTAATAATATCCTAGGGCTGATGCTAACCCTAACCCTAACCCTAACACTATCCTAGGGCTGATGCTAACCCTAACCCTAACCCTAACGCTATCCTAGGGCTGATGCTAACCCTAACCCTAACTCTAACACTATCCTAGGGCTGATGCTAACCCTAACCCTAACAATATCCTAGGCCTGATGATATCCCTAACCCTAAACCTAACACTATCCTAGGGCTGATGCTAACCCTAACCCTAACCCTAACACTATCCTAGGGCTGATTCTAACCGTAACCCTGACACTATCCTAGGCCGGATGCTAACCCTAACCCTAACCCTAACACTATCCTAGGCCTGATGCTAACCCTATCCCTAACCCTAACACTCTCCTAGGGCTGAGGCTAACCCTAACCCTAACACTATCCTAGGGCTGATGCTAACCCTAACCCTAACCCAAACACTATCCTAGGGTTGATGCTAACCGTAACCCTGACACTATCCTAGGGCTGATGCTAACCCTAACCCTAACCCTAACACTATCCTAGGGCTGACGCTAACCCTAACCGTAACCCTAACACTATCCTAGGCCTGATGCTAACCCTAACCCTAACACTATCCTAGGGCTGATGCTAACCCTAACCCTAACCCTAACACTATCCTAGGCCTGATGCTAACAGTAACCCTAACACTATCCTAGGGCTGATGCTAACCCTAACCCTAACCCTAACACTATCCTAGGGCTGATGCTAACCCTAACCCTAACACTATCCTAGGGCTGATGCTAACCCTAACCCTAACCCTAACACTATCCTAGGGCTGATGCTAACCCTAACACTAACACTATCCTAGGGCTGATGCTAACCCTAACCCTAACCCTAACACTATCCTAGGGCTGATGCTAACCCTAACCCTAACACTATCCTAGGGCTGATGCTAACCCTAACCCTAACCCTAACACTATCCTAGGGCTGATGCTAACCCTAACCCTAACACTATCCTAGGGCTGATGCTAACCCTAACCCTAACCCTAACACTATCCTAGGGCTGATGCTAACCCTAACCCTAACCCTAACACTATCCTAGAGCTGATGCTAACGCTATCCCTAACCCTAACCCTAACCCTAATACTATCCTAGGGCTGATGCTAACCCTCACCCTAACCCTAACACTATCCTAGGGCTCATGCTAACCCTAACCCTAACTCTAACACTATCTTAGGGCTGAGGCTAACCTTAACCCAAACACTATCCTAAGGCTGATGCTAACACTAACCCTAACCCTAACACTATCCTAAGGCTGATGCTAACCTTAACACTAACACTATCCTAGGCCTGGTGCTAACCCTAAGCCTAACCCTAACACTATCCTGGGGCTGATGCTAACCCTAACCCTAATACTATCCTAGGGCTGATGCTAACCCTAACCCTAACCCTAACACTATCCTAGGGCTGATGCTCACCCTATCCCTAACCCTAACACTATCCTAGGGCTGATGCTAACCCTAACCCTAACATTATCCTAGGCCTGATGCTAACCGTAACCCTAACCCTTACACTATCCTAGGGCTGATGCTAACCCTAACCCTAACCCTAACACTATCCTAGGTCTGATGCCAACCCTAAACCTAACACTATCCTAGGGCTGACGCTAACCCTAACCCTAACCCTAACACTATCCTAGGGCTGATGTTAACCCTAACCCTAACACTATCCTAGGGCTGATGCTAGCCCTAACCCTAACCCTAAAACTCTCCTTGGGCTGATGCTAACCGTAACCCTAACACTATCCTAGGCCTGATGCTAACCCTAACCCTAACACTATCTTAGGGCTGATGCTAACACTAACCCTAACACTATCCTAGGGCTGATGCTAACCCTAACCCTAACCCTAACACTATCCTAGGGCTGATGCTAACCCTAACCCTAACACTATCCTAGGGCTGATGCTAACCCTAACCCTAACCCTAACACTATCCTAGGGCTGATGCTAACCCTAACCCTAACCCTAACACTATCCTAGAGCTGATGCTAACGCTAACCCTAACCCTAACCCTAACCCTAATACTATCCTAGGGCTGATGCTAACCCTAACACTAACACTATCCTAGCGCTGATGCTAACCCTAATCCTAACCCTAACACTATCCTAGGGCTGATGCTAACCCTAACCCTAACTCTAACACTATCCTAGGGCTGAGGCTAACCCTAACCCTAACACTATCCTACGGCTGATGCTAACCCTAACCCTAACCCTAACACTATCCTAAGGCTGATGCTAACCCTAACACTAACACTATCCTAGGCCTGGTGCTAACCCTAACCCTAACCCTAACACTATCCTAGGGCTGATGCTAACCCTAACTCTAATAATATCCTAGGGCTGATGCTAACCCTAACCCTAACCCTAACACTATCCTAGGGCTGATGCTAACCCTAACCCTAACCCTAACACTATCCTAGGGCTGATGCTAACCCTAACCATAACTCTAACACTATCCTAGGGCTGATTCTAACCCTAACCCTAACAATATCCTAGGCCTGATGATATCCCTAACCCTAAACCTAACACTATCCTAGGGCTGATGCTAACCCTAACCCTAACCCTAACACTATCCTAGGGCTGATTCTAACCGTAACCCTGACACTATCCTAGGCCGGATGCTAACCCTAACCCTAACCCTAACACTATCCTAGGCCTGATGCTAACCCTATCCCTAACCCTAACACTCTCCTAGGGCTGAGGCTAACCCTAACCCTAACACTATCCTAGGGCTGATGCTAACCCTAACCCTAACCCAAACACTATCCTAGGGTTGATGCTAACCGTAACCCTAACACTATCCTAGGGCTGATGCTAACCCTAACCCTAACCCTAACACTATCCTAGGGCTGACGCTAACCCTAACCGTAACCCTAACACTATCCTAGGCCTGATGCTAACCCTAACCCTAACACTATCCTAGGGCTGATGCTAACCCTAACCCTAACCCTAACACTATCCTAGGCCTGATGCTAACCCTAACCCTAACCCTAACACTATCCTAGGGCTGATGCTAACCCTAACCCTAACACTATCCTAGGGCTGATGCTAACCCTAACCCTAACCCTAACACTTTCCTAGGGCTGATGCTAACCCTAACCCTAACACTATCCTAGGGCTGATGCTAACCCTAACCCTAACCCTAACACTATCCTAAGTCTGATGCTAATCCTAGCCCTCACACTATCCTAGGCCTGATGATAACCCTAACCCTAAACTTAACACTATCCTAGGGCTGATGCTAACCCTAACCCTAACCCTAACACTCTCCTACGGCTGATGCTAACCCTAACCCTAACACTATCCTAGTCCTGATGCTAACCCTAACCCTAACACTATCCTAGCGCTGATGCTAACCCTAACCCTAACCCTAACACTATCCTAGGGCTGATGCTAACCCTAACCCTAACCCTAACACTATCCTAGGGTTGATGCTAACCCTAACCCTAACACTATCCTAGGGCTGATGCTAACCCTAACCCTAACCCTAACACTATCCTAGGGCTGATGCTAACCCTAACCCTAACACTATCCTAGGGCTGATGCTAACCCTAACCCTAACCCTAACACTATCCTAGGGCTGATGCTAACCCTAACACTAACACTATCTTAGGGCTGATGCTAACCCTAACCCTAACCCTAACACTATCCTAGGGCTGATGCTAACCCTAACCCTAACACTATCCTAGGGCTGATGCTAACCCTAACCCTAACCCTAACACTATCCTAGGGCTGATGCTAACCCTAACCCTAACACTATCCTAGGGCTGATGCTAACCCTAACCCTAACCCTAACACTATCCTAGGGCTGATGCTAACCCTAACCCTAACCCTAACACTATCCTAGAGCTGATGCTAACGCTATCCCTAACCCTAACCCTAACCCTAATACTATCCTAGGGCTGATGCTAACCCTCACCCTAACCCTAACACTATCCTAGGGCTCATGCTAACCCTAACCCTAACTCTAACACTATCTTAGGGCTGAGGCTAACCTTAACCCAAACACTATCCTAAGGCTGATGCTAACACTAACCCTAACCCTAACACTATCCTAAGGCTGATGCTAACCTTAACACTAACACTATCCTAGGCCTGGTGCTAACCCTAAGCCTAACCCTAACACTATCCTGGGGCTGATGCTAACCCTAACCCTAATACTATCCTAGGGCTGATGCTAACCCTAACCCTAACCCTAACACTATCCTAGGGCTGATGCTAACCCTATCCCTAACCCTAACACTATCCTAGGGCTGATGCTAACCCTAACCCTAACACTATCCTAGGCCTGATGCTAACCGTAACCCTAACCCTTACACTATCCTAGGGCTGATGCTAACCCTAACCCTAACCCTAACACTATCCTAGGTCTGATGCCAACCCTAAACCTAACACTATCCTAGGGCTGACGCTAACCCTAACCCTAACCCTAACACTATCCTAGGGCTGATGTTAACCCTAACCCTAACACTATCCTAGGGCTGATGCTAGCCCTAACCCTAACCCTAAAACTCTCCTTGGGCTGATGCTAACCGTAACCCTAACACTATCCTAGGCCTGATGCTAACCCTAACCCTAACACTATCCTAGGGCTGATGCTAACCCTAACCCTAACCCTAAGACTATCCTAGGCCTGATGCTAACCCTAACCCTAACCCTAACACTATCCTAGGGCTGATGCTAACCCTAACCCTAACACTATCCTAGGGCTGATGCTAACCCTAACCCTAACCCTAACACTTTCCTAGGGCTGATGCTAACCCTAACCCTAACACTATCCTAGGGCTGATGCTAACCCTAACCCTAACCCTAACACTATCCTAAGTCTGATGCTAACCCTAGCCCTCACACTATCCTAGGCCTGATGATAACCCTAACCCTAACCCTAACACTATCCTAGGGCTGATGCTAACCCTAACCCTAACACTATCCTAGGGCTGATGCTAACCCTAACCCTAACCCTAACGCTATCCTAGGGCTGATGCTAACCCTAACGCTAAGCCTAACACTATCCTTGAACTGATGCTAACCCTAACCCTAACCCTAACACTATCCTAGGCCTCATGATAACCCTAACCCTAACCCTAACACTATCCTAGGGTTTATGTTAACCCTAACCCTAACACTATCCTAGGGCGGATGCTAACCCTAACCCTAACCCTAACACTATCCTAGAGCTGATGCTAACCCTAACACTAACACTATCCTAGGGCTGATGCTAACCCTAACCCTAACCCTAACACTATCCTAGGGCTGATGGTAACCCTAACCCTAACTCTAACACTATCTTAGGGCTGAGGCTAACCCTAACCCAAACACTATCCTACGGCTGATGCTAACCCTAACCCTAACCCTAACACTATCCGAAGGCTGACGCTAACCCTAACACTAACACTATCCTGGGCCTGGTGCTAACCCTAACCCTAACCCTAACACTATCCTAGGGCTGATGCTAACCCTAACCCTAATACTATCCTAGGGCTGATGCTAACCCTTACCCTAACCCTAACACTATCCTAGGGCTGATGCTAACCCTAACCCTAACCCTAACACTATCTTAGGACTGATGCTAACCCTAACCCTAACACTATCCTAGGCCTGATGCTAACCCTAACCCTAACACTTACACTATCCTAGGGCTGATGCTAACCCTAACCCTAACCCTAACACTATCCTAGGTCTGATGCTAACCCTAAACCTAACACTATCCTAGGGCTGATGCTAACCCTAACCCTAACCCTAACACTATCATAGGGCTGATGTTAACCCTAACCCTAACACTATCCTAGGGCTGATGCTAACCCTAACCCTAACACTTACACTATCCTAGGGCTGATGCTAACCCTAACCCTAACCCTAACACTATCCTAGGCCTGATGCTAACCCTATCCCTAACACTAACACTCTCCTAGGGCTGAGGCTAAGCCTAACCCTAACACTATCCTAGGGCTGATGCTAACCCTAACCCTAACCCTAACACTATCCTAGGGTTGATGCTAACCCTAACCATAACACTATCCTAGGGCTGATGCTAACCATAACCCTAACCCTAACACTATCCTAGGGCTGATGCTAACCCTAACCCTAACACTATCCTAGGGCTGATGCTAACCCTAACCCTAACCGTAACACTATCCTAGGGCTTATGCTAACCCTAACCCTAACAATATCCTAGGGCTGATGCTAACCCTAACCCTAACCCTAACACTATCCTAGGGCTGATGCTAACACTAACCCTAACACTATCCTAGGGCTGATGCTAACCCTAACCCTAACCCTAACACTATCCTAGGGCTGATGCTAACCCTAACCCTAACACTATCCTAGGGCTGATGCTAACCCTTACCCTAACCCTAACACTATCCTAGGGCTGATGCTAACCCTAACCCTAACCCTAACACTATCTTAGGGCTGATGCTAACCCTAACCCTAACACTATCCTAGGCCTGATGCTAACCCTAACCCTAACACTTACACTATCCTAGGGCTGATGCTAACCCTAACCCTAACCCTAACACTATCCTAGGTCTGATGCTAACCCTAAACCTAACACTATCCTAGGGCTGATGCTAACCCTAACCCTAACCCTAACACTATCATAGGGCTGATGTTAACCCTAACCCTAACACTATCCTAGGGCTGATGCTAACCCTAACCCTAACACTTACACTATCCTAGGGCTGATGCTAACCCTAACCCTAACCCTAACACTATCCTAGGCCTGATGCTAACCCTATCCCTAACACTAACACTCTCCTAGGGCTGAGGCTAAGCCTAACCCTAACACTATCCTAGGGCTGATGCTAACCCTAACCCTAACCCTAACACTATCCTAGGGTTGATGCTAACCCTAACCATAACACTATCCTAGGGCTGATGCTAACCATAACCCTAACCCTAACACTATCCTAGGGCTGATGCTAACCCTAACCCTAACACTATCCTAGGGCTGATGCTAACCCTAACCCTAACCGTAACACTATCCTAGGGCTGATGCTAACCCTAACCCTAACAATATCCTAGGGCTGATGCTAACCCTAACCCTAACCCTAACACTATCCTAGGGCTGATGGTAACACTAACCCTAACACTATCCTAGGGCTGATGCTAACCCTAACCCTAACCCTAACACTATCCTAGGGCTGATGCTAACCCTAACCCTAACACTATCCTAGGGCTGATGGTAACCCTAACCCTAACCCTAACACTATCCTAGGGCTGATGCTAACCCTAACCCTAACCCTAACACTATCCTAGAGCTGATGATAACGCTAACCCTAACCCTAACCCTAACCCTAATACTATCCTAGGGCTGATGCTAACCCTAACGCTAACACTATCCTAGCGCTGATGCTAACCCTAATCCTAACCCTAACACTATCCTAGGGCTGATGCTAACCCTAACCCTAACTCTAACACTATCCTAGGGCTGAGGCTAACCCTAACCCTAACACTATCCTACGGCTGATGCTAACCCTAACCCTAACCCTAACACTATCCTAAGGCTGATGCTAACCCTAACACTAACACTATCCTAGGCCTGGTGCTAACCCTAACCCTAACCCTAACACTATCCTAGGGCTGATGCTAACCCTAACTCTAATAATATCCTAGGGCTGATGCTAACCCTAACCCTAACCCTAACACTATCCTAGGGCTGATGCTAACCCTAACCCTAACCCTAACACTATCCTAGGGCTGATGCTAACTCTAACCCTAACTCTAACACTATCCTAGGGCTGATGCTAACCCTAACCCTAACAATATCCTAGGCCTGATGATATCCCTAACCCTAAACCTAACACTATCCTAGGGCTGATGCTAACCCTAACCCTAACCCTAACACTATCCTAGGGCTGATTCTAACCGTAACCCTGACACTATCCTAGGCCTGATGCTAACCCTAACCCTAACCCTAACACTATCCTAGGCCTGATGCTAACCCTATCCCTAACCCTAACACTCTCCTAGGGCTGAGGCTAACCCTAACCCTAACACTATCCTAGGGCTGATGCTAACCCTAACCCTAACCCAAACACTATCTTAGGGTTGATGCTAACCGTAACCCTGACACTATCCTAGGGCTGATGCTAACCCTAACCCTAACCCTAACACTATCCTAGGGCTGACGCTAACCCTAACCGTAACCCTAACACTATCCTAGGCCTGATGCTAACCCTAACCCTAACACTATCCTAGGGCTGATGCTAACCCTAACCCTAACCCTAACACTATCCTAGGGCTGATGCTAACCCTAACCCTAACCCTAACACTATCCTAGGGGTGATGCTAACCCTAACCCTAACACTATCCTAGGGCTGATGCTAACCCTAACCCTAACCCTAACACTTTCCTAGGGCTGATGCTAACCCTAACCCTAACACTATCCTAGGGCTGATGCTAACCCTAACCCTAACCCTAACACTATCCTAAGTCTGATGCTAATCCTAGCCCTCACACTATCCTAGGCCTGATGATAACCCTAACCCTAACCTTAACACTTTCCTAGGGCTGATGCTAACCCTAACCCTAACCCTAACACTATCCTAGAGCTGATGCTAACCCTAACCCTAACACTATCCTAGGCCTGATGATAACCCTAACCCTAACCCTAACACTATCCTAGGGCTGATGCTAACCCTAACCCTAACACTATCCTAGGGCTGATGCTAACCCTAACCCTAACCCTAACACTATCCTAGGGCTGATGCTAACCCTAACGCTAAGCCTAACACTATCCTTGAACTGATGCTAACCCTAACCCTAACCCTAACACTATCCTAGGCCTCATGATAACCCTAACCCTAACCCTAACACTATCCTAGGGTTTATGTTAACCCTAACCCTAACACTATCCTAGGGCGGATGCTAACCCTATCCCTAACCCTAACACTCTCCTAGGGCTGAGGCTAACCCTAACCCTAACACTATCCTAGGGCTGATGCTAACCCTAACCCTAACCCAAACACTATCCTAGGGTTGATGCTAACCGTAACCCTGACACTATCCTAGGGCTGATGCTAACCCTAACCCTAACCCTAATACTATCCTAGGGCTGATGCTAACCCTAACCCTAACACTATCCTAGGCCTGATGCTAACCCTAACCCTAACCCTAACACTATCGTAGGGCTGATGCTAACCCTAACCCTAACCCTAACACTATCCTAGAGCTGATGCTAACCCTAACCCTAACCATAACCATAACCCTAACACTATCCTAGGGCTGATGCTAACCCTAACCCTAACACTAACACTATCCTAGGGCTGATGCTAACCCTAACACTAACACTATCCTAGGGCTGATGCTAACCCAAACCCTAACCCTAACACTATCCTAGGGCTGATGCTAACACTAACCCTAACTCTAACACTATCCTAGGGCTGAGGCTAACCCTAACCCTAACACTATCCTACGGCTGATGCTAACCCTAACCCTAACCCTAACACTATCCTAAGGCTGATGCTAACCCTAACAGTAACACTATCCTAGGCCTGGTGCTAACCCTAACCCTAACCCTAACACTATTTTGGGCTGATGCTAACCCTAACCTTAATAATATCCTAGGGCTGATGCTAACCTTAACCCTAACCCTAACACTAACACTATCCTAGGGCTGATGCTAACCCTAACCCTAACCCTAACACTATCCTAGGTCTGATGCTAACCCTAACCCTAACCCTAACACTATCTTAGGGCTGCTGCTAACCCTAAAACTAACAATATCCTAGGCCTGATGATATCCATAAGCCTAAACCTAACACTATCCTAGGGCTGATGCTAACCCTAACCCTAACCCTAACACTATCCTAGGGCTGATGCTAACCCTAACCCTAACCCTAACACTATCCTAGGCCTGATGCTAACCCTATCCCTAACACTAACACTCTCCTAGGGCTGAGGCTAACCCTAACCCTAACACTATCCTAGGGCTGATGCTAACCCTAACCCTAACCCTAACACTATCCTAGGGTTGATGCTAACCCTAACCATAACACTATCCTAGGGCTGATGCTAACCATAACCCTAACCCTAACACTATCCTAGGGCTGATGCTAACCCTAACCCTAACACTATCCTAGGGCTGATGCTAACCCTAACCCTAACCGTAACACTATCCTAGGGCTGATGCTAACCCTAACCCTAACAATATCCTAGGGCTGATGCTAACCCTAACCCTAACCCTAACACTATCCTAGGGCTGATGCTAACACTAACCCTAACACTATCCTAGGGCTGATGCTAACCCTAACCCTAACCCTAACACTATCCTAGGGCTGATGCTAACCCTAACCCTAACACTATCCTAGGGCTGATGCTAACCCTAACCCTAACCCTAACACTATCCTAGGGCTGATGCTAACCCTAACCCTAACCCTAACACTATCCTAGAGCTGATGCTAACGCTAACCCTAACCCTAACCCTAACCCTAATACTATCCTAGGGCTGATGCTAACCCTAACACTAACACTATCCTAGCGCTGATGCTAACCCTAATCCTAACCCTAACACTATCCTAGGGCTGATGCTAACCCTAACCCTAACTCTAACACTATCCTAGGGCTGAGGCTAACCCTAACCCTAACACTATCCTACGGCTGATGCTAACCCTAACCCTAACGCTAACACTATCCTAAGGCTGATGCTAACCCTAACACTAACACTATCCTAGGCCTGGTGCTAACCCTAACCCTAACCCTAACACTATCCTAGGGCTGATGTTAACCCTAACTCTAATAATATCCTAGGGCTGATGCTAACCCTAACCCTAACCCTAACACTATCCTAGGGCTGATGCTAACCCTAACCCTAACCCTAACACTATCCTAGGGCTGATGCTAACCCAACCCTAACTCTAACACTATCCTAGGGCTGATGCTAACCCTAACCCTAACAATATCCTAGGCCTGATGATATCCCTAACCCTAAACCTAACACTATCCTAGGGCTGATGCTAACCCTAACCCTAACCCTAACACTATCCTAGGGCTGATTCTAACCGTAACCCTGACACTATCCTAGGCCTGATGCTAACCCTAACCCTAACCCTAACACTATCCTAGGCCTGATGCTAACCCTATCCCTAACCCTAACACTCTCCTAGGGCTGAGGCTAACCCTAACCCTAACACTATCCTAGGCCTGATGCTAACCCTAACCCTAACCTTAACACTATCCTAGGGCTGATGCTAACCCTAACCCTAACCCTAACACTATCCTAGAGCTGATGCTAACCCTAACCCTAACACTATCCTAGGCCTGATGATAACCCTAACCCTAACCCTAACACTATCCTAGGGCTGATGCTAACCCTAACCCTAACACTATCCTAGGGCTGATGCTAACCCTAACCCTAACCCTAACACTATCCTAGGGCTGATGCTAACCCTAACGCTAAGCCTAACACTATCCTTGAACTGATGCTAACCCTAACCCTAACCCTAACACTATCCTAGGCCTCATGATAACCCTAACCCTAACCCTAACACTATCCTAGGGTTTATGTTAACCCTAACCCTAACACTATCCTAGGGCGGATGCTAACCCTATCCCTAACCCTAACACTCTCCTAGGGCTGAGGCTAACCCTAACCCTAACACTATCCTAGGGCTGATGCTAACCCTAACCCTAACCCAAACACTATCCTAGGGTTGATGCTAACCGTAACCCTGACACTATCCTAGGGCTGATGCTAACCCTAACCCTAACCCTAACTCTATCCTAGGGCTGATGCTAACCCTAACCCTAACACTATCCTAGGCCTGATGCTAACCCTAACCCTAACCCTAACACTATCGTAGGGCTGATGCTAACCCTAACCCTAACCCTAACACTATCCTAGAGCTGATGCTAACCCTAACCCTAACCATAACCATAACCCTAACACTATCCTAGGGCTGATGCTAACCCTAACCCTAACACTAACACTATCCTAGGGCTGATGCTAACCCTAACACTAACACTATCCTAGGGCTGATGCTAACCCAAACCCTAACCCTAACACTATCCTAGGGCTGATGCTAACACTAACCCTAACTCTAACACTATCCTAGGGCTGAGGCTAACCCTAACCCTAACACTATCCTACGGCTGATGCCAACCCTAACCCTAACCCTAACACTATCCTAAGGCTGATGCTAACCCTAACAGTAACACTATCCTAGGCCTGGTGCTAACCCTAACCCTAACCCTAACACTATTCTAGGGCTGATGCTAACCCTAACCTTAATAATATCCTAGGGCTGATGCTAACCTTAACCCTAACCCTAACACTAACACTATCCTAGGGCTGATGCTAACCCTAACCCTAACCCTAACACTATCCTAGGTCTGATGCTAACCCTAACCCTAACCCTAACACTATCTTAGGGCTGCTGCTAACCCTAAAACTAACAATATCCTAGGACTGATGATATCCATAAGCCTAAACCTAACACTATCTTAGGGCTGATGCTAACCCTAACCCTAACCCTAACACTATCCTAGGTGTGACGCTAACCCTAACCCTAACCCTAACACTATCCTAGGGCTGATGTTAACCCTAACCCTAACACTATCCTAGGGCTGATGCTAACCCTAACCCTAACCCTAACACTCTCCTTGGGCTGATGCTAACCGTAACCCTAACACTATCCTAGGCCTGATGCTAACCCTAACCCTAACACTATCCTAGGGCTGATGCTAACCCTAACCCTAACCCTAACACTATCCTAGGCCTGATGCTAACCCTAACCCTAACACTAACACTATCCTAGGGCTGATGCTAACCCTAACCCTAACAGTATCCTAGGGCTGATGCTAACCCTAACCCTAACCCTAACACTTTCCTAGGGCTGATGCTAACCCTAACCCTAACACTATCCTAGGGCTGATGCTAACCCTAACCCTAACCCTAACACTATCCTAGGGCTGATGCTAACCCTAACCCTAACAGTATCCTTGGGCTGATGCTAACCCTAACCCTAACCCTAACACTTTCCTAGGGCTGATGCTAACCCTAACCCTAACACTATCCTAGGCCTGATGATAACCCTAACCCTAACACTATCCTAGGGCTGATGCTAACCCTAACCCTAACCCTAACACTATCCTAGGCCTGATGCTAACCCTAACCCTAACCCTAACACTATCCCAGGGCTGATGCTAACCCTAACCCTAACAGTATCCTAGGGCTGATGCTAACCCTAACCCTAACCCTAACACTCTCCTAGGGATGATGCTAACTCTAACCCTAACACTATCCTAGGGCTGATGCTAACCCTAACCCTAACCCTAACACTATCTTAGGGCTGCTGCTAACCCTAAAACTAACAATATCCTAGGCCTGATGATATCCATAAGCCTAAACCTAACACTATCCTAGGGCTGATGCTAACCCTAACCCTAACCCTAACACTATCCTAGGCCTCATGATAACCCTAACCCTAACCCTAACACTATCCTAGGGTTTATGTTAACCCTAACCCTAACACTATCCTAGGGCGGATGCTAACCCTATCCCTAACCCTAACACTCTCCTAGGGCTGAGGCTAACCCTAACCCTAACACTATCCTAGGGCTGATGCTAACCCTAACCCTAACCCAAACGCTATCCTAGGGTTGATGCTAACCGTAACCCTGACACTATCCTAGGGCTGATGCTAACCCTAACCCTAACCCTAACACTATCCTAGGGCTGATGCTAACCCTAACCCTAACACTATCCTAGGCCTGATGCTAACCCTAACCCTAACCCTAACACTATCGTAGGGCTGATGCTAACCCTAACCCTAACCCTAACACTATCCTAGAGCTGATGCTAACCCTAACCCTAACCATAACCATAACCCTAACACTATCCTAGGGCTGATGCTAACCCTAACCCTAACACTAACACTATCCTAGGGCTGATGCTAACCCTAACACTAACACTATCCTAGGGCTGATGCTAACCCAAACCCTAACCCTAACACTATCCTAGGGCTGATGCTAACACTAACCCTAACTCTAACACTATCCTAGGGCTGAGGCTAACCCTAACCCTAACACTATCCTACGGCTGATGCCAACCCTAACCCTAACCCTAACACTATCCTAAGGCTGATGCTAACCCTAACAGTAACACTATCCTAGGCCTGGTGCTAACCCTAACCCTAACCCTAACACTATTCTAGGGCTGATGCTAACCCTAACCTTAATAATATCCTAGGGCTGATGCTAACCTTAACCCTAACCCTAACACTAACACTATCCTAGGGCTGATGCTAACCCTAACCCTAACCCTAACACTATCCTAGGTCTAATGCTAACCCTAACCCTAACCCTAACACTATCTTAGGGCTGCTGCTAACCCTAAAACTAACAATATCCTAGGACTGATGATATCCATAAGCCTAAACCTAACACTATCTTAGGGCTGATGCTAACCCTAACCCTAACCCTAACACTATCCTAGGGCTGACGCTAACCCTAACCCTAACCCTAACACTATCCTAGGGCTGATGTTAACCCTAACCCTAACACTATCCTAGGGCTGATGCTAACCCTAACCCTAACCCTAACACTCTCCTTGGGCTGATGCTAACCGTAACCCTAACACTATCCTAGGCCTGATGCTAACCCTAACCCTAACACTATCCTAGGGCTGATGCTAACCCTAACCCTAACCCTAACACTATCCTAGGCCTGATGCTAACCCTAACCCTAACACTAACACTATCCTAGGGCTGATGCTAACCCTAACCCTAACAGTATCCTAGGGCTGATGCTAACCCTAACCCTAACCCTAACACTTTCCTAGGGCTGATGCTAACCCTAACCCTAACACTATCCTAGGGCTGATGCTAACCCTAACCCTAACCCTAACACTATCCTAGGGCTGATGCTAACCCTAACCCTAACAGTATCCTAGGGCTGATGCTAACCCTAACCCTAACCCTAACACTTTCCTAGGGCTGATGCTAACCCTAACCCTAACACTATCCTAGGCCTGATGATAACCCTAACCCTAACACTATCCTAGGGCTGATGCTAACCCTAACCCTAACCCTAACACTATCCTAGGCCTGATGCTAACCCTAACCCTAACCCTAACACTATCCCAGGGCTGATGCTAACCCTAACCCTAACAGTATCCTAGGGCTGATGCTAACCCTAACCCTAACCCTAACACTCTCCTAGGGCTGATGCTAACCCTAACCCTAACACTATCCTAGGGCTGATGCTAACCCTAACCCTAACCCTAACACTATCTTAGGGCTGCTGCTAACCCTAAAACTAACAATATCCTAGGCCTGATGATATCCATAAGCCTAAACCTAACACTATCCTAGGGCTGATGCTAACCCTAACCCTAACCCTAACACTATCCTAGGGCTGACGCTAACCCTAACCCTAACCCTAACACTATCCTAGGGCTGATGTTAACCCTAACCCTAACACTATCCTAGGGCTGATGCTAACCCTAACCCTAACCCTAACACTCTCCTTGGGCTGATGCTAACCGTAACCCTAACACTATCCTAGGCCTGATGCTAACCCTAACCCTAACACTATCCTAGGGCTGATGCTAACCCTAACCCTAACCCTAACACTATCCTAGGCCTGATGCTTACCCTAACCCTAACCCTAACACTATCCTAGGGCTGATGCTAACCCTAACCCTAACAGTATCCTAGGGCTGATGCTAACCCTAACCCTAACCCTAACACTTTCCTAGGGCTGATGCTAACCCTAACCCTAACACTATCCTAGGGCTGATGCTAACCCTAACCCTAACCCTAACACTATCCTAGGGCTGATGCTAACCGTAACCCTAACAGTATCCTAGGGCTGATGCTAACCCTAACCCTAACCCTAACACTTTCCTAGGGCTGATGCTAACCCTAACCCTAACACTATCCTAGGCCTTATGCTAAGCCTAACCCTAACACTATCCTAGGGCTGATGCTAACCCAAACCCTAACCCTAACACTATCCTAGGCCTGATGCTAACCCTAACCCTAACCCTAACACTATCCTAGGGCTGATGCTAACCCTAACCCTAACAGTATCCTAGGGCTGATGCTAACCCTAACCCTAACCCTAACACTCTCCTAGGGCTGATGATAACCCTAACCCCAACACTATCCTAGGGCTGATGCTAACCCTAACCCTAACCCTAACACTATGCTAGGGCTGATGCTAACCCTAACGCTAAGCCTAACACTATCCTTGAACTGATGCTAACCCTAACCCTAACCCTAACACTATCCTAGGCCTCATGATAACCCTAACCCTAACCCTAACACTATCCTAGGGTTTATGTTAACCCTAACCCTAACACTATCCTAGGGCGGATGCTAACCCTATCCCTAACCCTAACACTCTCCTAGGGCTGAGGCTAACCCTAACCCTAACACTATCCTAGGGCTGATGCTAACCCTAACCCTAACCCAAACACTATCCTAGGGTTGATGCTAACCGTAACCCTGACACTATCCTAGGGCTGATGCTAACCCTAACCCTAACCCTAACACTATCCTACGGCTGATGCTAACCCTAACCCTAACACTATCCTAGGCATGATGCTAACCCTAACCCTAACCCTAACACTATCGTAGGGCTGATGCTAACCCTAACCCTAACCCTAACACTATCCTAGAGCTGATGCTAACCCTAACCCTAACCATAACCATAACCCTAACACTATCCTAGGGCTGATGCTAACCCTAACCCTAACGCTAACACTATCCTAGGGCTGATGCTAACCCTAACACTAACACTATCCTAGGGCTGATGCTAACCCAAACCCTAACCCTAACACTATCCTAGGGCTGATGCTAACACTAACCCTAACTCTAACACTATCCTACGGCTGATGCTAACCCTAACCCTAACCCTAACACTATCCTAAGGCTGATGCTAACCCTAAAACTAACACTATCCTAGGCCTGGTGCTAACCCTAACCCTAACCCTAACACTATTCTAGGGCTGATGCTAACCCTAACCTTAATAATATCCTAGGGCTGATGCTAACCTTAACCCTAACCCTAACACTAACACTATCCTAGGGCTGATGCTAACCCTAACCCTAACCCTAACACTATCCTAGGTCTGATGCTAACCCTAACCCTAACCCTAACACTATCTTAGGGCTGCTGCTAACCCTAAAACTAACAATATCCTAGGACTGATGATATCCATAAGCCTAAACCTAACACTATCTTAGGGCTGATGCTAACCCTAACCCTAACCCTAACACTATCCTAGGTGTGACGCTAACCCTAACCCTAACCCTAACACTATCCTAGGGCTGATGTTAACCCTAACCCTAACACTATCCTAGGGCTGATGCTAACCCTAACCCTAACCCTAACACTCTCCTTGGGCTGATGCTAACCGTAACCCTAACACTATCCTAGGCCTGATGCTAACCCTAACCCTAACACTATCCTAGGGCTGATGCTAACCCTAACCCTAACCCTAACACTATCCTAGGCCTGATGCTAACCCTAACCCTAACACTAACACTATCCTAGGGCTGATGCTAACCCTAACCCTAACAGTATCCTAGGGCTGATGCTAACCCTAACCCTAACCCTAACACTTTCCTAGGGCTGATGCTAACCCTAACCCTAACACTATCCTAGGGCTGATGCTAACCCTAACCCTAACCCTAACACTATCCTAGGGCTGATGCTAACCCTAACCCTAACAGTATCCTTGGGCTGATGCTAACCCTAACCCTAACCCTAACACTTTCCTAGGGCTGATGCTAACCCTAACCCTAACACTATCCTAGGCCTGATGATAACCCTAACCCTAACACTATCCTAGGGCTGATGCTAACCCTAACCCTAACCCTAACACTATCCTAGGCCTGATGCTAACCCTAACCCTAACCCTAACACTATCCCAGGGCTGATGCTAACCCTAACCCTAACAGTATCCTAGGGCTGATGCTAACCCTAACCCTAACCCTAACACTCTCCTAGGGATGATGCTAACTCTAACCCTAACACTATCCTAGGGCTGATGCTAACCCTAACCCTAACCCTAACACTATCTTAGGGCTGCTGCTAACCCTAAAACTAACAATATCCTAGGCCTGATGATATCCATAAGCCTAAACCTAACACTATCCTAGGGCTGATGCTAACCCTAACCCTAACCCTAACACTATCCTAGGCCTCATGATAACCCTAACCCTAACCCTAACACTATCCTAGGGTTTATGTTAACCCTAACCCTAACACTATCCTAGGGCGGATGCTAACCCTATCCCTAACCCTAACACTCTCCTAGGGCTGAGGCTAACCCTAACCCTAACACTATCCTAGGGCTGATGCTAACCCTAACCCTAACCCAAACGCTATCCTAGGGTTGATGCTAACCGTAACCCTGACACTATCCTAGGGCTGATGCTAACCCTAACCCTAACCCTAACACTATCCTAGGGCTGATGCTAACCCTAACCCTAACACTATCCTAGGCCTGATGCTAACCCTAACCCTAACCCTAACACTATCGTAGGGCTGATGCTAACCCTAACCCTAACCCTAACACTATCCTAGAGCTGATGCTAACCCTAACCCTAACCATAACCATAACCCTAACACTATCCTAGGGCTGATGCTAACCCTAACCCTAACACTAACACTATCCTAGGGCTGATGCTAACCCTAACACTAACACTATCCTAGGGCTGATGCTAACCCAAACCCTAACCCTAACACTATCCTAGGGCTGATGCTAACACTAACCCTAACTCTAACACTATCCTAGGGCTGAGGCTAACCCTAACCCTAACACTATCCTACGGCTGATGCCAACCCTAACCCTAACCCTAACACTATCCTAAGGCTGATGCTAACCCTAACAGTAACACTATCCTAGGCCTGGTGCTAACCCTAACCCTAACCCTAACACTATTCTAGGGCTGATGCTAACCCTAACCTTAATAATATCCTAGGGCTGATGCTAACCTTAACCCTAACCCTAACACTAACACTATCCTAGGGCTGATGCTAACCCTAACCCTAACCCTAACACTATCCTAGGTCTAATGCTAACCCTAACCCTAACCCTAACACTATCTTAGGGCTGCTGCTAACCCTAAAACTAACAATATCCTAGGACTGATGATATCCATAAGCCTAAACCTAACACTATCTTAGGGCTGATGCTAACCCTAACCCTAACCCTAACACTATCCTAGGGCTGACGCTAACCCTAACCCTAACCCTAACACTATCCTAGGGCTGATGTTAACCCTAACCCTAACACTATCCTAGGGCTGATGCTAACCCTAACCCTAACCCTAACACTCTCCTTGGGCTGATGCTAACCGTAACCCTAACACTATCCTAGGCCTGATGCTAACCCTAACCCTAACACTATCCTAGGGCTGATGCTAACCCTAACCCTAACCCTAACACTATCCTAGGCCTGATGCTAACCCTAACCCTAACACTAACACTATCCTAGGGCTGATGCTAACCCTAACCCTAACAGTATCCTAGGGCTGATGCTAACCCTAACCCTAACCCTAACACTTTCCTAGGGCTGATGCTAACCCTAACCCTAACACTATCCTAGGGCTGATGCTAACCCTAACCCTAACCCTAACACTATCCTAGGGCTGATGCTAACCCTAACCCTAACAGTATCCTAGGGCTGATGCTAACCCTAACCCTAACCCTAACACTTTCCTAGGGCTGATGCTAACCCTAACCCTAACACTATCCTAGGCCTGATGATAACCCTAACCCTAACACTATCCTAGGGCTGATGCTAACCCTAACCCTAACCCTAACACTATCCTAGGCCTGATGCTAACCCTAACCCTAACCCTAACACTATCCCAGGGCTGATGCTAACCCTAACCCTAACAGTATCCTAGGGCTGATGCTAACCCTAACCCTAACCCTAACACTCTCCTAGGGCTGATGCTAACCCTAACCCTAACACTATCCTAGGGCTGATGCTAACCCTAACCCTAACCCTAACACTATCTTAGGGCTGCTGCTAACCCTAAAACTAACAATATCCTAGGCCTGATGATATCCATAAGCCTAAACCTAACACTATCCTAGGGCTGATGCTAACCCTAACCCTAACCCTAACACTATCCTAGGGCTGACGCTAACCCTAACCCTAACCCTAACACTATCCTAGGGCTGATGTTAACCCTAACCCTAACACTATCCTAGGGCTGATGCTAACCCTAACCCTAACCCTAACACTCTCCTTGGGCTGATGCTAACCGTAACCCTAACACTATCCTAGGCCTGATGCTAACCCTAACCCTAACACTATCCTAGGGCTGATGCTAACCCTAACCCTAACCCTAACACTATCCTAGGCCTGATGCTTACCCTAACCCTAACCCTAACACTATCCTAGGGCTGATGCTAACCCTAACCCTAACAGTATCCTAGGGCTGATGCTAACCCTAACCCTAACCCTAACACTTTCCTAGGGCTGATGCTAACCCTAACCCTAACACTATCCTAGGGCTGATGCTAACCCTAACCCTAACCCTAACACTATCCTAGGGCTGATGCTAACCGTAACCCTAACAGTATCCTAGGGCTGATGCTAACCCTAACCCTAACCCTAACACTTTCCTAGGGCTGATGCTAACCCTAACCCTAACACTATCCTAGGCCTTATGCTAAGCCTAACCCTAACACTATCCTAGGGCTGATGCTAACCCAAACCCTAACCCTAACACTATCCTAGGCCTGATGCTAACCCTAACCCTAACCCTAACACTATCCTAGGGCTGATGCTAACCCTAACCCTAACAGTATCCTAGGGCTGATGCTAACCCTAACCCTAACCCTAACACTCTCCTAGGGCTGATGATAACCCTAACCCCAACACTATCCTAGGGCTGATGCTAACCCTAACCCTAACCCTAACACTATGCTAGGGCTGATGCTAACCCTAACGCTAAGCCTAACACTATCCTTGAACTGATGCTAACCCTAACCCTAACCCTAACACTATCCTAGGCCTCATGATAACCCTAACCCTAACCCTAACACTATCCTAGGGTTTATGTTAACCCTAACCCTAACACTATCCTAGGGCGGATGCTAACCCTATCCCTAACCCTAACACTCTCCTAGGGCTGAGGCTAACCCTAACCCTAACACTATCCTAGGGCTGATGCTAACCCTAACCCTAACCCAAACACTATCCTAGGGTTGATGCTAACCGTAACCCTGACACTATCCTAGGGCTGATGCTAACCCTAACCCTAACCCTAACACTATCCTACGGCTGATGCTAACCCTAACCCTAACACTATCCTAGGCATGATGCTAACCCTAACCCTAACCCTAACACTATCGTAGGGCTGATGCTAACCCTAACCCTAACCCTAACACTATCCTAGAGCTGATGCTAACCCTAACCCTAACCATAACCATAACCCTAACACTATCCTAGGGCTGATGCTAACCCTAACCCTAACGCTAACACTATCCTAGGGCTGATGCTAACCCTAACACTAACACTATCCTAGGGCTGATGCTAACCCAAACCCTAACCCTAACACTATCCTAGGGCTGATGCTAACACTAACCCTAACTCTAACACTATCCTACGGCTGATGCTAACCCTAACCCTAACCCTAACACTATCCTAAGGCTGATGCTAACCCTAAAACTAACACTATCCTAGGCCTGGTGCTAACCCTAACCCTAACCCTAACACTATTCTAGGGCTGATGCTAACCCTAACCTTAATAATATCCTAGGGCTGATGCTAACCTTAACCCTAACCCTAACACTAACACTATCCTAGGGCTGATGCTAACCCTAACCCTAACCCTAACACTATCTTAGGGCTGCTGCTAACCCTAACACTAACAATATCCTAGGCCTGATGATATCCATAAGCCTAAACCTAACACTATCCTAGGGCTGATGCTAACCCTAACCCTAACCCTAACACTATCCTAGGGCTGACGCTAACCCTAACCCTAACCCTAACACTATCCTAGGGCTGATGTTAACCCTAACCCTAACACTATCCTAGGGCTGATGCTAACCCTAACCATAACCCTAACACTCTCCTTGGGCTGATGCTAACCGTAACCCTAACACTATCCTAGGCCTGATGCTAACCCTAACCCTAACACTATCCTAGGGCTGATGCTAACCCTAACCCTAACCCTAACACTATCCTAGGCCTGATGCTAACCCTAACCCTAACCCTAACACTATCCTAGGGCTGATGCTAACCCTAACCCTAACAGTATCCTAGGGCTGATGCTAACCCTAACCCGAACCCTAACACTTTCCTAGGGCTGATGCTAACCCTAACCCTAACACTATCCTTGGGCTGATGCTAACCCTAACCCTAACAGTATCCTAGGGCTGATGCTAACCCTAACCCTAACCCTAACACTTTCCTAGGGCTGATGCTAACCCTAACCCTAACACTATCCTAGGGCTGATGCTAACCCTAACCCTAACCCTAACACTATCCTAGGGCTGATGCTAACCCTAACCCTAACAGTATCCTAGGGCTGATGCTAACCCTAACCCTAACCCTAACACTTTCCTAGGGCTGATGCTAACCCTAACCCTAACACTATCCTAGGCCTGATGATAACCCTAACCCTAACACTATCCTAGGGCTGATGCTAACCCTAACCCTAACCCTAACACTATCCTAGGCCTGATGCTAACCCTAACCCTAACCCTAACACTATCCCAGGGCTGATGCTAACCCTAACCCTAACAGTATCCTAGGGCTGATGCTAACCCTAACCCTAACCCTAACACTCTCCTAGGGCTGATGCTAACTCTAACCCTAACACTATCCTAGGGCTGATGCTAACCCTAACCCTAACCCTAACACTATCTTAGGGCTGCTGCTAACCCTAAAACTAACAATATCCTAGGCCTGATGATATCCATAAGCCTAAACCTAACACTATCCTAGGGCTGATGCTAACCCTAACCCTAACCCTAACACTATCCTAGGCCTCATGATAACCCTAACCCTAACCCTAACACTATCCTAGGGTTTATGTTAACCCTAACCCTAACACTATCCTAGAGCTGATGCTAACCCTAACCCTAACCATAACCATAACCCTAACACTATCCTAGGGCTGATGCTAACCCTAACCCTAACACTAACACTATCCTAGGGCTGATGCTAACCCTAACACTAACACTATCCTAGGGCTGATGCTAACCCAAACCCTAACCCTAACACTATCCTAGGGCTGATGCTAACACTAACCCTAACTCTAACACTATCCTAGGGCTGAGGCTAACCCTAACCCTAACACTATCCTACGGCTGATGCCAACCCTAACCCTAACCCTAACACTATCCTAAGGCTGATGCTAACCCTAACAGTAACACTATCCTAGGCCTGGTGCTAACCCTAACCCTAACCCTAACACTATTCTAGGGCTGATGCTAACCCTAACCTTAATAATATCCTAGGGCTGATGCTAACCTTAACCCTAACCCTAACACTAACACTATCCTAGGGCTGATGCTAACCCTAACCCTAACCCTAACACTATCCTAGGTCTGATGCTAACCCTAACCCTAACCCTAACACTATCTTAGGGCTGCTGCTAACCCTAAAACTAACAATATCCTAGGACTGATGATATCCATAAGCCTAAACCTAACACTATCTTAGGGCTGATGCTAACCCTAACCCTAACCCTAACACTATCCTAGGGCTGACGCTAACCCTAACCCTAACCCTAACACTATCCTAGGGCTGATGTTAACCCTAACCCTAACACTATCCTAGGGCTGATGCTAACCCTAACCCTAACCCTAACACTCTCCTTGGGCTGATGCTAACCGTAACCCTAACACTATCCTAGGCCTGATGCTAACCCTAACCCTAACACTATCCTAGGGCTGATGCTAACCCTAACCCTAACCCTAACACTATCCTAGGCCTGATGCTAACCCTAACCCTAACACTAACACTATCCTAGGGCTGATGCTAACCCTAACCCTAACAGTATCCTAGGGCTGATGCTAACCCTAACCCTAACCCTAACACTTTCCTAGGGCTGATGCTAACCCTAACCCTAACACTATCCTAGGGCTGATGCTAACCCTAACCCTAACCCTAACACTATCCTAGGGCTGATGCTAACCCTAACCCTAACAGTATCCTAGGGCTGATGCTAACCCTAACCCTAACCCTAACACTTTCCTAGGGCTGATGCTAACCCTAACCCTAACACTATCCTAGGCCTGATGATAACCCTAACCCTAACACTATCCTAGGGCTGATGCTAACCCTAACCCTAACCCTAACACTATCCTAGGCCTGATGCTAACCCTAACCCTAACCCTAACACTATCCCAGGGCTGATGCTAACCCTAACCCTAACAGTATCCTAGGGCTGATGCTAACCCTAACCCTAACCCTAACACTCTCCTAGGGCTGATGCTAACCCTAACCCTAACACTATCCTAGGGCTGATGCTAACCGTAACCCTAACACTAACACTATCTTAGGGCTGCTGCTAACCCTAAAACTAACAATATCCTAGGCCTGATGATATCCATAAGCCTAAACCTAACACTATCCTAGGGCTGATGCTAACCCTAACCCTAACCCTAACACTATCCTAGGGCTGACGCTAACCCTAACCCTAACCCTAACACTATCCTAGGGCTGATGTTAACCCTAACCCTAACACTATCCTAGGGCTGATGCTAACCCTAACCCTAACCCTAACACTCTCCTTGGGCTGATGCTAACCGTAACCCTAACACTATCCTAGGCCTGATGCTAACCCTAACCCTAACACTATCCTAGGGCTGATGCTAACCCTAACCCTAACCCTAACACTATCCTAGGCCTGATGCTTACCCTAACCCTAACCCTAACACTATCCTAGGGCTGATGCTAACCCTAACCCTAACAGTATCCTAGGGCTGATGCTAACCCTAACCCTAACCCTAACACTTTCCTAGGGCTGATGCTAACCCTAACCCTAACACTATCCTAGGGCTGATGCTAACCCTAACCCTAACCCTAACACTATCCTAGGGCTGATGCTAACCCTAACCCTAACAGTATCCTAGGGCTGATGCTAACCCTAACCCTAACCCTAACACTTTCCTAGGGCTGATGCTAACCCTAACCCTAACACTATCCTAGGCCTGATGCTAAGCCTAACCCTAACACTATCCTAGGGCTGATGCTAACCCTAACCCTAACCCTAACACTATCCTAGGCCTGATGCTAACCCTAACCCTAACCCTAACACTATCCTAGGGCTGATGCTAACCCTAACCCTAACAGTATCCTAGGGCTGATGCTAACCCTAACCCTAACCCTAACACTTTCCTAGGGCTGATGATAACCCTAACCCCAACACTATCCTAGGGCTGATGCTAACCCTAACCCTAACCCTAACACTATCCTAGGGCTGATGCTAACCCTAACGCTAAGCCTAACACTATCCTTGAACTGATGCTAACCCTAACCCTAACCCTAACACTATCCTAGGCCTCATGATAACCCTAACCCTAACCCTAACACTATCCTAGGGTTTATGTTAACCCTAACCCTAACACTATCCTAGGGCGGATGCTAACCCTATCCCTAACCCTAACACTCTCCTAGGGCTGAGGCTAACCCTAACCCTAACACTATCCTAGGGCTGATGCTAACCCTAACCCTAACCCAAACACTATCCTAGGGTTGATGCTAACCGTAACCCTGACACTATCCTAGGGCTGATGCTAACCCTAACCCTAACCCTAACTCTATCCTAGGGCTGATGCTAACCCTAACCCTAACACTATCCTAGGCCTGATGCTAACCCTAACCCTAACCCTAACACTATCGTAGGGCTGATGCTAACCCTAACCCTAACCCTAACACTATCCTAGAGCTGATGCTAACCCTAACCCTAACCATAACCATAACCCTAACACTATCCTAGGGCTGATGCTAACCCTAACCCTAACACTAACACTATCCTAGGGCTGATGCTAACCCTAACACTAACACTATCCTAGGGCTGATGCTAACCCAAACCCTAACCCTAACACTATCCTAGGGCTGATGCTAACACTAACCCTAACTCTAACACTATCCTAGGGCTGAGGCTAACCCTAACCCTAACACTATCCTACGGCTGATGCCAACCCTAACCCTAACCCTAACACTATCCTAAGGCTGATGCTAACCCTAACAGTAACACTATCCTAGGCCTGGTGCTAACCCTAACCCTAACCCTAACACTATTCTAGGGCTGATGCTAACCCTAACCTTAATAATATCCTAGGGCTGATGCTAACCTTAACCCTAACCCTAACACTAACACTATCCTAGGGCTGATGCTAACCCTAACCCTAACCCTAACACTATCCTAGGTCTGATGCTAACCCTAACCCTAACCCTAACACTATCTTAGGGCTGCTGCTAACCCTAAAACTAACAATATCCTAGGACTGATGATATCCATAAGCCTAAACCTAACACTATCTTAGGGCTGATGCTAACCCTAACCCTAACCCTAACACTATCCTAGGTGTGACGCTAACCCTAACCCTAACCCTAACACTATCCTAGGGCTGATGTTAACCCTAACCCTAACACTATCCTAGGGCTGATGCTAACCCTAACCCTAACCCTAACACTCTCCTTGGGCTGATGCTAACCGTAACCCTAACACTATCCTAGGCCTGATGCTAACCCTAACCCTAACACTATCCTAGGGCTGATGCTAACCCTAACCCTAACCCTAACACTATCCTAGGCCTGATGCTAACCCTAACCCTAACACTAACACTATCCTAGGGCTGATGCTAACCCTAACCCTAACAGTATCCTAGGGCTGATGCTAACCCTAACCCTAACCCTAACACTTTCCTAGGGCTGATGCTAACCCTAACCCTAACACTATCCTAGGGCTGATGCTAACCCTAACCCTAACCCTAACACTATCCTAGGGCTGATGCTAACCCTAACCCTAACAGTATCCTTGGGCTGATGCTAACCCTAACCCTAACCCTAACACTTTCCTAGGGCTGATGCTAACCCTAACCCTAACACTATCCTAGGCCTGATGATAACCCTAACCCTAACACTATCCTAGGGCTGATGCTAACCCTAACCCTAACCCTAACACTATCCTAGGCCTGATGCTAACCCTAACCCTAACCCTAACACTATCCCAGGGCTGATGCTAACCCTAACCCTAACAGTATCCTAGGGCTGATGCTAACCCTAACCCTAACCCTAACACTCTCCTAGGGATGATGCTAACTCTAACCCTAACACTATCCTAGGGCTGATGCTAACCCTAACCCTAACCCTAACACTATCTTAGGGCTGCTGCTAACCCTAAAACTAACAATATCCTAGGCCTGATGATATCCATAAGCCTAAACCTAACACTATCCTAGGGCTGATGCTAACCCTAACCCTAACCCTAACACTATCCTAGGCCTCATGATAACCCTAACCCTAACCCTAACACTATCCTAGGGTTTATGTTAACCCTAACCCTAACACTATCCTAGGGCGGATGCTAACCCTATCCCTAACCCTAACACTCTCCTAGGGCTGAGGCTAACCCTAACCCTAACACTATCCTAGGGCTGATGCTAACCCTAACCCTAACCCAAACGCTATCCTAGGGTTGATGCTAACCGTAACCCTGACACTATCCTAGGGCTGATGCTAACCCTAACCCTAACCCTAACACTATCCTAGGGCTGATGCTAACCCTAACCCTAACACTATCCTAGGCCTGATGCTAACCCTAACCCTAACCCTAACACTATCGTAGGGCTGATGCTAACCCTAACCCTAACCCTAACACTATCCTAGAGCTGATGCTAACCCTAACCCTAACCATAACCATAACCCTAACACTATCCTAGGGCTGATGCTAACCCTAACCCTAACACTAACACTATCCTAGGGCTGATGCTAACCCTAACACTAACACTATCCTAGGGCTGATGCTAACCCAAACCCTAACCCTAACACTATCCTAGGGCTGATGCTAACACTAACCCTAACTCTAACACTATCCTAGGGCTGAGGCTAACCCTAACCCTAACACTATCCTACGGCTGATGCCAACCCTAACCCTAACCCTAACACTATCCTAAGGCTGATGCTAACCCTAACAGTAACACTATCCTAGGCCTGGTGCTAACCCTAACCCTAACCCTAACACTATTCTAGGGCTGATGCTAACCCTAACCTTAATAATATCCTAGGGCTGATGCTAACCTTAACCCTAACCCTAACACTAACACTATCCTAGGGCTGATGCTAACCCTAACCCTAACCCTAACACTATCCTAGGTCTAATGCTAACCCTAACCCTAACCCTAACACTATCTTAGGGCTGCTGCTAACCCTAAAACTAACAATATCCTAGGACTGATGATATCCATAAGCCTAAACCGAACACTATCTTAGGGCTGATGCTAACCCTAACCCTAACCCTAACACTATCCTAGGGCTGACGCTAACCCTAACCCTAACCCTAACACTATCCTAGGGCTGATGTTAACCCTAACCCTAACACTATCCTAGGGCTGATGCTAACCCTAACCCTAACCCTAACACTCTCCTTGGGCTGATGCTAACCGTAACCCTAACACTATCCTAGGCCTGATGCTAACCCTAACCCTAACACTATCCTAGGGCTGATGCTAACCCTAACCCTAACCCTAACACTATCCTAGGCCTGATGCTAACCCTAACCCTAACACTAACACTATCCTAGGGCTGATGCTAACCCTAACCCTAACAGTATCCTAGGGCTGATGCTAACCCTAACCCTAACCCTAACACTTTCCTAGGGCTGATGCTAACCCTAACCCTAACACTATCCTAGGGCTGATGCTAACCCTAACCCTAACCCTAACACTATCCTAGGGCTGATGCTAACCCTAACCCTAACAGTATCCTAGGGCTGATGCTAACCCTAACCCTAACCCTAACACTTTCCTAGGGCTGATGCTAACCCTAACCCTAACACTATCCTAGGCCTGATGATAACCCTAACCCTAACACTATCCTAGGGCTGATGCTAACCCTAACCCTAACCCTAACACTATCCTAGGCCTGATGCTAACCCTAACCCTAACCCTAACACTATCCCAGGGCTGATGCTAACCCTAACCCTAACAGTATCCTAGGGCTGATGCTAACCCTAACCCTAACCCTAACACTCTCCTAGGGCTGATGCTAACCCTAACCCTAACACTATCCTAGGGCTGATGCTAACCCTAACCCTAACCCTAACACTATCTTAGGGCTGCTGCTAACCCTAAAACTAACAATATCCTAGGCCTGATGATATCCATAAGCCTAAACCTAACACTATCCTAGGGCTGATGCTAACCCTAACCCTAACCCTAACACTATCCTAGGGCTGACGCTAACCCTAACCCTAACCCTAACACTATCCTAGGGCTGATGTTAACCCTAACCCTAACACTATCCTAGGGCTGATGCTAACCCTAACCCTAACCCTAACACTCTCCTTGGGCTGATGCTAACCGTAACCCTAACACTATCCTAGGCCTGATGCTAACCCTAACCCTAACACTATCCTAGGGCTGATGCTAACCCTAACCCTAACCCTAACACTATCCTAGGCCTGATGCTTACCCTAACCCTAACCCTAACACTATCCTAGGGCTGATGCTAACCCTAACCCTAACAGTATCCTAGGGCTGATGCTAACCCTAACCCTAACCCTAACACTTTCCTAGGGCTGATGCTAACCCTAACCCTAACACTATCCTAGGGCTGATGCTAACCCTAACCCTAACCCTAACACTATCCTAGGGCTGATGCTAACCGTAACCCTAACAGTATCCTAGGGCTGATGCTAACCCTAACCCTAACCCTAACACTTTCCTAGGGCTGATGCTAACCCTAACCCTAACACTATCCTAGGCCTTATGCTAAGCCTAACCCTAACACTATCCTAGGGCTGATGCTAACCCAAACCCTAACCCTAACACTATCCTAGGCCTGATGCTAACCCTAACCCTAACCCTAACACTATCCTAGGGCTGATGCTAACCCTAACCCTAACAGTATCCTAGGGCTGATGCTAACCCTAACCCTAACCCTAACACTCTCCTAGGGCTGATGATAACCCTAACCCCAACACTATCCTAGGGCTGATGCTAACCCTAACCCTAACCCTAACACTATGCTAGGGCTGATGCTAACCCTAACGCTAAGCCTAACACTATCCTTGAACTGATGCTAACCCTAACCCTAACCCTAACACTATCCTAGGCCTCATGATAACCCTAACCCTAACCCTAACACTATCCTAGGGTTTATGTTAACCCTAACCCTAACACTATCCTAGGGCGGATGCTAACCCTATCCCTAACCCTAACACTCTCCTAGGGCTGAGGCTAACCCTAACCCTAACACTATCCTAGGGCTGATGCTAACCCTAACCCTAACCCAAACACTATCCTAGGGTTGATGCTAACCGTAACCCTGACACTATCCTAGGGCTGATGCTAACCCTAACCCTAACCCTAACACTATCCTACGGCTGATGCTAACCCTAACCCTAACACTATCCTAGGCATGATGCTAACCCTAACCCTAACCCTAACACTATCGTAGGGCTGATGCTAACCCTAACCCTAACCCTAACACTATCCTAGAGCTGATGCTAACCCTAACCCTAACCATAACCATAACCCTAACACTATCCTAGGGCTGATGCTAACCCTAACCCTAACGCTAACACTATCCTAGGGCTGATGCTAACCCTAACACTAACACTATCCTAGGGCTGATGCTAACCCAAACCCTAACCCTAACACTATCCTAGGGCTGATGCTAACACTAACCCTAACTCTAACACTATCCTACGGCTGATGCTAACCCTAACCCTAACCCTAACACTATCGTAAGGCTGATGCTAACCCTAAAACTAACACTATCCTAGGCCTGGTGCTAACCCTAACCCTAACCCTAACACTATTCTAGGGCTGATGCTAACCCTAACCTTAATAATATCCTAGGGCTGATGCTAACCTTAACCCTAACCCTAACACTAACACTATCCTAGGGCTGATGCTAACCCTAACCCTAACCCTAACACTATCTTAGGGCTGCTGCTAACCCTAACACTAACAATATCCTAGGCCTGATGATATCCATAAGCCTAAACCTAACACTATCCTAGGGCTGATGCTAACCCTAACCCTAACCCTAACACTATCCTAGGGCTGACGCTAACCCTAACCCTAACCCTAACACTATCCTAGGGCTGATGTTAACCCTAACCCTAACACTATCCTAGGGCTGATGCTAACCCTAACCATAACCCTAACACTCTCCTTGGGCTGATGCTAACCGTAACCCTAACACTATCCTAGGCCTGATGCTAACCCTAACCCTAACACTATCCTAGGGCTGATGCTAACCCTAACCCTAACCCTAACACTATCCTAGGCCTGATGCTAACCCTAACCCTAACCCTAACACTATCCTAGGGCTGATGCTAACCCTAACCCTAACAGTATCCTAGGGCTGATGCTAACCCTAACCCGAACCCTAACACTTTCCTAGGGCTGATGCTAACCCTAACCCTAACACTATCCTTGGGCTGATGCTAACCCTAACCCTAACAGTATCCTAGGGCTGATGCTAACCCTAACCCTAACCCTAACACTTTCCTAGGGCTGATGCTAACCCTAACCCTAACACTATCCTAGGGCTGATGCTAACCCTAACCCTAACCCTAACACTATCCTAGGGCTGATGCTAACCCTAACCCTAACAGTATCCTAGGGCTGATGCTAACCCTAACCCTAACCCTAACACTTTCCTAGGGCTGATGCTAACCCTAACCCTAACACTATCCTAGGCCTGATGATAACCCTAACCCTAACACTATCCTAGGGCTGATGCTAACCCTAACCCTAACCCTAACACTATCCTAGGCCTGATGCTAACCCTAACCCTAACCCTAACACTATCCCAGGGCTGATGCTAACCCTAACCCTAACAGTATCCTAGGGCTGATGCTAACCCTAACCCTAACCCTAACACTCTCCTAGGGCTGATGCTAACTCTAACCCTAACACTATCCTAGGGCTGATGCTAACCCTAACCCTAACCCTAACACTATCTTAGGGCTGCTGCTAACCCTAAAACTAACAATATCCTAGGCCTGATGATATCCATAAGCCTAAACCTAACACTATCCTAGGGCTGATGCTAACCCTAACCCTAACCCTAACACTATCCTAGGCCTCATGATAACCCTAACCCTAACCCTAACACTATCCTAGGGTTTATGTTAACCCTAACCCTAACACTATCCTAGAGCTGATGCTAACCCTAACCCTAACCATAACCATAACCCTAACACTATCCTAGGGCTGATGCTAACCCTAACCCTAACACTAACACTATCCTAGGGCTGATGCTAACCCTAACACTAACACTATCCTAGGGCTGATGCTAACCCAAACCCTAACCCTAACACTATCCTAGGGCTGATGCTAACACTAACCCTAACTCTAACACTATCCTAGGGCTGAGGCTAACCCTAACCCTAACACTATCCTACGGCTGATGCCAACCCTAACCCTAACCCTAACACTATCCTAAGGCTGATGCTAACCCTAACAGTAACACTATCCTAGGCCTGGTGCTAACCCTAACCCTAACCCTAACACTATTCTAGGGCTGATGCTAACCCTAACCTTAATAATATCCTAGGGCTGATGCTAACCTTAACCCTAACCCTAACACTAACACTATCCTAGGGCTGATGCTAACCCTAACCCTAACCCTAACACTATCCTAGGTCTGATGCTAACCCTAACCCTAACCCTAACACTATCTTAGGGCTGCTGCTAACCCTAAAACTAACAATATCCTAGGACTGATGATATCCATAAGCCTAAACCTAACACTATCTTAGGGCTGATGCTAACCCTAACCCTAACCCTAACACTATCCTAGGGCTGACGCTAACCCTAACCCTAACCCTAACACTATCCTAGGGCTGATGTTAACCCTAACCCTAACACTATCCTAGGGCTGATGCTAACCCTAACCCTAACCCTAACACTCTCCTTGGGCTGATGCTAACCGTAACCCTAACACTATCCTAGGCCTGATGCTAACCCTAACCCTAACACTATCCTAGGGCTGATGCTAACCCTAACCCTAACCCTAACACTATCCTAGGCCTGATGCTAACCCTAACCCTAACACTAACACTATCCTAGGGCTGATGCTAACCCTAACCCTAACAGTATCCTAGGGCTGATGCTAACCCTAACCCTAACCCTAACACTTTCCTAGGGCTGATGCTAACCCTAACCCTAACACTATCCTAGGGCTGATGCTAACCCTAACCCTAACCCTAACACTATCCTAGGGCTGATGCTAACCCTAACCCTAACAGTATCCTAGGGCTGATGCTAACCCTAACCCTAACCCTAACACTTTCCTAGGGCTGATGCTAACCCTAACCCTAACACTATCCTAGGCCTGATGATAACCCTAACCCTAACACTATCCTAGGGCTGATGCTAACCCTAACCCTAACCCTAACACTATCCTAGGCCTGATGCTAACCCTAACCCTAACCCTAACACTATCCCAGGGCTGATGCTAACCCTAACCCTAACAGTATCCTAGGGCTGATGCTAACCCTAACCCTAACCCTAACACTCTCCTAGGGCTGATGCTAACCCTAACCCTAACACTATCCTAGGGCTGATGCTAACCGTAACCCTAACACTAACACTATCTTAGGGCTGCTGCTAACCCTAAAACTAACAATATCCTAGGCCTGATGATATCCATAAGCCTAAACCTAACACTATCCTAGGGCTGATGCTAACCCTAACCCTAACCCTAACACTATCCTAGGGCTGACGCTAACCCTAACCCTAACCCTAACACTATCCTAGGGCTGATGTTAACCCTAACCCTAACACTATCCTAGGGCTGATGCTAACCCTAACCCTAACCCTAACACTCTCCTTGGGCTGATGCTAACCGTAACCCTAACACTATCCTAGGCCTGATGCTAACCCTAACCCTAACACTATCCTAGGGCTGATGCTAACCCTAACCCTAACCCTAACACTATCCTAGGCCTGATGCTTACCCTAACCCTAACCCTAACACTATCCTAGGGCTGATGCTAACCCTAACCCTAACAGTATCCTAGGGCTGATGCTAACCCTAACCCTAACCCTAACACTTTCCTAGGGCTGATGCTAACCCTAACCCTAACACTATCCTAGGGCTGATGCTAACCCTAACCCTAACCCTAACACTATCCTAGGGCTGATGCTAACCCTAACCCTAACAGTATCCTAGGGCTGATGCTAACCCTAACCCTAACCCTAACACTTTCCTAGGGCTGATGCTAACCCTAACCCTAACACTATCCTAGGCCTGATGCTAAGCCTAACCCTAACACTATCCTAGGGCTGATGCTAACCCTAACCCTAACCCTAACACTATCCTAGGCCTGATGCTAACCCTAACCCTAACCCTAACACTATCCTAGGGCTGATGCTAACCCTAACCCTAACAGTATCCTAGGGCTGATGCTAACCCTAACCCTAACCCTAACACTTTCCTAGGGCTGATGATAACCCTAACCCCAACACTATCCTAGGGCTGATGCTAACCCTAACCCTAACCCTAACACTATGCTAGGGCTGATGCTAACCCTAACGCTAAGCCTAACACTATCCTTGAACTGATGCTAACCCTAACCCTAACCCTAACACTATCCTAGGCCTCATGATAACCCTAACCCTAACCCTAACACTATCCTAGGGTTTACGTTAACCCTAACCCTAACACTATCCTAGGGCGGATGCTAACCCTATCCCTAACCCTAACACTCTCCTAGGGCTGAGGCTAACCCTAACCCTAACACTATCCTAGGGCTGATGCTAACCCTAACCCTAACCCAAACACTATCCTAGGGTTGATGCTAACCGTAACCCTGACACTATCCTAGGGCTGATGCTAACCCTAACCCTAACCCTAACACTATCCTACGGCTGATGCTAACCCTAACCCTAACACTATCCTAGGCATGATGCTAACCCTAACCCTAACCCTAACACTATCGTAGGGCTGATGCTAACCCTAACCCTAACCCTAACACTATCCTAGAGCTGATGCTAACCCTAACCCTAACCATAACCATAACCCTAACACTATCCTAGGGCTGATGCTAACCCTAACCCTAACGCTAACACTATCCTAGGGCTGATGCTAACCCTAACACTAACACTATCCTAGGGCTGATGCTAACCCAAACCCTAACCCTAACACTATCCTAGGGCTGATGCTAACACTAACCCTAACTCTAACACTATCCTACTGCTGATGCTAACCCTAACCCTAACCCTAACACTATCCTAAGGCTGATGCTAACCCTAAAACTAACACTATCCTAGGCCTGGTGCTAACCCTAACCCTAACCCTAACACTATTCTAGGGCTGATGCTAACCCTAACCTTAATAATATCCTAGGGCTGATGCTAACCTTAACCCTAACCCTAACACTAACACTATCCTAGGGCTGATGCTAACCCTAACCCTAACCCTAACACTATCTTAGGGCTGCTGCTAACCCTAACACTAACAATATCCTAGGCCTGATGATATCCATAAGCCTAAACCTAACACTATCCTAGGGCTGATGCTAACCCTAACCCTAACCCTAACACTATCCTAGGGCTGACGCTAACCCTAACCCTAACCCTAACACTATCCTAGGGCTGATGTTAACCCTAACCCTAACACTATCCTAGGGCTGATGCTAACCCTAACCCTAACCCTAACACTCTCCTTGGGCTGATGCTAACCGTAACCCTAACACTATCCTAGGCCTGATGCTAACCCTAACCCTAACACTATCCTAGGGCTGATGCTAACCCTAACCCTAACCCTAACACTATCCTAGGCCTGATGCTAACCCTAACCCTAACCCTAACACTATCCTAGGGCTGATGCTAACCCTAACCCTAACAGTATCCTAGGGCTGATGCTAACCCTAACCCTAACCCTAACACTTTCCTAGGGCTGATGCTAACCCTAACCCTAACACTATCCTTGGGCTGATGCTAACCCTAACCCTAACCCTAACACTATCCTAGGGCTGATGCTAACCCTAACCCTAACAGTATCCTATGGCTGATGCTAACCCTAACCCTAACCCTAACACTTTCCTAGGGCTGATGCTAACCCTAACCCTAACACTATCCTAGGCCTGATGCTAACCCTAACCCTAACACTATCCTAGGGCTGATGCTAACCCTAACCCTAACCCTAACACTATCCTAGGCCTGATGCTAACCCTAACCCTAACCCTAACACTATCCTAGGGCTGATGCTAACCCTAACCCTAACAGTATCCTAGGGCTGATGCTAACCCTAACCCTAACCCTAACACTCTCCTAGGGCTGATGCTAACCCTAACCCTAACCCTAACACTATCCTAGAGTTTATGTTAACCCTAACCCTAACACTATCCTAGGGCGGATGCTAACCCTAACCCTAACCCTAACACTATCTTAGGGCTGAGGCTAACCCTAACCCAAACACTATCCTACGGCTGATGCTAACCCTAACCCTAACCCTAACACTATCCGAAGGCTGATGCTAACCCTAACACTAACACTATCCTGGGCCTGGTGCTAACCCTAACCCTAACCCTAACACTATCCTAGGGCTGATGCTAACCCTGACCCTAATACTATCCTAGGGCTGATGCTAACCCTAACCCTAACCCTAACACTATCCTAGGGCTGATGCTATCCCTAACCCTAACGGTAACACTATCCTAGGGCTGATGCTAACCCTAACCCTAACACTATCCTAGGCCTGATGCTAACCCTAACCCTAACACTTACACTATCCTAGGGCTGATGCTAACCCTAACCCTAACCCTAACACTATCCTAGGGCTGATGCTAACCCTAACCCTAACACTATCCTAGGCCTGATGCTAACCCTAACCCTAACCCTAACACTATCGTAGGGCTGATGCTAACCCTAACCCTAACCCTAACACTATCCTAGAGCTGATGCTAACCCTAACCCTAACCATAACCATAACCCTAACACTATCCTAGGGCTGATGCTAACCCTAACCCTAACACTAACACTATCCTAGGGCTGATGCTAACCCTAACACTAACACTATCCTAGGGCTGATGCTAACCCAAACCCTAACCCTAACACTATCCTAGGGCTGATGCTAACACTAACCCTAACTCTAACACTATCCTAGGGCTGAGGCTAACCCTAACCCTAACACTATCCTACGGCTGATGCCAACCCTAACCCTAACCCTAACACTATCCTAAGGCTGATGCTAACCCTAACAGTAACACTATCCTAGGCCTGGTGCTAACCCTAACCCTAACCCTAACACTATTCTGGGGCTGATGCTAACCCTAACCTTAATAATATCCTAGGGCTGATGCTAACCTTAACCCTAACCCTAACACTAACACTATCCTAGGGCTGATGCTAACCCTAACCCTAACCCTAACACTATCCTAGGTCTGATGCTAACCCTAACCCTAACCCTAACACTATCTTAGGGCTGCTGCTAACCCTAAAACTAACAATATCCTAGGACTGATGATATCCATAAGCCTAAACCTAACACTATCTTAGGGCTGATGCTAACCCTAACCCTAACCCTAACACTATCCTAGGGCTGACGCTAACCCTAACCCTAACCCTAACACTATCCTAGGGCTGATGTTAACCCTAACCCTAACACTATCCTAGGGCTGATGCTAACCCTAACCCTAACCCTAACACTCTACTTGGGCTGATGCTAACCGTAACCCTAACACTATCCTAGGCCTGATGCTAACCCTTACCCTAACACTATCCTAGGGCTGATGCTAACCCTAACCCTAACCCTAACACTATCCTAGGCCTGATGCTAACCCTAACCCTAACACTAACACTATCCTAGGGCTGATGCTAACCCTAACCCTAACAGTATCCTAGGGCTGATGCTAACCCTAACCCTAACCCTAACACTTTCCTAGGGCTGATGCTAACCCTAACCCTAACACTATCCTAGGGCTGATGCTAACCCTAACCCTAACCCTAACACTATCCTAGGGCTGATGCTAACCCTAACCCTAACAGTATCCTAGGGCTGATGCTAACCCTAACCCTAACCCTAACACTTTCCTAGGGCTGATGCTAACCCTAACCCTAACACTATCCTAGGCCTGATGATAACCCTAACCCTAACACTATCCTAGGGCTGATGCTAACCCTAACCCTAACCCTAACACTATCCTAGGCCTGATGCTAACCCTAACCCTAACCCTAACACTATCCCAGGGCTGATGCTAACCCTAACCCTAACAGTATCCTAGGGCTGATGCTAACCCTAACCCTAACCCTAACACTCTCCTAGGGCTGATGCTAACCCTAACCCTAACACTATCCTAGGGCTGATGCTAACCCTAACCCTAACCCTAACACTATCTTAGGGCTGCTGCTAACCCTAAAACTAACAATATCCTAGGCCTGATGATATCCATAAGCCTAAACCTAACACTATCCTAGGGCTGATGCTAACCCTAACCCTATCCCTAACACTATCCTAGGGCTGACGCTAACCCTAACCCTAACCCTAACACTATCCTAGGGCTGATGTTAACCCTAACCCTAACACTATCCTAGGGCTGATGCTAACCCTAACCCTAACCCTAACACTCCCCTTGGGCTGATGCTAACCGTAACACTAACACTATCCTAGGCCTGATGCTAACCCTAACCCTAACACTATCCTAGGGCTGATGCTAACCCTAACCCTAACCCTAACACTATCCTAGGCCTGATGCTTACCCTAACCCTAACCCTAACACTATCCTAGGGCTGATGCTAACCCTAACCCTAACAGTATCCTAGGGCTGATGCTAACCCTAACCCTAACCCTAACACTTTCCTAGGGCTGATGCTAACCCTAACCCTAACACTATCCTAGGGCTCATGCTAACCCTAACCCTAACCCTAACACTATCCTAGGGCTGATGCTAACCCTAACCCTAACAGTATCCTAGGGCTGATGCTAACCCTAACCCTAACCCTAACACTCTCCTAGGGCTGATGATAACCCTAACCCCAACACTATCCTAGGGCTGATGCTAACCCTAACCCTAACCCTAACACTATGCTAGGGCTGATGCTAACCCTAACGCTAAGCCTAACACTATCCTTGAACTGATGCTAACCCTAACCCTAACCCTAACACTATCCTAGGCCTCATGATAACCCTAACACTAACCCTAACACTATCCTAGGGTTTATGTTAACCCTAACCCTAACACTATCCTAGGGCGGATGCTAACCCTATCCCTAACCCTAACACTCTCTTAGGGCTGAGGCTAACCCTAACCCTAACACTATCCTAGGGCTGATGCTAACCCTAACCCTAACCCAAACACTATCCTAGGGTTGATGCTAACCGTAACCCTGACACTATCCTAGGGCTGATGCTAACCCTAACCCTAACCCCAACACTATCCTACGGCTGATGCTAACCCTAACCCTAACACTATCCTAGGCATGATGCTAACCCTAACCCTAACCCTAACACTATCGTAGGGCTGATGCTAACCCTAACCCTAACCCTAACACTATCCTAGATCTGATGCTAACCCTAACCCTAACCATAACCATAACCCTAACACTATCCTAGGGCTGATGCTAACCCTAACCCTAACGCTAACACTATCCTAGGGCTGATGCTAACCCTAACACTAACACTATCCTAGGGCTGATGCTAACCCAAACCCTAACCCTAACACTATCCTAGGGCTGATGCTAACACTAACCCTAACTCTAACACTATCCTACGGCTGATGCTAACCCTAACCCTAACCCTAACACTATCCTAAGGCTGATGCTAACCCTAAAAGTAACACTATCCTAGGCCTGGTGCTAACCCTAACCCTAACCCTAACACTATTCTAGGGCTGATGCTAACCCTAACCTTAATAATATCCTAGGGCTGATGCTAACCTTAACCCTAACCCTAACACTAACACTATCCTAGGGCTGATGCTAACCCTAACCCTAACCCTAACACTATCTTAGGGCTGCTGCTAACCCTAACACTAACAATATCCTAGGCCTGATGATATCCATAAGCCTAAACCTAACACTATCCTAGGGCTGATGCTAACCCTAACCCTAACCCTAACACTATCCTAGGGCTGACGCTAACCCTAACCCTAACCCTAACACTATCCTAGGGCTGATGTTAACCCTAACCCTAACACTATCCTAGGGCTGATGCTAACCCTAACCCTAACCCTAACACTCTCCTTGGGCTGATGCTAACCGTAACCCTAACACTATCCTAGGCCTGATGCTAACCCTAACCCTAACACTATCCTAGGGCTGATGCTAACCCTAACCCTAACCCTAACACTATCCTAGGCCTGATGCTAACCCTAACCCTAACCCTAACACTATCCTAGGGCTGATGCTAACCCTAACCCTAACAGTATCCTAGGGCTGATGCTAACCCTAACCCTAACCCTAACACTTTCCTAGGGCTGATGCTAACCCTAACCCTAACACTATCCTTGGGCTGATGCTAACCCTAACCCTAACCCTAACACTATCCTAGGGCTGATGCTAACCCTAACCCTAACAGTATCCTATGGCTGATGCTAACCCTAACCCTAACCCTAACACTTTCCTAGGGCTGATGCTAACCCTAACCCTAACACTATCCTAGGCCTGATGCTAACCCTAACCCTAACATTATCCTAGGGCTGATGCTAACCCTAACCCTAACCCTAACACTATCCTAGGCCTGATGCTAACCCTAACCCTAACCCTAACACTATCCTAGGGCTGATGCTAACCCTAACCCTAACAGTATCCTAGGGCTGATGCTAACCCTAACCCTAACCCTAACACTCTCCTAGGGCTGATGCTAACCCTAACCCTAACACTATCCTAGGGCTGATGCTAACCCTAACCCTAACCCTAACACTATCCTAGGGCTGATGCTAACCATAACGCTAAGCCTAACACTATCCTTGAACTGATGCTAACCCTAACCCTAACCCTAACACTATCCTAGGCCTCATGATAACCCTAACCCTAACCCTAACACTATCCTAGAGTTTATGTTAACCCTAACCCTAACACTATCCTAGGGCGGATGCTAACCCTAACCCTAACACTAACACTATCTTAGGGCTGAGGCTAACCCTAACCCAAACACTATCCTACGGCTGATGCTAACCCTAACCCTAACCCTAACACTATCCGAAGGCTGATGCTAACCCTAACACTAACACTATCCTGGGCCTGGTGCTAACCCTAACCCTAACCCTAACACTATCCTAGGGCTGATGCTAACCCTGACCCTAATACTATCCTAGGGCTGATGCTAACCCTAACCCTAACCCTAACACTATCCTAGGGCTGATGCTAACCCTAACCCTAACCCTAACACTATCCTAGGGCTGATGCAAACCCTAACCCTAACACTATCCTAGGCCTGATGCTAACCCTAACCCTAACACTTACACTATCCTAGGGGTGATGCTAACCCTAACCCTAACCCTAACACTATCCTAGGTCTGATGCTAACCCTAAACCTAACACTATCCTAGGGCTGATGCTAACCCTAACCCTAACCCTAACACTATCATAGGGCTGATGTTAACAATAACCCTAACACTATCCTAGGGCTGATGCTAACCCTAACCCTAACCCTAACACTATCCTAGAGCTGATGCTAACGCTAACCCTAACCCTAACCCTAACCCTAATACTATCCTAGGGCTGATGCTAACCCTAACCCTAACCCTAACACTATCCTAGGGCTGATGCTAACCCTAACACTAACACTATCCTAGGGCTGATGCTAACCCTAACCCTAACCCTAACAGTATCCTAGGGCTGATGCTAACCCTAACCCTAACTCTAACACTATCCTAGGGCTGAGGCTAACCCTAACCCTAACACTATCCTACGGCTGGTGCTAACCCTAACCCTAACCCTAACACTATCCTAAGGCTGATGCTAACCCTAACACTAACACTATCCTAGGCCTGGTGCTAACCCTAACCCTAACCCTAACACTATCCTAGGGCTGATGCTAACCCTAACTCTAATAATATCCCAGGGCTGATGCTAACCCTAACCCTAACTCTAATAATATCCCATTGCTGATGCTAACCCTAACCCTAACCCTAACACTATCCTAGGGCTGATGCTAACCCTAACCCTAACTCTAACACTATCCTAGGGCTGATGCTAACCCTAACCCTAACAATATCCTAGGCCTGATGATATCCCTAACCCTAAACCTAACACTATCCTAGGCCTGATGCTAACCCTAACCCTAACATTATCCTAGGGCTGATGCTAACCCTAACCCTAACCCTAACACTATCCTAGGCCTGATGCTAACCCTAACCCTAACCCTAACACTATCCTAGGGCTGATGCTAACCCTAACCCTAACAGTATCCTAGGGCTGATGCTAACCCTAACCCTAACCCTAACACTCTCCTAGGGCTGATGCTAACCCTAACCCTAACACTATCCTAGGGCTGATGCTAACCCTAACCCTAACCCTAACACTATCCTAGGGCTGATGCTAACCATAACGCTAAGCCTAACACTATCCTTGAACTGATGCTAACCCTAACCCTAACCCTAACACTATCCTAGGCCTCATGATAACCCTAACCCTAACCCTAACACTATCCTAGAGTTTATGTTAACCCTAACCCTAACACTATCCTAGGGCGGATGCTAACCCTAACCCTAACACTAACACTATCTTAGGGCTGAGGCTAACCCTAACCCAAACACTATCCTACGGCTGATGCTAACCCTAACCCTAACCCTAACACTATCCGAAGGCTGATGCTAACCCTAACACTAACACTATCCTGGGCCTGGTGCTAACCCTAACCCTAACCCTAACACTATCCTAGGGCTGATGCTAACCCTGACCCTAATACTATCCTAGGGCTGATGCTAACCCTAACCCTAACCCTAACACTATCCTAGGGCTGATGCTAACCCTAACCCTAACCCTAACACTATCCTAGGGCTGATGCAAACCCTAACCCTAACACTATCCTAGGCCTGATGCTAACCCTAACCCTAACACTTACACTATCCTAGGGGTGATGCTAACCCTAACCCTAACCCTAACACTATCCTAGGTCTGATGCTAACCCTAAACCTAACACTATCCTAGGGCTGATGCTAACCCTAACCCTAACCCTAACACTATCATAGGGCTGATGTTAACAATAACCCTAACACTATCCTAGGGCTGATGCTAACCCTAACCCTAACCCTAACACTATCCTAGAGCTGATGCTAACGCTAACCCTAACCCTAACCCTAACCCTAATACTATCCTAGGGCTGATGCTAACCCTAACCCTAACCCTAACACTATCCTAGGGCTGATGCTAACCCTAACACTAACACTATCCTAGGGCTGATGCTAACCCTAACCCTAACCCTAACAGTATCCTAGGGCTGATGCTAACCCTAACCCTAACTCTAACACTATCCTAGGGCTGAGGCTAACCCTAACCCTAACACTATCCTACGGCTGGTGCTAACCCTAACCCTAACCCTAACACTATCCTAAGGCTGATGCTAACCCTAACACTAACACTATCCTAGGCCTGGTGCTAACCCTAACCCTAACCCTAACACTATCCTAGGGCTGATGCTAACCCTAACTCTAATAATATCCCAGGGCTGATGCTAACCCTAACCCTAACTCTAATAATATCCCATTGCTGATGCTAACCCTAACCCTAACCCTAACACTATCCTAGGGCTGATGCTAACCCTAACCCTAACTCTAACACTATCCTAGGGCTGATGCTAACCCTAACCCTAACAATATCCTAGGCCTGATGATATCCCTAACCCTAAACCTAACACTATCCTAGGGCTGATGCTAACCCTAACCCTAACCCTAACACTATCCTAGGGCTGATTCTAACCGTAACCCTGACACTATCCTAGGCCTGATGCTAACCCTATCCCTAACCCTAACACTATCCTAGGCCTGATGCTAACCCTATCCCTAACCCTAACACTCTCCTAGGGCTGAGGATAACCCTAACCCTAACACTAGCCTAGGGCTGATGCTAACCCCAACCCTAACCCAAACACTATCCTAGGGTTGATGCTAACCGTAACCCTGACACTATCCTAGGGCTGATGCTAACCCTAACCCTAACCCTAACACTATCCTAGGGCTGATGCTAACCCTAACCCTAACACTATCCTAGGCCTGATGCTAACCCTAACCCTAACCCTAACACTATCGTAGGGCTGATGCTAACCCTAACCCTAACCCTAACACTATCCTAGAGCTGATGCTAACCCTAACCCTAACCCTAACCATAACCCTAACACTATCCTAGGGCTGATGCTAACCCTAACCCTAACGCTGACACTATCCTAGGGCTGATGCTAACCCTAACACTAACACTATCCTAGGGCTGATGCTAACCCAAACCCTAACCCTAACACTATCCTAGAGCTGATGCTAACACTAACCCTACCTCTAACACTATCCTAGGGCTGAGGCTAACCCTAACCCTAACACTATCCTATGGCTGATGCTAACCCTAACCCTAACCCTAACACTATCCTAAGGCTGATGCTAACCCTAACACTAACACTGTCCTAGGCCTGGGGCTAACCCTAACCCTAACCCTAACACTATTCTAGGGCTGATGCTAACCCTAACCCTAATAATATCCTAGGGCTGATGCTAACCCTAACCCTAACCCTAACACTATCCTAGGGCTGATGCTAACACTAACCCTAACCCTAACACTATCCTAGGTTTGATGCTAACCCTAACCCTAACCCTAACACTATCTTAGGGCTGATGCTAACCCTAACACTAACAATATCCTAGGCCTGATGATATCCATAAGCCTAAACCTAACACTATCCTAGGGCTGGTGCTAACCCTAACCCTAACCCTAATACTATCCTAGGGCTGATTCTAACCGTAACCCTAACGCTATCCGAGGCCTGATGCTAACCCTAACCCTTACCCTAACACTATCCTTGGGCTGATGCTAACCCTAACCCTAACCCTAACACTATCTTAGGGCTGATGCTAACCCTAACACTAACAATATCCTAGGCCTGATGATATCCATAAGCCTAAACCTAACACTATCCTAGGGCTGGTGCTAACCCTAACCCTAACCCTAACACTATCCTAGGGCTGATTCTAACCGTAACCCTAACGCTATCCGAGGCCTGATGCTAACCCTAACCCTTACCCTAACACTATCCTAGGGCTGATGCTAAACCTAACCATAACCCTAACACTATCATAGGGCTGATGCTAACCCTATCCCTAACCCTAACACTATCCTAGGGCTGATGCTATCCCTAACCGTAACCCTAACACTATCCTAGGGCTGATGCTAACCCTAACACTAACACTCTCCGAGGGCTGATGCTAACCCTAACCCTAACCCTAACACTATCCTTGGGCTGATGCTAACCCTAACCCTAACTCTAACACTATCTTAGGGCTGATGCTAACCCTAACCCTAACCCTAACACTATCCTAGGGCTGATGCTAACCCTAACACTAACTCTAACACTATCCTAGGGCTGAGGCTAACCCTAACCCTAACACTATCCTACGGCTGGTGCTAACCCTAACCCTAACCCTAACACTATCCTAAGGCTGATACTAACCCTAACACTAACACTATCCTAGGCCTGGTGCTAACCCTAACCCTAACACTAACACTATCATAGGGCTGATGCTAACCCTAACTCTAATAATATCCTAGGGCTGATGCTAACCCTAACCCTATCCCTAACACTATCCTAGGGCTGATGCTAACCCTAACCCTAACCCTAACACTATCCTAGGGCTGATGCTAACCCTAACCCTAACTCTAACACTATCCTAGGGCTGATGCTAACCCTAACCCTAACAATATCCTAGGCCTGATGATATCCCTAACCCTAAACCTAACACTATCCTAGTGCTGACGCTAACCCTAACCCTAACCAAAACACTATCCTAGGGTTGATGGTAACCCTAACCCTGACACTATCCTAGGGCTGATGCTAACCCTAACCCTAACCCTAACACTATCCTAGGGCTGATGCTAACCCTAACCCTAACACTATCCTAGGGCTGATACTAACCCTAACCCTAACCCTAACACTATCGTAGGGCTGATGCTAACCCTAACCCTAACCCTAACACTATCCTAGAGCTGATGCTAACCCTAAAGCTAACCCTAACCCTAACCCTAACACTATCCTAGGGCTGATGCTAACCCTAACCCTAACTCTAACACTATCCTATGGCTGATGCTAACCCTAACACTAACACTATCCTAGGCCTGGTGCTAACCCTTATCCTAACCCTAACACTATTCTAGGGCTGATGCTAACCCTAACCCTAATAATATCCTAGGGCTGATGCTAACCCTAACCCTAACCCTAACACTATCCTAGGGCTGATGCTAACCCTAACTCTAACCCTAACACTATCCTAGGGCTTATGCTAACCCTAACCCTAACCCTAACACTATCCTAGGGCTGATGCTAACCCTAACACTAACAATATCCTAGGCCTGATGATATCCATAACCCTAAACCTAACACTATCCTAGGGCTGATGCTAACCCTAACGCTAACCCTAACACTATCCTAGGGCTGATTCTAACCGTAACCCTAACGCTATCCGAGGCCTGATGCTAACCCTAACCCTTACCCTAACACTATCCTAGGGCTGATGCTAAACCTAACCATAACCCTAACACTATCCTAGGGCTGATGCTAACCCTAACACTAACACTATCCTAGGGCTGATGCTAACCCTAACCCTAACCCTAACACTATTATAGGGCTGATGCTAACCCTAACCCTAACTCTAACACAATCTTAGGGCTGAGGCTAACCCTAACCCAAACACTATCCTACGGCTGATGCTACCCCTAACCCTAACCCTAACACTATCCTAAGGCTGATGCTAACCCTAACACTAACACTATCCTAGGCCTGGTGCTAACCCTAACCCTAACCCTAACACTATCCTAGGGCTGATGCTAACCCTAACCCTAATACTATCCTAGGGCTGATGCTAACCCTAACCCTAACCCTAACACTATCCTAGGGCTGATGCTAACCCTATCCCTAACCCTAACACTATCCTCTGGCTGATGCTAACCCTAACCCTAACACTATCCTAGGCCTGATGCTAACCCTAACGCTAACACTTACACTATCCTACGGCTGATGCTAACCCTAACCCTAACCCTAACACTATCCTAGGTCTGATGCTAACCCTAAACCTAACACTATCCTAGGGCTGATGCTAACCCTAACCCTAACCCTAACACTTTCCTAGGGGTGATGTTAACCCTAACCCTAACACTATCCTAGGGCCTATGCTAACCCTAACCCTAACCCTAACACTCTCCTAGGGCTGATGCTAACCCTAACCCTAACACTATCCTAGGCCTGATGCTAACCCTAACCCTAACACAATCCTAGGGCTGATTCTAACCCTAACCCTAACCCTAACACTATCCTAGGCCTGATGCTAACCCTATCCCTAACACTAACACTCTCCTAGGGCTCAGGCTAACCCTAACCCTAACACTATCCTAGGGCTGATGCTAACCCTAACCCTAAACCTAACACTATCCAAGGGTTGATGCTAACCTTAACCCTAACACTATCCTAGGGCTGATGCTATCCCTAACCCTAACCCTAACACTATCCTAGGGCTGATGCTAACCCTAACCCTAACACTATCCTAGGGCTGATGCTAACCCTAACCCTAACGCTAAAACTATCCTAGGGCTGATGCTAACGCTAACCCTAACCGTAACCCTAACCCTAATACTGTCCTAGGGCTGATGCTAACCCTAACCCTAACCCTAACACTCTCCTAGGGCTGATGCTAACCCTAACCCTAACACTATTCTAGGCCTGATGCTAACCCTAAACCTAACACTATCCTAGGCCTGATGCTAACCCTAACCCTAACCCTAACACTATCCTAGGCCTGATGCTAACCCTATCCCTAACACTAACACTCTCCTAGGGCTGATGCTAACCCTAACCCTAACACTATCCTAGGGCTGATGCTAACCCTAACCCTAACCCTAACACTATCCTAGGCCTGATGCTAACCCTAACCCTAACACTATCCTAGGGCTGATGCTATCCCTAACCCTAACCCTAACACTATCCTAGGGCTGATGCTAACCCTAACCCTAACACTATCCTAGGGCTGATGCTAACCCTAACCCTAACCCTAACACTATCCTAGGGCTGATGCTAACCCTAACACTAACACTATCCTAGCGCTGATGCTAACCCTAATCCTAACCCTAACACTATCCTAGGGCTGATGCTAACCCTAACCCTAACTCTAACACTATCCTAGGGCTGAGGCTAACCCTAACCCTAACACTATCCTACGGCGGATGCTAACCCTAACCCTAACCCTAACACTATCCTAAGGCTGATGCTAACCCTAACACTAACACTATCCTAGGCCTGGTGCTAACCCTAACCCTAACCCTAACACTATCCTACGGCTGATGCTAACCCTAACTCTAATAATATCCTAGGGCTGATGCTAACCCTAACCCTAACCCTAACACTATCCTAGGGCTGATGCTAACCCTAACCCTAACCCTAACACTATCCTAGGGCTGATGCTAACCCTAACCCTAACTCTAACACTATGCTAGGGCTGATGCTAACCCTAACCCTAACAATATCCTAGGCCTGATGATATCCCTAACCCTATACCTAACACTATCCTAGGGCTGATGCTAACCCTAACCCTAACCCTAACACTATCCTAGGGCTGATTCTAACCGTAATCCTGACACTATCCTAGGCCTGATGCTAACCCTAACCCTAACCCTAACACTATCCTAGGCCTGATGCTAACCCTATCCCTAACCCTATCACTCTCCTAGGGCTGAGGCTAACCCTAACCCTAACACTATCCTAGGGCTGATGCTAACCCTAACCCTAACCCAAACACTATCCTAGGGTTGATGCTAACCGTAACCCTGACACTATCCTAGGGCTGATGCTAACCCTAACCCTAACCCTAACACTATCCTAGGGCTGACGCTAACCCTAACCGTAACCCTAACACTATCCTAGGCCTGATGCTAACCCTAACCCTAACCCTAACACTATCCTAGGCCTGATGCTAACCCTAACCCTAACCCTAACACTATCCTAGGGCTCATGCTAACCCTAACCCTAACACTATCCTAGGGCTGATGATAACCCTAACCCTAACCCTAACACTTTCCTAGGGCTGATACTAACCCTAACCCTAACACTATCCTAGGGCTGATGCTAACCCTAACCCTAACCCTAACACTATCCTAAGTCTGATGCTAACCCTAGCCCTCACACTATCCTAGGCCTGATGATAACCCTAACCCTAACCTTAACACTATCCTAGGGCTGATGCTAACCCTAACCCTAACCCTAACACTATCCTAGAGCTGATGCTAACCCTAACCCTAACACTATCCTGGGCCTGATGATAACCCTAACCCTAACCCTAACACTATCCTAGGGCTGATGCTAACCCTAACCCTAACACTATCCTAGGGCTGATGCTAACCCTAACCCTAACCCTAACACTATCCTAGGGCTGATGCTAACCCTAACGCTAAGCCTAACACTATCCTTGAACTGATGCTAACCCTAACCCTAACCCTAACACTATCCTAGGCCTCATGATAACCCTAACCCTAACCCTAACACTATCCTAGGGTTTATGTTAACCCTAACCCTAACACTATCCTAGGGCGGATGCTAACCCTATCCCTAACCCTAACACTCTCCTAGGGCTGAGGCTAACCCTAACCCTAACACTATCCTAGGGCTGATGCTAACCCTAACCCTAACCCAAACACTATCCTAGGGTTGATGCTAACCGTAACCCTGACACTATCCTAGGGCTGATGCTAACCCTAACCCTAACCCTAACACTATCCTAGGGCTGATGCTAACCCTAACCCTAACACTATCCTAGGCCTGATGCTAACCCTAAACCTAACCCTAACACTATCGTAGGGCTGATGCTAACCTTAACCCTAACCCTAACACTATCCTAGAGCTGATGCTAACCCTAACCCTAACCATAACCATAACCCTAACACTATCCTAGGGCTGATGCTAACCCTAACCCTAACACTAACACTATCCTAGGGCTGATGCTAACCCTAACACTAACACTATCCTAGGGCTGATGCTAACCCAAACCCTAACCCTAACACTATCCTAGGGCTGATGCTAACACTAACCCTAACTCTAACACTATCCTAGGGCTGAGGCTAACCCTAACCCTAACACTATCCTACGGCTGATGCTAACCCTAACCCTAACCCTAACACTATCCTAAGGCTGATGCTAACCCTAACAGTAACACTATCCTAGGCCTGGTGCTAACCCTAACCCTAACCCTAACACTATTCTAGGGCTGATGCTAACCCTAACCTTAATAATATCCTAGGGCTGATGCTAACCTTAACCCTAACCCTAACACTAACACTATCCTAGGGCTGATGCTAACCCTAACCCTAACCCTAACACTATCCTAGGTCTGATGCTAACCCTAACCCTAACCCTAACACTATCTTAGGGCTGCTGCTAACCCTAACACTAACAATATCCTAGGCCTGATGATATCCATAAGCCTAAACCTAACACTATCCTAGGGCTGATGCTAACCCTAACCCTAACCCTAACACTATCCTAGGGCTGACGCTAACCCTAACCCTAACCCTAACACTATCCTAGGGCTGATGTTAACCCTAACCCTAACACTATCCTAGGGCTGATGCTAACCCTAACCCTAACCCTAACACTCTCCTTGGGCTGATGCTAACCGTAACCCTAACACTATCCTAGGCCTGATGCTAACCCTAACCCTAACACTATCCTAGGGCTGATGCTAACCCTAACCCTAACCCTAACACTATCCTAGGCCTGATGCTAACCCTAACCCTAACCCTAACACTATCCTAGGGCTGATGCTAACCCTAACCCTAACAGTATCCTAGGGCTGATGCTAACCCTAACCCTAACCCTAACACTTTCCTAGGGCTGATGCTAACCCTAACCCTAACACTATCCTAGGGCTGATGCTAACCCTAACCCTAACCCTAACACTATCCTAGGGCTGATGCTAACCCTAACCCTAACAGTATCCTAGGGCTGATGCTAACCCTAACCCTAACCCTAACACTTTCCTAGGGCTGATGCTAACCCTAACCCTAACACTATCCTAGGCCTGATGCTAACCCTAACCCTAACACTATCCTAGGGCTGATGCTAACCCTAACCCTAACCCTAACACTATCCTAGGCCTGATGCTAACCCTAACCCTAACCCTAACACTATCCTAGGGCTGATGATAACCCTAACCCTAACAGTATCCTAGGGCTGATGTTAACCCTAACCCTAACCCTAACACTCTCCTAGGGCTGATGCTAACCCTAACCCTAACACTATCCTAGGGCTGATGCTAACCCTAACCCTAACCCTAACACTATCCTAGGGCTGATGCTTACCCTAACGCTAAGCCTAACACTAGCCTTGAACTGATGCTAACCCTAACCCTAACCCTAACACTATCCTAGGCCTCATGATAACCCTAACCCTAACCCTAACACTATCCTAGGGTTTATGTTAACCCTAACCCTAACGCTATCCTAGGGCGTATGCTAACCCTATCCCTAACCCTAACACTCTCCTAGGGCTGAGGCTAACCCTAACCCTAACACTATTCTAGGGCTGATGCTAACCCTAACCCTAACCCAAACACTATCCTAGGGTTGATGCTAACCGTAACCCTGACACTATCCTAGGGCTGATGCTAACCCTAACCCTAACCCTAACACTATCCTAGGGCTGATGCTAACCCTAACCCTAACACTATCCTAGGCCTGATGCTAACCCTAACCCTAACCCTAACACTATCGTAGGGCTGATGCTAACCCTAACCCTAACCCTAACACTATCCTAAGGCTGATGCTAACCCTAACACTAACACTATCCTAGGCCTGGTGCTAACCCTAACCCTAACCCTAACACTATTCTAGGGCTTATGCTAACCCTAACCTTAATAATATCCTAGGGTTGATGCTAACCTTAACCCTAACCCTAACACTAACACTATCCTAGGGCTGATGCTAACCCTAACCCTAACCCTAACACTATCCTAGGTCTGATGCTAACCCTAACCCTAACCCTAACACTATCTTAGGGCTGCTGCTAACCCTAACACTAACAATATCCTAGGCCTGATGATATCCATAAGCCTAAACCTAACACTATCCTAGGGCTGATGCTAACCCTAACCCTAACCCTAACACTATCCTAGGGCTGACGCTAACCCTAACCCTAACCCTAACACTATCCTAGGGCTGATGTTAACCCTAACCCTAACACTATCCTAGGGCTGATGCTAACCCTAACCCTAACCCTAACACTCTCCTTGGGCTGATGCTAACCCTAACCCTAACACTATCCTAGGCCTGATGCTAACCCTAACCCTAACACTATCCTAGGGCTGATGCTAACCCTAACCCTAACCCTAACACTATCCTAGGCCTGATGCTAACCCTAACCCTAACCCTAACACTAACCTAGGGCTGATGCTAACCCTAACCCTAACAGTATCCTAGGGCTGATGCTAACCCTAACCCTAACCCTAACACTTTCCTAGGGCTGATGCTAACCCTAACCCTAACACTATCCTAGGGCTGATGCTAACCCTAACCCTAACCCTAACACTATCCTAGGGCTGATGCTAACCCTAACCCTAACAGTATCCTAGGGCTGATGCTAACCCTAACCCTAACCCTAACACTTTCCTAGGGCTGATGCTAACCCTAACCCTAACACTATTCTAGGGCTGATGCTAACCCTAACCCTAACCCTAACACTATCCTAGGTCTGATGCTAACCCTAACCCTAACCCTAACACTATCTTAGGGCTGATGCTAACCCTAACACTAACAATATCCTAGGCCTGATGATATCCATAAGCCTAAACCTAACACTATCCTAGGGCTGGTGCTAACCCTAACCCTAACCCTAACACTATCCTAGGGCTGATTCTAACCGTAACCCTAACGCTATCCGAGGCCTGATGCTAACCCTAACCCTTACCCTAACACTATCCTAGGGCTGATGCTAAACCTAACCATAACCCTAACACTATCCTAGGGCTGATGCTAACCCTATCCCTAACCCTAACACTATCCTAGGGCTGATGCTATCCCTAACCCTAACCCTAACACTATCCTAGGGCTGATGCTAACCCTAACACTAACACTCTCCTAGGGCTGATGCTAACCCTAACCCTAACCCTAACACTATCCTTGGGCTGATGCTAACCCTAACCCTAACCCTAACACTATCTTAGGGCTGATGCTAACCCTAACCCTAACCCTAACACTATCCTAGGGCTCATGCTAACCCTAACACTAACTCTAACACTATCCTAGGGCTGAGGCTAACCCTAACCCTAACACTATCCTACGGCTGATGCTAACCCTAACCCTAACCCTAACACTATCCTAAGGCTGATGCTAACCCTAACACTAACACTATCCTAGGCCTGGTGCTAACCCTAACCCTAACACTAACACTATCATAGGGCTGATGCTAACCCTAACTCTAATAATATCCTAGGGCTGATGCTAACCCTAACCCTAACCCTAACACTATCCTAGGGCTGATGCTAACCCTAACCCTAACACTATCCTAGGCCTGATGCTAACCCTAAACCTAACCCTAACACTATCGTAGGGCTGATGCTAACCCTAACCCTAACTCTAACACTATCCTAGGGCTGATGCTAACCCTAACACTAACACTATCCTAGGGCTGATGCTAACCCAAACCCTAACCCTAACACTATCCTAGGGCTGATGCTAACACTAACCCTAACTCTAACACTATCCTAGGGCTGAGGCTAACCCTAACCCTAACACTATCCTACGGCTGATGCTAACCCTAACCCTAACCCTAACACTATCCTAAGGCTGATGCTAACCCTAACAGTAACACTATCCTAGGCCTGGTGCTAACCCTAACCCTAACCCTAACACTATTCTAGGGCTGATGCTAACCCTAACCTTAATAATATCCTAGGGCTGATGCTAACCTTAACCCTAACCCTAACACTAACACTATCCTAAGGCTGATGCTAACCCTAACACTAACACTGTCCTAGGCCTGGGGCTAACCCTAACCCTAACCCTAACACTATTCTAGGGCTGATGCTAACCCTAACCCTAATAATATCCTAGGGCTGATGCTAACCCTAACCCTAACCCTAACACTATCCTAGGGCTGATGCTAACACTAACCCTAACCCTAACACTATCCTAGGTTTGATGCTAACCCTAACCCTAACCCTAACACTATCTTAGGGCTGATGCTAACCCTAACACTAACAATATCCTAGGCCTGATGATATCCATAAGCCTAAACCTAACACTATCCTAGGGCTGGTGCTAACCCTAACCCTAACCCTAACACTATCCTAGGGCTGATTCTAACCGTAACCCTAACGCTATCCGAGGCCTGATGCTAACCCTAACCCTTACCCTAACACTATCCTAGGGCTGATGCTAAACCTAACCATAACCCTAACACTATCATAGGGCTGATGCTAACCCTATCCCTAACCCTAACACTATCCTAGGGCTGATGCTATCCCTAACCGTAACCCTAACACTATCCTAGGGCTGATGCTAACCCTAACACTAACACTCTCCGAGGGCTGATGCTAACCCTAACCCTAACCCTAACACTATCCTTGGGCTGATGCTAACCCTAACCCTAACTCTAACACTATCTTAGGGCTGATGCTAACCCTAACCCTAACCCTAACACTATCCTAGGGCTGATGCTAACCCTAACACTAACTCTAACACTATCCTAGGGCTGAGGCTAACCCTAACCCTAACACTATCCTACGGCTGGTGCTAACCCTAACCCTAACCCTAACACTATCCTAAGGCTGATACTAACCCTAACACTAACACTATCCTAGGCCTGGTGCTAACCCTAACCCTAACACTAACACTATCATAGGGCTGATGCTAACCCTAACTCTAATAATATCCTAGGGCTGATGCTAACCCTAACCCTATCCCTAACACTATCCTAGGGCTGATGCTAACCCTAACCCTAACCCTAACACTATCCTAGGGCTGATGCTAACCCTAACCCTAACTCTAACACTATCCTAGGGCTGATGCTAACCCTAACCCTAACAATATCCTAGGCCTGATGATATCCCTAACCCTAAACCTAACACTATCCTAGGGCTGACGCTAACCCTAACCCTAACCAAAACACTATCCTAGGGTTGATGGTAACCCTAACCCTGACACTATCCTAGGGCTGATGCTAACCCTAACCCTAACCCTAACACTATCCTAGGGCTGATGCTAACCCTAACCCTAACACTACCCTAGGGCTGATACTAACCCTAACCCTAACCCTAACACTATCGTAGGGCTGATGCTAACCCTAACCCTAACTCTAACACTATCCTAGAGCTGATGCTAACCCTAAAGCTAACCCTAACCCTAACCCTAACACTATCCTAGGGCTGATGCTAACCCTAACCATAACCCTAACACTATCCTAGGGCTGATGCTAACCCTAACACTAACACTATCCTAGGGCTGATGCTAACCCTAACCCTAACCCTAACACTATTATAGGGCTGATGCTAACCCTAACCCTAACTCTAACACAATCTTAGGGCTGAGGCTAACCCTAACCCAAACACTATCCTACGGCTGATGCTACCCCTAACCCTAACCCTAACACTATCCTAAGGCTGATGCTAACCCTAACACTAACACTATCCTAGGCCTGGTGCTAACCCTAACCCTAACCCTAACACTATCCTAGGGCTGATGCTAACCCTAACCCTAATACTATCCTAGGGCTGATGCTAACCCTAACCCTAACCCTAACACTATCCTAGGGCTGATGCTAACCCTATCCCTAACCCTAACACTATCCTCTGGCTGATGCTAACCCTAACCCTAACACTATCCTAGGCCTGATGCTAACCCTAACGCTAACACTTACACTATCCTACGGCTGATGCTAACCCTAACCCTAACCCTAACACTATCCTAGGTCTGATGCTAACCCTAAACCTAACACTATCCTAGGGCTGATGGTAACCCTAACCCTAACCTTAACACTATCCTAGGGGTGATGTTAACCCTAACCCTAACACTATCCTAGGGCCTATGCTAACCCTAACCCTAACCCTAACACTCTCCTAGGGCTGATGCTAACCCTAACCCTAACACTATCCTAGGCCTGATGCTAACCCTAACCCTAACACAATCCTAGGGCTGATTCTAACCCTAACCCTAACCCTAACACTATCCTAGGCCTGATGCTAACCCTATCCCTAACACTAACACTCTCCTAGGGCTCAGGCTAACCCTAACCCTAACACTATCCTAGGGCTGATGCTAACCCTAACCCTAAACCTAACACTATCCTAGGGTTGATGCTAACCTTAACCCTAACACTATCCTAGGGCTGATGCTAACCCTAACCATAACACTGTCCTAGGGCTGATGCTAACCCTAACCCTAACCCTAACACTATCCTAGGGCTGATGCTAACCCTAACCCTAACACTATCCTAGGGCTGATGCTAACCCTAACCCTAACCCTAACACTATCCTAGGGCTGATGCTAACCCTAACCCTAACAGTATCCTAGGGCTGATGCTAACCCTAACCCTAACCCTAACACTCTCCTAGGGCTGATGCTAACCCTAACCCTAACACTAACACTTTCCTAGGGCTGATGCTAACCCTAACCCTAACACTATCCTTGGGCTGATGCTAACCCTAACCCTAACCCTAACACTATCCTAGGGCTGATGCTAACCCTAACCCTAACAGTATCCTATGGCTGATGCTAACCCTAACCCTAACCCTAACACTTTCCTAGGGCTGATGCTAACCCTAACCCTAACACTATCCTAGGCCTGATGCTAACCCTAACCCTAACACTATCCTAGGGCTGATGCTAACCCTAACCCTAACCCTAACACTATCCTAGGCCTGATGCTAACCCTAACCCTAACCCTAACACTATCCTAGGGCTGATGCTAACCCTAACCCTAACAGTATCCTAGGGCTGATGCTAACCCTAACCCTAACCCTAACACTCTCCTAGGGCTGATGCTAACCCTAACCCTAACACTATCCTAGGGCTGATGCTAACCCTAACCCTAACCCTAACACTATCCTAGGGCTGATGCTAACCATAACGCTAAGCCTAACACTATCCTTGAACTGATGCTAACCCTAACCCTAACCCTAACACTATCCTAGGCCTCATGATAACCCTAACCCTAACCCTAACACTATCCTAGAGTTTATGTTAACCCTAACCCTAACACTATCCTAGGGCGGATGCTAACCCTAACCCTAACCCTAACACTATCTTAGGGCTGAGGCTAACCCTAACCCAAACACTATCCTACGGCTGATGCTAACCCTAACCCTAACCCTAACACTATCCGAAGGCTGATGCTAACCCTAACACTAACACTATCCTGGGCCTGGTGCTAACCCTAACCCTAACCCTAACACTATCCTAGGGCTGATGCTAACCCTGACCCTAATACTATCCTAGGGCTGATGCTAACCCTAACCCTAACCCTAACACTATCCTAGGGCTGATGCTATCCCTAACCCTAACGGTAACACTATCCTAGGGCTGATGCTAACCCTAACCCTAACACTATCCTAGGCCTGATGCTAACCCTAACCCTAACACTTACACTATCCTAGGGCTGATGCTAACCCTAACCCTAACCCTAACACTATCCTAGGGCTGATGCTAACCCTAACCCTAACACTATCCTAGGCCTGATGCTAACCCTAACCCTAACCCTAACACTATCGTAGGGCTGATGCTAACCCTAACCCTAACCCTAACACTATCCTAGAGCTGATGCTAACCCTAACCCTAACCATAACCATAACCCTAACACTATCCTAGGGCTGATGCTAACCCTAACCCTAACACTAACACTATCCTAGGGCTGATGCTAACCCTAACACTAACACTATCCTAGGGCTGATGCTAACCCAAACCCTAACCCTAACACTATCCTAGGGCTGATGCTAACACTAACCCTAACTCTAACACTATCCTAGGGCTGAGGCTAACCCTAACCCTAACACTATCCTACGGCTGATGCCAACCCTAACCCTAACCCTAACACTATCCTAAGGCTGATGCTAACCCTAACAGTAACACTATCCTAGGCCTGGTGCTAACCCTAACCCTAACCCTAACACTATTCTAGGGCTGATGCTAACCCTAACCTTAATAATATCCTAGGGCTGATGCTAACCTTAACCCTAACCCTAACACTAACACTATCCTAGGGCTGATGCTAACCCTAACCCTAACCCTAACACTATCCTAGGTCTGATGCTAACCCTAACCCTAACCCTAACACTATCTTAGGGCTGCTGCTAACCCTAAAACTAACAATATCCTAGGACTGATGATATCCATAAGCCTAAACCTAACACTATCTTAGGGCTGATGCTAACCCTAACCCTAACCCTAACACTATCCTAGGGCTGACGCTAACCCTAACCCTAACCCTAACACTATCCTAGGGCTGATGTTAACCCTAACCCTAACACTATCCTAGGGCTGATGCTAACCCTAACCCTAACCCTAACACTCTCCTTGGGCTGATGCTAACCGTAACCCTAACACTATCCTAGGCCTGATGCTAACCCTTACCCTAACACTATCCTAGGGCTGATGCTAACCCTAACCCTAACCCTAACACTATCCTAGGCCTGATGCTAACCCTAACCCTAACACTAACACTATTCTAGGGCTGATGCTAACCCTAACCCTAACAGTATCCTAGGGCTGATGCTAACCCTAACCCTAACCCTAACACTTTCCTAGGGCTGATGCTAACCCTAACCCTAACACTATCCTAGGGCTGATGCTAACCCTAACCCTAACCCTAACACTATCCTAGGGCTGATGCTAACCCTAACCCTAACAGTATCCTAGGGCTGATGCTAACCCTAACCCTAACCCTAACACTTTCCTAGGGCTGATGCTAACCCTAACCCTAACACTATCCTAGGCCTGATGATAACCCTAACCCTAACACTATCCTAGGGCTGATGCTAACCCTAACCCTAACCCTAACACTATCCTAGGCCTGATGCTAACCCTAACCCTAACCCTAACACTATCCCAGGGCTGATGCTAACCCTAACCCTAACAGTATCCTAGGGCTGATGCTAACCCTAACCCTAACCCTAACACTCTCCTAGGGCTGATGCTAACCCTAACCCTAACACTATCCTAGGGCTGATGCTAACCCTAACCCTAACCCTAACACTATCTTAGGGCTGCTGCTAACCCTAAAACTAACAATATCCTAGGCCTGATGATATCCATAAGCCTAAACCTAACACTATCCTAGGGCTGATGCTAACCCTAACCCTAACCCTAACACTATCCTAGGGCTGACGCTAACCCTAACCCTAACCCTAACACTATCCTAGGGCTGATGTTAACCCTAACCCTAACACTATCCTAGGGCTGATGCTAACCCTAACCCTAACCCTAACACTCTCCTTGGGCTGATGCTAACCGTAACCCTAACACTATCCTAGGCCTGATGCTAACCCTAACCCTAACACTATCCTAGGGCTGATGCTAACCCTAACCCTAACCCTAACACTATCCTAGGCCTGATGCTTACCCTAACCCTAACCCTAACACTATCCTAGGGCTGATGCTAACCCTAACCCTAACAGTATCCTAGGGCTGATGCTAACCCTAACCCTAACCCTAACACTTTCCTAGGGCTGATGCTAACCCTAACCCTAACACTATCCTAGGGCTGATGCTAACCCTAACCCTAACCCTAACACTATCCTAGGGCTGATGCTAACCCTAACCCTAACAGTATCCTAGGGCTGATGCTAACCCTAACCCTAACCCTAACACTTTCCTAGGGCTGATGCTAACCCTAACCCTAACACTATCCTAGGCCTGATGCTAAGCCTAACCCTAACAATATCCTAGGGCTGATGCTAACCCTAACCCTAACCCTAACACTATCCTAGGCCTGATGCTAACCCTAACCCTAACCCTAACACTATCCTAGGGCTGATGCTAACCCTAACACTAACAGTATCCTAGGGCTGATGCTAACCCTAACCCTAACCCTAACACACTCCTAGGGCTGATGATAACCCTAACCCCAACACTATCCTAGGGCTGATGCTAACCCTAACCCTAACCCTAACACTATGCTAGGGCTGATGCTAACCCTAACGCTAAGCCTAACACTATCCTTGAACTGATGCTAACCCTAACCCTAACCCTAACACTATCCTAGGCCTCATGATAACCCTAACCCTAACCCTAACACTATCCTAGGGTTTATGTTAACCCTAACCCTAACACTATCCTAGGGCGGATGCTAACCCTATCCCTAACCCTAACACTCTCCTAGGGCTGAGGCTAACCCTAACCCTAACACTATCCTAGGGCTGATGCTAACCCTAACCCTAACCCAAACACTATCCTAGGGTTGATGCTAACCGTAACCCTGACACTATCCTAGGGCTGATGCTAACCCTAACCCTAACCCTAACACTATCCTACGGCTGATGCTAACCCTAACCCTAACACTATCCTAGGCATGATGCTAACCCTAACCCTAACCCTAACACTATCCTAAGTCTGATGCTAACCCTAGCCCTCACACTATCCTAGGCCTGATGATAACCCTAACCCTAACCTTAACACTATCCTAGGGCTGATGCTAACCCTAACCCTAACCCTAACACTATCCTAGAGCTGATGCTAACCCTAACCCTAACACTATCCTGGGCCTGATGATAACCCTAACCCTAACCCTAACACTATCCTAGGGCTGATGCTAACCCTAACCCTAACACTATCCTAGGGCTGATGCTAACCCTAACCCTAACCCTAACACTATCCTAGGGCTGATGCTAACCCTAACGCTAAGCCTAACACTATCCTTGAACTGATGCTAACCCTAACCCTAACCCTAACACTATCCTAGGCCTCATGATAACCCTAACCCTAACCCTAACACTATCCTAGGGTTTATGTTAACCCTAACCCTAACACTATCCTAGGGCGGATGCTAACCCTATCCCTAACCCTAACACTCTCCTAGGGCTGAGGCTAACCCTAACCCTAACACTATCCTAGGGCTGATGCTAACCCTAACCCTAACCCAAACACTATCCTAGGGTTGATGCTAACCGTAACCCTGACACTATCCTAGGGCTGATGCTAACCCTAACCCTAACCCTAACACTATCCTAGGGCTGATGCTAACCCTAACCCTAACACTATCCTAGGCCTGATGCTAACCCTAAACCTAACCCTAACACTATCGTAGGGCTGATGCTAACCTTAACCCTAACCCTAACACTATCCTAGAGCTGATGCTAACCCTAACCCTAACCATAACCATAACCCTAACACTATCCTAGGGCTGATGCTAACCCTAACCCTAACACTAACACTATCCTAGGGCTGATGCTAACCCTAACACTAACACTATCCTAGGGCTGATGCTAACCCAAACCCTAACCCTAACACTATCCTAGGGCTGATGCTAACACTAACCCTAACTCTAACACTATCCTAGGGCTGAGGCTAACCCTAACCCTAACACTATCCTACGGCTGATGCTAACCCTAACCCTAACCCTAACACTATCCTAAGGCTGATGCTAACCCTAACAGTAACACTATCCTAGGCCTGGTGCTAACCCTAACCCTAACCCTAACACTATTCTAGGGCTGATGCTAACCCTAACCTTAATAATATCCTAGGGCTGATGCTAACCTTAACCCTAACCCTAACACTAACACTATCCTAGGGCTGATGCTAACCCTAACCCTAACCCTAACACTATCCTAGGTCTGATGCTAACCCTAACCCTAACCCTAACACTATCTTAGGGCTGCTGCTAACCCTAACACTAACAATATCCTAGGCCTGATGATATCCATAAGCCTAAACCTAACACTATCCTAGGGCTGATGCTAACCCTAACCCTAACCCTAACACTATCCTAGGGCTGATGCTAACCCTAACCCTAACCCTAACACTATCCTAGGGCTGATGTTAACCCTAACCCTAACACTATCCTAGGGCTGATGCTAACCCTAACCCTAACCCTAACACTCTCCTTGGGCTGATGCTAACCGTAACCCTAACACTATCCTAGGCCTGATGCTAACCCTAACCCTAACACTATCCTAGGGCTGATGCTAACCCTAACCCTAACCCTAACACTATCCTAGGCCTGATGCTAACCCTAACCCTAACCCTAACACTATCCTAGGGCTGATGCTAACCCTAACCCTAACAGTATCCTAGGGCTGATGCTAACCCTAACCCTAACCCTAACACTTTCCTAGGGCTGATGCTAACCCTAACCCTAACACTATCCTAGGGCTGATGCTAACCCTAACCCTAACCCTAACACTATCCTAGGGCTGATGCTAACCCTAACCCTAACAGTATCCTAGGGCTGATGCTAACCCTAACCCTAACCCTAACACTTTCCTAGGGCTGATGCTAACCCTAACCCTAACACTATCCTAGGCCTGATGCTAACCCTAACCCTAACACTATCCTAGGGCTGATGCTAACCCTAACCCTAACCCTAACACTATCCTAGGCCTGATGCTAACCCTAACCCTAACCCTAACACTATCCTAGGGCTGATGATAACCCTAACCCTAACAGTATCCTAGGGCTGATGTTAACCCTAACCGTAACCCTAACACTCTCCTAGGGCTGATGCTAACCCTAACCCTAACACTATCCTAGGGCTGATGCTAACCCTAACCCTAACCCTAACACTATCCTAGGGCTGATGCTTACCCTAACGCTAAGCCTAACACTAGCCTTGAACTGATGCTAACCCTAACCCTAACCCTAACACTATCCTAGGCCTCATGATAACCCTAACCCTAACCCTAACACTATCCTAGGGTTTATGTTAACCCTAACCCTAACGCTATCCTAGGGCGTATGCTAACCCTATCCCTAACCCTAACACTCTCCTAGGGCTGAGGCTAACCCTAACCCTAACACTATTCTAGGGCTGATGCTAACCCTAACCCTAACCCAAACACTATCCTAGAGTTGATGCTAACCGTAACCCTGACACTATCCTAGGGCTGATGCTAACCCTAACCCTAACCCTAACACTATCCTAGGGCTGATGCTAACCCTAACCCTAACACTATCCTAGGCCTGATGCTAACCCTAACCCTAACCCTAACACTATCGTAGGGCTGATGCTAACCCTAACCCTAACCCTAACACTATCCTAAGGCTGATGCTAACCCTAACACTAACACTATCCTAGGCCTGGTGCTAACCCTAACCCTAACCCTAACACTATTCTAGGGCTTATGCTAACCCTAACCTTAATAATATCCTAGGGTTGATGCTAACCTTAACCCTAACCCTAACACTAACACTATCCTAGGGCTGATGCTAACCCTAACCCTAACCCTAACACTATCCTAGGTCTGATGCTAACCCTAACCCTAACCCTAACACTATCTTAGGGCTGCTGCTAACCCTAACACTAACAATATCCTAGGCCTGATGATATCCATAAGCCTAAACCTAACACTATCCTAGGGCTGATGCTAACCCTAACCCTAACCCTAACACTATCCTAGGGCTGACGCTAACCCTAACCCTAACCCTAACACTATCCTAGGGCTGATGTTAACCCTAACCCTAACACTATCCTAGGGCTGATGCTAACCCTAACCCTAACCCTAACACTCTCCTTGGGCTGATGCTAACCCTAACCCTAACACTATCCTAGGCCTGATGCTAACCCTAACCCTAACACTATCCTAGGGCTGATGCTAACCCTAACCCTAACCCTAACACTATCCTAGGCCTGATGCTAACCCTAACCCTAACCCTAACACTAACCTAGGGCTGATGCTAACCCTAACCCTAACAGTATCCTAGGGCTGATGCTAACCCTAACCCTAACCCTAACACTTTCCTAGGGCTGATGCTAACCCTAACCCTAACACTATCCTAGGGCTGATGCTAACCCTAACCCTAACCCTAACACTATCCTAGGGCTGATGCTAACCCTAACCCTAACAGTATCCTAGGGCTGATGCTAACCCTAACCCTAACCCTAACACTTTCCTAGGGCTGATGCTAACCCTAACCCTAACACTATTCTAGGGCTGATGCTAACCCTAACCCTAACCCTAACACTATCCTAGGTCTGATGCTAACCCTAACCCTAACCCTAACACTATCTTAGGGCTGATGCTAACCCTAACACTAACAATATCCTAGGCCTGATGATATCCATAAGCCTAAACCTAACACTATCCTAGGGCTGGTGCTAACCCTAACCCTAACCCTAACACTATCCTAGGGCTGATTCTAACCGTAACCCTAACGCTATCCGAGGCCTGATGCTAACCCTAACCCTTACCCTAACACTATCCTAGGGCTGATGCTAAACCTAACCATAACCCTAACACTATCCTAGGGCTGATGCTAACCCTATCCCTAACCCTAACACTATCCTAGGGCTGATGCTATCCCTAACCCTAACCCTAACACTATCCTAGGGCTGATGCTAACCCTAACACTAACACTCTCCTAGGGCTGATGCTAACCCTAACCCTAACCCTAACACTATCCTTGGGCTGATGCTAACCCTAACCCTAACCCTAACACTATCTTAGGGCTGATGCTAACCCTAACCCTAACCCTAACACTATCCTAGGGCTCATGCTAACCCTAACACTAACTCTAACACTATCCTAGGGCTGAGGCTAACCCTAACCCTAACACTATCCTACGGCTGATGCTAACCCTAACCCTAACCCTAACACTATCCTAAGGCTGATGCTAACCCTAACACTAACACTATCCTAGGCCTGGTGCTAACCCTAACCCTAACACTAACACTATCATAGGGCTGATGCTAACCCTAACTCTAATAATATCCTAGGGCTGATGCTAACCCTAACCCTAACCCTAACACTATCCTAGGGCTGATGCTAACCCTAACCCTAACACTATCCTAGGCCTGATGCTAACCCTAAACCTAACCCTAACACTATCGTAGGGCTGATGCTAACCCTAACCCTAACCCTAACACTATCCTAGGGCTGATGCTAACCCTAACACTAACACTATCCTAGGGCTGATGCTAACCCAAACCCTAACCCTAACACTATCCTAGGGCTGATGCTAACACTAACCCTAACTCTAACACTATCCTAGGGCTGAGGCTAACCCTAACCCTAACACTATCCTACGGCTGATGCTAACCCTAACCCTAACCCTAACACTATCCTAAGGCTGATGCTAACCCTAACAGTAACACTATCCTAGGCCTGGTGCTAACCCTAACCCTAACCCTAACACTATTCTAGGGCTGATGCTAACCCTAACCTTAATAATATCCTAGGGCTGATGCTAACCTTAACCCTAACCCTAACACTAACACTATCCTAGGGCTGATGCTAACCCTAACCCTAACCCTAACACTATCCTAGGTCTGATGCTAACCCTAACCCTAACCCTAACACTATCTTAGGGCTGCTGCTAACCCTAACACTAACAATATCCTAGGCCTGATGATATCCATAAGCCTAAACCTAACACTATCCTAGGGCTGATGCTAACCCTAACCCTAACCCTAACACTATCCTAGGGCTGACGCTAACCCTAACCCTAACCCTAACACTATCCTAGGGCTGATGTTAACCCTAACCCTAACACTATCCTAGGGCTGATGCTAACCCTAACCCTAACCCTAACACTCTCCTTGGGCTGATGCTAACCGTAACCCTAACACTATCCTAGGCCTGATGCTAACCCTAACCCTAACACTATCCTAGGGCTGATGCTAACCCTAACCCTAACCCTAACACTATCCTAGGCCTGATGCTAACCCTAACCCTAACCCTAACACTATCCTAGGGCTGATGCTAACCCTAACCCTAACAGTATCCTAGGGCTGATGCTAACCCTAACCCTAACCCTAACACTTTCCTAGGGCTGATGCTAACCCTAACCCTAACACTATCCTAGGGCTGATGCTAACCCTAACCCTAACCCTAACACTATCCTAGGGCTGATGCTAACCCTAACCCTAACAGTATCCTAGGGCTGATGCTAACCCTAACCCTAACCCTAACACTTTCCTAGGGCTGATGCTAACCCTAACCCTAACACTATCCTAGGCCTGATGCTAACCCTAACCCTAACACTATCCTAGGGCTGATGCTAACCCTAACCCTAACCCTAACACTATCCTAGGCCTGATGCTAACCCTAACCCTAACCCTAACACTATCCTAGGGCTGATGCTAACCCTAACCCTAACAGTATCCTAGGGCTGATGTTAACCCTAACCCTAACCCTAACACTCTCCTAGGGCTGATGCTAACCCTAACCCTAACACTATCCTAGGGCTGATGCTAACCCTAACCCTAACCCTAACACTATGCTAGGGCTGATGCTTACCCTAACGCTAAGCCTAACACTAGCCTTGAACTGATGCTAACCCTAACCCTAACCCTAACACTATCCTAGGCCTCATGATAACCCTAACCCTAACCCTAACACTATCCTAGGGTTTATGTTAACCCTAACCCTAACACTATCCTAGGGCGGATGCTAACCCTATCCCTAACCCTAACACTCTCCTAGGGCTGAGGCTAACCCTAACCCTAACACTATTCTAGGGCTGATGCTAACCCTAACCCTAACCCAAACACTATCCTAGGGTTGATGCTAACCGTAACCCTGACACTATCCTAGGGCTGATGCTAACCCTAACCCTAACCCTAACACTATCCTAGGGCTGATGCTAACCCTAACCCTAACACTATCCTAGGCCTGATGCTAACCCTAACCCTAACCCTAACACTATCGTAGGGCTGATGCTAACCCTAACCCTAACCCTAACACTATCCTAGAGCTGATGCTAACCCTAACCCTAACCATAACCATAACCCTAACACTATCCTAGGGCTGATGCTAACCCTAACCCTAACGCTAACACTATCCTAGGGCTGATGCTAACCCTAACACTAACACTATCCTAGGGCTGATGCTAACCCAAACCCTAACCCTAACACTATCCTAGGGCTGATGCTAACACTAACCCTAACTCTAACACTATCCTAGGGCTGAGGCTAACCCTAACCCTAACACTATCCTACGGCTGATGCTAACCCTAACCCTAACCCTAACACTATCCTAGGCTGATGCTAACCCTAACACTAACACTATCCTAGGCCTGGTGCTAACCCTAACCCTAACCCTAACACTATTCTAGGGCTGATGCTAACCCTAACCTTAATAATATCCTAGGGCTGATGCTAACCTTAACCCTAACCCTAACACTAACACTATCCTAGGGCTGATGCTAACCCTAACCCTAACCCTAACACTATCCTAGGTCTGATGCTAACCCTAACCCTAACCCTAACACTATCTTAGGGCTGCTGCTAACCCTAACACTAACAATATCCTAGGCCTGATGATATCCATAAGCCTAAACCTAACACTATCCTAGGGCTGATGCTAACCCTAACCCTAACCCTAACACTATCCTAGGGCTGACGCTAACCCTAACACTAACCCTAACACTATCCTAGGGCTCATGTTAACCCTAACCCTAACACTATCCTAGGGCTGATGCTAACCCTAACTGTAACCCTAACACTCTCCTTGGGCTGATGCTAACCCTAACCCTAACACTATCCTAGGCCTGATGCTAACCCTAACCCTAACACTATCCTAGGGCTGATGCTAACCCTAACCCTAACCCTAACACTATCCTAGGCCTGATGCTAACCCTAACCCTAACCCTAACACTAACCTAAGGCTGATGCTAACCCTAACCCTAACAGTATCCTAGGGCTGATGCTAACCCTAACCCTAACCCTAACACTTTCCTAGGGCTGATGCTAACCCTAACCCTAACACTATCCTAGGGCTGATGCTAACCCTAACCCTAACCCTAACACTATCCTAGGGCTGATGCTAACCCTAACCCTAACAGTATCCTAGGGCTGATGCTAACCCTAACCCTAACCCTAACACTATCCTAGGCCTGATGCTAACCCTAACCCTAACCCTAACACTATCGTAGGGCTGATGCTAACCCTAACCCTAACCCTAACACTATCCTAGAGCTGATGCTAACCCTAACCCTAACCCTAACCATAACCCTAACACTATCCTAGGGCTGATGCTAACCCTCACCCTAACGCTAACACTATCCTAGGGCTGATGCTAACCCTAACACTAACACTATCCTAGGCCTGATGCTAACACAAACCCTAACCCTAACACTATCCTAGAGCTGATGCTAACACTAACCCTAACTCTAACACTATCCTAGGGCTGAGGCTAACCCTAACCCTAACACTATCCTATGGCTGATGCTAACCCTAACCCTAACCCTAACACTATCCTAAGGCTGATGCTAACCCTAACACTAACACTGTCCTAGGCCTGGTGCTAACCCTAACCCTAACCCTAACACTATTCTAGGGCTGATGCTAACCCTAACCCTAATAATATCCTAGGGCTGATGCTAACCCTAACCCTAACCCTAACACTATCCTAGGGCTGATGCTAACCCTAACCCTAACCCTAACACTATCCTAGGTCTGATGCTAACCCTAACCCTAACCCTAACACTATCTTAGGGCTGATGCTAACCCTAACACTAACAATATCCTAGGCCTGATGATATCCATAAGCCTAAACCTAACACTATCCTAGGGCTGGTGCTAACCCTAACCCTAACCCTAACACTATCCTAGGGCTGATTCTAACCGTAACCCTAACGCTATCCGAGGCCTGATGCTAACCCTAACCCTTACCCTAACACTATCCTAGGGCTGATGCTAAACCTAACCTTAACCCTAACACTATCCTAGGGCTGATGCTAACCCTATCCCTAACCCTAACACTATCCTAGGGCTGATGCTATCCCTAACCCTAACCCTAACACTATCCTAGGGCTGATGCTAACCCTAACACTAACACTCTCCTAGGGCTGATGCTAACCCTAACCCTAACCCTAACACTATCCTTGGGCTGATGCTAACCCTAACCCTAACTCTAACACTATCTTAGGGCTGATGCTAACCCTAACCCTAACCCTAACACTATCCTAGGGCTCATGCTAACCCTAACACTAACTCTAACACTATCCTAGGGCTGAGGCTAACCCTAACCCTAACACTATCCTACGGCTGATGCTAACCCTAACCCTAACCCTAACACTATCCTAAGGCTGATGCTAACCCTAACACTAACACTATCCTAGGCCTGGTGCTAACCCTAACCCTAACACTAACACTATCATAGGGCTGATGCTAACCCTAACTCTAATAATATCCTAGGGCTGATGCTAACCCTAACCCTATCCCTAACACTATCCTAGGGCTGATGCTAACCATAAGCCTAACCCTAACACTATCCTAGGGCTGATGCTAACCCTAACCCTAACTCTAACACTATCCTAGGGCTGATGCTAACCCTAACCCTAACAATATCCTAGGCCTGATGATATCCCTAACCCTAAACCTAACACTATCCTAGGGCTGACGCTAACCCTAACCCTAACCCAAACACTATCCTAGGGTTGATGCTAACCCTAACCCTGACACTATCCTAGGGCTGATGCTAACCCTAACCCTAACCCTAACACTATCCTAGGGATGATGCTAACCCTAACCCTAACACTATCCTAGGGCTGATACTAACCCTAACCCTAACCCTAACACTATCGTAGGGCTGATGCTAACCCTAACCCTAACCCTAACACTATCCTAGAGCTGATGCTAACCCTAAAGCTAACCCTAACCCTAACCCTAACACTATCCTAGGGCTGATGCTAACCCTAACCCTAACTCTAACACTATCCTATGGCTGATGCTAACCCTAACACTAACACTATCCTAGGCCTGGTGTTAACCCTTATCCTAACCCTAACACTATTCTAGCGCTGATGCTAACCCTAACCCTAATAATATCCTAGGGCTGATGCTAACCCTAACCCTAACCCTAACACTATCCTAGGGCTGATGCTAACCCTAACCCTCACCCTAACACTATCCTAGGGCTGATGCTAACCCTAACCCTAACCCGAACACTATCCTAGGGCTGATGCTAACCCTAACACTAACAATATGCTAGGCCTGATGATATCCATAACCCTAAACCTAACACTATCCTAGGGCTGATGCTAACCCTAACGCTAACCCTAAAACTATCCTAGGGCTGATTCTAACCGTAACCCTAACGCTATCCGAGGCCTGATGCTAACCCTAACCCTAACTCTAACACTATCCTAGGGCTGATGCTAACCCTAACCCTAACACTGCCCTAGGGCTGATGCTAACCCTAACCCTAACCAAAAACACTATCCTAGGGCTGATGCTAACCCTAACCCTAACACTATCCTAGGCCTGATGCTAACCCTAACCCTAACCCTAACACTATCCTAGGGCTGATGCTAACCCTAAACCTAACACTATCCTAGGGCTGATGCTAACCCTAACCCTAAACCTAACACTATCCTAGGGCTGATGCTAACCCTAACCGTAACACTATCCTAGGCCTGATGATAACCCTAACCCTAACCCTAACATTATCCGAGGGCTGATGCTAACCCTAACCCTAACACTATCCTAGGGCTGATGCTAACCCTAAACCTAACCCTAACACTATCCTAGGGCTGATGCTAACCCTAATGCTAACCCTAACACTGTCCTTGAACTGATGCTAACCCTAACCCTAACCCTAACACTATCCTAGGCCTGATGATAACCCTAACCCTAACCCTAACACTATCCTAGGGTTTATGTTAACCCTAACCGTAACACTATCCTAGGGCTGATGCTAACCCTAACAATAACAATATCCTAGGGCTGATGCTAACCCTAACCCTAACCCTAAAACTATCCTAGAGCTGATGCTAACCCTAACAAAAACAATATCCTAGGGCTGATGCTAACCCTAACCCTAACCCTAAAACTATCCTAGAGCTGATGCTAACCCTAACCCTAACACTATCCTAGGCCTGATGATAACCCTAACCCTAACCTTAACACTATCCTAGGGCTGATGCTAACCCTAACCCCAACCCTAACACTATCCTAGAGCTGATGCTAAGCCTAACCCTAACACTATCCTAAGGCTGATGATAACCCTATCCCTAACACTAACACTATCCTAGGGCTGATGCTAACCCTAACCCTAACCCTAACACTATCCTAGGGCTGAAGCTAACCCTAACCCTAACACTATCCTAGGGCTGATGCTAACCCTAACCCTAACCCTAACACTATCCTAGGGCTGATGCTAACCCTAACCCTAACACTATCCTAGGGCTGATGCTAACCCTAACCCTAACCCTAACACTATCCTAGGGCTGATGCTAACCCTAACCCTAACACTATCCTAGGGCTGATGCTAACCCTAACCCTAACCCTAACACTATCGTAGGGCTGATGCTAACTCTAACCCTAACCCTAACACTATCCTAGAGCTGATGCTAACATTAAAGCTAACCCTAACCCTAACCCTAACACTATCCTAGGGCTGATGCTAACCCTATCCCTAACTCTAACACTATCCTATGGCTGATGCTAACCCTAACACTAACACTATCCTAGGCCTGGTGCTAACCCTTATCCTAACCCTAACACTATTGTAGGGCTGATGCTAACCCTAACCCTAATAATATCCTAGGGCTGATGCTAACCCTAACCCTAACCCTAACACTATCCTAGGGCTGATGCTAACCCTAACCCTAACCCTAACACTATCCTAGGGCTGATGCTAACCCTAACTCTAACCCTAACACTATCCTAGGGCTGATGCTAACCCTAACCCTAACCCTAACACTATCCTAGGGCTGATGCTAACCCTAACACTAACAATATCCTAGGCCTGATGATATCCATAACCCTAAACCTAACACTATCCTAGGGCTGATGCTAACCCTAACGCTAACCCTAACACTATCCTAGGGCTGATTCTAACCGTAACCCTAACGCTATCCGAGGCCTGATGCTAACCCTAACCCTTACCCTAACACTATCCTAGGGCTGATGCTAAACCTAACCATAACCCTAACACTATCCTAGGGCTGATGCTAACCCTAACACTAACACTATCCTAGGGCTGATGCTAACCCTAACCCTAACCCTAACACTATTATAGGGCTGATGCTAACCCTAACCCTAACTCTAACACAATCTTAGGGCTGAGGCTAACCCTAACCCAAACACTATCCTACGGCTGATGCTACCCCTAACCCTAACCCTAACACTATCCTAAGGCTGATGCTAACCCTAACACTAACACTATCCTAGGCCTGGTGCTAACCCTAACCCTAACCCTAACACTATCCTAGGGCTGATGCTAACCCTAACCCTAATACTATCCTAGGGCTGATGCTAACCCTAACCCTAACCCTAACACTATCCTAGGGCTGATGCTAACCCTATCCCTAACCCTAACACTATCCTCTGGCTGATGCTAACCCTAACCCTAACACTATCCTAGGCCTGATGCTAACCCTAACGCTAACACTTACACTATCCTACGGCTGATGCTAACCCTAACCCTAACCCTAACACTATCCTAGGTCTGATGCTAACCCTAAACCTAACACTATCCTAGGGCTGATGCTAACCCTAACCCTAACCCTAACACTATCCTAGGGGTGATGTTAACCCTAACCCTAACACTATCCTAGGGCCTATGCTAACCCTAACCCTAACCCTAACACTCTCCTAGGGCTGATGCTAACCCTAACCCTAACACTATCCTAGGCCTGATGCTAACCCTAACCCTAACACAATCCTAGGGCTGATTCTAACCCTAACCCTAACCCTAACACTATCCTAGGCCTGATGCTAACCCTATCCCTAACACTAACACTCTCCTAGGGCTCAGGCTAACCCTAACCCTAACACTATCCTAGGGCTGATGCTAACCCTAACCCTAAACCTAACACTATCCTAGGGTTGATGCTAAACTTAACCCTAACACTTTCCTAGGGCTGATGCTAACCCTAACCATAACACTGTCCTAGGGCTGATGCTAACCCTAACCCTAACCCTAACACTATCCTAGGGCTGATGCTAACCCTAACCCTAACACTATCCTAGGGCTGATGCTAACCCTAACCCTAACCCTAACACTATCCTAGGGCTGATGCTAACCCTAACCCTAACACTATCCTAGGGCTGATGCTATCCCTAACCCTAACCCTAACACTATCCTAGGGCTGATGCTAACCCTAACCCTAACACTATCCTAGGGCTGATGCTAACCCTAACCCTAACACTAACACTATCCTAGGGCTGATGCTAACGCTAACCCTAACCGTAACCCTAACCCTAATACTGTCCTAGGGCTGATGCGAACCCTAACCCTAACCCTAACACTATCCTAGGGCTGATGCTAACCCTAACCCTAACACTATCCTAGGGCTGATGCTAACCCTAACCCTAACCCTAACACTATCCTAGGGCTGATGCTAACCCTAACACTAACACTATCCTAGCGCTGATGCTAACCCTAATCCTAACCCTAACACTATCCTAGGGCTGATGCTAACCCTAACCCTAACTCTAACACTATCCTAGGGCTGAGGCTAACCCTAACCCTAACACTATCCTACGGCGGATGCTAACCCTAACCCTAACCCTAACACTATCCTAAGGCTGATGCTAACCCTAACACTAACACTATCCTTGGCCTGGTGCTAACCCTAACCCTAACCCTAACACTATCCTACGGCTGATGCTAACCCTAACTCTAATAATATCCTAGGGCTGATGCTAACCCTAACCCTAACCCTAACACTATCCTAGGGCTGATGCTAACCCTAACCCTAACCCTAACACTATCCTAGGGCTGATGCTAACCCTAACCCTAACTCTAACACTATCCTAGGGCTGATGCTAACCCTAACCCTAACAATATCCTAGGCCTGATGATATCCCTAACCCTATACCTAACACTATCCTAGGGCTGATGCTAACCCTAACCCTAACCCTAACACTATCCTAGGGCTGATTCTAACCGTAATCCTGACACTATCCTAGGCCTGATGCTAACCCTAACCCTAACCCTAACACTATCCTAGGCCTGATGCTAACCCTATCCCTAACCCTAACACTCTCCTAGGGCTGAGGCTAACCCTAACCCTAACACTATCCTAGGGCTGATGCTAACCCTAACCCTAACCCAAACACTATCCTAGGGTTGATGCTAACCGTAACCCTGACACTATCCTAGGGCTGATGCTAACCCTAACCCTAACCCTAACACTATCCTAGGGCTGACGCTAACCCTAACCGTAACCCTAACACTATCCTAGGCCTGATGCTAACCCTAACCCTAACCCTAACACTATCCTAGGCCTGATGCTAACCCTAACCCTAACCCTAACACTATCCTAGGGCTCATGCTAACCCTAACCCTAACACTATCCTAGGGCTGATGATAACCCTAACCCTAACCCTAACACTTTCCTAGGGCTGATACTAACCCTAACCCTAACACTATCCTAGGGCTGATGCTAACCCTAACCCTAACCCTAACACTATCCTAAGTCTGATGCTAACCCTAGCCCTCACACTATCCTAGGCCTGATGATAACCCTAACCCTAACCTTAACACTATCCTAGGGCTGATGCTAACCCTAACCCTAACCCTAACACTATCCTAGAGCAGATGCTAACCCTAACCCTAACACTATCCTGGGCCTGATGATAACCCGAACCCTAACCCTAACACTATCCTAGGGCTGATGCTAACCCTAACCCTAACACTATCCTAGGGCTGATGCTAACCCTAACCCTAACCCTAACACTATCCTAGGGCTGATGCTAACCCTAACGCTAAGCCTAACACTATCCTTGAACTGATGCTAACCCTAACCCTAACCCTAACACTATCCTAGGCCTCATGATAACCCTAACCCTAACCCTAACACTATCCTAGGGTTTATGTTAACCCTAACCCTAACACTATCCTAGGGCGGATGCTAACCCTATCCCTAACCCTAACACTCTCCTAGGGCTGAGGCTAACCCTAACCCTAACACTATCCTAGGGCTGATGCTAACCCAAACCCTAACCCAAACACTATCCTAGGGTTGATGCTAACCGTAACCCTGACACTATCCTTTGGCTGATGCTAACCCTAACCCTAACCCTAACACTATCCTAGGGCTGATGCTAAACCTAACCCTAACACTATCCTAGGCCTGATGCTAACCCTAAACCTAACCCTAACACTATCGTAGGGCTGATGCTAACCTTAACCCTAACCCTAACACTATCCTAGAGCTGATGCTAACCCTAACCCTAACCATAACCATAACCCTAACACTATCCTAGGGCTGATGCTAACCCTAACCCTAACACTAACACTATCCTAGGGCTGATGCTAACCCTAACACTAACACTATCCTAGGGCTGATGCTAACCCAAACCCTAACCCTAACACTATCCTAGGGCTGATGCTAACACTAACCCTAACTCTAACACTATCCTAGGGCTGAGGCTAACCCTAACCCTAACACTATCCTACGGCTGATGCTAACCCTAACCCTAACCCTAACACTATCCTAAGGCTGATGCTAACCCTAACAGTAACACTATCCTAGGCCTGGTGCTAACCCTAACCCTAACCCTAACACTATTCTAGGGCTGATGCTAACCCTAACCTTAATAATATCCTAGGGCTGATGCTATCCTTAACCCTAACCCTAACACTAACACTATCCTAGGGCTGATGCTAACCCTAACCCTAACCCTAACACTATCCTAGGTCTGATGCTAACCCTAACCCTAACCCTAACACTATCTTAGGGCTGCTGCTAACCCTAACACTAACAATATCCTAGGCCTGATGATATCCATAAGCCTAAACCTAACACTATCCTAGGGCTGATGCTAACCCTAACCCTAACCCTAACACTATCCTAGGGCTGACGCTAACCCTAACCCTAACCCTAACACTATCCTAGGGCTGATGTTAACCCTAACCCTAACACTATCCTAGGGCTGAAGCTAACCCTAACCCTAACCCTAACACTCTCCTTGGGCTGATGCTAACCGTAACCCTAACACTATCCTAGGCCTGATGCTAACCCTAACCCTAACACTATCCTAGGGCTGATGCTAACCCTAACCCTAACCCTAACACTATCCTAGGCCTGATGCTAACCCTAACCCTAACCCTAACACTATCCTAGGGCTGATGCTAACCCTAACCCTAACAGTATCCTAGGGCTGATGCTAACCCTAACCCTAACCCTAACACTTTCCTAGGGCTGATGCTAACCCTAACCCTAACACTATCCTAGGGCTGATGCTAACCTTAACCCTAACCCTAACACTATCCTAGGGCTGATGCTAACCCTAACCCTAACCCTAACACTATCCTAGGGCTGATGCTAACCCTAACCCTAACAGTATCCTAGGGCTGATGCTAACCCTAACCCTAACCCTAACACTTTCCTAGGCCTGATGCTAACCCTAACCCTAACACTATCCTAGGGCTGATGCTAACCCTAACCCTAACCCTAACACTATCCTAGGGCTGATGCTTACCCTAACGCTAAGCCTAACACTAGCCTTGAACTGATGCTAACCCTAACCCTAACCCTAACACTATCCTAGGCCTCATGATAACCCTAACCCTAACCCTAACACTATCCTAGGGTTTATGTTAACCCTAACCCTAACACTATCCTAGGGCGGATGCTAACCCTATCCCTAACCCTAACACTCTCCTAGGGCTGAGGCTAACCCTAACCCTAACACTATTCTAGGGCTGATGCTAACCCTAACCCTAACCCAAACACTATCCTAGGGTTGATGCTAACCGTAACCCTGACACTATCCTAGGGCTGATGCTAACCCTAACCCTAACCCTAACACTATCCTAGGGCTGATGCTAACCCTAACCCTAACACTATCCTAGGCCTGATGCTAACCCTAACCCTAACCCTAACACTATCGTAGGGCTGATGCTAACCCTAACCCTAACCCTAACACTATCCTAAGGCTGATGCTAACCCTAACACTAACACTATCCTAGGCCTGGTGCTAACCCTAACCCTAACCCTAACACTATTCTAGGGCTGATGCTAACCCTATCCTTAATAATATCCTAGGGTTGATGCTAACCTTAACCCTAACACTAACACTAACACTATCCTAGGGCTGATGCTAACCCTAACCCTAACCCTAACACTATCCTAGGTCTGATGCTAACCCTAACCCTAACCCTAACACTATCTTAGGGCTGCTGCTAACCCTAACACTAACAATATCCTAGGCCTGATGATATCCATAAGCCTAAACCTAACACTATCCTAGGGCTGATGCTAACCCTAACCCTAACCCTAACACTATCCTAGGACTGATGTTAACCCTAACCCTAACACTATCCTAGGGCTGATGCTAACCCTAACCCTAACCCTAACACTCTCCTTGGGCTGATGCTAACCCTAACCCTAACACTATCCTAGGCCTGATGCTAACCCTAACCCTAACACTATCCTAGGGCTGATGCTAACCCTAACCCTAACCCTAACACTATCCTAGGCCTGATGCTAACCCTAACCCTAACCCTAACACTAACCTAGGGCTGATGCTAACCCTAACCCTAACAGTATCCTAGGGCTGATGCTAACCCTAACCCTAACCCTAACACTTTCCTAGGGCTGATGCTAACCCTAACCCTAACACTATCCTAGGGCTGATGCTAACCCTAACCCTAACCCTAACACTATCCTAGGGCTGATGCTAACCCTAACCCTAACAGTATCCTAGGGCTGATGCTAACCCTAACCCTAACCCTAACACTTTCCTAGGGCTGATGCTAACCCTAACCCTAACACTATTCTAGGGCTGATGCTAACCCTAACCCTAACCCTAACACTATCCTAGGTCTGATGCTAACCCTAACCCTAACCCTAACACTATCTTAGGGCTGATGCTAACCCTAACACTAACAATATCCTAGGCCTGATGATATAGATAAGCCTAAACCTAACACTATCCTAGGGCTGGTGCTAACCCTAACCCTAACCCTAACACTATCCTAGGGCTGATTCTAACCGTAACCCTAACGCTATCCGAGGCCTGATGCTAACCCTAACCCTTACCCTAACACTATCCTAGGGCTGATGCTAAACCTAACCATAACCCTAACACTATCCTAGGGCTGATGCTAACCCTATCCCTAACCCTAACACTATCCTAGGGCTGATGCTATCCCTAACCCTAACCCTAACACTATCCTAGGGCTGATGCTAACCCTAACACTAACACTCTCCTAGGGCTGATGCTAACCCTAACCCTAACCCTAACACTATCCTTGGGCTGATGCTAACCCTAACCCTAACCCTAACACTATTTTAGGGCTGATGCTAACCCTAACCCTAACCCTAACACTATCCTAGGGCTCATGCTAACCCTAACACTAACTCTAACACTATCCTAGGGCTGAGGCTAACCCTAACCCTAACACTATCCTACGGCTGATGCTAACCCTAACCCTAACCCTAACACTATCCTAAGGCTGATGCTAACCCTAACACTAACACTATCCTAGGCCTGGTGCTAACCCTAACCCTAACACTAACACTATCATAGGGCTGATGCTAACCCTAACTCTAATAATATCCTAGGGCTGATGCTAACCCTAACCCTAACCCTAACACTATCCTAGGGCTGATGCTAACCCTAACCCTAACACTATCCTAGGCCTGATGCTAACCCTAAACCTAACCCTAACACTATCGTAGGGCTGATGCTAACCCTAACCCTAACCCTAACACTATCCTAGGGCTGATGCTAACCCTAACACTAACACTATCCTAGGGCTGATGCTAACCCAAACCCTAACCCTAACACTATCCTAGGGCTGATGCTAACACTAACCCTAACTCTAACACTATCCTAGGGCTGAGGCTAACCCTAACCCTAACACTATCCTACGGCTGATGCTAACCCTAACCCTAACCCTAACACTATCCTAAGGCTGATGCTAACCCTAACAGTAACACTATCCTAGGCCTGGTGCTAACCCTAACCCTAACCCTAACACTATTCTAGGGCTGATGCTAACCCTAACCTTAATAATATCCTAGGGCTGATGCTAACCTTAACCCTAACCCTAACACTAACACTATCCTAGGGCTGATGCTAACCCTAACCCTAACCCTAACACTATCCTAGGTCTGATGCTAACCCTAACCCTAACCCTAACACTATCTTAGGGCTGCTGCTAACCCTAACACTAACAATATCCTAGGCCTGATGATATCCATAAGCCTAAACCTAACACTATCCTAGGGCTGATGCTAACCCTAACCCTAACCCTAACACTATCCTAGGGCTGACGCTAACCCTAACCCTAACCCTAACACTATCCTAGGGCTGATGTTAACCCTAACCCTAACACTATCCTAGGGCTGATGCTAACCCTAACCCTAACCCTAACACTCTCCTTGGGCTGATGCTAACCGTAACCCTAACACTATCCTAGGCCTGATGCTAACCCTAACCCTAACACTATCCTAGGGCTGATGCTAACCCTAACCCTAACCCTAACACTATCCTAGGCCTGATGCTAACCCTAACCCTAACCCTAACACTATCCTAGGGCTGATGCTAACCCTAACCCTAACAGTATCCTAGGGCTGATGCTAACCCTAACCCTAACCCTAACACTTTCCTAGGGCTGATGCTAACCCTAACCCTAACACTATCCTAGGGCTGATGCTAACCCTAACCCTAACCCTAACACTATCCTAGGGCTGATGCTAACCCTAACCCTAACAGTATCCTAGGGCTGATGCTAACCCTAACCCTAACCCTAACACTTTCCTAGGGCTGATGCTAACCCTAACCCTAACACTATCCTAGGCCTGATGCTAACCCTAACCCTAACACTATCCTAGGGCTGATGCTAACCCTAACCCTAACCCTAACACTATCCTAGGCCTGATGCTAACCCTAACCCTAACCCTAACACTATCCTAGGGCTGATGCTAACCCTAACCCTAACAGTATCCTAGGGCTGATGTTAACCCTAACCCTAACCCTAACACTCTCCTAGGGCTGATGCTAACCCTAACCCTAACACTATCCTAGGGCTGATGCTAACCCTAACCCTAACCCTAACACTATGCTAGGGCTGATGCTTACCCTAACGCTAAGCCTAACACTAGCCTTGAACTGATGCTAACCCTAACCCTAACCCTAACACTATCCTAGGCCTCATGATAACCCTAACCCTAACCCTAACACTATCCTAGGGTTTATGTTAACCCTAACCCTAACACTATCCTAGGGCGGATGCTAACCCTATCCCTAACCCTAACACTCTCCTAGGGCTGAGGCTAACCCTAACCCTAACACTATTCTAGGGCTGATGCTAACCCTAACCCTAACCCAAACACTATCCTAGGGTTGATGCTAACCGTAACCCTGACACTATCCTAGGGCTGATGCTAACCCTGACCCTAACCCTAACACTATCCTAGGGCTGATGCTAACCCTAACCCTAACACTATCCTAGGCCTGATGCTAAGCCTAACCCTAACCCTAACACTATCGTAGGGCTGATGCTAACCCTAACCCTAACCCTAACACTATCCTAGAGCTGATGCTAACCCTAACCCTAACCATAACCATAACCCTAACACTATCCTAGGGCTGATGCTAACCCTAACCCTAACGCTAACACTATCCTAGGGCTGATGCTAACCCTAACACTAACACTATCCTAGGGCTGATGCTAACCCAAACCCTAACCCTAACACTATCCTAGGGCTGATGCTAACACTAACCCTAACTCTAACACTATCCTAGGGCTGAGGCTAACCCTAACCCTAACACTATCCTACGGCTGATGCTAACCCTAACCCTAACCCTAACACTATCCTAGGCTGATGCTAACCCTAACACTAACACTATCCTAGGCCTGGTGCTAACCCTAACCCTAACCCTAACACTATTCTAGGGCTGATGCTAACCCTAACCTTAATAATATCCTAGGGCTGATGCTAACCTTAACCCTAACCGTAACACTAACACTATCCTAGGGCTGATGCTAACCCTAACCCTAACCCTAACACTATCCTAGGTCTGATGCTAACCCTAACCCTAACCCTAACACTATCTTAGGGCTGCTGCTAACCCTAACACTAACAATATCCTAGGCCTGATGATATCCATAAGCCTAAACCTAACACTATCCTAGGGCTGATGCTAACCCTAACCCTAACCCTAACACTATCCTAGGGCTGACGCTAACCCTAACCCTAACCCTAACACTATCCTAGGGCTCATGTTAACCCTAACCATAACACTATCCTAGGGCTGATGCTAACCCTAACCGTAACCCTAACACTCTCCTTGGGCTGATGCTAACCCTAACCCTAACACTATCCTAGGCCTGATGCTAACCCTAACCCTAACACTATCCTAGGGCTGATGCTAACCCTAACCCTAACCCTAACACTATCCTAGGCCTGATGCTAACCCTAACCCTAACCCTAACACTAACCTAAGGCTGATGCTAACCCTAACCCTAACAGTATCCTAGGGCTGATGCTAACCCTAACCCTAACCCTAACACTTTCCTAGGGCTGATGCTAACCCTAACCCTAACACTATCCTAGGGCTGATGCTAACCCTAACCCTAACCCTAACACTATCCTAGGGCTGATGCTAACCCTAACCCTAACAGTATCCTAGGGCTGATGCTAACCCTAACCCTAACCCTAACACTTTCCTAGGGCTGATGCTAACCCTAACCCTAACACTCTCCTAGGGCTGAGGCTAACCCTAACCCTAACACTAGCCTAGGGCTGATGCTAACCCCAACCCTAACCCAAACACTATCCTAGGGTTGATGCTAACCGTAATCCTGACACTATCCTAGGGCTGATGCTAACCCTAACCCTAACCCTAACACTATCCTAGGGCTGATGCTAACCCTAACCCTAACACTATCCTAGGCCTGATGCTAACCCTAACGCTAACCCTAACACTATCGTAGGGCTGATGCTAACCCTAACCCTAACCCTAACACTATCCTAGAGCTGATGCTAACCCTAACCCTAACCCTAACCATAACCCTAACACTATCCTAGGGCTGATGCTAACCCTCACCCTAACGCTAACACTATCCTAGGGCTGATGCTAACCCTAACACTAACACTATCCTAGGCCTGATGCTAACACAAACCCTAACCCTAACACTATCCTAGAGCTGATGCTAACACTAACCCTAACTCTAACACTATCCTAGGGCTGAGGCTAACCCTAACCCTAACACTATCCTATGGCTGATGCTAACCCTAACCCTAACCCTAACACTATCCTAAGGCTGATGCTAACCCTAACACTAACACTGTCCTAGGCCTGGTGCTAACCCTAACCCTAACCCTAACACTATTCTAGGGCTGATGCTAACCCTAACCCTAATAATATCCTAGGGCTGATGCTAACCCTAACCCTAACCCTAACACTATCCTAGGGCTGATGCTAACCCTAACCCTAACCCTAACACTATCCTAGGTCTGATGCTAACCCTAACCCTAACCCTAACACTATCTTAGGGCTGATGCTAACCCTAACACTAACAATATCCTAGGCCTGATGATATCCATAAGCCTAAACCTAACACTATCCTAGGGCTGGTGCTAACCCTAACCCTAACCCTAACACTATCCTAGGGCTGATTCTAACCGTAACCCTAACGCTATCCGAGGCCTGATGCTAACCCTAACCCTTACCCTAACACTATCCTAGGGCTGATGCTAAACCTAACCTTAACCCTAACACTATCCTAGGGCTGATGCTAACCCTATCCCTAACCCTAACACTATCCTAGGGCTGATGCTATCCCTAACCCTAACCCTAACACTATCCTAGGGCTGATGCTAACCCTAACACTAACACTCTCCTAGGGCTGATGCTAACCCTAACCCTAACCCTAACACTATCCTTGGGCTGATGCTAACCCTAACCCTAACTCTAACACTATCTTAGGGCTGATGCTAACCCTAACCCTAACCCTAACACTATCCTAGGGCTCATGCTAACCCTAACACTAACTCTAACACTATCCTAGGGCTGAGGCTAACCCTAACCCTAACACTATCCTACGGCTGATGCTAACCCTAACCCTAACCCTAACACTATCCTAAGGCTGATGCTAACCCTAACACTAACACTATCCTAGGCCTGGTGCTAACCCTAACCCTAACACTAACACTATCATAGGGCTGATGCTAACCCTAACTCTAATAATATCCTAGGGCTGATGCTAACCCTAACCCTATCCCTAACACTATCCTAGGGCTCATGCTAACCATAAGCCTAACCCTAACACTATCCTAAAGCTGATGCTAACCCTAACCCTAACTCTAACACTATCCTAGGGCTGATGCTAACCCTAACCCTAACAATATCCTAGGCCTGATGATATCCCTAACCCTAAACCTAACACTATCCTAGGGCTGACGCTAACCCTAACCCTAACCCAAACACTATCCTAGGGTTGATGCTAACCCTAACCCTGACACTATCCTAGGGCTGATGCTAACCCTAACCCTAACCCTAACACTATCCTAGGGATGATGCTAACCCTAACCCTAACACTATCCTAGGGCTGATACTAACCCTAACCCTAACCCTAACACTATCGTAGGGCTGATGCTAACCCTAACCCTAACCCTAACACTATCCTAGAGCTGATGCTAACCCTAAAGCTAACCCTAACCCTAACCCTAACACTATCCTAGGGCTGATGCTAACCCTAACCCTAACTCTAACACTATCCTATGGCTGATGCTAACCCTAACACTAACACTATCCTAGGCCTGGTGTTAACCCTTATCCTAACCCTAACACTATTCTAGCGCTGATGCTAACCCTAACCCTAATAATATCCTAGGGCTGATGCTAACCCTAACCCTAACCCTAACACTATCCTAGGGCTGATGCTAACCCTAACCCTCACCCTAACACTATCCTAGGGCTGATGCTAACCCTAACCCTAACCCGAACACTATCCTAGGGCTGATGCTAACCCTAACACTAACAATATGCTAGGCCTGATGATATCCATAACCCTAAACCTAACACTATCCTAGGGCGGATGCTAACCCTAACGCTAACCCTAACACTATCCTAGGGCTGATTCTAACCGTAACCCTAACGCTATCCGAGGCCTGATGCTAACCCTAACCCTAACTCTAACACTATCCTAGGGCTGATGCTAACCCTAACCCTAACACTGCCCTAGGGCTGATGCTAACCCTAACCCTAACCAAAAACACTATCCTAGGGCTGATGCTAACCCTAACCCTAACACTATCCTAGGCCTGATGCTAACCCTAACCCTAACCCTAACACTATCCTAGGGCTGATGCTAACCCTAAACCTAACACTATCCTAGGGCTGATGCTAACCCTAACCCTAAACCTAACACTATCCTAGGGCTGATGCTAACCCTAACCGTAACACTATCCTAGGCCTGATGATAACCCTAACCCTAACCCTAACATTATCCTAGGGCTGATGCTAACCCTAACCCTAACACTATCCTAGGGCTGATGCTAACCCTAAACCTAACCCTAACACTATCCTAGGGCTGATGCTAACCCTAATGCTAACCCTAACACTGTCCTTGAACTGATGCTAACCCTAACCCTAACCCTAACACTATCCTAGGCCTGATGATAACCCTAACCCTAACCCTAACACTATCCTAGGGTTTATGTTAACCCTAACCGTAACACTATCCTAGGGCTGATGCTAACCCTAACAATAACAATATCCTAGGGCTGATGCTAACCCTAACCCTAACCCTAAAACTATCCTAGAGCTGATGCTAACCCTAACAAAAACAATATCCTAGGGCTGATGCTAACCCTAACCCTAACCCTAAAACTATCCTAGAGCTGATGCTAACCCTAACCCTAACACTATCCTAGGCCTGATGATAACCCTAACCCTAACCTTAACACTATCCTAGGGCTGATGCTAACCCTAACCCCAACCCTAACACTATCCTAGAGCTGATGCTAAGCCTAACCCTAACACTATCCTAAGGCTGATGATAACCCTATCCCTAACACTAACACTATCCTAGGGCTGATGCTAACCCTAACCCTAACCCTAACACTATCCTAGGGCTGAAGCTAACCCTAACCCTAACACTATCCTAGGGCTGATGCTAACCCTAACCCTAACCCTAACACTTTCCTAGGGCTGATGCTAACCCTAACCCTAACACTATTCTAGGGCTGATGCTAACCCTAACCCTAACCCTAACACTATCCTAGGTCTGATGCTAACCCTAACCCTAACCCTAACACTATCTTAGGGCTGATGCTAACCCTAACACTAACAATATCCTAGGCCTGATGATATCCATAAGCCGAAACCTAACACTATCCTAGGGCTGGTGCTAACCCTAACCCTAACCCTAACACTATCCTAGGGCTGATTCTAACCGTAACCCTAACGCTATCCGAGGCCTGATGCTAACCCTAACCCTTACCCTAACACTATCCTAGGGCTGATGCTAAACCTAACCATAACCCTAACACTATCCTAGGGCTGATGCTAACCCTATCCCTAACCCTAACACTATCCTAGGGCTGATGCTATCCCTAACCCTAACCCTAACACTATCCTAGGGCTGATGCTAACCCTAACACTAACACTCTCCTAGGGCTGATGCTAACCCTAACCCTAACCCTAACACTATCCTTGGGCTGATGCTAACCCTAACCCTAACCCTAACACTATTTTAGGGCTGATGCTAACCCTAACCCTAACCCTAACACTATCCTAGGGCTCATGCTAACCCTAACACTAACTCTAACACTATCCTAGGGCTGAGGCTAACCCTAACCCTAACACTATCCTACGGCTGATGCTAACCCTAACCCTAACCCTAACACTATCCTAAGGCTGATGCTAACCCTAACACTAACACTATCCTAGGCCTGGTGCTAACCCTAACCCTAACACTAACACTATCATAGGGCTGATGCTAACCCTAACTCTAATAATATCCTAGGGCTGATGCTAACCCTAACCCTAACCCTAACACTATCCTAGGGCTGATGCTAACCCTAACCCTAACACTATCCTAGGCCTGATGCTAACCCTAAACCTAACCCTAACACTATCGTAGGGCTGATGCTAACCCTAACCCTAACCCTAACACTATCCTAGGGCTGATGCTAACCCTAACACTAACACTATCCTAGGGCTGATGCTAACCCAAACCCTAACCCTAACACTATCCTAGGGCTGATGCTAACACTAACCCTAACTCTAACACTATCCTAGGGCTGAGGCTAACCCTAACCCTAACACTATCCTACGGCTGATGCTAACCCTAACCCTAACCCTAACACTATCCTAAGGCTGATGCTAACCCTAACAGTAACACTATCCTAGGCCTGGTGCTAACCCTAACCCTAACCCTAACACTATTCTAGGGCTGATGCTAACCCTAACCTTAATAATATCCTAGGGCTGATGCTAACCTTAACCCTAACCCTAACACTAACACTATCCTAGGGCTGATGCTAACCCTAACCCTAACCCTAACACTATCCTAGGTCTGATGCTAACCCTAACCCTAACCCTAACACTATCTTAGGGCTGCTGCTAACCCTAACACTAACAATATCCTAGGCCTGATGATATCCATAAGCCTAAACCTAACACTATCCTAGGGCTGATGCTAACCCTAACCCTAACCCTAACACTATCCTAGGGCTGACGCTAACCCTAACCCTAACCCTAACACTATCCTAGGGCTGATGTTAACCCTAACCCTAACACTATCCTAGGGCTGATGCTAACCCTAACCCTAACCCTAACACTCTCCTTGGGCTGATGCTAACCGTAACCCTAACACTATCCTAGGCCTGATGCTAACCCTAACCCTAACACTATCCTAGGGCTGATGCTAACCCTAACCCTAACCCTAACACTATCCTAGGCCTGATGCTAACCCTAACCCTAACCCTAACACTATCCTAGGGCTGATGCTAACCCTAACCCTAACAGTATCCTAGGGCTGATGCTAACCCTAACCCTAACCCTAACACTTTCCTAGGGCTGATGCTAACCCTAACCCTAACACTATCCTAGGGCTGATGCTAACCCTAACCCTAACCCTAACACTATCCTAGGGCTGATGCTAACCCTAACCCTAACAGTATCCTAGGGCTGATGCTAACCCTAACCCTAACCCTAACACTTTCCTAGGGCTGATGCTAACCCTAACCCTAACACTATCCTAGGCCTGATGCTAACCCTAACCCTAACACTATCCTAGGGCTGATGCTAACCCTAACCCTAACCCTAACACTATCCTAGGCCTGATGCTAACCCTAACCCTAACCCTAACACTATCCTAGGGCTGATGCTAACCCTAACCCTAACAGTATCCTAGGGCTGATGTTAACCCTAACCCTAACCCTAACACTCTCCTAGGGCTGATGCTAACCCTAACCCTAACACTATCCTAGGGCTGATGCTAACCCTAACCCTAACCCTAACACTATGCTAGGGCTGATGCTTACCCTAACGCTAAGCCTAACACTAGCCTTGAACTGATGCTAACCCTAACCCTAACCCTAACACTATCCTAGGCCTCATGATAACCCTAACCCTAACCCTAACACTATCCTAGGGTTTATGTTAACCCTAACCCTAACACTATCCTAGGGCGGATGCTAACCCTATCCCTAACCCTAACACTCTCCTAGGGCTGAGGCTAACCCTAACCCTAACACTATTCTAGGGCTGATGCTAACCCTAACCCTAACCCAAACACTATCCTAGGGTTGATGCTAACCGTAACCCTGACACTATCCTAGGGCTGATGCTAACCCTAACCCTAACCCTAACACTCTCCTAGGGCTGATGCTAACCCTAACCCTAACACTATCCTAGGCCTGATGCTAAGCCTAACCCTAACCCTAACACTATCGTAGGGCTGATGCTAACCCTAACCCTAACCCTAACACTATCCTAGAGCTGATGCTAACCCTAACCCTAACCATAACCATAACCCTAACACTATCCTAGGGCTGATGCTAACCCTAACCCTAACGCTAACACTATCCTAGGGCTGATGCTAACCCTAACACTAACACTATCCTAGGGCTGATGCTAACCCAAACCCTAACCCTAACACTATCCTAGGGCTGATGCTAACACTAACCCTAACTCTAACACTATCCTAGGGCTGAGGCTAACCCTAACCCTAACACTATCCTACGGCTGATGCTAACCCTAACCCTAACCCTAACACTATCCTAGGCTGATGCTAACCCTAACACTAACACTATCCTAGGCCTGGTGCTAACCCTAACCCTAACCCTAACACTATTCTAGGGCTGATGCTAACCCTAACCTTAATAATATCCTAGGGCTGATGCTAACCTTAACCCTAACCGTAACACTAACACTATCCTAGGGCTGATGCTAACCCTAACCCTAACCCTAACACTATCCTAGGTCTGATGCTAACCCTAACCCTAACCCTAACACTATCTTAGGGCTGCTGCTAACCCTAACACTAACAATATCCTAGGCCTGATGATATCCATAAGCCTAAACCTAACACTATCCTAGGGCTGATGCTAACCCTAACCCTAACCCTAACACTATCCTAGGGCTGACGCTAACCCTAACCCTAACCCTAACACTATCCTAGGGCTCATGTTAACCCTAACCCTAACACTATCCTAGGGCTGATGCTAACCCTAACCGTAACCCTAACACTCTCCTTGGGCTGATGCTAACCCTAACCCTAACACTATCCTAGGCCTGATGCTAACCCTAACCCTAACACTATCCTAGGGCTGATGCTAACCCTAACCCTAACCCTAACACTATCCTAGGCCTGATGCTAACCCTAACCCTAACCCTAACACTAACCTAAGGCTGATGCTAACCCTAACCCTAACAGTATCCTAGGGCTGATGCTAACCCTAACCCTAACCCTAACACTTTCCTAGGGCTGATGCTAACCCTAACCCTAACACTATCCTAGGGCTGATGCTAACCCTAACCCTAACCCTAACACTATCCTAGGGCTGATGCTAACCCTAACCCTAACAGTATCCTAGGGCTGATGCTAACCCTAACCCTAACCCTAACACTTTCCTAGGGCTGATGCTAACCCTAACCCTAACACTCTCCTAGGGCTGAGGCTAACCCTAACCCTAACACTAGCCTAGGGCTGATGCTAACCCCAACCCTAACCCAAACACTATCCTAGGGTTGATGCTAACCGTAATCCTGACACTATCCTAGGGCTGATGCTAACCCTAACCCTAACCCTAACACTATCCTAGGGCTGATGCTAACCCTAACCCTAACACTATCCTAGGCCTGATGCTAACCCTAACGCTAACCCTAACACTATCGTAGGGCTGATGCTAACCCTAACCCTAACCCTAACACTATCCTAGAGCTGATGCTAACCCTAACCCTAACCCTAACCATAACCCTAACACTATCCTAGGGCTGATGCTAACCCTCACCCTAACGCTAACACTATCCTAGGGCTGATGCTAACCCTAACACTAACACTATCCTAGGCCTGATGCTAACACAAACCCTAACCCTAACACTATCCTAGAGCTGATGCTAACACTAACCCTAACTCTAACACTATCCTAGGGCTGAGGCTAACCCTAACCCTAACACTATCCTATGGCTGATGCTAACCCTAACCCTAACCCTAACACTATCCTAAGGCTGATGCTAACCCTAACACTAACACTGTCCTAGGCCTGGTGCTAACCCTAACCCTAACCCTAACACTATTCTAGGGCTGATGCTAACCCTAACCCTAATAATATCCTAGGGCTGATGCTAACCCTAACCCTAACCCTAACACTATCCTAGGGCTGATGCTAACCCTAACCCTAACCCTAACACTATCCTAGGTCTGATGCTAACCCTAACCCTAACCCTAACACTATCTTAGGGCTGATGCTAACCCTAACACTAACAATATCCTAGGCCTGATGATATCCATAAGCCTAAACCTAACACTATCCTAGGGCTGGTGCTAACCCTAACCCTAACCCTAACACTATCCTAGGGCTGATTCTAACCGTAACCCTAACGCTATCCGAGGCCTGATGCTAACCCTAACCCTTACCCTAACACTATCCTAGGGCTGATGCTAAACCTAACCTTAACCCTAACACTATCCTAGGGCTGATGCTAACCCTATCCCTAACCCTAACACTATCCTAGGGCTGATGCTATCCCTAACCCTAACCCTAACACTATCCTAGGGCTGATGCTAACCCTAACACTAACACTCTCCTAGGGCTGATGCTAACCCTAACCCTAACCCTAACACTATCCTTGGGCTGATGCTAACCCTAACCCTAACTCTAACACTATCTTAGGGCTGATGCTAACCCTAACCCTAACCCTAACACTATCCTAGGGCTCATGCTAACCCTAACACTAACTCTAACACTATCCTAGGGCTGAGGCTAACCCTAACCCTAACACTATCCTACGGCTGATGCTAACCCTAACCCTAACCCTAACACTATCCTAAGGCTGATGCTAACCCTAACACTAACACTATCCTAGGCCTGGTGCTAACCCTAACCCTAACACTAACACTATCATAGGGCTGATGCTAACCCTAACTCTAATAATATCCTAGGGCTGATGCTAACCCTAACCCTATCCCTAACACTATCCTAGGGCTGATGCTAACCATAAGCCTAACCCTAACACTATCCTAGGGCTGATGCTAACCCTAACCCTAACTCTAACACTATCCTAGGGCTGATGCTAACCCTAACCCTAACAATATCCTAGGCCTGATGATATCCCTAACCCTAAACCTAACACTATCCTAGGGCTGACGCTAACCCTAACCCTAACCCAAACACTATCCTAGGGTTGATGCTAACCCTAACCCTGACACTATCCTAGGGCTGATGCTAACCCTAACCCTAACCCTAACACTATCCTAGGGATGATGCTAACCCTAACCCTAACACTATCCTAGGGCTGATACTAACCCTAACCCTAACCCTAACACTATCGTAGGGCTGATGCTAACCCTAACCCTAACCCTAACACTATCCTAGAGCTGATGCTAACCCTAAAGCTAACCCTAACCCTAACCCTAACACTATCCTAGGGCTGATGCTAACCCTAACCCTAACTCTAACACTATCCTATGGCTGATGCTAACCCTAACACTAACACTATCCTAGGCCTGGTGTTAACCCTTATCCTAACCCTAACACTATTCTAGCGCTGATGCTAACCCTAACCCTAATAATATCCTAGGGCTGATGCTAACCCTAACCCTAACCCTAACACTATCCTAGGGCTGATGCTAACCCTAACCCTCACCCTAACACTATCCTAGGGCTGATGCTAACCCTAACCCTAACCCGAACACTATCCTAGGGCTGATGCTAACCCTAACACTAACAATATGCTAGGCCTGATGATATCCATAACCCTAAACCTAACACTATCCTAGGGCTGATGCTAACCCTAACGCTAACCCTAACACTATCCTAGGGCTGATTCTAACCGTAACCCTAACGCTATCCGAGGCCTGATGCTAACCCTAACCCTAACTCTAACACTATCCTAGGGCTGATGCTAACCCTAACCCTAACACTGCCCTAGGGCTGATGCTAACCCTAACCCTAACCAAAAACACTATCCTAGGGCTGATGCTAACCCTAACCCTAACACTATCCTAGGCCTGATGCTAACCCTAACCCTAACCCTAACACTATCCTAGGGCTGATGCTAACCCTAAACCTAACACTATCCTAGGGCTGATGCTAACCCTAACCCTAAACCTAACACTATCCTAGGGCTGATGCTAACCCTAACCGTAACACTATCCTAGGCCTGATGATAACCCTAACCCTAACCCTAACATTATCCTAGGGCTGATGCTAACCCTAACCCTAACACTATCCTAGGGCTGATGCTAACCCTAAACCTAACCCTAACACTATCCTAGGGCTGATGCTAACCCTAATGCTAACCCTAACACTGTCCTTGAACTGATGCTAACCCTAACCCTAACCCTAACACTATCCTAGGCCTGATGATAACCCTAACCCTAACCCTAACACTATCCTAGGGTTTATGTTAACCCTAACCGTAACACTATCCTAGGGCTGATGCTAACCCTAACAATAACAATATCCTAGGGCTGATGCTAACCCTAACCCTAACCCTAAAACTATCCTAGAGCTGATGCTAACCCTAACAAAAACAATATCCTAGGGCTGATGCTAACCCTAACCCTAACCCTAAAACTATCCTAGAGCTGATGCTAACCCTAACCCTAACACTATCCTAGGCCTGATGATAACCCTAACCCTAACCTTAACACTATCCTAGGGCTGATGCTAACCCTAACCCCAACCCTAACACTATCCTAGAGCTGATGCTAAGCCTAACCCTAACACTATCCTAAGGCTGATGATAACCCTATCCCTAACACTAACACTATCCTAGGGCTGATGCTAACCCTAACCCTAACCCTAACACTATCCTAGGGCTGAAGCTAACCCTAACCCTAACACTATCCTAGGGCTGATGCTAACCCTAACCCTAACCCTAACACTATCCTAGGGCTGATGCTAACCCTAACCCTAACACTATCCTAGGGCTGATGCTAACCCTAACCCTAACCCTAACACTATCCTAGGGCTGATGCTAACCCTAACCCTAACACTATCCTAGGGCTGATGCTAACCCTAACCCTAACCCTAACACTATCCTAGGGCTGATGCTAACCTTAACACTAACACTATCCTAGGGCTGATGCTAACCCTAACCCTAACCCTAACACTATCCTAGGGCTGATGCTAACCCTAACACTAACTCTAACACTATCCTAGGGCTGAGGCTAATCCTAACCCTAACACTATCCTACGGCTGATGCTAACCCTAACCCTAACCCTAACACTATCCTAAGGCTGATAGTAACCCTAACACTAACACTATCCTAGGCCTGGTGCTAACCCTAACCCTAACACTAACACTATCATAGGGCTGATGGTAACCCTAACTCTAATAACATCCTAGGGCTGATGCTAACCCTAACCCTATCCCTAACACTATCCTAGGGCTGATGCTAACCCTAACCCTAACCCTAACACTATCCTAGGGCTGATGCTAACCCTAACCCTAACTCTAACACTATCATAGGGCTGATGCTAACCCTAACCCTAACAATATCCTAGGCCTGATGATATCCCTAACCCTAAACCTAACACTATCCTAGGGCTGACGCTAACCCTAACCCTAACCCAAACACTATCCTAGGGTTGATGCTAACCCTACCCCTGACACTATCCTAGGGCTGATGCTAACCCTAACCCTAACCCTAACACTATCCTAGGGCTGATGCTAACCCTAACCCTAACACTATCCTAAGGCTGATACTAACCCTAACCCTAACCCTAACACTATCGTAGGGCTGATGCTAACCCTAACCCTAACCCTAACACTATCCTAGAGCTGATGCTAACCCTAAAGCTAACCCTAACCCTAACCCTAACACTATCCTAGGGCTGATGCTAACCCTAACCCTAACTCTAACACTATCCTATGGCTGATGCTAACCCTAACACTAACACTATCCTAGGCCTGGTGCTAACCCTTATCCTAACCCTAACACTATTCTAGGGCTGATGCTAACCCTAACCCTAATAATATCCTAGGGCTGATGCTAACCCTAACCCTAACCTTAACACTATCCTAGGGCTGATGCTAAACCTAACCCTAACCCTAACACTATCCTAGGGCTGATGCTAACCCTAACCCTAACCCTAACACTATCCTAGGTCTGATGCTAACCCTAACACTAACAATATCCTAGGCCTGATGATATCCATAACCCTAAACCTAACACTATCCTAGGGCTGATGCTAACCCTAACGCTAACCCTAACACTATCCTAGGGCTGATTCTAACCGTAACCCTAACGCTATCCGAGGCCTGATGCTAACCCTAACCCTTACCCTAACACTATCCTAGGGCTGATGCTAAACCTAACCATAACCCTAACACTATCCTAGGGCTGATGCTAACCCTATCCCTAACCGTAACACTATCCTAGGGCGGATGCTAACCCTAGCCCTAACACTATCCTAGGCCTGATGCTAACCCTAACCCTAACCCTAACACTATCCTAGGGCTGATGCTAACCCTAACCCTAACACTGCCCTAGGCCTGATGCTAACCCTAACCCTAACCCTAACACTATCCTAGGGCTGATGCTAACCCTAACCCTAACACTATCCTAGGGCTCATGCTAACCCTAACCCTAAACCTAACAGTATCCTAGGGCTGATGCTAACCCTAACCCTAACACTATCCTAGGCCTGATGATAACCCTAACCCTAACCCTAACATTATCCTAGGGCTGATGCTAACCCTAACCCTAACACTATCCTAGGGCTGATGCTAACCCTAAACCTAACCCTAACACTATCCTAGGGCTGATGCTAACCCTAACGCTAACCCTAACACTGTCCTTGAACCTATGCTAACCCTAACCCTAACCCTAACACTATCCTAGGCCTGATGATAACCCTAACCCTAACCCTAACACTATCCTAGGGTTTATGTTAACCCTAACCGTAACACTATCCTAGGGCTGATGCTAACCCTAACAATAACAATATCCTAGGGCTGGTGCTAACCCTAACCCTAACCCTAAAACTATCCTAGAGCTGATGCTAACCCTAACCCTAACACTATCCTAGGCCTGATGATAACCCTAACCCTAACCTTAACACTATCCTAGGGCTGATGCTAACCCTAACCCCAACCCTAACACTATCCTAGAGCTGATGCTAACCCTAACCCTAACACTATCCTAAGGCTGATGATAACCCTAACCCTAACCCTAACACTATCCTAGGGCTGATGCTAACCCTAACCCTAACTCTATCCTAGGGCTGATGCTAACACTAACCCTAACCCTAACACTATCCTAGGGCTGATGGTAACCCTAACGCTAACCCTAACACTATCCTTGAACTGATGCTAACCCTAACCCTAACCCTAACACTATCCTAGGCCTGATGCTAACCCTAACCCTAACCCTAACACTATCCTAGGGTTTATGTTAACCCTAACCCTAACACTATCCTAGGGCTGATGCTAACCCTAAACCTAACCCTAACACTATCCTAGGGCGGATGCTAACCCTAACCCTAACCCTAACACTATCCTAGGGCTGATGCTAACCCTAACACTAACACTATCCTAGGGCTGATGCTAACCCTAACCCTAACTCTAACACTATCTTAGGGCTGAGGCTAACCCTAACCCAAACACTATCCTACGGCTGATGCTACCCCTAACCCTAACCCTAACACTATCCTAAGGCTGATGCTAACCCTAACACTAACACTATCCTAGGCCTGGTGCTAACCCTAACCCTAACCCTAACACTATCCTAGGGATGATGCTAACCCTAACCCTAATACTATCCTAGGGCTGATGCTAACCCTAACCCTAACCCTAACACTATCCTAGGAATGATGCTAACCCTATCCCTAACCCTAACACTATCCTCTGGCTGATGCTAACCCTAACCCTAACACTATCCTAGGCCTGATGCTAACCCTAACTCTAACACTTACACTATCCTACGGCTGATGCTAACCCTAACCCTAACCCTAACACTATCCTAGGTCTGATGCTAACCCTAAACCTAACACTATCCTAGGGCTGATGCTAACCCTAACCCTAACCCTAACACTATCCTAGGGGTGATGTTAACCCTAACCCTAACACTATCCTAGGGCCGATGCTAACCCTAACCCTAACCCTAACACTCTCCTAGGGCTGATGCTAACCCTAACCCTAACACTATCCTAGGCCTGATGCTAACCCTAACCCTAACACAATCCTAGGGCTCATTCTAACCCTAACCCTAACCCTAACTCTATCTTAGGCCTGATGCTAACCCTATCCCTAACCCTAACACTCTCCTAGGGCTCAGGCTAACCCTAACCCTAACACTATCCTAGGGCTGATGCTAACCCTAACCCTAACACTATCCTAGGGCTGATGCTAACCCTAATCCTAACACTAACACTATCCTAGGGCTGATGCTAACCCTAACCCTAACACTATCCTAGGGCTGATGCTAACCCTAACCCTAACCCTAACACTATCCTAGGGCTGATGCTAACCTTAACACTAACACTATCCTAGGGCTGATGCTAACCCTAACCCTAACCCTAACACTATCCTAGGGCTGATGCTAACCCTAACACTAACTCTAACACTATCCTAGGGCTGAGGCTAATCCTAACCCTAACACTATCCTACGGCTGATGCTAACCCTAACCCTAACCCTAACACTATCCTAAGGCTGATAGTAACCCTAACACTAACACTATCCTAGGCCTGGTGCTAACCCTAACCCTAACACTAACACTATCATAGGGCTGATGGTAACCCTAACTCTAATAACATCCTAGGGCTGATGCTAACCCTAACCCTATCCCTAACACTATCCTAGGGCTGATGCTAACCCTAACCCTAACCCTAACACTATCCTAGGGCTGATGCTAACCCTAACCCTAACTCTAACACTATCATAGGGCTGATGCTAACCCTAACCCTAACAATATCCTAGGCCTGATGATATCCCTAACCCTAAACCTAACACTATCCTAGGGCTGACGCTAACCCTAACCCTAACCCAAACACTATCCTAGGGTTGATGCTAACCCTACCCCTGACACTATCCTAGGGCTGATGCTAACCCTAACCCTAACCCTAACACTATCCTAGGGCTGATGCTAACCCTAACCCTAACACTATCCTAAGGCTGATACTAACCCTAACCCTAACCCTAACACTATCGTAGGGCTGATGCTAACCCTAACCCTAACCCTAACACTATCCTAGAGCTGATGCTAACCCTAAAGCTAACCCTAACCCTAACCCTAACACTATCCTAGGGCTGATGCTAACCCTAACCCTAACTCTAACACTATCCTATGGCTGATGCTAACCCTAACACTAACACTATCCTAGGCCTGGTGCTAACCCTTATCCTAACCCTAACACTATTCTAGGGCTGATGCTAACCCTAACCCTAATAATATCCTAGGGCTGATGCTAACCCTAACCCTAACCCTAACACTATCCTAGGGCTGATGCTAAACCTAACCCTAACCCTAACACTATCCTAGGGCTGATGCTAACCCTAACCCTAACCCTAACACTATCCTAGGGCTGATGCTAACCCTAACACTAACAATATCCTAGGCCTGATGATATCCATAACCCTAAACCTAACACTATCCTAGGGCTGATGCTAACCCTAACGCTAACCCTAACACTATCCTAGGGCTGATTCTAACCGTAACCCTAACGCTATCCGAGGCCTGATGCTAACCCTAACCCTTACCCTAACACTATCCTAGGGCTGATGCTAAACCTAACCATAACCCTAACACTATCCTAGGGCTGATGCTAACCCTATCCCTAACCGTAACACTATCCTAGGGCGGATGCTAACCCTAGCCCTAACACTATCCTAGGCCTGATGCTAACCCTAACCCTAACCCTAACACTATCCTAGGGCTGATGCTAACCCTAACCCTAACACTGCCCTAGGCCTGATGCTAACCCTAACCCTAACCCTAACACTATCCTAGGGCTGATGCTAACCCTAACCCTAACACTATCCTAGGGCTCATGCTAACCCTAACCCTAAACCTAACACTATCCTAGGGCTGATGCTAACCCTAACCCTAACACTATCCTAGGCCTGATGATAACCCTAACCCTAACCCTAACATTATCCTAGGGCTGATGCTAACCCTAACCCTAACACTATCCTAGGGCTGATGCTAACCCTAAACCTAACCCTAACACTATCCTAGGGCTGATGCTAACCCTAACGCTAACCCTAACACTGTCCTTGAACTGATGCTAACCCTAACCCTAACCCTAACACTATCCTAGGCCTGATGATAACCCTAACCCTAACCCTAACACTATCCTAGGGTTTATGTTAACCCTAACCGTAACACTATCCTAGGGCTGATGCTAACCCTAACAATAACAATATCCTAGGGCTGGTGCTAACCCTAACCCTAACCCTAAAACTATCCTAGAGCTGATGCTAACCCTAACCCTAACACTATCCTAGGCCTGATGATAACCCTAACCCTAACCTTAACACTATCCTAGGGCTGATGCTAACCCTAACCCCAACCCTAACACTATCCTAGAGCTGATGCTAACCCTAACCCTAACACTATCCTAAGGCTGATGATAACCCTAACCCTAACCCTAACACTATCCTAGGGCTGATGCTAACCCTAACCCTAACTCTATCCTAGGGCTGATGCTAACACTAACCCTAACCCTAACACTATCCTAGGGCTGATGGTAACCCTAACGCTAACCCTAACACTATCCTTGAACTGATGCTAACCCTAACCCTAACCCTAACACTATCCTAGGCCTGATGCTAACCCTAAACCTAACCCTAACACTATCCTAGGGTTTATGTTAACCCTAACCCTAACACTATCCTAGGGCTGATGCTAACCCTAAACCTAACCCTAACACTATCCTAGGGCGGATGCTAACCCTAACCCTAACCCTAACACTATCCTAGGGCTGATGCTAACCCTAACACTAACACTATCCTAGGGCTGATGCTAACCCTAACCCTAACTCTAACACTATCTTAGGGCTGAGGCTAACCCTAACCCAAACACTATCCTACGGCTGATGCTACCCCTAACCCTAACCCTAACACTATCCTAAGGCTGATGCTAACCCTAACACTAACACTATCCTAGGCCTGGTGCTAACCCTAACCCTAACCCTAACACTATCCTAGGGATGATGCTAACCCTAACCCTAATACTATCCTAGGGCTGATGCTAACCCTAACCCTAACCCTAACACTATCCTAGGAATGATGCTAACCCTATCCCTAACCCTAACACTATCCTCTGGCTGATGCTAACCCTAACCCTAACACTATCCTAGGCCTGATGCTAACCCTAACTCTAACACTTACACTATCCTACGGCTGATGCTAACCCTAACCCTAACCCTAACACTATCCTAGGTCTGATGCTAACCCTAAACCTAACACTATCCTAGGGCTGATGCTAACCCTAACCCTAACCCTAACACTATCCTAGGGGTGATGTTAACCCTAACCCTAACACTATCCTAGGGCCGATGCTAACCCTAACCCTAACCCTAACACTCTCCTAGGGCTGATGCTAACCCTAACCCTAACACTATCCTAGGCCTGATGCTAACCCTAACCCTAACACAATCCTAGGGCTCATTCTAACCCTAACCCTAACCCTAACTCTATCTTAGGCCTGATGCTAACCCTATCCCTAACCCTAACACTCTCCTAGGGCTCAGGCTAACCCTAACCCTAACACTATCCTAGGGCTGATGCTAACCCTAACCCTAACACTATCCTAGGGCTGATGCTAACCCTAACCCTAACACTAACACTATCCTAGGGCTGATGCTAACCCTAACACTAACAATATCCTAGGGCTGATGCTATCCCTAACCCTAACCCTAACACTATCCTAGGGCTGATGCTAACCCTAACCCTAACACTATCCTAGGGCTGATGCTAACCCTAACCCTAACCCTAACACTATCCTAGGGCTGATGCTAACGCTAACCCTAACCGTAACCCTAACCCTAATACTGTCCTAGGGCTGATGATAACCCTAACCCTAACCCTAACACTCTCCTAGGGCTGATGCTAACCCTAACCCTAACACTATCCTAGGCCTGATGCTAACCCTAACCCTAACACTATCCTAGGCCTGATGCTAACCCTAACCCTAACCCTAACACTATCCTAGGCCTGATGCTAACCCTATCCCTAACACTAACACTCTCCTAGGGCTGAGGCTAACCCTATCACTAACACTATCCTAGGACTGATGCTAACCCTAACCCTAACCCTAACACTATCCTAGGGTTGATGCTAACCCTAACCCTAACACTATCCTAGGGCTGATGCTAACCCTAACCCTAACCCTAACACTATCCTAGGGCTGATGCTAACCCTAACCCTAACACTATCCTAGGCCTGGTGCTAACCCTAACCCTAACCCTAACACTATTCTAGGGCTGATGCTAACCCTAACCTTAATAATATCCTAGGGCTGATGCTAACCTTAACCCTAACCCTAACACTAACACTATCCTAGGGCTGATGCTAACCCTAACCCTAACCCTAACACTATCTTAGGGCTGCTGCTAACCCTAACACTAACAATATCCTAGGCCTGATGATATCCATAAGCCTAAACCTAACACTATCCTAGGGCTGATGCTAACCCTAACCCTAACCCTAACACTATCCTAGGGCTGACGCTAACCCTAACCCTAACCCTAACACTATCCTAGGGCTGATGTTAACCCTAACCCTAACACTATCCTAGGGCTGATGCTAACCCTAACCCTAACCCTAACACTCTCCTTGGGCTGATGCTAACCCTAACCCTAACACTATCCTAGGCCTGATGCTAACCCTAACCCTAACACTATCCTAGGGCTGATGCTAACCCTAACCCTAACCCTAACACTATCCTAGGCCTGATGCTAACCCTAACCCTCACCCTAAAACTAACCTAGGGCTGATGCTAACCCTAACCCTAACAGTATCCTAGGGCTGATGCTAACCCTAACCCTAACACTAACACTTTCCTAGGGCTGATGCTAACCCTAACACTAACACTATCCTAGGCCTGGTGCTAACCCTTATCCTAACCCTAACACTATTCTAGGGCTGATGCTAACCCTAACCCTAATAATATCCTAGGGCTGATGCTAACCCTAACCCTAACCCTAACACTTTCCTAGGGCTGATGCTAACCCTAACCCTAACCCTAACACTATCCTAGGGCTGATGCTAACCCTAACCCTAACCCTAACACTATCCTAGGGCTGATGCTAACCCTAACACTAACAATATCCTAGGCCTGATGATATCCATAACCCTAAACCTAACACTATCCTAGGGCTGATGCTAACCCTAACGCTAACCCTAACACTATCCTAGGGCTGATTCTAACCGTAACCCTAACGCTATCCGAGGCCTGATGCTAACCCTAACCCTTACCCTAACACTATCCTAGGGCTGATGCTAAACCTAACCATAACCCTAACACTATCCTAGGGCTGATGCTAACCCTATCCCTAACCGTAACACTATCCTAGGGCGGATGCTAACCCTAGCCCTAACACTATCCTAGGCCTGATGCTAACCCTAACCCTAACCCTAACACTATCCTAGGGCTGATGCTAACCCTAACCCTAACACTGCCCTAGGGCTGATGCTAACCCTAACCCTAACCAAAAACACTATCCTAGGGCTGATGCTAACCCTAACCCTAACACTATCCTAGGCCTGATGCTAACCCTAACCCTAACCCTAACACTATCCTAGGGCTGATGCTAACCCACCCCTAACACTATCCTAGGGCTCATGCTAACCCTAACCCTAAACCTAACACTATCCTAGGGCTGCTGCTAACCCTAACCCTAACACTATCCTAGGCCTGATGATAACCCTAACCCTAACCCTAACATTATCCTAGGGCTGATGCTAACCCTAACCCTAACACTATCCTAGGGCTGATGCTAACCCTAAACCTAACCCTAACACTATCCTAGGGCTGATGCTAACCCTAACGCTAACCCTAACACTGTCCTTGAACTGATGCTAACCCTAACCCTAACCCTCACACTATCCTAGGCCTGATGATAACCCTAACCCTAACCCTAACACTATCCTAGGGTTTATGTTAACCCTAACCGTAACACTATCCTAGGGCTGATGCTAACCCTAACAATAACAATATCCTAGGGCTGGTGCTAACCCTAACCCTAACCCTAAAACTATCCTAGAGCTGATGCTAACCCTAACCCTAACACTATCCTAGGCCTGATGATAACCCTAACCCTAACCTTAACACTATCCTAGGGCTGATGCTAACCCTAACCCCAACCCTAACACTATCCTAGAGCTGATGCTAACCCTAACCCTAACACTATCCTAAGGCTGATGATAACCCTAACCCTAACCCTAACACTATCCTAGGGCTGATGCTAACCCTAACCCTAACTCTATCCTAGGGCTGATGCTAACACTAACCCTAACCCTAACACTATCCTAGGGCTGATGGTAACCCTAACGCTAACCCTAACACTATCCTTGAACTGATGCTAACCCTAACCCTAACCCTAACACTATCCTAGGCAAGATGCTAACCCTAACCCTAACCCTAACACTATCCTAGGGTTTATGTTAACCCTAACCCTAACACTATCCTAGGGCTGATGCTAACCCTAAACCTAACCCTAACACTATCCTAGGGCGGATGCTAACCCTAAACCTAACACTATCCTAGGGCTGATGCTAACCCTAACCCTAACCCTAACACTATCCTAGGTCTGATGCTAACCCTAAACCTAACACTATCCTAGGGCTGATGCTAACCCTAACCCTAACCCTAACACTATCCTAGGGGTGATGTTAACCCTAACCCTAACACTATCCTAGGGCCGATGCTAACCCTAACCCTAACCCTAACACTCTCCTAGGGCTGATGCTAACCCTAACCCTAACACTATCCTAGGCCTGATGCTAACCCTAACCCTAACACAATCCTAGGGCTCATTCTAACCCTAACCCTAACCCTAACACTATCCTAGGCCTGATGCTAACCCTATCCCTAACCCTAACACTCTCCTAGGGCTCAGGCTAACCCTAACCCTAACACTATCCTAGGGCTGATGCTAACCCTAACCCTAACCCTAACACTATCCTAGGGTTGATGCTAACCTTAACCCTAACACTATCCTAGGGCTGATGCTAAACCTAAACCTAACCCTAACACTATCCTAGGGCTGATGCTAACCCTAACCATAACACTGTCCTAGGGCTGATGCTAACCCTAACCCTAACCCTAACACTATCCTAGGGCTGATGCTAACCCTAACCCTAACACTATCCTAGGGCTGATGCTAACCCTAACCCTAACACTAACACTATCCTAGGGCTGATGCTAACCCTAACACTAACAATATCCTAGGGCTGATGCTATCCCTAACCCTAACCCTAACACTATCCTAGGGCTGATGCTAACCCTAACCCTAACACTATCCTAGGGCTGATGCTAACCCTAACCCTAACCCTAACACTATCCTAGGGCTGATGCTAACGCTAACCCTAACCGTAACCCTAACCCTAATACTGTCCTAGGGCTGATGATAACCCTAACCCTAACCCTAACACTCTCCTAGGGCTGATGCTAACCCTAACCCTAACACTATCCTAGGCCTGATGCTAACCCTAACCCTAACACTATCCTAGGGCTGATGCTAACCCTAACCCTAACCCTAACACTATCCTAGGCCTGATGCTAACCCTATCCCTAACACTAACACTCTCCTAGGGCTGAGGCTAACCCTATCACTAACACTATCCTAGGACTGATGCTAACCCTAACCCTAACCCTAACACTATCCTAGGGTTGATGCTAACCCTAACCCTAACACTATCCTAGGGCTGATGCTAACCCTAACCCTAACCCTAACACTATCCTAGGGCTGATGCTAACCCTAACCCTAACACTATCCTAGGCCTGGTGCTAACCCTAACCCTAACCCTAACACTATTCTAGGGCTGATGCTAACCCTAACCTTAATAATATCCTAGGGCTGATGCTAACCTTAACCCTAACCCTAACACTAACACTATCCTAGGGCTGATGCTAACCCTAACCCTAACCCTAACACTATCCTAGGTCTGATGCTAACCCTAACCCTAACCCTAACACTATCTTAGGACTGCTGCTAACCCTAACACTAACAATATCCTAGGCCTGATGATATCCATAAGCCTAAACCTAACACTATCCTAGGGCTGATGCTAACCCTAACCCTAACCCTAACACTATCCTAGGGCTGACGCTAACCCTAACCCTAACCCTAACACTATCCTAGGGCTGATGTTAACCCTAACCCTAACACTATCCTAGGGCTGATGCTAACCCTAACCCTAACCCTAACACTCTCCTTGGGCTGATGCTAACCCTAACCCTAACACTATCCTAGGCCTGATGCTAACCCTAACCCTAACACTATCCTAGGGCTGATGCTAACCCTAACCCTAACCCTAACACTATCCTAGGCCTGATGCTAACCCTAACCCTCACCCTAAAACTAACCTAGGGCTGATGCTAACCCTAAACCTCAAAGTATCCTAGGGCTGATGCTAACCCTAACCCTAACCCTAACACTTTCCTAGGGCTGATGCTAACCCTAACACTAACACTATCCTAGGCCTGGTGCTAACCCTTATCCTAACCCTAACACTATTCTAGGGCTGATGCTAACCCTAACCCTAATAATATCCTAGGGCTGATGCTAACCCTAACCCTAACCCTAACACTATCCTAGGGCTGATGCTAACCCTAACCCTAACCCTAACACTATCC